>NW_024881526.1:345000-945000 GCF_019059575.1 Amphibalanus amphitrite | reverse complement strand
CCCGCGGCGTGGCGCCCTCCGCCCTCCCCACCCCGGTCGACCACTACATCTACACACCGCCGAGCAAGAACCTGACGCTGCCGTCAGCGGATATCAGCGGCGCTGCTGGCACGCCGCCGCCTGCGCAGTATCAGTCACCGCCGGCGTCCATGAAGGAGTCGGGTATGCCGCGGGTGATCAGCGGCAGGCTCCGGCCGCCCTGGTCCGCCCACACCCGACCGGTCACTGCACTCCGGAGCATGCTGGAGTGATGGTGAGGAGTTGTAGTGAGCTGGCCTCTTGGTAATTCATGTGGCCCCGTAGTGAGCATGGTAGGGCGGCGGGTCCGCTGATAAAGGTGCTAGATATTGATGTAGATGAGGATGCCAAAAATGTTATGCGTAAAAAGCTACAGCGTGTGGGTTATCAACGGCCCTATTGTATGGGGTAGACGGTTAGAACGTTTAACATTAAATAGTTGGATATACAAATTAACCCGCGCACTGCTGGAGGGGGGGGGGGTGTTTGAACACCCCCCCCTTGTGGTTTTTCGCGAATATCTCAAAAACGGCGGCGCGGAGCGCCGCCGTTTTTGGTACACCTTATCATACATCAATTCTACACATGTTGTGAAAATTTCAGACCAAGGTCATTCAAGGTCACTTGAAGTGACCTCACCTCATAAAAAGCTTCAATGTCTGTCATAGCTCTACCGAGTGACCGATCGCTTTGAAACTTTCAGCGATTGCTAAGAGCAATAGCATGTACAAAATGTATATCTCAGAATTTTGATATCGATGACCTAAGGTCAGGTCAATTTTGCGACCTCCCCATTATAAGTCAATGGGAGAAAAATGAAATGCGTCTCTTTTGGACGAAAGACATTATAAACACTCCCAAACACCGAATTACAAGTGGTTTAGACACACTGAACATGAAAATGGTGTCCGTGACCCTTGTTTATGCCCCGTGGATATCTTAGGTCACGAATGGTATCTAACAGTTTTTCGCAAATAACTTTTGATAGAGGCATGCTAGAGCGATGAAAATGCCTTATATGTGTTCAGCTCGACGATACGGATCGACTGATATGCAACATGACCCTTTCCGGTCAGGTCATGACCTTGACCTGAGGTCAAATTTTCAAGTTGACTTTTCAAGGTCAAGTTATAGTTCATTCGATGCGTCTTGACGAGAGGAACACGATGCCGGTGAAAGTAAGCTCGTACAAGGCTTGGGTCAAAAGTAATTGCAGAAAAACTGTTTCCGAAAAAATCGGCTATTTTTGCAGTTTTTGCCCCCTGCAGGCAAAACCGTTGACGTTAGGTCAAATCTGAGGGAATTATTCAGAAAGGGCGTTAATAGGGCTATCGAATGCACTTTTCCGCGGCGCTGTAGCTCTATTGGTTCCCGAGTTATGCGTTGGCTTCTTGGAAATTTTCGACATTCGACCTGGAAATCGGCGAAATTTTGCCTTCAATGACCTCTGGTGACCTGACCTTTGACCTGACCAAAAAATTGACCGAAGTGATTTCGTCATTATTTTTGACGCTCTTTCGAACGCCGCCTTCCGCGTATCGCTACGTGGCCCAGGAGCCGAGTTAGAAGGGGGGGGGGGTGTTCAAACCCCCCCCCCAGCAGGGCGTGGAAATCCAGGACCCCCAGCAGGGCGCGGGTTAATTAACATAACTGGACAAGGTGTACATACATACATGAGAGATATAGAAGTAAGAAAAGAACCTGAAGAATATTGAAGGATGTTTAGCGTAGCAGTAAGAAAAGAAGCTGAAGAATATTGATGTTTTGTGCCGGCTTATTGTGTTCGCCATCTCCGTTCTTCTGTGCCATCTTTAGGGGAAAGTGGGGTAAGACGGTCAGGGTAGGTAAGACGGGCACCCCTTCTGCAGACCAAACCAATAGCGCTACGAGCAAGAAAAGTTAGGACCAGAATTGCCTTTCCCACTACACACCACCATTCAAGTCTGGTGAATTTGTGTTCAGTCGATAATCTTTTATTTTGATTTCTTTAAAACACTCATTTCATTGAAAACATCCATAATGTATTGTGCAAGCTTTTGTGTACAGCACTATAGAGTTAAAAACTCGCAATCACTTGTGGTACACTCATATGCCAACAGTGTTCATTTACGGCGGATTTGCTTTGTCTGCATCAAATTGTCCACAGCGAAAAATCGTGCTGAACTTCTGACATTGAGTTTGGGGTAAGACGGGCAACTATGAACCCAATGGGTCTGTAATGGTGAAAATATTTTTGTTGCTGTAGGAAAAAAGAAGCATTTCTAATAAGAATATGTTCGATTCCGATACTCACAGACATGTTAGCAATATTCCTTCGGCACAGTTTATTCTCGAATAATGAATGTGAAAAACGGTTCTACATGGCTTCTGAACTAGGGCCTATATAGGAGCATACGCCTTCTGCACGAATCTCGTATACTGCCATTTCCGAAGCACTTGAGACCAACGAGCGACTGTATAAATGCGGCTAATCTCGGGCATTTGTTGCGAGCTGCGCTGATCGGTGAAAGAAGCTGGCCGTCTTGCCCTACCCATGTGACCGTCTTACCCCATGGGGTGGGGTAAGACGGGTTTTTGCAAGGTTTTGCAAAAATAGCTGCAGTTTATTTGTTGAATCAGGTCTAAGTCTCATCTTCTGGCAAATGAAAGTAAAATGTCTGAAAAAGGTTTTCACCCAGTTTCCCGTTTCTATGATGTTTCTAACCGGCCGAAAAATGGCTCCAAAGTTAAGGTGCCCGTCTTACCCCACTTTCCCCTATCAGCTAGCTGTGTGAGAGCGTCACGGTCAAACAGCTCTAAAACAAAGCCAGCCAAAAACAGGTGAAAGAGACACAGCCGCGAGGTCCTTTCAGTCCTTAGACAAGGCTATTCTTTATTTGTCTCAGCGTTTTTATCCAGCCTCACCGTCCTTGTCAGTTTGAAATGTTTACACGTGTTGATTTATCCCGCCTGCAGTTTTCCTGTCTGAGGTCACGCCAAATGTGGCCCGAGATAGCCTCCCGTGTCTGAGCAGCCACTGCAAGGCTCTTTTCCTCTGAATCCGCAGCTATCTGGTCGAGCTACCCCCGGCAACAGAGTCTCCCTGGGGTCTGGGCTCGCTGAATTCACACCTGCCCGGGGCATCACGGCGGGCGCGGCTGATCCTTCGGGACGGGGGCCGTGACGTCACCAGTCTATTCCCCGCTCTCGGCGGCTGGTGACGTCAGCCCGGCTCGGTCGGGCCCTGTGAGTCAGGCGGCAGAGACCTCCGGCCTCAGGGACTGGCGTGGTTCCGGCGCCGACTCCGGCCTCAGGGACCGGCCGGGTGCCGGCGGCGGTTCGGGCCAGTGCCTGTTCCTTGTCGGCACATTGTATAGCTTCGCTGCAGGCAGCGAACGTGCAGCGTGATGCACTGGCGGTCGCAGCCGCTAGCAAAAGGGGGGGCCAAAGTCACAATCGCGGGACATACCATTAATCCGTCACCAGGAGGGGGGGGGGGGGGGTGATCGGCTAATTTTTTACGTCCACGAGGCACCGCGCAGTTGGCATTACTTATGCTTCGTCCATCTCATTCTTACGTGAAATATTTAAGCTCAATTTAAGGCAAAATCATATGGGCGCAAAATGACCTTAGCAGTCGGCGCGCCCTAAAGCCCCAATCAACAAACAAATAAGGCAAAATCACCAGTTCAATTTCCCGTCCCACGGTGCTTCCACCGGTCGGGCCGCTGCACCATGACGACGGATCGGTGTAGCATAGGTATACTGAAAGGTCAGGCACGCGGATTCATGACCTTACCACTATAAAACAATTCGGAAAAGTACAGATACCTCTTGCTTTGAACAAGCATGTGAAACCCAGAGAGCATTTTCAGACTATGACATTTACCCATTTAGGTACCTAGTTGTGTGGCGGCGGGAGAGCGTAGGTACACCGACCTCTGGAGACCCCCACAGGTTCCGAGCTTTCAAAATTGGCATCTGAGGGCCGCGCGCGACTCCGCGGGGCTTCGCAACGGCTCTATTGGGGCTCACTCAACCTGCCAGCCTTTGAGAGTTCTTTATCGTATGCAAAAGAGCACAACACTAGGCCTGTGTGAAACGGGCCATCTGTGACAAATGAATGGACAATTACTGCACGTGGTCCGCGGTGCCACAATAGCGGTCATCACATGTCACTGGCCGAGTGCAGCGGCGGCCAACGAGTGCCTGAGTACGCGCCGTTCGCTCACGCAGGCCGTGCCACCCACCAATTAGTCCAACTGAGTGTACTCGCGGAGGCCACCTCCCATTCAGCGCTCGGACAATACACTGTCGTCTCGACTCGCCGCACGCACTCCTCGGCACGTGTGGCCTCCCACGGCCCCGGGCACCTCTCGCTGAGCCAAAGGCCGCGCCGCTCAGTGGGGCCGTGACCGGCGCCGACCCAGCTGTCACCCTGGAGCCGGACCGACAGCCTGTCGCACGGCGTCGACAGCTGCAGTCGCCGACGGCAGGCGACCGCTGGCAGCCGCCGCTATTTGGAGAGACACTGAGCGCCGGTGCTGACGGCCGTCGGTCGGGCGATAGGTAACGGACACGACGGAGGCGAAACGACGCCAAAAACTCCGTCAAGCACCTCGCCGGAAGATATCAATCAGAGACAACCAGCCAGTCAGCTATCAGCCTTACGGTCTTCTGTTTCGGGTTCAACTGTCTTCGTTCGCTACCGTTGGCAGCAACAGCTTTGGATAAGTTATTCGTGCACTTAATAATTTAATCGTTGAAATCACACCAAACCGAAATGAAACAGCATTAGCATACCGTTTCTGAGCCGGTTTCTCCGCTCCGTCCACCCGAGTACCGCACCATGGAAGACTCTAGCAGCGCCCTACGCACCGTGTTCTACGCCTGCATGCTGACCGTGTGTGCCATTGTCTGCGTAGTGCAGTGCGTCAACCAGCTCAAGCTCTACTGGAGCGAGCCGGCCGCGATGACCGTCACCATCCAGCAGGACGTCATGTTCCCCGCCTTCACCGTGTGCTCATCGCGAGAGTTCAGCCGCCGGAGGGTGGAAGAACTCGGTCTGCTCAACCGGCGCGGAACCGATGTCGACTGGAAGAAGTTTCCGTCCAACGCCAGTGTGGAGACCTTCTGGCGAGAGGCCGGCACGCAGCGTCAGGAGCTGATCGCGAGCTGTAACCGCGGCGCCTGCTCCGGAGACGCCAGCGGCGAGGCGCCCGCCGGTAGATGGACGCCGCTGATGGCCAGAAACGGCATGTGCTACACCTTCGTGGCCAACCAGACGTTGGTGATGAAGAACGAGGAAAAGCTAGACATCACCTTTTATCTCTACACCAGAGATTACTTCAACAAAAAGGACAAGTACTTTGTAGACGTGTACTTCCACGGCAGCGAGCCCCCGATCGTGCAGGCTCGCTATTTCAACACGCCCAACCACCCCAAGGTGAAGGTGCAGGCCGGAGACATCACCACCGCAGAGGTTACCGGAAAGGTGGCCGTCTTCAAGTCGCTCACAAGGCGCTACTGCGATACGAGCAAAGGGTGAGTGGGGTATTTTGTGCCGGGAGAGTTACCGCTATGTCAAATGCCCATGGTAAAAAGATTAATACGATAAGACCGTGTGTATGTAGGAACTAGGAAGCGGGAACATATCATGACATCCAATACGTAACATTTGTTCATGTTGTCTTAGCAAGAAGATAAAATACCAATTTGAAACAAACTGCAGAGCAAGGCGATTAGGATCGTCCCAATCGCGTATTAGCACCTAATCGCGACAACTCGCTTATCATTGCGACACCGCCAAAACCATACCTCACCGAGCACCATTCCCGGTTTCAGGTATACACAGGACAAATGCTACGAGAAGTGCATGTGGGCTCACGAGTCCCAACTGATCGGCTGCCGCGCCCCGTGGATGGTCGGCCTGGCCCATCCTCTGCCGCTCTGCAACACGAGCAAACAGTTTTACGAGATGCAGAGTCCTCCGGCTATCCCCCGCGGCTCGGTCTCCTGTCCGCACTGCCCGCCGTCCTGCAGTCACGAGCGGTACTCCGTACAGGTGAGCCGGAGTCAAAACACCAGTCGGTGCCACATTTGGCTCCCAGGTCTCATACTGTTGCATTTAAGTCAGAAATGCTCAGCAAACAGCTTCGTCTAGCTCTCTGCAACCGGAACCGCAAGTTGTTTGGAATAGACAAACATTATTCATTAAAATTGTGTTTTTCTCTTGTAAATAATAAAGCTCTTTGTCTTTGTACTGCGGCAATGTTTGTGGCTACTTCTATTTCTGAGCTCTACCTAAATCATAGTGCAAAGTTACTGATTCATCCCTGATTAATATTCGACCTCCACCCGCCCCGACCGTCCTCCCTCAGGTGACAACCACAATGAACGCCGCTGGCATGGCTCGCTCGGGCATTGCCAAGCTGATGGCGGTGTGGCCGTATCAGCAGGAACTCTCCACCGAGGAAAAGACCTACGGCCTCAGCGGCCTCATCTCGGACGTGGGCGGCAACATGAGCCTGCTGCTCGGCGTCTCCGTCATCAGCATCGCCCAGTTGATGGAGATGATGCTGCGTGCGATACGCTCCTGGCTGCACGGCCGTCTGAAGCACGCCCGCTCCCGCGCCCGCGGCGTGGCGCCCTCCGCCCTCCCCACCCCGGTCGACCACTACATCTACACACCGCCGAGCAAGAACCTGACGCTGCCGTCAGCGGATATCAGCGGCGCTGCTGGCACGCCGCCGCCTGCGCAGTATCAGTCACCGCCGGCGTCCATGAAGGAGTCGGGTATGCCGCGGGTGATCAGCGGCAGGCTCCGGCCGCCCTGGTCCGCCCACACCCGACCGGTCACTGCACTCCGGAGCATGCTGGAGTGATGGTGAGGAGTTGTAGTGAGCTGGCCTCTTGGTAATTCATGTGGCCCCGTAGTGAGCATGGTAGGGCGGCGGGTCCGCTGATAAAGGTGCTAGATATTGATGTAGATGAGGATGCCAAAAATGTTATGCGTAAAAAGCTACAGCGTGTGGGTTATCAACGGCCCTATTGTATGGGGTAGACGGTTAGAACGTTTAACATTAAATAGTTGGATATACAAATTAACCCGCGCACTGCTGGAGGGGGGGGGGGTGTTTGAACACCCCCCCCTTGTGGTTTTTCGCGAATATCTCAAAAACGGCGGCGCGGAGCGCCGCCGTTTTTGGTACACCTTATCATACATCAATTCTACACATGTTGTGAAAATTTCAGACCAAGGTCATTCAAGGTCACTTGAAGTGACCTCACCTCATAAAAAGCTTCAATGTCTGTCATAGCTCTACCGAGTGACCGATCGCTTTGAAACTTTCAGCGATTGCTAAGAGCAATAGCATGTACAAAATGTATATCTCAGAATTTTGATATCGATGACCTAAGGTCAGGTCAATTTTGCGACCTCCCCATTATAAGTCAATGGGAGAAAAATGAAATGCGTCTCTTTTGGACGAAAGACATTATAAACACTCCCAAACACCGAATTACAAGTGGTTTAGACACACTGAACATGAAAATGGTGTCCGTGACCCTTGTTTATGCCCCGTGGATATCTTAGGTCACGAATGGTATCTAACAGTTTTTCGCAAATAACTTTTGATAGAGGCATGCTAGAGCGATGAAAATGCCTTATATGTGTTCAGCTCGACGATACGGATCGACTGATATGCAACATGACCCTTTCCGGTCAGGTCATGACCTTGACCTGAGGTCAAATTTTCAAGTTGACTTTTCAAGGTCAAGTTATAGTTCATTCGATGCGTCTTGACGAGAGGAACACGATGCCGGTGAAAGTAAGCTCGTACAAGGCTTGGGTCAAAAGTAATTGCAGAAAAACTGTTTCCGAAAAAATCGGCTATTTTTGCAGTTTTTGCCCCCTGCAGGCAAAACCGTTGACGTTAGGTCAAATCTGAGGGAATTATTCAGAAAGGGCGTTAATAGGGCTATCGAATGCACTTTTCCGCGGCGCTGTAGCTCTATTGGTTCCCGAGTTATGCGTTGGCTTCTTGGAAATTTTCGACATTCGACCTGGAAATCGGCGAAATTTTGCCTTCAATGACCTCTGGTGACCTGACCTTTGACCTGACCAAAAAATTGACCGAAGTGATTTCGTCATTATTTTTGACGCTCTTTCGAACGCCGCCTTCCGCGTATCGCTACGTGGCCCAGGAGCCGAGTTAGAAGGGGGGGGGGGTGTTCAAACCCCCCCCCCCCCAGCAGGGCGTGGAAATCCAGGACCCCCAGCAGGGCGCGGGTTAATTAACATAACTGGACAAGGTGTACATACATACATGAGAGATATAGAAGTAAGAAAAGAACCTGAAGAATATTGAAGGATGTTTAGCGTAGCAGTAAGAAAAGAAGCTGAAGAATATTGATGTTTTGTGCCGGCTTATTGTGTTCGCCATCTCCGTTCTTCTGTGCCATCTTTATCAGCTAGCTGTGTGAGAGCGTCACGGTCAAACAGCTCTAAAACAAAGCCAGCCAAAAACAGGTGAAAGAGACACAGCCGCGAGGTCCTTTCAGTCCTTAGACAAGGCTATTCTTTATTTGTCTCAGCGTTTTTATCCAGCCTCACCGTCCTTGTCAGTTTGAAATGTTTACACGTGTTGATTTATCCCGCCTGCAGTTTTCCTGTCTGAGGTCACGCCAAATGTGGCCCGAGATAGCCTCCCGTGTCTGAGCAGCCACTGCAAGGCTCTTTTCCTCTGAATCCGCAGCTATCTGGTCGAGCTACCCCCGGCAACAGAGTCTCCCTGGGGTCTGGGCTCGCTGAATTCACACCTGCCCGGGGCATCACGGCGGGCGCGGCTGATCCTTCGGGACGGGGGCCGTGACGTCACCAGTCTATTCCCCGCTCTCGGCGGCTGGTGACGTCAGCCCGGCTCGGTCGGGCCCTGTGAGTCAGGCGGCAGAGACCTCCGGCCTCAGGGACTGGCGTGGTTCCGGCGCCGACTCCGGCCTCAGGGACCGGCCGGGTGCCGGCGGCGGTTCGGGCCAGTGCCTGTTCCTTGTCGGCACATTGTATAGCTTCGCTGCAGGCAGCGAACGTGCAGCGTGATGCACTGGCGGTCGCAGCCGCTAGCAAAAGGGGGGGCCAAAGTCACAATCGCGGGACATACCATTAATCCGTCACCAGGAGGGGGGGGGGGGTGATCGGCTAATTTTTTACGTCCACGAGGCACCGCGCAGTTGGCATTACTTATGCTTCGTCCATCTCATTCTTACGTGAAATATTTAAGCTCAATTTAAGGCAAAATCATATGGGCGCAAAATGACCTTAGCAGTCGGCGCGCCCTAAAGCCCCAATCAACAAACAAATAAGGCAAAATCACCAGTTCAATTTCCCGTCCCACGGTGCTTCCACCGGTCGGGCCGCTGCACCATGACGACGGATCGGTGTAGCATAGGTATACTGAAAGGTCAGGCACGCGGATTCATGACCTTACCACTATAAAACAATTCGGAAAAGTACAGATACCTCTTGCTTTGAACAAGCATGTGAAACCCAGAGAGCATTTTCAGACTATGACATTTACCCATTTAGGTACCTAGTTGTGTGGCGGCGGGAGAGCGTAGGTACACCGACCTCTGGAGACCCCCACAGGTTCCGAGCTTTCAAAATTGGCATCTGAGGGCCGCGCGCGACTCCGCGGGGCTTCGCAACGGCTCTATTGGGGCTCACTCAACCTGCCTAGTCCTCCTAAAAAGACTGGCCCTGAGCCCTAAGGACTTCATCAGTCTCTGCCAGCCCCAGGACCCACACCGGCTCATGGGGTCCCGGCGTCGAAATATGAGGGAATCTGCGCGGGACCATCAGGACGTAAAGTAATCTCGATCAGGACCAACGTAAGGCTGTGCCGGAGACTGCGTGAGCCCTCTGATCTTCAGAAACCCACCCATGTATGTTTTCACGTAGAGGCCAGTTTAGGGCCCTCAGAGACCAATACAGGGCCTGGAAACTACAAGGGCCAGTAGTTTGAGACCATCAGAGACCGAGTTGGGTTCTCAGAGGCTAATGTAGGTCCTTACTCATTACAGGCCAACATGGGCCCTCAGAGGTCAACGTGGGGCCCTAAAAGACCGGCATGAGCCGTCGTTGGACCCCAGAGGCCAGCAGAGGGCCCTCAAAGGCCAAGAGGCCAATGCAGGCCCTTAGAGGCCGGCATCGGGTCTTCAGCAGCCAGTGCGGGGCCCTCATTGGCACCTAAAGGTTCGTCTTGAAACACCAGAGACAGAAATAAGGCCACCAGAGACCGGTGTGAGACCCTCAGACGCCGGTTGGGGCCCCTGAGGCCGGTTAGCGGCCCTCATAGGCCAGATGTGGGGCCTCAGAGGTTGATGTAGGCTCTTGGCGGTCAACGTGGGCGCTTGGCCGCCACTGAAGTTCCCTCAGAGGTCAGTGTAAGACGCTCAAAGACCGGTGTGGGAGCTATATTAATAGCTGGGCGTGGGTTTTTTGAGCCTCGTGACGATTGAATAATTGCCAGGGCCCCATACACCTATATGGGGGCCCATTGGTTGTTTGAGGGGGGGGGGGGGCAAATGATATGATGGCCCCCTTTATTGACCTTTGGGGGGGGCATGGCCCTGATGCCCCCCCCGCGACTGCCACTATGTACACATTACACACATGCCTCTGAGATTACATACTAGCTCACGCAAGCTCTATGCAGGCCCCGGAGGTCCCACGCCAATCCCACGAAACCAAGCCGGCATACGGCGTCACCACCGGGCTTCTGAGGTGCACAGCACCAACCCATGAGGTCTTGCTTTAGTGTTTTAGAGCCAATCTCCTTTAGCAGGGCCCACCCGCCACTGCCGAAGAGGGTCTCATGCCAGCCATTGCTGGGCCTACGAGAGCCTCAAGTAAACCCACGCTGATATTCCATATAAGATCCGGCCATACTCGCGAACCGGTGCCAGCGACGCTGACCGCCAAATTGACAGGATGCGAAACTGAGCCCACTCATGAGTGAAATTCACGTCCTTTGATGGCGCAAGAAAGAAAATGAAACATACGAAAAACTTTTCTATGACTTTTGTTCGATCTGAAAGGTGGGGCCAAAAGATAGTATGGCCCCACCTTTCAGCACCAAAGGGGGGGGGGCCATGGCCCCCGTGGCCCCCCCTGGGACCGCCTATGGCGTGATGGGACGCCGCTGCAAAAGCATAAGTAGCAGCAGTAGCAGACGTAGCAGATGTAGCAACAGCAGCAGGCAGCAGTAGCATACGTAGCAATCAGTCGTAGTGCAGCAGAGGTTGCATTAGCACCGGCAGTCGGCCCGACCGGGTGCGTTGAGCCATCGCCTCCGCTGCCGGTTTGTTTATGGCCAGACGATTGATTGGTGGTGTGACTGGAGACGGTCCACAGCATAGATCGAACACCCTGCACTCGGAGCACTGAGTGAACGGCTTGGACAGGCGACAATACATTAACCGAGTTCGGTGGATGTTTATGTTTGTTTTGCATGGCGTGAAATCTTGCTTGATCATTCACCATGTCTGCTAGCTCATGAGCGATGAATAACCGTCAAAAATAAAGTTGAAATCCCATGAGTATATTGAAAATTATCACATGTAGAAGCGATCCGTTTAACTGTTGAGTTGTAGCGGAGCGATGCGATATGTTCACAACACGGCGGACCTCGTCTGGGATGTAGGAGTCACTGGGGACTACTATGGACGTCAAACCCCTTGAGACCCCACTTTTTTGCGATAATTTTTAAATGCGTCAACTCTCGTTGACAATATTCTGGCAATGTATGTTTCAGAACCTGCCGAAACTTTTATTACTAAGGTATTTTGGCGCCAAACGATTATGAAAGGTATGTATATACTTCTCATTCACTCGTAATGTTAAATTTCACGGAACGAATCTGCTGTTTGGGTAGAGGCTACGCGCTCATGGGGCGGAGCCACGTAATGACGTCAGCGCTAAGCTCCGCCCTACACCTCCGGCGCTCCTTGCCCGGCGACCGGTCACTCGCGTCTCTCGCTCCATTCAGGCTTGATGGTGGGCGGTAGCTGGTAGCGGTAGCGGGCGCTGGTAGATGGCATTTAGAGCAGATGGCGCTGGTGGCGGGGCTCGAGTGTGGCCGAGCGCAAGCCTCTGCCCGGGCCTGAATTGACCTTAGCATTACGAGTGAATGAGAAGTGCCTTCCATAATCGTTTGGCGTCAAAATACCTTAGTAATAAAAGTTTCGGCAGGTTCTGAAACATAAATTGCCAGAATATTGTCAACGAAAGTTGACGCATTTAAAAATCATCGCAAAAAAGTGGGGTCTCAAGGGGTTTGACGTTCATAGTAGATCTATAACTCTGTCTCTGGGTCCATGACTCTAAGTCCATGACTCTAGATTGTCGTCATCCTGGCCGGTCGGTCGGAATAAACACGGCACCATTAACTCGGTCCTCGACTGACCACGCCGATCAGTCGTCCCGTCATGTTATGTCGCGCCGACCTGTCATCAGCAGTGTAAACTTCCCGTCAGCTGTCGCCGATCCGTGGTAATCCATCGGTCCTTATGGACTCGCTGAACAAACTCATAGGCAGTAGGAAGTAGGGGTCAATCGATGAACTGATGTGAACGGGCTATTCCAGGCGTAGCATTTCCCCATGATTAATTTTTTCCTCAACTGAAACAGATTCTTGGAATGGATATTTGAACAAGCGAGAAATGCAAACGACAAACAAAGCATACCATTTTGAGGCGTAAATTGCTCCGACAATTATTTATCAAACTTATGAAACTACTGAAAATCGGGAAACTACCGCACCCCGTTACCAGCCAGTGTTTCTGGGAGCGGAGCCGATGATGTCATGTCCCGGCGCTGGTCGGGCGGGCGGGCGCGGCTGCGCCGGGGTGCTGGCCGGCAGCCAGGTCACCTCGCGGGGACAGCGCCGCCGCCACCGGGCACCCTGTATATTTGTCGGCTGGGAGGGAGGCATAAACAAGCACGACGCTGGTCGGAGAGGTCGCCCTCGGTACCGCCGGCCTGGAGCGGGACAGCGGTGGTGTCAAACGGTGGGGAGAGCGGTCAGATGACGGTCTGACCGGGCCCAAAGGGTCGGCTGGGTCGGACCACACCTCAGGTGGGACCGCATCAGTCACCCGCTGCAGGCAAATACAACAGTCGACATGTGCACTGAACACTGTGCAGTGTGCACGCCGGCGCACATACAACCGCGTGCACCGTATTGCGTGCACCGGCTTCGGTGTGTTTTGTCAGATGAGCGAAATGTCACGTTTGTTTAATTGGCAAATGTAAGGTGACGATTTTTATGCGCTAATTTCTTTGTATGGAGCTGTTGTTAATTATGTATTCGGTCTGGAGTCTGCGCGATCACTGCACATCTCAACTTAAAAAAAAAACTACTTTGGTGGTCGGTCTTTTTTTAGACAAATGAATTGTCTATGTTTTGGAAGACAAAATAAAAGCGCCACGCTTCTGCCATCCGAAGTGCCTTTGCCTCGGAATGGCGCCTGGCGGTTACTGATCAACAAACCGAAGTGAGCGTTGCGTTCCATTCTGAAACGGTATCCTCGACCGTCCCTGGAGCCAGCAGCTCTAAACAAAGCCGTCACCGGCACGTCATTTGGCCTGTCCCTGCTCACCCTCGGTGCCGCTGGACCGCGCCGTTACACTGACGAACTGACTGATGTTCATCGGCGGTGACCGCTGCATTGTTTGGTAAATACGGTGACGTGATTTACTGGGTCGTTTTCGCCGCTCGTTCAGCGGGAGCTGGTGAGACGGTGATCCATCTTTAGCTCAGACTGCGATGACGGGTTGAGTTATGGAGTGTCCGGTGACTGAGTGCTGTCGGTCCGGTGCTGCTATAGCTCACGATCCCGTTCCGAGTGGCATTTTGCGTTTGGAGGAACCGGGAATGGTGGTATATCGCACGCAGCGTTTGTGTGATGTCTTTATTTCTTTTTGCAGGGGCCTGCGTCTCGAAGGGATCGTGCAGAAGGCTGCAGCTTCCGTCGCTGTTTTTTTTTTTTTCTTACATGGGCTGTCCCGATTCCTCACACTTCCCGGTCGACCCGTCACTTCTGCAGTCTTACTTGGCCCAATCTGGAGCCCCAGCGGCTGGCACAGCTCCACCATTATACCCCGAGACGAGCCTCAGTCCCGTCGAACTCCGTCACCCCACAAAAACGGCTCACGGCCATACCGCCGGCGCCCGGGCCGCGTGGGGAGCGTCACGCGATAAATTGTCGACGTCCCGCCAGGTGACACCGGCTCAAACACGAACATCGGCTCACGTAAACAGACAACAGAGCTGCGGTTCACGCCTCACCAAACACGAGTCGGCCTAGCGCCGCTGCCAACGTCCATAAGCACCGGCGCCGTCCGTTTACGTTTGGCAAGAAAACGTTTCGCAATCGGGGAACTGCAAGATCGCTTGGTGTGTTCAATGACTTCAAAGCCAAGGTAACCGCGCGAGCGAGCCGGGCTGAGCTGTTTCCTTAGTAATTTCCGCTTATCTTCAGTTTCAGAGTGGAGCGCGACTGTTTGAAAAGTTCGCATCGCTCGTCGGTTTAGCCTTCGAGATTACTCCTTCCGGTAGAAAAGTTATGTTCCCTGATATCGCGGACACCCAGACGCAGACGAAATTATGTGTGTCCTCTGAGTTTTTATGATAGTCAAGCATACCCGAAACAGCTTAACCTGTCTAGTTTTATGGCGCGGATGCGCACGTACACGATCAAGCAACTTATCGCATGAGTACGCACACACACAGACACACATACACAAACACACACGCAAACATACACACCGACCAGAGCCGGGCCGGGGCTGGTGTCGGTGGCTGGCACGCGCCACCACGACGGTAGGCCTCCCCCAGCGGGGCGGCGGAGGCGGCACCAACTGCAGAGCCGGCCGGCTATTTCGGTCCGACCGGCTCGTGGGTGGCTGGTGCTCCCTTCCCAACCGCACCTTCCGCGGCTCGGATTTCTTCCAGAGACGAGCCCCGCCGAGAGTGTGTCTGAGAAGGGCACCCGTCGCTGCGCCGTCTCGGTTTGAGGCGAGGTTAAGCCGTTCTTTTGATGTGTTCAGCGGCAGGTGATATCATCACTGCTCAGACGCCGTCGGCGGCGCTGTCCCGGCGCGGTCGGAGAGTCGTTCCGGGAACCGTCGCGCTCGCCGGCGTCTCGTTTGTCGACGGGCCTCTCCGAGAGCTGGCCCGTCGTCACCCGGTGGACCGGCGGCGGCCGCGGGCTCTGCTGCAGCGCCCCGTCGACAGGTCGGCCCTCGGCGGCCGGCAGGAGGGCGCCGACGGTCGGAGCGCCCCCGGGCCGCCGCGAGCCGAGCGCCCCCGAGCGGCACAGCGCCGCCGCCGCCGGCGCCGGCCCAGTCGCCTCTGCAGCCGGTGTGCCGGGCTGACCGTCCGTCCTGTGTCCGTGTGAGACGAGGCGCGCCTTCAGTGTGAGCGCCGGTCCCGGACGGTGTGTGAGAGTGTGAGAACGGTGAGCTGTTGGAGTGAGTGCCGCACGGAGGACCGGTCGATCGCGTGGTGTGGCACGGAGGAGGGAGCAGTCACGCCGCGGCTGAAGGAGGGAGCAGCGGGCGGACGCCGCCGGTCGGAGGAGCTGCGGCCGCGCGCGGCGGAAGGATCTCCAGCGAGCGGAGGTCAGTGAAGCGGCGCCCGGCTCACCCGACCGGCGCCCGCTTTGTTTGAAGTGGCACTCCACTGAAGCAGTGAGTTGTTTCAGCTGTCGCTGTAAAACGACTCTGTTACAGTCTATTTCCCTTGATGGATGTGCTGGTTATAGAAACAAACTTGGGATACATTCGTCCCAGTGGTATAATTAGTACGGTTCAAGACAAACAACACGACCAAAACAAACCTAGGATATGACCTCAATTGCACACAAAGCTTGCTTCTTATTTGGGTAGCGAGAACCAGTCCTCAGTGGGATTTTATTGACGTTTGTCCTTTGAAACGTCGATGCGTGTTATGTGGGGAGAAAATTGGTCTAACTTTTACCTAATTTATAAAATATGTAATAAATAAAATATAGCTGTTAATGAAAGATGACGAAATGCTATTAAACATTTACGGATGTCTAGCCGCATAGGCAAACTTGCACATGCGTATACCAATTGTATAGCAAAATAAGTTAAACAAGTGGTTTGGGTGTATTTATTGTCGAGATGTCCGGGTGCGTTTGCGAAATGCAGATGGTAGGCATTTCAATACAAAGCGTAAAACATCCATATGCGCAGGAGTTTCGAAGCTTCAGAACATGTAATTTTTACCATTAAATCTATTACCAATGTCACAAACATGTCCTTACTTTTTTGGAAGAGTGCAATCTTTTTATTGTAAATGGTGCCAAATATGTATGTTATGTTATGTTATTTTGTGCGCTCGAGCACGCAAAGCGAGTCTTCGTGCATCAACGAGAAAAACGAGTGTCTATTTGAGGCCGGCCGGCCTTCCGTGGTCAGGCTTTAACCCTCGCCCGCACATGGGGGGGGTGGTTGCCACCCCCCCCCCCAGGCAGTCTTTCTGCTCTGCACTCAACATTTTTAGAGCTAGAAGGCTGATTTTTCGTATAGCTGCTCGTCTATCCTTTCTTGATGTCCACTGAAAATTTCAAGTTTCTGTGATTTTTGGTTTCGGAGATATGACCTTGTTTTTCAGGTCATGTCATGACCCAAATGGCCAATTCTCAACATCTTGCGTTTGCCATGGGCCTTGTGAGCTTTTGACACCCTGATTTCGGCCTTTTTTGCCAGTCTTACCTCCCACCTATCATGGAACATGTTGTTCGACGATGTACAGGGGTCAAGGTCAGGGTCAAGGTCAACCTAGGTCATCTAAGATAATTGCGTTTTAGGCAAGCTGAATTTACTTTTTGTGAAGTTTTTTGACTGCATTTTTGGTAAAAGCTTCTCAGATCATGATTTCATGTGATATGGACCCAAAAACAATCGGTGCACACATCAGTATACACACAGACACACACAGACATACAAACACATATAATTGACCTTGACCTAACTTGACCTGAAATGACCTCAGCAGCAAAATTCTGGTCGGATAGTGTGACAAAGAGGTTCTAGCTGGCTTGGCACCAGAAAACAGCATCGTCATCGGTATCTGATTAGCAGCGCTCTTGATATCCAACGGTGACCCAAAACAGCAACATTTTTTAGTTTGACCTGACCTGGAAGGTCAATGACTGACCTGAGAAGGTAAAACTGGGTATCATTGGATTCGTCTCTTCCCAAAGAATCTTTTTGGTCTTTACTGCTAAGCTCTATCTCCAACAGGAACGAAATGGCGCGGGGGGGTGGCAACCACCCCCCCCCCCCCCCCATGTGCGTTCTAGGATGGGAAAATGGCATGTGCGGGCGAGGGTTAAGGTCCAAATATTATAAGCGAGATTGAGTATCAAACGAGCAACTGTAAGGACGATTGACAAGCACTCATCTACACGTACATATGTAGGGTGCCACGTTTTGAAGCAGAGCAGGGTGTCAAAATTGCTCCGCTTTGGAATAACTCCGAAATAGCTGGGCCAGTTGCGCTGAAATTTTGGCCTATCCTGTGAGGCAGTTTCCCCTACGCGGGCAACGCATTTCTATGTTTTCTACAGTGGGCTGCTTCTGACAACTGTAGGCTTCCGCACGTGCTGGAGCCACCTCTCCAAGTCTTCATGCAAGAACCACTGGGCTAATGGTGTTAAAGCTGGTGCGACGATTATGTTGCTCGTGCGCACGTGCAGGGGCCGCTTCTTCATATTAAAGGCTGCTGGTCCTTGCAGTAGCAAAAGCATCTGCAGTTAATTTGGTCTGCTTTTGAACTGAAGATGTAACCAACTTTTGACGAAAACTATAAAAGGGAAATGCAGCCGATTTTCCCCGTCCCCGAAGCGAGGCGAGTTCGCCAGTGTCACCGCAGAACGTCTCGAGTATTTACCAAAAGTTCATGAATAAAGTGTGCTTAAATGAAAAAAGTTTGCACGTTCGCTGAGCATCGCTCGTGTTTGGATGCCGTTTCTCGACAGTCTGGGGCCATGAATAATAATTTCTGCAGCTGCCGTCCACGGGGCCGCCGAGTTCACTGCCGGGGAATGTTGGCTCGGCCCCCAGTGACGCTACTGATCAGGTCTAACCCTCGGACCGCTGAGAGCACCGGCTCTGATTGACTCTGACCTGTTCGGGCCCCGCCCGGCCGACTTCAACTTCAAATGGTGCCGATCTTCACATCTCCCTCCTAGCCTCCCCTGGTTCAGAAGGACCACCGATGACGTCACGTTCGGCTGCTATCACGTGACCCGGCGGCTTGCCGACCGGCCGGCGCCGGATCGAGCAGAGGGTATTGTTTGCTTACTGAGATGCCTGCACGGCTTTAGTTAGCAGGCGAGGTGTTTGAGCGTGAAACACGGCCGGCCCCGGCCCCGGGGATTTTCGTCGCCGCTCAACAGCCCTTCTCGTGTCGACCAGTCTTAGATGAGCTGGTAACCGACTTCTTCGGCGCTTCGTCTAAACGTTCTGCAACTCCATGACCATGACAAGCGGTAGGTACTTCAGTGAAAATACCGAATCAGCAAATTCAAAGAGTGACTTACAATACTAAGCCCTGAAACCTTTCAGAAAGAAACCCATGCAGGATGCGTCATGCGACCGTCGTGCCGTTGTTGTGATTTGAAAGCTCGCCATGATCGGTCAGTGTTTTCCAATTAGCAGGCGTTATTCACCCAGCGTCACCCGACAGCCTCTGTTCCACCTCACAGGACACAATCTGGGTGATTTATACGGCCGGCTACTGGGGCGACATAAAATAGCAGTAGCCTGTCAGCGGACACAGCGGCGTCTCGGGACTGTGGAATCATCGCTGACGTGGCCACTCCGTATAAACTGAGCCAGTGAAATATACAAGCAACCTGCAACAAAATAATCAAAATAACGAAAGGAAGTAGCTGTTTTGTTTGAAGTGAAGAGCAGCTTGCATTTTACATAGATGGAAGGGTCATACTCGAGCATACATTGATGCGTTTTTTTTAGATTGAGCAGTTTGCAAGCTGTCACAATGCGTCCATAAGGTAATCATTTAAAATAAATGTTTGTAAATGTCATAAAATATCGATGGGATAACCACTATTTATGATATAGAATAAATGTCGATGCATCAAAAAAATCAGCGCATGCTGCATGGCCATATTTGTCTTCAATCAGTTCTTAAAGGGACCCTCCCACCTTAACATTAGTTTTGAGTTGAGATATCCAAGTTTGCGGCCAGGCTCAGAAACCACCATTTATCCTGGTCGCAACCCCCGCAGCTTTATGGTGTTCAAGAAATTTCTTCCCTTTACTTGCAGGGTGGGACCAGCGTGGTCCCTATCTCTTAACCATTGCGGGAATCTGATGACGTCATGAGGCTTTCGAACGTCCGTTAAATGTTTGACTAAAACGTTTTGTAGCACGCGGTGGTATATGCTGCTTTGCGCGCAACAAATGCCGCACTTTCAAATAAAGTCGCTAGGAACAGCGGAGATCCCAAAAAGTAAACAAAAGTAAAAGTCTAATATCTTGAAAACCGGTGAATATTTTTCGATGAAATTTGGTAGATATTCGTTTTTGCTCTTTCTGAACCGAGCGACATCACTTTCATGCCAATTCATTAAATTTTTTGAAGGTGGGAGGGTCCCTTTAAAATTGGTTCAGTGATTCTTGGTGGCAACCGCAAATTGCAACATGAATGTCTGAATAGTCAACGCCGACACGAGACTAAAATTAACACGTTTTGAAATTTTGCATACCGTTTTGAAATTGAAAGCAACGATAAATAATGTAATAAAGTACCTTTTATTAGCGTGTGAAGACATTAGTTCTTTTAATAGAAGAAATATTGTCCCATTTCCCTTCAGTGCGTCATGTTTGTGATTTTCAAATGTGCCAAGTTTGGGTTCAGGAATGTCTATGGGTGCAAATTTGTCACTCAGTGTACGCATATCTCAGGTCGGGTCTGTATTTAGCGGTCCCAGCTGCTCGGTTCACGCTCGCCATGGCCTGCGGCCTCGCCACGTGCCGTAGACGTGATACCCACCTACCAGCCAACGCGGGGAGCGGTGGTTCTCGAGAGAACAAGAGGAGGGCGTCGCCAAGAAAATATTGCCTCTGCACCAGGCGGATGGAGGCATACGTCTTCTGTCATAACTTTTAAGGACATTTAACAATGCTAACACTTCAACAATTTTTAAGAATTCAAAACATGTCCTAGCAAGTGACGGCAAGCCAAGCAAAACACACCTGTTTTAGTGACAGCCCAAGGAAAATCGAATTCAAATGACCACATATTATCAACACCAAGGCGTAGCTCTTGGCTCTGCTTCCGTAGTCCTATCGTAGGTCGGAGCTGGCGCTATATAAGACAGTTAGTTAGAACTGATGTATTTCACTGCAGACTGGGTCTGAGTAATGACGTGGTCCGGGAGGCCCGCCGGCTGACCGCCACAGGAATTGTCTAACCGGGCCGCCCCGATGACAGTCGGCCAGGAGAGGTGACGCCGGGGCGGCTGGGGCTCGTCCCATCGTCACCGGCGCTGGGGCGGACGTGACGGCCCCGCCGCCGCCCAGCCGTGAGGAATGCGAGTCGCTTGACGTCGGCCGACGATCGGCCGTGCGCGGAGGGGCGGCGACGGACTGGCTGACAGCTCCGCGCCGCCGCCGCCGGGCAGAGAATGTGACCCGCCGACCGGTCAGCCGTCCGTCAATTACCGGGAGCGATATTTGTCAGACCTATGACTGAAGGCCGAGCGGCCAACTAAATGCGCCCCGAATTTGGTGGCTGGTGGCCGTGCAAGCTTCACTATTTAGAAATATAAATAATATAATCAAGAGAAGGGTGCAGATGCAAATTTGTCAGCTTTCTTTTGTTGACGCTATGTTTGCCATTGGCCTTTTATTTAGGAGATGACTTGCTGGGATTAAGGAGTCATCAAAATTCAACTTCAGCGACTCAGGTCACATTTGTTATGATGAGAAAATGTATTAACCCGCGCCGGGCCGGGGCGGGTTAAAGGTGTTTGAGCACCGCCTCCCCCCTGCCGTTTTTGGCACACCTGTTTGTGCATCTTTTCCGCACATGTTAGGAAAATTTCAGACCCAGGTCGCCTTAGGTCAGGTCACCAGGTCACGCCCACCCAGGACCTCACCTCAGAAAAAAAAAATAAGAATACTCGCCATAGCTACACCGACTCATCGATTGCCTTGAAACTTTCAGCGATTGATTAGAGCAACATTATCTATATAATATTTATCTCGGAATTTTGATATCGGTGACCTAAGGTCAGGTCAATTTTGCGGCCTCTCCATCACCTATAATTGTCAATGGGAGAAAATTGAAAAGCGACTGTTTTGCACGAACGCTATTCTAGACACTCTCAAACATCGAGATGTAGGTAAAATGGACACACTGAACCGGAAAATGGCATCTGTGACCCCTCGTTATGTCCCCGAGGTCATCTCAAGTCACGAACAGAATCTAACAGTTTTTCGCTAATAACTTTTAATAGAGGCGTGCTAGAGCGCTGAAAACGCCTTAGATGTGTTCGGCTCGACGTTGCGGATCGAATAATATGCAACATGACCTTTTCCAGTCAGGTCATGACCTTGACCTGAGGTCAAATTTTCAAGTTGACCTTTCAAGGTCAAATTATAGTTCATTCGACGCATCTCGACGAGAGGAACACGATGCTGGCAAAAGTAATGTCATGGCTCTTTTGAGTCAAAAGTGATTGCCGAAAAAACGTTTTTGTTAAAAACTGCTATTTTTGGAGTTTTTGCCCTCTGGAGGCTAAGCCGTTGACCTGAGGTCAAATCTGAAACATCACTTAGAAAGGTCTGTAAAAGGACTATCGAATGCGCTTTTCCGCGGAGCTGTAGCTCTATCGGTTCCCGAGATAGCCGTCGGCAGTTTCCAGAATGTTGAAAAAGTCAACATTTTTCCTTTGGTGACCTCTGGTGACCTGACCTTTGACCTGACCCAAAAAATGACCGAAGTGTTTTCGTCCTTATTTTGGACGTTCTTTCGGTTGCCTGGGCCACGCTACCGCGTGTCGCTACGTGGCCCAGGAGCCGAGTTAGAAGGGGGGGGGGGGGCTCAGACACCACCCCCGGCCCGGCGCGGAATCTCGGCTGCAGGTTAAACCTTCCAGCTAGATGTCAAGCATTACCTATTTCCTGGCTTACATTGTTCAGGCTGTATTTTTTACATCAGAAACTAAACGCCCCTGGACCATTGGGCTCTGAGTTTATTGATCGATCAACAATTTTTGTTTTGTTTTGTTTTGTTGGGTTAGGCCCTTTCGGTCCATTAAGACCATTTCAGAGCCGGGAGGATGATAGGATATAGGGGGAGACATTGGTCTGGGCAGGCACCCTAGTGAGTCACCGGGGCTGAGCCCGTCCAGAGGACAGGCCACCCAGCCCCAAGGTACTCACTGCACCCGGCTACGGGGTGCGCTCCCTCGGGAGCAGCGGTGCTGCTCCAAGGGAGCAGCCCGCATGAGATAAAGTTGCCTGTCCAGCCCGGAGAGGGGTTGCGGCGTGGAGGAGAAGGATTTCAGTTTCCTGAGGATAGAAGCATGGAACGGTGGATCAACAATATAGGCAATAAGTCATTATATTTTGTCTTTCAGACTTGAATGTTATTTGTTTGGCATTACAAATAGGCATATTCAAAGACCTCCGTAAGCCGGTGTAGGAGGTCCATGGTCGTTTTGCTCCCAACATACAACGAGCCCACCGCCCACTTCCTTCGTTGGCAATGCCACTGTTTTGCTCTCAATTGCCTCGCACACCGGACATCCGTTTCTCCAAGCATCCGTGTGTTCGGGGACGGCCAAGCACTCCTTCACCCGTTCAGAACAGCTCTCCTTCCTCAGAGCCGCCTGAGCTAACCTACCTTCCATTCCTCTGATCATCCTTGTGCTCGTGGCCCACGGTCCGCCCGGCCGGCCGGCTGCCAGGAGGGCCGTTACGTCACCTAGGTCGTCCGTCAGCCGGCCCGGGCCGCTCACAGACAGTCGGCCAGCCCCGGATGTGGTAACGACACCGGCCGCCACGCTCTGTTTGGCTACCCGGTGCCGCTGGGAGCCGACCTTTGACTGGGACGCCCTGTTTATCCCCGGCCTGCAGAATGGCGAGCTGACTAAACGGATCCCATATCGCGTTGCATGACCTTTCGGTATTATTTACATTCTCTGTTGACTCGTGCTTTCCATGCGTCATTCACCAGATGACTGGAACGCATAGGTAAGTATTTTTGCTTAGTGATTGATTACCTGAAAATTAATGAAGCTGCCGTAATGTGCGTCAGGCTAAGCTCGCAAAAGATCGTATCTTTGACTCTTTGCCAAAGGTTAACGGGCCGTAACACTCGTTTCACACAGAGCGTGAAGATCGCAGCGGGTCCCAGGAAGAGTCAAATAAATCATGCGTCTTTGACCCCGTTTATTGACAGGGTGTTGGCATATTTACGTCTTTATTTCTTCTGTTTTTATTTCCCTCTGATGACTTAATTTAACAGTCATAACAGTTTTTTATTATCATTTCTGGACTGGTTCGTGAAGTCTGACGATGCCAAGGAATCCGACGATGCATTGGCCTTGAAAACTCATTCTGTTATTTTGGCCATTTGTATTCACTCAAAATGCATTGTACCATGCTTCTATTGACAAATATGCTTCTAACTCTATAAAGCAGACGTAATGAGACAGACGACATTGGTTTCAATGTTAGGTATATCACCGTTCATTTGATTAAAAAAAACATATGTAAGTACACTGTACAGTTATTGTTTGCAGGCACACCGTTTCCACAATAACGTAACGTAACACTCAATTATGAATCGGACCAATCTGTCCAAGAGCTCTGTTCGCCGAAATCGGTTCAGATTCACACACCGAGTCCAGTCGAGTTCAGAGGGCTGAGCCGTGGCCGGCTGTAGTCGGCCCGGGAAGGGAGGGAGAGGGGAGGAGAAGCTGCACCACTGGCCGCGCGGCGGGTCACGGGCGCACCAGCTGACTGGCTGGCTGCCCGCCTAACCCCCCCCCCTTGCTCCGGGGACAGGGGAGGGGAGGGAGGGGGCTGGCGTCGGTGCCGACAATCGGACCGCGCCTGGAGCGCGGCCGACGGGCCGGAAAACACGCACGCCCCGCCGGTCAGCCCGAGGATGAAGTCACAGCCGGCGGTGAAATGATCACACGCTGCTGCGTGCAGTTATGGAAGAGATATCGTCATTTATTTCATGTCTTACTCTATCATAAAATGATGCATGACAAACAAATTCACTTTTCTAATTTCAAACCGGAACGAGGTGTTAAAATAATGTTATCCAAAGTGGAATCCACCACGCCAGCCGAGATCTGAGTGGTAGGTATACCTACTGTGCCGTCATACTTCCGTGCTCGGCGGGACAGTCTATATTCAGGCAACGGTAAATGCCAGCGAAAACATTCCGTCCAGCTACACTTGTGTGACCCAAGCACCATTTGGCTTTTCCTTTCCAGTAGTTATTGTAAGGGTTAATTGCAAAGCTCACTCTGTAGTTGGAAAGCATTGTCATCATGTTATTGGGTCATGGGGCTGTTTCCATTCGATGCCGTTGTAGCTTGCAGCACCTTTGAGACTCCCATAACTTCAAGTCGCATATCGCCTGACTGAATATTTTAATAACCAGTATAGCGCCTTTTGGGGCGACTAACGGAGCGAGCGAGAGGGTGAGCCTTGCACGTGCGAAATTTCGAGGGGGTACCTCCAACTGACTTGTGCACGGCACCCTACTAACCGGTCTCTAGCGATGTGCCAAATTTGAGCACAATCGGCCCAGCCGTTCTCGAGATCTGGAAGCGGCACCCTGCACGTGCGCACGTGCAGAATGGGTCCCAACTGACTTGTGCACGGCACCCTACTAACTGGTCCCTAACCGTGTACCAAATTTGAGCGCAATCGGTCCAGCCGTTCTCGAGATCTGGAAACGACCCCTGCACGTGCGCACGTGCAGCAGCACCCCAACTCTGGCACATGTATATGCAGTGCCTAGTGGGTGCCTACCTACATGCCAACTTTCAGCGCAATCGGCCAAGTAGTTACCGAGATATTGCAACAATTACAAAAGTGACATCTCTTCGTTTTGCACGTGGCACGTGCATAAGGGGTCACCCACATGCATCGGGAATAGTCCAATACTTGGTAGAAGGAATGAAGCTACCCTACAAAAATTACCGCGTGTAAATCGGTCAAGTGGTTGCTGAGATATAAGCCTCGCAAAAGCGTGACCACGGCCGGCCGGCCGGCCGGCCGGCCGGCCGCTCATACTCAGAAATTTCCGTTAATCTAAGGAAAGACTACGCTCGCTTCGCTCGCTCCGTAATCAATTCATTCACAGGGAAGACGCTGGACGGGCAGGGTGGACCGGCTATATCTAACTAAATATTTATAAAAGCATACGTGTTAACGGCGCTCTTAATTGATCCGTAAATCGATACCCGCCTTTTCCATTATAAGAACTGACCCGCCTTTCTGGTTATTATCTATGCCTCTTTACTAAGCCGTGGTGCTAGCCATCGCCAGCAGACGAATGGAATGCACAGCTCCAATAGAAGTGTGTGACTGTCTTCTCCTATGAGAAGTCACCGTTCGCGCGGCTTCGTTGCTCCTGCACATCATGATAGATATTGGATGTGAATTCAACATCAATTACCCCGTTTCCACTGTACCTAAAACTTGCCTAAAACTGATCCTTGAGGAACACCGCTGGTTAGTTGCACAGGACTTGAGACGCACTTGGTCACCTACTGCAACTACTTGCCATCTGTCCCTTCGGAAATCTCGCAGTCATGTCAAAATTTGTATTTACTATTTGTATTTGTAAAAACACGAACGTTCCACACGGATGTGGTTTTTACAGCTTTTAATCATATGAGGTACATAAAGCGAGGGTAAACCGCGACACACATACAAATAAAAACAAAACACTTACACACGTGCCTGATCCTACTAAAATCAGCTTCAGGTGACCTGAGAGAGAAGCCGCCGCTGCAGCTGTCTCTAGAAGTTCCCGATAGACATGTTCTTCTTCCAGGGGCGGATCCAGAAAATCTCCAAGGGAGGGGCCATTAGAAACCAGGAGGCCCCCATAATCCCACCTGTTGGAGGCCCCATCTTCCCACTTGTTGCCCCCCCCCCCAAAAAAAAAACCGCGTCTATTGAGCTTATCTAGCTGTTCAGGCAACATCTCAACATGAATAGCCACTTTATTTTCAGGAGGCCCCCTTTTCAGCTTTTTAACTTTTTATTTTATTTTTGAAAAAAAAAATCGGCCAGGGGGGGGGGCCATGGCCCCCATGGCCCCCCCTTGTATCCGCGCCTGTCTTCTTCTTCATTTAGCTTCATAAATCTGACCCGCCGTCGTTTCTCAGTCTCGGGCAAGTCTCAGTCGCTGACGAGGTCCGTATCTTAGCCTCGGTTCCGTATCTCAGACGGTGACGGGGTTCGCGTCTGACTGCCGGCTGACGTCTCTACCCCGCTGCTGCCAAACCGGGCGCAGGTGCCGGGATCTCTCCCGAGAACCGCGGCGGTCGGTTGACTCAGTGTGACAGAGGGGCTCGGAGGGGCGGGCCACTTCCCCGTATACCAGGCTCCTTCCGAGCCAAACCGGACCTCTACGGCGCAGGTGCGGGCTCATGGGGAGGGGGCAGAGAGTTTTGTAGACACAGGCCCCTTGAGTCAAGATAACCTCCCTGAACGAATGCATGGCCCGGAAAAGAAACTTTCTGTCTCGGGTACTCACTGATGCTGGATTTTGATTTGCATATGGGTATTACGTGCATATGCGTCAGGTGTTATATGGAGGCATTAAGCAACAGGATGATAACACCAGTACAATTCAAATGTCACCACAGGCGTGTCATGGCAAAGGTTTATGATATTGCATCAGCATGGGCGATCATTAACATTCAGACAGTCCAGCCTCAGTAGTGAGCTGACCGCGCTTGTCACTATCACTTTTGGGCGATCACTATCTAATATTCAGGCAGCTCAGTCCGGTGACCGTGCTTGTCATGGGTCTCATTGTTGATCCGCTCAAAGTCCGGGAGCAAAGAGACGTGACGAGTGCTGTGAATAATATTTACGGTCGTCGTCGCCACTTATGACAGCTATCGGTGCAACAAATCAAGCATGGTTTCTCATAAAACCTGCACCAGCACACAACCACCGGACGTGAAGGATTGATGGCCCGTTATAGGTGAATTGCTGAGTTGGATTGAGTTTGGTTGGGTCGACAGTCGCGAGGCAACTGTTGACCCTGACAGACTGAGTTATAGCTGAAAGGCTACGACAGTTGTCGAGCGGATGCGATATGACGTATTGTCGAAATTGAAAGCCGAATCGAACTCGAATGTCCAAATTCGAAATAGCAGCAGTTTTTCGGGAATCGGAGACGTGTTGACAGAAGTTGGGACCTTGGAGACAGAGACGCAATACAAGATAGAGTGAAAGACGCTGTATAATAAATATGACGTCAATTGAAGCGACAGATCGACGTTATAGACGTAAGGGACGAAGCCATGTGCAGCTGATGGCCTTTCCCGTCTTTTGGCTTGGCCTGAGAGTTACAGATCTGCACATATGACATATCACAGAGATCATAGACAGTAGTTATTGTTATAATCCTTATTTAATAGTCTTTAACAGTCACTCAGTCTTCGACGTGTGTGGTGGAGTGGCGTACCTGTAGGGACGAGACGCCGCTGGCTGTACCATATATCCACTGCACGTCATGCGTCGCAGGAGTTCATGTCAATATTTCTGTCGGGAAGTACAAGCCATGCAAAACGCAAACGATGTTGCTTCATGCAATCACATCGTCACATAAACAAAGATATGGGAGGTCACCAGAGACTGCATTGTTTCATCATTCACGTACATGACAATGTTTGCAAAGATCAGTTGTGCGTGCAAGTTGTCGCTGACAATCTGGCAATCGCTGACAAACCATTCATGTATGCATAGGCGTCGCCAGAGATTTTTGGTTGGGGGGGGGGGCAAAATCAACTTTTGTGTTAAAACTTGCCTTTCCCCAGTCTTTACTCACTCGTTTTACATATCATTCGACGCGCAATGGTGCGAGGAATCCGATGGTGACAAAGGTTTCCTTCTAGCTATGACATGTAATTTTTACAGAAAAATTCGAAATTTTGAAATTCCATGACAAAAACGACTGGTAGAATTATAACTAGTATATAGTGGCTGCACTGAGAAAACAGTGTCCCGATTTTCGGGCTCAGAGACCAGTTTTCGGGCTAATGTACCATATTCAAAACAGACAGCACATTTCGAGAATACTTTCTGAGCAACGCCACATGGGCTCATACGATCCCTTAAATCGGTATCATTGATCGCAGAAACAGAGCTCAGTCAGTACCTATTATCGGTGTCAAGCTCTAAAACTAGTCTCACTATGATACCAGTTTTCAGCCTGATCCCCATTTTCGAGCTCACCTGATTCCAGTTTGAGGGCTCAAATTGTGTGGTGAAGCCAATATTAGGGCTCACGTCATCGCTTTTCGGGGCTTTGGTAAAAGCTGGATTGCGTCAGCTGGCTGGCCAGCTGGCGACGCACGAAAGGTATTTAATTTTAGATATACCTAAGCGCGGTAGTAGGATGGACATAAATATTTCAAATGGCTTTAAATGAAAAATTGATTGGTAAATATTTATTCTTTTATATCTAGCATTGATATGTAAGAAGCTCTGCTAGCGCCACCATACGGCGCCAGCTGGCAAAAAAATCCAGTTAATACCAGAGCCCGCTTTTCGTCCGATGCAGCCCCTCCTCCCCCCTCCCCCGTGTCCAGCAGCTGCGAATAAGACGAAGCCGCGGACAAACTTTTTTTTTGCTCGGCCAGCCTAGCGCCAGTCTCGAGCGGTGGGACAGTTAACCCGGCAATTTTGGCCGGCATGCAAAAGTTACGTTAAACCGGTTTATGTTAACCCGGGAGCAAATAACAACGTGGGAGCCTATCTTAGGTGTGGCAAAGCTAACGGATTACTTACTTGTTGCCGAGGTGCCCAAAGAAGGTACTGGAACCGAAAACACAACATTGGTTCATGTATTTATTAACATTCATACACACAGTCATACTTGTGCAAGGTGTCAGTGTTCGGTTGTGGGGTGTAATAGCCAGGGAAAAAGTTCTATGAACTGAAAAACCCGGCGCCTATTACTTCGCAACATGGTTGTGTATTCAACATGAACTGCAAGGAGTGCAGACGACATTGCCTGTGCTAACTTAACGTCTCACGGGCAGCGCCGCGCTCTGACACCTTGGTCCCAGGACCCAGAAGCGGCGGCGTTTCTGACCGCAAATCGCCGGAGAGCCGGTCGACGCCGTTGAGGGGACTGAGCAGGCCGCTGCCAGCTCCACCTTCACGTCCGCGCGGCGCAGCTCGGTGTGCGGCGGCGGCTCATCGCGCGGGCCGCACCCGTCCGTCCGCTGCACGAGCCGCTTTTCGATCCGACAGCGCAACACCGGCACGCCATTGTGCTGGCTGAGCGGCGGCAGCGGCACGTAGGCAACAAAACAGTAGAAATCGATGGGCCTGGATCGGCGTTGCCAGCAACGCCGGCAGCGGTGCGGCGGGAGGCGCCAGTGCCGCCGTCGGGGACGTGTGCCCTTCGCTGCGCTCATTCGAGTTGGCCGGCCGGCCGCGCGGCGTAGTCCTTTTGACACGGTGCGAGAAGAGCCGGATGAAGGTGGACTTTTTATTGGCGTTGCTGGTGCTCACGCCGCCGGCGTCCAGTTTGGGCGGCAAGTCCGAGTACCAGGAGTCGGACAAGTCCCGCGCGAACGCCGCCAGCCGGTCGTCGTCACTGCTGGCGGCGGCCCGCCGACGGCGCTGCCTCAGAATCGGACGAGTCGGTGGTACTGAGCACCTCGCGGGACGGGTAGCTGGGAGTGGGCCGGCCGCGGCCCCTGCCAGGCCGCGCCACCTTCACCGGCGCAGCCGCCTTCAAACTGCCCTTGCTGGGCGGCGGGTTGGTCGGCGGAGGCGGCAGCGGTGCCTCGACGTCAGTCCGAGTCGCTGTCACTGGGCGGCCGCCGCGGAGACGGCTTCTGTTTGACCCGCAGCCGGCCTGGGCCGGCTCGGCGCCCTCGGCCGGCGGCGCGCGCCGTTTCGAGCGTTTCACCTTTTCACTGTTACTCTCGCCTGGTCCTCAGCGTCGAGCGGCTCGGCGCTGTTCGGTTTCATGTGGCCCATGCTGCTGGGAAACTCGGGTGGGGACAGCTTTCTGACTGGAGTGCCGTCGAAGATGGAGGAGACGGGGGTGCTCGCAGAGTCCTTGCCCAATGCCCATGATAGAGCCGAGGCTCCACTGGACGCCCAGCTTAATCGGGCTATCGCCGCCCTCCTTCTATGGTGGATTCTTCGGCCCCCTACAGCCACTAGGGCCATCATATACTCCCAGATGGCGGCACCTAGGGGATGAGGGGGGGGGGTGTCTGGGCCACTTGTCCACCTCGTGGTGTCGCCAGCGACGCCTGCGAGTCGGAGCAAATGATTATGGGGTCTTCCTCGAAGGACGGGTGCTTCAGGAGATGTTGCTTTGCCGTCTTGAGCGCCACCATCTCAGATCGGTAAATGGAGCAAATCCTCCCCGCCGCCTCCCGCAGTACCAATGTTGTACTGTCTGGGTGCTCGGTAAGGACCCCAGCGCCGCCTTCCTATTACTCCCCCGGTCGCAGACCCGTCGACCCAGGCCCACGTCGCACGCTGGGGGAGCGCTCCCAGGCACGCCTCCGCAGCACTCCTCCTCGCTGTCGCGGACGCCCCGATCGGCAGCAGGTCCAGGTGGACCGTGACGCCGTCTGTTGGCGTCTACGGGGGCAGTCTCGTGGATAAGCGCGCCTCGGCGGGCAGCGCCACTCCAGTGGTCCCACACCGCTCCCCCGCGCTCTCTCCAGCCGGTCACTGACTTCAGTCACGGTTGGGGGGGGGGGGGGCTTCCGCCACGACGCGGCGGGTCCTCCGACGGGAGGGAGAGCGCCTTCGCCAGTAGGCGCGATGCCAGCGCATCCCTCCTCATCTTTCCATCGGCACGACGCCCGCCTCGGCCCTCACGGCGAGTCTTGGAGCATGGAAATCGGGCAGCCAGTGATGACTCATGCCACCATCAGCATCTCCGCCTCCAGGACGCCAAGATGTGTGGCCGCAGCCGCAGGCAGCCACGCCGACCCCGCTGCCCGCATGCCCAAGTAGTCTCGAATCGCTGACACCTCTCCTGAAACAAGAGTGGTGTCGTAAACTTAAACCCCTTGCTGGCGCCCGCCAGCCGCGACAACACCGCCACACCAATTTTTGTGACCCCGGAACTTCCGTCCCGAGCCTTATTTCACGGCACGATGCTACAGTGCGCTACACGTATTGTGGTATTCAGCTTCCATGGAAACATCAACTAATTTGGACGCTCAAACCTGGGAGTCAGGAGTGGTTAAGGCCCAGAGCGTTCTGTCTGGTTTATAAAACCTTGGCCAGCAGATGAAAACGTGCTTTTTGTATAAGTGGCTTAATTTTGACGCAAAAGGGCACTAACCTTCGGCGCAAATAATGCAGAAATTTCAGCGCAAATTGCAAAATAGCTTGCGCCGAACTTCGGCGCATGACGGCTTCACGGGCGTCCGGCGTACCATATGGATGTTTTCCAGTTTGGGCTGCAGGTTTTAGCTCTAGGTTTTAGACTGTAGGTTTTGGGTTGGGTTGGGCTGGGCTGGGCTGGGCTGGGCTGGGCTGGGCTGGGCTGGGTTGGGTTGGGCTGGGCTGGGCTGGTTGGGGTGGTTGGGTTGGGTTGGATTAGGTTAGGTAAGTTTAGGTTAGTTTAGTTTAGGATAGATTAGGTTAGGTAAGTTTAGGTTAGTTTAGTTTAGGATAGATATGAACAGACTTGTGCCAAGGTCCCAAAAAGATCGAGATCCAGGGTTCGCAGAGTCCAAGGTCTGGGACCTTGATGGATCCTGGACCTTGCATTGTAATTTTTGTCGCGAGACCTTGGAAACCCAGGACCTTGAAACATCCATATGCCGCGAGACCTTGGAATCCCAGGACCTCAACATTTGCATATGTCGCGAGACCTTGGAATCCCAGGACCTCAACATTTGCATATGCCGTGAGACCTTGGAATCCCAGGACATCAACATTTCATGTGACATGAGACCTTAGAAACCCAAGACCTCAACATTTCATATGCCGTAAAACCATGGAAACCCAGGGGTTAGGACCTCAAAATTTTGATATGCTGCAAGACCCTGCAGAATGCAGACCTTCAGTACCAGTTTTATTATTTGTCATGGGATCTTAGGAGAACGGTCTGGACCTACACCATCATTTTGTTGAGGGACCTCAAGAATCCTGGAAGCTGGACCATGAGGTTTATGTTGCACATGGGCCACTAAGGACCCTGCACTAAGTTTTGTCTGTACCTAAGCACTTCAATAAATATCTATGGTTGAGCGACCAGCTGCAAGGGGCTAGATAGCTACACGAAGAGAAAACGAACCAGACTGTGTAGACATATATAGAGCAAAATCGTTGCCATGGCTGTGAGGCAGAACTGGAACAAGAGACCTGGTAGCTTTTTACATTATCAATGTTATGGATTATGAAACTGTCAAACAGTGGACAGTGGTGGTTTGGAAAGTTCTTTTCTAATCTCACCTCACATTTTCTGGGTTGTGATATGCCGGGCTTGAAGCTACTTGGAAGCTACCCACTGACCAAGTAAGTGTCAAACTTATTTGTTTTGCAATTCATCAAATCACCATTGAGCAATGAGCAATATAAGCAATGATTCCATGACAGTTCACGGTCGTCAAGTTAGATGTAAGTGAATCCTAATCTATAATCTAAGATTCGGAATCAGGTGAGCCCCTACGATTTGGACCAAACTTGGTCAGTGGATAGTACGTAACGTCCTGATTACGATGCACCCAAAATCTAAGCTCGGCCCGCCATATTTACGAAGTTACGGATGTTTGAATTTCAAGGTCATTCGGGAGAGCCCCTACGATTTCCGTCAAAATTTGTGTACGGACACTCTAGATGCTCCTCATTACGAATATCACAAAATTTAAGCTCGGCCCGCCATATTTACGAAGTTACGGAGGTTTGAATTTCAAGGTCATTTGGGTGAGCCCCTACGATTTCCGTCAAAATTTGTGTACAGACAGTCCAGACGCTCCTCATTACGAATATCGCAAAATTTAAGCTCGGCCCGCCATATTTACGAAGTTACGGAGTCACAAAGTTACGGAATTTCAAGGTCATTCGGAGAGCCCCTCCGATTTTCGTCAAAATTTGTATGCGGACACATTACATGCTCCTCATTACGAATATCGTAAAAGCTAAGCTCGGCCCGCACTATTTCAAAAGTTACTGACGTTTGAAACTCACTGAAATTCAAACATCTCTAACTTTTGAAATAGTGCGGGCCGAGCTTAGCTTTTATGATATTCGTAATGAGGAGCATGTAATGTGTCCGCATACAAATTTTGACGAAAATCGGAGGGGCTCTCCGAATGACCTTGAAATTCCGTAACTTTGTGACTCCGTAACTTCGTAAATATGGCGGGCCGAGCTTAAATTTTGCGATATTCGTAATGAGGAGCGTCTGGAGTGTCCGTACACAAATTTTGACGGAAATCGTAGGGGCTCACCCAAATGACCTTGAAATTCAAACCTCCGTAACTTCGTAAATATGGCGGGCCGAGCTTAAATTTTGTGATATTCGTAATGAGGAGCATCTAGAGTGTCCGTACACAAATTTTGACGGAAATCGTAGGGGCTCTCCCGAATGACCTTGAAATTCAAACATCCGTAACTTCGTTAATATGGCGGGCCGAGCTTAGATTTTGGGTGCATCGTAATCAGGACGTTACGTACTATCCACTGACCAAGTTTGGTCCAAATCGTAGGGGCTCACCTGATTCCGAATCTTAGATTATAGATTAGGATTCACTTACATCTAACTTGACGACCGTTGACAGTTCAACTTTTTCGTTTAGCAGGTTTTCGTCGGACAATTTTTCGTCTGCAGATTTTCGTCCGCAGACTTTTGTCCATGCATTTGTTCGTCTGTGCATTTTAATTTTTAAGTTTGCGCATTATTTTCATAAGGACATTTTCCGCCTCGTCCAGACGAAAAAAAAACGGACAGAAAAATACTCAGACGAAAAATGCACCATTGCCAATTCGAACAGACGAAAAAATGCAAGACGAAAAAGTCAGACGAAAATCTGCCGACGAATATAACCGGCTGACGAAAAAATTGTCAGATGGAATTTTGTTCAGAGCCTTCAATCTAATGTGAATGAACAGTAAGTAAGGTTTGCGCTCGCTGATACTCTAATTCTATTGGCTTAGTCGATCAGTTTTTCTGTGAGCGCTCGCGCAAACAAGACTTGGAACATATTTTACTTTTTATCCTAGGTATTATGTAACTGAATGTGCAGAAAATCGAAAGCATATACCTATCCAATTCAACTTTTCCATTTCTATGAAGCCTGTAGGTTTTATTTCTGGTTTTTTATATTGCCTGAAAGAATACTTGAATGTCTGTCTTCAATAACTGTAAGGTGCTATCCTACATTCCTACTGATAAGGTAAGATTGAATTGAAAGGGACATGACAATACAAATTGCAAGGTACCTATTACCTACCTATATTTTTATGAATTTGTCAGGTTAAAGAAGGAGAGATTGATAGTATGATTCATTTTTAACTTGTGTTGAAGCTCCCCCTACCTATGTTGGTTAACGATAAAACCACCACAGTCCACAGGTTTGCATAGGTTCTGCCCCTTTCAATGTTGCTGGGCATCCGTTGGCAGAATATTTAGAAGTAAGTCTGCTCATCAGAATGTTAGTTTGTTTAAGTTCTTGTTGTGGGACCCTGAATACTTTGAATCCTGAGATGTATTCTTGCCGTGGGACCTTGAGGGCTGTGGACCCTAAACTCTGAAGTGTGTACTTGTCATGGGACCTTGGGGACTGTGGATCCTGAAATTCACACTTGTCGTGGGACCCTAGGGACTGTGGATCCTGCAATGCATTCTTGTCGTGGGACCTTGGGGACTGTGGATCCTGCAATGCATTCTTGTCGTGGGACCTTGGGGACTGTGGACCCTGCAAAGTATACTTGCTATGGGACATTGGAAACCTTGGATTCTAGAAATTGAATTTGCCGTGGGACCTTGGAAACCTTGGATTCTAGAAATTGAATTTGCCGTGGGACCTTGGAAACCTTGATTCTAGAAATTGAATTTGCCGTGGGACCTTGGAAACCTTGGATTCTAGAAATTGAATTTGCCGTTGGACCTTGGAAACCTTGGATTCTAAAAATTGAATTTGCCGTGGGACCTTGAGGATCCTGGATCTTGATTTTTGGTCCCGGCACAAGTCTGGTATGAATACCTATTTTTTGTAAGTTGAATTACTTTTTTCATTTTGTAGCATCATATGCCTTCCATCTTTGAACTGCCATATTCAAGCACCAGAATAAGTATGGACTTGAACCTTTTCCAGTCTGGATGCCTGTATGGAAGTTGTGCAAAATCATGCAGTTGAAGGTATTGTAACCACAAATAAGAGCTCATGACTCAAGTCTCAACTTGTCCATAATTGGTTATCTTGATGTATACTTGTAGACCCTTCCTCTTACTTGGCACACAGGCATGGTGTCACAGTGTTCTAAAATTGGATTTCAATTGGGTGTCCCAATAAAAAAAATCTGAAGACAAAATGAGATAGATTTAGTCTTTCCGCAAAACTGCATAATGCCATTTTTTACCTCAGATTTTGTCAGAACCTTCACAGGATCTGAAATGAAATGATGTAGAGTAGATGCATCAACTGTCAAGTCATGCGTAACCTGGCAGCTGGCTGTTGAATCAAACTTTTGACATATTTTTTTAGCAAAGATGAAATAAAGCCACTTGTCATATTTTTAGGATGAAAATATTTTCCCCATCATGTGTGGTTATTCACCTAAAATTCTGAAACATGGAACACTGTCATACCAGCATTCCATCATGTCAACCAGCATTCCGCAGCATGTTAGCAGAAGCAGCAGCATGTTATAAGTATATGAAAGATCCAAATAGGTTGTAGGTTGGTAGGTATTGGTACTAAGTTTAACTTAATAGGTTAGTAGGCAAGGTTAGGATTAATTTTAGTTGAGCATCAAGATAACCATTACGAACAAGTAACAAAATCCTTACCTACCCTTGAAAGTATTGCTTCAATCACATCATCACAAAGAACCAGACAAAAATTTTGCACATTCTTACACTATTTGACATCCTGAATCCAGATATGATGCTTTCATGTGGCGCAAGCGTATTTACAAATTGCAACCGAGCTCCGCCGTGGGGTAAGGTGGGCAGGGGTTTTCGCACTACGGCTGCGGTTGAACTACCGTCTGTGGTAGAAACTTCAGGACGATGGCGCGTTTCATACGAAATCTGGCGCAATGTTTGTTTGCTTCTGAACTTGTACTGTTATTGCTGTGAGTTCTTGAAGTGGGAGTGTTTCAATAACAATTTGTGGATTATTTGAGTTTCTTTATATAAACATAGAATAGTATTATGAAACATTGTGTGGAAACTGCAAATACTGATATGATCAATTACTTAGTTTGGGAATTGATACACATTTTGTAGAGATTTGTCTGGCAAATGGTGTAACAAACCTCAAGCCTATCATGTTCTGAAGCTGTTGTAACAGATCAAAATTGCTTTGATGTTACATAGTACCTTGTTGGAAAGACTGGAGCATGGTTCAAGATGATGTGTAAAAATTCAAGATTTGTGCGAAAGCTTGTGACTGAAGAACGAAAACAGTTTGATATGATGGCTCAATCAAACGTGGAAATGGACAGCAAAAGTAGAGTTTCAACATTCCAGCATGTGAGAATAACTTCAGAAATTCATAGTTCTTGTAGTATTGCATTCTTTTTATGTACAGTTATAGGTTTTGTTAGGGTATTTCAAATTCATTGTGTCAGTTAAGATATAGATGGATTGCGGAAATTTTTAGAATCATTGCATGGTAGCTAGGTACTTGTTCGGTAAAAAGGTATGTGATGAATGCCATGAGGTTTTTTATGATTCAATATATGGTCGTTGTTGTACCTACAAAAATGCAAGCTTACTAGCAACTAGTTTCTGAATCAAATCGAAAGTATATTTTGCCATGAATGTAAATATGTACCTACCTGCAAAGTTTGTCAATAAATTTGTGTGATGTTGACCAGAGAGTTTTATCATCTGGGCATTTATGTCGCTTCTTACATTAGGTGTTAAGCATAGTAATTACGGATGAACTTTGTGCCAATATCTTCAATGCACAATGTATGTAGCTAGCATGTCTACAATCCTCACTGATCAGTGATCCTGCTATACTATAGCTATAGGCATTTGGCACCAGCTTGACCAAAGGCATGAACTTCACAGTTGCACAACCTTTTGTCATGTACCACCAGTCACTTTTTTACTTAAGGTGCACATAGCAGTGCACACAACAATGTGCAGAGGGCCTACACAAAAAAAACATGATTAGTGTGCACTATGCACAGCATTGTACCCTGATTATTTGAATATTTTTATCACTTAACAGTCAGCAGTCAGGAGATAATTATTGAATATCACATTTATTATACATCACTTGTCAAACAAGAGCATGATGACACACATTTTGACAAGCAATCATGGTAGTATTCCAATAAGTTGGACAGTCACCTCCCTGGGCGTCATTTTTTCCAGGAAGGTACCTCTGCAGGTGTTGTGGTAGGCAGGTTGAATTGGGTTAAGTTAGGCGAAGTAAGGTGGTTAGGACCAGGTCAGACCGTAAGGCCTGGTCAGGTTGATTTTAATCTTTCACTCTATTTTGACATAGATAGGCCTATTACCTATGTTTTTGCTCAAGCATGAATTTCATTAGGTAATGAGTTAATTTTGCTTTGTTTTTATCTGTCTTGTTTTGTGTTTTTGTCCCTTATATTTTGCAATTTGCCCAATAGGCAAGGGTGGAGCTTTTCCAGGGAAGGTGGTGGAGCATGATTGGAGGCGCTCAACCAGACGGCATAGGACAAGGAGGGCACGGTTTCTGAACGCGCACTGATGCCTGATTCAAGCCACGCTGTCTTCATGCGGGGCGGCGCGCTACTTAAAAGTCCCTAAAAGAACGGGAAGTGATGCCGATAGAACCTTCAATCATTCTGGGCTAACGCTTATGACTTGGAAAAAGTCGCGATCCCAATTCAATCGAAAACCTGTGGGCTCTTGTTCAGCAGGAGGTGTATGAAGAGCCACCCGCCATAAGCACTGCTCAACCGCAGGCACAGGTTTAGACGGCGGTGGTCCGCATCAAAGCCAGTGTGCTGGAGAATCCATTGGCTGAAATGCTCCAGAACATTCATCACTGTTTTTATGAAAGGTGGCTACAGCCTACAAGCTCAGTTAAAAGAAAAAGTACCAGATTGTTTTGCTTTTTAATTACAGCGGGAAGAAAGGTGTCCGGATAATTTCGTTACACCCCCTGTAATGTTCAAATGGTTGCTAAATTCGAAATCAGCTCAAAAAACTAGCCTAGAAACATGTGAAACTCGAAAAAGGAACCGAGGTCATCAAAGGTCATTGAGCTGACCTGACCTTCAGGTGACCTCGACATCCACCCTAGTGCATGGGACCAGCATCATATCACATGTTTCAACGCTTGAAACCACGTGAAAACTGCAACCGCGCGGCTAATGCGAGCCGACATACGCCGAATCGCGATTCGGGCCAAACATGGTCTCGAGAAATAGGTCACAGGTCAAAGGTCATTTGGGTCAGGGTCATGAAATTTTCAGGGTAGGTGTAAAATTGATAAAATCGGGGGCATTGAAAGTTTCGTCGCGATCGGACGGTTTTTACGCGAGTTACTCACGAAAAACCGATAAAGCGCACCCAAAAAGGCAGAAATATGCACATGCGATATCCTATACTGCGAAAAAAGGTGCATCATTTTTTAACGTCGCCGACAAATTGTAATTACCCTAACCCGCGCCCCACTGGGGGGGGGGCTATTTATAGCCCCCCCTCCCGTTTTTCTGCAATAACTTCCAAACCGCTTGACGTATCGACGCCAAACTTTCAGTACCTTCGGCTGCATCAATTTGACACCTTGTGTCAAAATTTTATGTTCGTAGCTGCCATAGTTCGGCCGGAAATGACGTCAGAGTGACGTCATGTTCGGCCGATTTCGACGCAAAACATTGAACCACGGCAATCGCTCCCAAGAGCTCAGTTTTTAAGCTAGATCCAATTTTTTTGCATGAAAGGACTCAGAATAGACTGCGCTATCAAACTGCTATCTCGGATTTTCGAAATTTTGAAAATTTCGAAAATTTGATATAATAAAATCCAAAATTTATATTTTTACATTTTTTTCAAAAAGTTTTTGACTTTTCGAAAAAACCGGAATATATGTGATAGAACGCATTATCATGACTAACCCTAGCAAGTTTTAGCTAAATATCTTCAAAAATGGCCAAGTTTTACGCATTATTGCAAAAAATTCACAATTATTAATTTTTCAAATCAATTTTTCAGCACGTATTTGACATCGTACGCCAATATAAATAGCACCATCGTGTTCCTGAGCTCAAACTGCATCCAATAGACACCTTTTTTGTTGAAAAATTTTAACTTCAAAATTTGACCTTTTTTGACCTGAAAGTGACCTGACCTAAGCTAAATTCGACTCAAAATGACCTCGAATGACACAGTCGACATCACATTCGAAATCTCTGGACTAAATGGACCATAAAACATGTGTCACGTGACCGACGCATGATATAATATTTTCGTGACCTGTGATGACCTGACCTTGACCTGAAAATCAAAGTACAAGTTTGGTACCCTCGGGGTATCTAGAGCATCTGTTCACGAGTGTGTGATCCAAAAATGAGCCTGATCTGCCTTGTAAGACGGCGGCCAGAGCCCAAAACGTGAACAAGCAAAATGCTAATAATTTTTACTTTGACCTGACCTGTGACGTCATCGGTGACCTCGAGGTCAATGAAATTAGGTTTCGCTCGACAGTTTTTCCGGGGCTATCAGACGCCGTTTGAATTTTGACGATCGGCCCAGTAGTTTCGGAGTTAGGAGGGGGGGCTATGAATAGCCCCCCCCCCCCCCCCCCAGTAGGGCGTGTTATACGCAGACCCCAGTGGGGCGCGGGCTAAGCTCAGGCAGATGTATGGTAGAAAATCCCCCAAGTGAAATACACTACGGCGGAAATAAAATACCCTACGGCGGAGCTCGGTTGCAATTTGTAAATACGCGTGGCGCAAATACAAGAAAAACGAATAATCAAACCCGTGCGTATTCGTATCAACGGCGCCACAATTGTAGATCAGACCTTTTCTGAACAAATGCCACCACAATTTTAATTGATAAGGGATTAAAATGGCATGAGCATCAACATCTTGATTTTTTCTAAAAGATAGCGATAACTGATCACTAATAACTTACCATTCATTTTGAAATCACGGCGGTAGGTACACCAACACATGGCACTGAAAACCCTGAAAACAGCAAAAGACGGAATGGCGGAATGTCGTATGGAGCCTTAAAACGCAGCTCGAATTGAGCCCGAAAAGGAAGACGAACTGATGCCGCTTTCGGGGCTAATGTACTTTGAGCCCGAAAAGGGCGCCTAACTGATCCCGATTTTAAAATCATACAGATTTGAGCCCTGTTTTGGCACTCATATGAGCCCTTATTCAAAAATGTTCTCAAAGTGTTTTCTGAGTGTGCGATTGCCGACGCACTGCAGAGGGCCCCTGTGCAGACGCTCGACTCTAATGATCATTACCCAGAAAAAGGTGAAAAACGCTCCATTTAATCGGATCACCCTGCTAAAACCTCCATTCACGCATGCATGCAGAGGTTTTACGTGAAATGCATAGGACTTATCCCAGCCGCCGATCGTAGCTAAGTTGGGCATTCGGCGGAGAGTGAATGTCGGAAGTGTGAATCGGAAGTACCTAATTCATCTTTGCTCTAGTGAGAGGAAGTGTTTTGTTCACTCGAGTGTGAACAAAAGTTTCTCGTTTTTCGTGTGAAGGGAAGCGCTGCAAACGTGCACAAAAACTGTTAAACGGAACCAAAAGTTACGCACGGCATAGCGGCAAGGGATCCATCAGAGATAGGTTTGGGACTTCCAGGCCATTTCAGGCCACTAAGGGTCAGTGCTGACTCTCAGAAGCATGCTTAGGGTCCCGGAGATCGGCGTGGGTCACCTCAAATATTTACGTGTACGTGGTGCTTTAGGGCTTTCCGAGCCCAAGGTGGGGCCCTCAGAAGCCAGTGTGGGCGGCGGGCGCTAAGAGACTAGGCCCAGGGTGAGCCTGGAGCCCTCGGATAACAGTGTGAACCCTCGGGGTCTGTGTCGAATCCCTAAGGACCCTACGTAGGGACATAATAAACATGGTGTTGCGGACCTCAGAGGGACACGTGAGCTGTGACCCCTCAGATGCCGGCTTGGGGTTAGCAAGGTCTGTCGCCTCCAAAGTTTGACTGAACTATCAGAGGCCAGTTAAGGTTCTCAGAAATGTTCGAACTTGGAAGGCTCGAAGATCCCTGTATGGGCCCTCAGAGAACATGGACACCAGTGGAACTTTCAGAGGCCGGTTTGGGCCATCTGAAAGCTTCTTTAGGGCTCAGTGGAGCTCCTTAGGAGCCTTTGTTTAAAGCAAGCTCATGAGCCCTGCGACACTTGTACGGTACTTGAGCCTGTCGCAGACATTTGACGAGAGTTGAGAAATGCCCCTAAGATTTCCTTTCACGCTTTGAACGAAAATTGTGTCAGCACTCCAAAACTTATGAAAATCAGCTGTAAAATGTAATAAAGAACGAACTAGGAACATGGAATGGATCGCAGCATTGACATTTCCGAGTCTGGACTCGGAGTCTTGAAGATTTTGGCGACTGCGAGTCAGACTCTGGTTTGAACTGCACGCTCCAACCGAGTCTGACCTCACAGGCATTCTCAGAAAGGTACCCCCATTTTTTCCCGACTCCAAAATCTCATCGGATCTGTATCGATCTCAGGGGGTGCCCGGTCCGAGGTTGGGGGGGGCAAGCTGCCCCGCTTGCCCCCCCCCCCCCGTGGCGACGCTAATGCATGTATGTTCCCACAATGTATATCTAGTTCATAGTTGTGTGTCGTAGTTTAATTATATAATCTTTGGGTCAGGGATTCGTCTTAAAAATAAGCTTTACGCTTCAGAGTTGAAAAAGTCTGACTTTAATTTAAAATAAGACGCCGATAAGTTGCAGCTCTCCCGCCTGTGGCCGTGACTCGCACGTGTTTGTATTCGCCGGGGATCGCCTCGGCTTACTAAAACAGCACCGTCTCCCGGCCAAGGCTCACAGCCGATCCTCCGGTCGCCTGCGACAGGTCGAACAGAGCCGTCATTGAGACGGCGTGCCTGAACACCACCGTGACGTCGCTCTGTCGCCGATGACGTCACAGGTCACAGCTGCCTTCAGATGGACGACAGAGCGGTGTGGGCAGCACCACTGTCCGGTCAAAATAGTCCCGCGCCGATCCTGATCGTCCGGTCAGGCCCAGACGGCCCAGTTTATTTTCGTTGTGAACGATCTGGAATTTGAGGCATTCAGGAATCGTCCTGACTGCCTGGTCAAGCCAAGCCGGTGTCACTCTGTGAAATCTGAGTGTGTTTGGATGGTGTGACGTTTACTAGGAGCCGCAATTAACCGGTAGAGTCGGGTGAAGTCAGCCGTCGATGAGGTGCTTTATAGTTGACTCGTGTTGACTGAATAACCAAGAGCATATTCAGACAAATGTATCCATATATATTCACCAGTATAACGCCTTTTGGGGCGACTAACGGAGCGAGCGAGAGGGTGAGCCTTGCACGTGCGGAATTTCGAGGGGGTACCTCCAACTGACTTGTGCACTGCACCCTACTAACCGGTCTCTAGCGATGTGCCAAATTTGGGCACAATCGGCCCAGCCGTTCTCGAGATCTGGAAGCGGCACCCTGCACGTGCGCACATGCAAAATGGGTCCCAACTGACTTGTGCACGGCACCCTACTAACCGATCCCTAACTGTGTACCAAATTTGAGCGCAATCGGTCGAGCCGTTCTCGAGATCTGAAAACGACCCCTGCACGTGCGCACGTGCAGCAGCACCCCAACTCTGGCACATGGATATGCAGTGCCTAGTGGGTGCCTACCTACATGCCAACTTTGAGCGCAATCGGCCAAGTAGTTACCGAGATATTGCAACAATTGCAAAACTGACACCTCTTCGTTTTGCACGTGGCACGTGCATAAGGGGTCACCCACATGCATCGGGAATAGTCCAATACTTGGTAGAAGGAATGAAGCTACCCTACAAAAATTACCGCATGTAAATCGGTCAAGTGGTTGCTGAGATATAAGCCTCGCAAAAGCGTCCGCACGGCCGGCCGCTCATACTCAGAAATTTCCGTTAATCTAAGTAAAGACTCCGCTCGCTTCGCTCGCTCCGTAATCAAAATCTACCTAAATGGGATTTAGCTAATGTGGAACAGCAAAATCCCATGGCATCTTCACTGAAAACAATTTAACCCAAGGCCCGCGAGTAAACCGGTGTTTTGCGGGTATCCCTATCCGCAACCATTTTTAACCACCCTCCCAGGAGTACAGTAAGGTCCCATTGCAGTGTAGTCGTCCCTACTCTCAGCGGACTTGTTCGCTAACAGCGGTTATATCCGTTCAGAGCATATACGACTACACCGCAATGGGACCTAGCACTACTCGTGGGAGGGTGGTTAAAAATGGTTGCGGATAGGGGTACCCGTAAAACACCGGTTTACTCGCCAGCCTTGGGTTAAATTGTTTTCAGTGTTGATCTGTATTCGGTGATAGAGGGGCATCAGCTCAAGCACACCGTCCTAGGCTTAGTGATGTGTCTTGTGTGATCAGTTGATCACTATTCACCAGGGGGGTCATCATCAATCCCCTCCCTCCCCGCCGGAGCGATGGGACGTTCCCTGCGTGACCTGTCGAAACCGAGGGAATGAGCAGAGTGCAAGGAGCGTGCTACATATAGTGAGCTCAGCGGGGCTCCGATGCACGCGAGGCTGGGCTACCGGCTATCAGATCAAAGTACAGGAAACAAGACGTTACGCCAGTACATTCTGTGATATCTTCTTCAAACGGCACGCCTGTGTTTGCTATTGCAATTTCCATCGGATAGTTTCCGGAATTCACCGGTTCAATATGCTTCACATTGGCATAGTTCCGGTTATCTATCGCGTTTGAAGAGATCCCTTCAGTGATGAAAAGCAGGTCGAAAAGTGATTGTCTCGCAGACCGCCACATACTGGAGCAGATTCACACAATCGCAGCTACCCATTTTCCGATGCGCTGAATGGCCTCAGTGTCCTTATCTTGTCGTCACGGATCTCCAGTTCTTTCCTTGGCGCTCGGCCACGTCATCTTCATCACGCCTCAATGCGAGCTGAACAGCTCACATCCTCTGCAGTTGACCCCTACCTGGACAGTGACGTAATCATGACGCCTGTACGGACCACTCTCTCCTTTCCCAGTCCGACACCGGCCGGCCACTTTAGTCCGCGCCACCCACCACACCTGACACTACACACCGCATGCCGAGGAGGACCACCCGGCACACCCGAGTCCTCGGCTCAGTGAGGTCACAGCTGAGGTGTGCCGCCCGGGGCGCGAGGAACAGGCATCCGAGAGGAGGTGTCGCGGCTGTCAGAGCAGACACGGGCCGTGACCCGGCACGGCACGGACGTCACACGGGTCGCCCCGCCGTCAGACTCGCCGACGAGGGCGGAGGGGACGGAAGAAAAAGCTGGCTAACAAGTGACAGGTCACAGAACGGATAAGTCAGCTTATGTTGCCTATGCAGAAAGCCTACACTGCACACTATGGGATATTCCTGAACTCGTGAAACGAGGTAGATACAACTAAAAGGTTATCGTTGCACTTAAGTCATGTTTTAATTAAAAATGGCATTCGTTATGCCTCACTGAGCGCCTAATTTGAAAGATCTCATTTGCGTCGACATTGATAAAGGCCAAACTCCGAACTGTTCCTTTTTTCTGGTCGTCTAATTCGTTCCCTCTATCAACATATTAGTCTCGCTCGGATGGCTGAGTGTGATTTCGGTTGGACCTGCTCCAGTGATGACGTTATCCGCGGCCTCAGTGACGCCAAGATCGCTCCGATCGGTTTGTTACGAGATGTAGCCCTGGTATCTGACGAGGCAAAATGACGCCGCTCAGACGCGAGGCTCGTCTGTCTCGAGATCGCTCCGTCAGCGCTTGATTTTTCCTAAACGATATTTAATGTAAAATGTCAGAAGCAATTAATTGCCACCTAACTTGTCATTGAACCTCGCCGGACCTAGCGTGGTTCTTTATATTCGGCTGAGGACGAGCTTGCTGGTGAGTTGGTAAAGTCCCTCAACATTTTGCTCCTCATTGAGCTTGTTAGAGCTTCGTGGAAAAACTAACATGTACGCTGTTCCGAGACGCATTGACTGGTACCCGATTGTAAAGTCCAAGGTCAACCGTGACCTCTGAGGTCAGGCTAAACGTTCCAAGATATGGTTTTATTCCGTTACCGGGGAGTTGTCTTTGTTGTCTCAGCCAATCCGCTCGTGAGGTAGACTCACGAGTTGAAAACAGTGACCCGAGATTTATGACAGGCTGCCACAGCACACCTGTTCCAACTTCAGTAACATCGCCGCCTATAAATAGCTACCCATTGATCGTTGAAGCGCGTCTTTGACAGCACATAGTGTGCCGGGCGCTGGAACTGGCACCGAGAAAGCTGCTCTTCACTGGCAGGAAAATCAGCAATCAAACTAAGAAAGCATCCCTCCGGGAAGCCCTGTTGGCATAGGGGATGCTAAAATACAGGATGGGGTTCACGCTCGCTGCCAGCTCAAAGCGTCACCGCACCGTGGCACAGTTTTACAGATCAAAAGCCCCGCCGGGCAGAAGGCCAACAAAAACACCAACCATGTTATTCTCGTGAGCATGGTATCGTAAGCATTCCGATCTCGACTCCGCTACAAATTATTTTTTTGCTGCATCTTGGAAGGTGGGGAACTGTGTTTCCTATCAACAAAGCTCATTGCTCTCTCAATAAAGTCCTTATATTCTTGAGTGTCAAGTGTTTGAGGTCAAGGTCACGCATGAATAATGTTAGCCACGCTAACTCCATCCAGACTCCCGCACTCCACTTCCTGGATAAAAGTTGCGGAGACTGGAGCCCTTACAGCCTCATCTTCCCCATATTTGCGAGTACACGTCCATGAAAGTTACAGCTGACGGGTTAACTATTCATTGCCGTTAATAATTACAGCCATAAGTGCCGATTTATTTTTCCAGCTTATCAACAGCAGGTGGCAATTATGTTATGTATGTTATAGATATCAGGTATGAGATATGTGTGGAAAATATTTGTGATGTTGATCCCTAAACGATGACATTGTGCGGAACTGCAGTTTCGGGGATAATGTCAGAACTAAATGTACTTCAGCTGACCGTTGCGCTACACGAGTATGTATGCATGTAACTGTCATCTCGGCTGCCCCATAGTCGCTTTAAAGGGACTGTCCCACCTTCAAAAAATTGCTTTGATATACTGTTCTTGTGTTGCAAGCAGGGTTGTATACGACTCAATCAATAGCAATCAATTCAATCACGACAAATTTGGGAAACCAATCAAATCAATCAAGTCAGAGCAGTTTTCGGGAATTGATTCAATCGACTCAAACGCGACAATGAAAGGAATCAATCAACTCAATCAAACGACTCAAACCAAGATATACATTAGGTTTTTTGCCCCACCAACTTGGAAAAGTGTCCATAGCAGTCTGGTGTACCTACCTACCTACCTACCTACCTACAGAAGAAACATAAAAATATTGTCATTTAAAATTATAAATTGCCATGCCATTCAAAGTTTCTATGTAATAAGGAAGGATACATAGTGATGGACAGGTGGATCATGATATTGAGGTTCAATGGGTAGAATTGGAGCAGAAGTTTCATTTAATGGGTGCAAAATAACCCAGTAGTTGACTTCAACAAACGCCCCTTAACCCAAATCACCACCTTTCACCTAAAAGTTGTCAATTTAATTTTGGCCATATTCCAGCTAAGTCATCAGGCCATCTACCCCATGTAAAGCCCCCGTCTGTCTCTTATCATTATGTGAGTTATGCGGAGCTCTTCTGAATTGAACCCTGGGCCTGAACATAATGAACCTAGCTAGGTTTCATGCCACACTGACACCATATGAAAGTGTTGAAAATGTGCTACAAATTTGACAACTTCATTAGGTATGCTTTATGAAGACAGCAGGAAAGCAGGTAGGTACCTACTTACCTGCCTAGATGTGTCACTGGCTACCAACAGTACCAACGAAGGTAGATAGGTTATGTGTGAAGAATTCAAAACATTTTATTGCAATACAATTTGAAACTGTTAGGACTGGGGGATAGGGATGAGCATTAAAAATATATTTAAAAGGAAATGGAAAGGACAGGGACTCTGGAACCACAGGATAAGTTAAAGACAAAGGAAGTAGGTACAAATTAAAACGCGAAAACGGCACGGTGCGACTGCGAAAAAAACAAAGAAAACATTGGACAAAACGTTTTGCCGATAAGTATGCTAAGCTTTTATAAATCCTTATTCTACGTCTTTTGATTTTTTGGTAAGATGACGTCATTGATTATCATGTAGTATGGTAGGTCATCATAAAATAAATCGGTTGTACAACACCAATTTCGTTTTAATTATTATTTCATTTGAAATAAAACCACTTAATAATATTCGGTAAAATATTTTAAGGAAAATGAAATATATTAAATATGTTTTTATGTGGGCGAGGATGGATGACATATTGATGATGACATATTGATGACACCCCACTAGGTGAACATATTGCTGATTCGCACTTTAACGCAAGTAGCACTGAAATCAACTCCGCCTTTACTATTGATATAATCGGCTGGGGACGGGATTCTGCTGAACTAAAAATCACTGAATCCATCAAAATTAGAGACCTAAGGCCCACATTAAACATGATGAAAAGCTCATGGCCCCTCGCTCGTAAACCATAGGTCATAACACACACACACACACACACACAAACACACACACACACACACACACACTTCTCTCTCATTCACTCACCCCTCACTCACTCACACACTCACTCTCTCACTCACTCACTCTCTCACAAACTTATACACTCACTCACTTATCTCTACCCTTTGTTTCACATGTTTACTCTACCACGCACACGCACACGTACACATGCACCTAACTGACTTGCCCGACTCACGACTGGTTGACTGGAATCGAGCTAAGAACAGCGGCAATGTTTTTCAATAGGCCTGTTTCACTAACAAATAAAGTGTGTAATTACAAAGAAAAAACTTGAGTTTAAAAGAAATAATTACCAACATTTGAAATTTGGATTTCACGAAACCTTCGGGCATGAATTTTGAGTTTAAAATTTGCAAACTTTTTTACAAGAAAAAGTTTGCTAGAAAACACGGGAATCGCAAACTTTCTGTTTCACGAAGATCAGAAACTTGAAAGAAAACATCGTAATTACAAACCTGAAATTCCAGTGGTCCTGACGTTCGGAATTTTGATACTTTTTGTGCAATGATGCAAAGCAATCAATTATTTAAAACAAATATGATATGCTGAGTCATTATATGCTCTTTTTCACTTAGCACATTCCCTACGAACCAGCTACGAGCAATAAATAAATATCGTCATGTTTTGTCATTCGCGCGCCATAATTGCATTCAACAGTCTTCTGCTGTGAAATGTTTTACGTGTTATTTTCTTTCAATAATAAGATATTGTGAACTATCATTTATACCACTCAGAAACAGCATCATTATTTTTAATTTATTCCTGCAATTTCTGACATGAAAACTAGACATAGTTTGATAAAAAGAAGCAATATCTGTAACATGTTAAAGTTCTTGATTAAAAACAATTTTATTGTTTACAAGTTTATTTACCAACTCTTTTTATCGGAGGTGCCGCTGGTGATGAAGTTTAGTGAAACCCGATTTTACATAGTTTGCAAAAATACTTATGAATTGTAAAGTTCAAACACTTGTAATCGCAAGTTTTTAGTGAAACAGGCCTATGATTATAATGTCAATGTTTACTGCAACCGGGTGTTGATGATGTATGCGGCTGATGTTGAGATGAGATTTATTGACCTTGTTGTACCTATGATATATTGTGTGCATGTCATGTTGTAGCGTACGTAATGATACATTGTTGTACATTATTTACTTGCCATGTGCAATGTACCACACTATTTGCAACGTATTGCAATACGTTTAAAAAAGTGAGCTGCTATGAGGATGCCTGGAACAATATGATTGTGCTCTAGCTTTTGAAAATCAAAAACATGTTAATTTATTCAAACTTGATGATGGCGTAATGCCGAAAGCTTGTTTTACTGTTTTAGATATTTATTTTGCCTTAAATAAAAACACTTTGACATGCGTGAGATCATTTCAAGCCTCGTTATATTAAATATGTTATGCTTAGGCTCTCAGGAAAAAAGGATCAACAAACGTTCTGCTGCAAATTAAACAATGCAGCAAATTAGCTATTAATTTACGTAAACGTAATTAACGAGACGAAAACGACGCTTTTGTTTCAGTTATTTTTTGTAGGGGTTTCAGATATTTATAGAGTTCAGTGGGTTGTTTCCACTGAACTCTAATATATACTGGAAGGAGCATTGGTGACTTGTTTTTGTCTATCGATTTCCGCCATGTTGTGTATACCAGAAATATAAATTGCATGTACGGTAGCAGAGGTGCAGTTAAGTGAGAGGTACACTACTCGAAAGTGCTGCTGCTTCATGCTTGCAGTTTGATTGCAGTGATCAACTTTTCCAAGATTACTTTTCAAGACTTTGGTATACACAACATGGCGGAAATCGTTAGACATTCTGGCCCATATACGGCCAAGGCGAGTGCCTCCCCCTGGTTGTTTCTGAGGAGATGTGGAGGTGTGAATTATTAATTAATCACACTTTATTAGTATATAGGGCCTTGCACTTTATCATCTGGATTAAAGAAAAGTTTCCTGCTGAGTGCAGAAAGGTAGGTATAGGCATAGGCGGCGGAACGATTTGAGACAAGGGGGGCACCATGGCTCAAGGAGCCAAACCTAGGGTACCCCCAAATCCTGTTTTCTCATCGGATTTAGGCCACTTATTTTTCGTCACAGCCCTGAAACGATAATTTTTTTTTTTACCAAACGAAAATGGCAGTTCACCCCCGTATGCAGGGGTGTACCTAATTTTATATCTCTTTGTGGGGGCATATGCACCCACAATCCTGAAGTATGCCCCCACAATGATGAAAAGGCACCCACAAGTCTTTTACAAGGCTGCAAGCGTCCTTTCGAGAGCACGGTGCCCTTCGCATGCTCTAACGGCGTCCTCCTGACCGTCTCGCGTTCATGGATAGCGTTTTGATCACTCGGCGCCCTTCTGGGAGAACGGCGCACTTTTGACAGCACCACGCCATTCTCATGGTCTAACGGCGCCCTCCTGACCGTCGCGCGTCCTTATGGTCTCTGTTCACCGCGCATCCCTCGACTATTCGGCGCCCTTCTGGCCTCTCAGCGCCCCTGAACCACATATAGCGTTTTCAATCACTCGGCACCCTTTTACGAGAATGGCGCCCTTTTCATGATCTCAAGGCGCCCTCGTAACCATCTGGCGCCCCCACGTCCCCACCAACGTAGCACTACTGACTGTGCGGCGCCCTTCTGGCCTCTTAGCGCCCCTGGACCACATAGCGTTTTCAATCACTCGGCGCCCTCCTAAGAGAATGGCGCCCTTTTCATCGTCTCACGGCGCCCTCGTAAGTCGTAACCGTCTGGCGCCTCCACATTTGGTGCCCCTCCTACTGGATGGCGCCTCTCTACATATTTTTTACGTCCTTCCGGTCAGTTTCCACTTTTAGGCGTGTATTTGCTTAGTCAGACACGTCACTTGAAGCGCCATTCGGCTAGCAATGTTATCAAATTCGGTGTTAATTTAGGCTCCCACATAAAGAATATCTATCGCGCCCCAAAACGGCCTGGCGCCGGGCGCCCCTACAGCTGGGCACCCACAATCATTTTAGGAAAATTACACCCCTGCCCGTATGTGTGGTTAACTTTAAGCTGATCCTCAAGTACCTATGTGTTTGTCTCTTCCTTATTGTCGTTTGATAAATTCCATTTATCCTACATGTATAATTCCCAAGAAGCCATCGCAGTACTAATCAGTGGCGAATCCCAGGGTGGAGGTCACATGGGTCATGACTTAGGGCCTGGGGTCACCACATGCCTGCCAGGAGCACCACAGGCCTGACAGCCGACAGGGGCACCACAGGCCCGCCAGGGGTGCCAAAGGCCTAGCAGGGGCACCACGGGCCTGTCAGTAGCACCACAGGCCTGTCAGGAGCACCATCGGCCTAGCAAAAGCACTACAGGTCTTCCAGGGGCACCACAGACCTGCCAGGGGCACCAGAGGCCTGTCAGGGACACTATCGGCTTCGCAGGGGAACCACCGGCTTCGCAAGGGCACCATGGGCCTGTCAAGGGCACCACAAGCCTGTCGTTGGCAATTTAGGATTGTCAGAGGCACCACAAACCTGTCAAGGGCACCTGCGTTCTAACAGGGGCACCACAAACCTGCCAAGGCCCAGGGACACCACAGGCCTAGCAAGGACACCACAGGCCTGTCAGGGGCACCACGGGCCTGTCAGGGCCCATGGGCACCTAAGTCATGTCAGGGCCCACCGTAGGCTTGTCAGGGGGCAGGGTAGGTAGGTACCACAGTCTTTCCAGGGGCACCAGCGGCTTAGCAGGGGCACCAGTCATCACATGACTAGCCAAAAATAAAGAAAAAAACTGAAAATAGGGCACCACCAAAATTAAGTGGCCGAAATCCGTTGAGGTTTTAATTTTGGGCATAGGTAGGGGCACCACTTCGATTCATGAACCTCCCCTTAGAGTTTTCCCGAATCCGCCCCTGGTACTAATACATCAAATTTAAGGGGGGCACCTTGCTATTGGTGCCCCCCTTGCAGAATTCAAGGGGGGCACGGTGCCCCGGTGCCCCCCCCCCCCCGTTCCGCCGCCTATGGGTATAGGTGCATCGCCAGGTATTATCTCATCCATGGCCAGGTTCTATCACAGGATTGGAGCAGTTATTGCAGTTGAAAGTCAAAGTTGGCTGTTCATGTTTAGGCCCTGTTCTTTATTTGGCCATCTACCCCATATTGCAGTTGTGATGACAAGCAGTTTTCAGTGTAGTTTTGTGATCTTTGATGTCATCAATTGGTGTCATTATTTTTTGTCCACTAAAACTTATTTCAACTTTCCATTCAATCGACTCAATCATACGAGTCACTCTAATTTTCGGGAATCAAATCAGTCAACCAGTCGCTAAAGTCAAACGAGTCAGTCAACCAGTCATCTCGAAAAGTCAATCGACTCAATCCAATCAACTCAAAATACGCGTTGAATCAAATCAATCAATTCAATCGACTTGATTGGTATACAACCCTGGTTGCAAGACATAGATTAGGGGCCCCTGTACACGAAATTGGCAAACATTCGGCCCATAGTTGGCTAATTGTTTAAAAATTCCAATTTAAAGCTTTTGGATCGATTACGTCATATGATTGTTTTTTTATCGGGCAAAGTTTTTTCCTAGCTGCCAAATCGGTGGCACAAAGTCTTGTTACGCTTCTGCCGCGAATAGTACAAACATTGCGCATGAAATCAACACAGGAAATTAGGTATTTTAGTAACATGTTCAATGTTCATGGAAAGCAAATGGAGAGGATTGAAGTGAAAATGGGAAAATTGAAGCTTGAACTTTGTCAAGAAGAAGGTCGCAAACTGCAAAGAATATCAACAAGGCCTTATTTATCATTTTTAAAAGATTATAGAAATATAGAATGCTCCCTAATGAGCCAAAGCAAGATATTGATGTTTGATTATTGATGCCGCCCACAATGTCTTGGGCACATGGATGATGGAAGTGAGCTCAACTTCAATAATCAGACCTAAGAATCACAATGGATATAGCCATGAGCCAGACTGCAAAGTATGGCAATTTTGTCTAGATGTTGTCAGCGCAGACTCCTTCGTCTGGTGCGGATTTAAGTGTGGTGCGGTGAGCGGTGTGCTTGTGTGCGCCCTTGATTCTTGACTTATGACATATTTAACCTTGTCTAGATCCTCGTTCACAGACTGTTTTATTACAAAGTACCGACGATCCAAACAGACAACAGCTGATTTCAGTTCAAGGTATTTCATGACTGCATATGACACAACATTAAATGATGAAAATGCGCTAGTAATCTGGCGATAGATATCAAGGCGTCTTCCAAATTATTGGTACTAGTCTGAGTCCCGAGATCACTTCTGATTACTTTTTTACTTCTGATTACTATAATGTCAGATGTGATAGTTTCTACCTCGCTGCTTATTTACGTACCACGGTAGTGGACTGAAAAGAAAGTTATTTCTCAGAATGCTTGGGATTTCTTTGTTTGTGCGGCGACGAGTGGCTTTTTTTTTAGTCTGTCATCCGAGAATGGTAGAAGACGGTCTAAGCAAGCACTCTGATTTGCTACTGTCATAATTTCTATACGGGCTAATTCCTGTCAGAAATTTTGATTTTAGTATTGCCACTACTCAAGAATTATTTGTTGTTTGCAAACCATTCCACCCCTTCCCCCGCCGGTGTTTATATGTTGTTTACGTGATGCGCTTGATAGCTAAGCGGAACAATAAACCGGCATTGTCTGCACCGTACACATTAACCTTTGCTGACTGCATACAGTGTATACCTTGCCTTTGACTTCCGGGACCGGAAATAGAGAAGACAGGCCATCTCCTGGAAGGAAATATTGAACATGTGTGTCTGATGGAAATATTTGGACTCCAAGACAAACACGTTGGTCTATTACGACGTGATTTATTCCGTCTTTAGGCCGTAACCGGCCGTAATGTGAACGTAAACCGAGGGTGGAGTCCTGACGGCGCCCGCTGCAGAAACGCGACCGGCCCGCCGTCTGCAACGAAGTAATAGTGATGAGATTGATGGCAATGGTGGTACTGATGTGGCTGGTAGCATTGTCAACACTGATGTGTTTGATGGCAATATCAGTTGTGATGTAGTTGATAGCAACGTCAGAACTGATGTCGCAGGCTGATGTGACAGTGCTGATGTGTTGATTGTTTGATTTAGACAAATTAATTCGTGTATGATGTAAGATAAAAACAACAAAACCACCCGACGTTTCGTGTTATTCGTTTTTTCAAGGGTGATAGACACATTTTTACCTGTAAAATGTGTCCCTTGAAAAAGTGAATAGCACGAAACGTTGGGTGGTTTTGGTGTTTTTATCTTACATACATCATATACGAATTAGTGCTGATGTGGCAGTTACCATGACATTTTAACCCTTGCCCACTGGGATATTCAGTCAAACGCGCCCCGCTGTGGGGGGAGGGGGAGGGGATATATTCTGCCCCCTGACTTACTTTCGAGCGGAGAGTCGTAGAAACCCGGAGAAAATGGCAATAGAAACTGAATGCTCCCAACAAGACGGATCTTTGGAGCACCTTTTTGCCCTAGTAAGTCAAAGATTAGACCAAGGTCAGTTCAAAGGTAAAAACTACAAGAGCCCACATAATTGGCTTCGAATCCCAGTTGGCGAAGAATGGATTCAGATTAATCACTCAGAGCACATTATTAGGCACCAAGAAGACAAGATGCGTTGCAAGATGCATTCAAGCCACCCAGCCCCGCAAACGTCACCCCACCGCACGTGAGCCTGCTCCTGGAGAGCTACCCACGTGGGATAAAGGCGACCGTCCAGTCCGGAACAGGATGAATTAGTTGTCGTGGAGGAGGGTTTGACTGTCCCGAGTATGGAAAATGACGAAATGGTGTGAGAGTAGGTAAGGATATGCGGATGTGTTAGCCGTGACGAAAGCAATGATGGATCATTGAGAGACAGAACTGCTGCTTTTCCGGCACGTCAAGAGACAATGCGCCTTCATGCGCAGTGGGATCAGATGCGTCAAACAGTGAGAGGTCAGGTCATGCTCCAGAGATGGCTATTAGGTCTTTCTGATAAATGTAAGTACATGCATACGTTAAAAGTTTTCACTAGCCACTCTTATCAGAACTCTGGCTCTTGTTACCTCACAGGAATCAAAGAAGTCAGGTGATTTCATACGTGTAGGTATAATATGAGCGCGGCGCAGAACCTCGGTCCATGGGAAGGGCACCAGCAAGTCGCTTGACTCGTGCTCAAAGTGCCGTCTGGTGGTCGTCGGTGGAAGCTGAGCTTCAACAGCCAACCACAGGGACCAGCCCAGCGCAAATAGCGGCGGCAACACCCAATCTGCATGATCCAGCCATCCGTTCAGGTCGCAGTGAGCCGGCATAACCATTACTTTTCATCTTCATGAAACAAAGCCGCCTTCATCTTTGGTCATTCGTTTTTGTTTCCGCGCTAAAAGTCATTGTGTGGCTCGCCTCACCCAGGGCCCCCGCCCCAGGCAGCCGCAGAATGACATATTTGAAAGAAGCATGCCCCCTCTGGATGACCATTCGTAGGGGAGAGTGGGGAAAGATGCCCAGGGTTTTGCTATGTCATATATTAATCGAAAATGACGATGGGAAAGCAAAAACTTGGAGTTTCAACGGAAGCCGACATCATTTTTTTCCAAAAATATCACACTTTCGTGCCTGAAATATTTTAACTTTTTTGCTATTAAGCATTTTCCTGAAGAAGTGAAAGGGGGCATCTTACCCCACAGGGTAGGAAAGACGCCCCCTGACGTTGGGAAAGATGCCCCCTGCACTATAAGTGACATAAATGGGCACGTGAATCGCCTGAACGAATCAGTAGTCCCTTCGAGCCTGCAGTAGACACCAAACGTCATCATAAGGCCCCTCAAAAGTAGTCGTAAGGAGCTTCAGAGGTCATCGTTAGGGCCATCATAGTCCAGCGCGGCCAAACAAGCCTCCGTGGTGGCGTTCGGAGATCACTGCGGGGCTCTTATAGGTCTTCATGATGCTTGAGGGTCCTCGAGCCCATCGTGGGGACCTCCGATGCCAGCGCGGCCCGTGGGGCCAACTTGGGAGCCCTTAAAGGATGTCGTGAGGGGCCCTGGAGCCAATAATGGGGCCCACAGAGGCCGTCGTGAGGGCTCTCAGAGTCAGATCACAGATGCCGCCCAAAAAGCCGCTATGTGGGCCGAGAGACCGGCATGGGGAGCACCCTGGACTGGACTCTCAATAGTCCCAGATCGGCTTTTGTATACATCAAAAGTATGTAATAAATGATTTGACGGGCTGTTTGAAGGACAGCCTACGGATTTAGGGAGGCGTCTTTCCCCATCAGGACAGGGGGCATCTTACCCCAAGGATACCGAAGTAACATTAAATCAGTACAATTTGTTAGCCATAAAACTACACCCTGAAACAAACTGTTTGGGACACAGTACACGCATGCTAATGTATCACGACTATAGCAAGGGACGCAAAAATTATTTTCCTTCTTTGATATTTACAATGTTTTGACACCAAAATATTTTTTTGAAAGCAGCAAATAAAAAACATGCAATCATCAGCCAGCCTTTGCCCAACTGAGCTTCGCAATTTTTTGTGCAGTTAACAAGGAAGGCTTCCGCTTTACGCTAAGAACATTAATTTCCAGGTCCGATTCTTTGTTTCGCCGCTAGAGGGGGTGGGGCGTCTTTCCTGCACCCTGGGCATCTTACCCCACTCTCCCCTACTTTGGGAGGGTCGTTAGCCTACCCATCGATCAGTGCCTGCCTCCTCATGGGATGAGTTCAAAAGCGGCGATGCATCCTTCGATTGTCGCATTCAACCAAGGCTTTCCGACATATGCTTTCAGTTTCATCTCATGCATGGTCCTGAGAAATGGTCTTATCCGACCGAAGGGGCATAACGGAGCTCAGTAGAAGATGTCCAATCAGCAGCTGTCAGGATTTCATACATGAACAAAGCACCCCATGAGAAGCCAGCCTACGAGCGCTTACAATCTACTACCGTCTTTCGACGTGCAGGCTAGCCGTCTGTCTGCTCGGGCGTGTTTACAGAAGCTGGTGGCGAGTTGGCAGCGAACCTTCTCCAATCCCCATGCAGCATCGCCGCCCTGTGGCCAAGAGGCGAACCAGAGCTTCGGTACCTTACAGCTCAGAGGTGCTGGCGCTTGCGTTGCCGCTGTGCTGGGCTATGTTCGGAGCTGGGCCCGGCAATACTATAGATCCCCTTGGGCTCGGCAGTCAGGTTCTTCAAACCCTCTGATCCAACATGAGGGCGCTTAAACTATTCTTACCGGCTACACCACGCACCACTGGCCCGGGCTGGACGGTCACATTCATACGTGATCCGACATGGGTAGCTCCTCAGGAGCAGGTCCGTAGTGCGATGCGGAGGTGACCTTTTGCGGGCTGCGTGGGAGACCGTCCATCATTATTGACTTAACGTGGTGTACTATAGAATGGCCGCCTAGACTGATGTCCCTTTAAATTCTTGTATGGCTCTGATGGTCATTCTAGACCGAAAGAGCCTAATCTAACAAAACTAGCAATCGGAAATTCAGGCTCAGCGGACTACTGCATGCGGTCAACAGCTAGGCCCCCAATACCTACTGCGCTACTCATCAACCGTAAAGCTGATAACTCCGTCCTCGACCTCATGATCATACGGCACATGTAGGTAAATGTGACAGATTAACACAATAAATTATTATTCATGGCTGTTTGCTTAATTCTTCCCTTTCTTCCTAATTCTGAGTTGGTTGAAGTCAGCAAAATCATTAAAAGGAGCACATACCTCGAGACAATGCTAAAACTCACAAGGATGATAAAGATAGATAAGTCATATGGGCGAAAAAGAGCATCAGCCCTTGCGACTGCAGACAGATCGTCGTACGCCCTTCATATTCATCCGTCCCTTGTATCCATATGATATCCATCACCTCTTTCCTGCAAGAAGTGAGATCTCTACCATCCCTGTAAGTACCAGCTATCTACCCTCTCCATCCCTGTAAGTACCAGTCGTTCCGCCCTCTCCACCCCTGTAAGTACCAGTCGTTCCACCCTCTCCACCCCTGTAAGTACCCGTCGTTCCACCCTCTCCACCCCTGTAAGTACCCGTCGTTCCACCCTCTCCACCCCTGTAAGTACCAGTCGTTCCACCCTCTCCACCTCTGTAAGTATCAGTCGTTCCACCCTCTCCACCCCTGTACTGGAAGTACCCGTCGTTCCACCCTCTCCACTCTTCCACCACCCCTGTAAGTACACCAGTCGTTCCACCCTCTCCACTCTTTCACTACCCAGTACCCATGTCTGTACCAGTCGTTCCATCCCTGCACTCCTGTAAGTACCAGTCGTTCCACCCTCTCCACTCTTCCACTACCCTTGTCTGTACCAGTCGTTCCATCCTCTCCACTCTTCCACTACCCTTGTCTGTACCAGTCGTTCCATCCTCTCCAATCTTCCACTACCCTTGTCTGTACCAGCCGTTCCATCCCGCCTGATCCCGCCGTATGCACGCCTACCGTCTGATCGAGCCTGTCCCGCGGCAAAAACACAGATACTAAATAAATGCCGCAGCGAGCCAAAACCAACAGGGTAGGCCGTCGATGCCGACTCTGCCGCTCCGTCGAACGAGTAGAGCCACCGGTCGGCGGATCGGGAAGCGATCAAGTGCCGCTAAGGTGCTGCAGGAGCGCCCGAGTACCCCACATCACTGATCAGACGTCAGTCAAAGGGATGACGTGAAGTTTAGAAGACATGCCGTGCAGGATGACGTGGCTAGTCTGGCCTGGCTGATAGTACGCGGTGGTGATGCCAACATCGCTCCCGTGATCAAAGTTTGACTGCGGAGCGCTTGCTGTTTCGCTGAATTCGAGTCATGTCATGCCTGATATCTAAACTGGCTTTAATTAGGTCGGCTACGGCGAATCGGTTACATACCTGGTTTCGGCGATTCGGCTGTCTACCTCTCAAAAAGGTTATGTGTATTGTGTACCTACTGTGCATGTGCATCGTTCAGTGGCACCCAAACCAGGATACATATTAGCCCTTTTCACGACGGACTATCCGGCGAGTGCACCTAATTTGACCAACTCTGCACCTTATCTCTTTTACAGCAAATATCTTTATTTTATGCATTTATTTCAGTGTTAAGCGATGATACTCTCTGATAATATGACAAAGCAAGTGCATATAAGCAATTAGTGCAACCCTATAGCTGATAGCTACTAAGAGACACACTGAACCTAATTTGACCAAATCTGCACCTAATCTGCACCAAATGTGCACCAGATGTGTACCACTCCAGATGGCCGTCGTGATAGCGGCTACTGTCAAGCGGCGAACTGAGATTCAACGCAAATCGGCGAAGTGATTTCAAAGTTGTTCTAAGCAGAACCTATTGACATTCCTCATGTTACATGTAGCATGTGTCTTGATGGTCACCCAGATAAGTATATCAAGAAAAGTCTGACTTGGGTAAAAGGAATGGGGCAGACAATAGAGAACACCGTCTGTCTCCATCCTCCAGAGTCAGAATAGTCATCTTTCTCCTCCACGCCGTCACCCCGATTTCGGGGCTGGACGGGCAACTTTATCCCATGCGGGCATCTCCCTTAGGAGCACGCCCGTAGGGTGCGGTGACCGCCAGGGCCGGGGACTGGGTGGCCTGTCCACGTGATGAGCTCAGTCCCGACGGGTCACCCGAGTGCCCGCCCAGACCAATGTCTCCCCCTAATTCCTATCATCCAGTTCCGCAATGGTCTCATTAGACCGGAAGAGCCTACCCTAAAAAAATGCGTTATTCGCAAGTTATCAAGTTATCATCAAGTTATTATCAAGTTATATATTAGCAAGTTATGGCCACTGAAATATAACCTCGTGAAATCGTGACTACAGTCGGGCAATCGTAAAACAACTTTTATTTGTCCCCTCCACATCGAAGTCTGTCCTGTTTGTGAAAAACAAGGTAGTGCGAGTACCAAATGAGCACACACCTAACCATTTTTAGGCCGTCACTACTCACTATGCAACCATAGTCCATAATCCAAAGAGGTTTACGTCTTTTTGTCCTTTTGACCAGGGGCGCCGCCACGGATTTTTGACTGGGGGGGACGGACTGACCGACTGAAAACCCAAAAGTAGGCATTCTTACCGTGGCTTTTTCGGCCCGATGCATTCAAAGTTTAAAGCAAATATGCCACTTTTAACGTTGGGTTTTGAACTGAAGTAACAGTTTTGTAGCAGCTGAGACAAGAACAAATCAGGAGCTTTTATGGCCCAACGATCACCCTAGCCAAAGATATCGGTATCGATTTTAGGTTTGAAGACTTGGGTTTTGAAGACCCTTGCCGAGAAATCCATTCCCTTACGGAAAAATGCCAGCCAATCAGCATTCAGCTGGTTTGAACTACGTAATATGATTGGCCAACGCGTAATCAGCTTCCGCTGCAATATCAGGCCTCTACGAAAGACGGTAATTGGTTCTTAACTTCTTATGTAAGAATAAAAATAAAATCCTTTTGCAAATATTCATTATGCTATTTCCTGACCATTTTAAGCATAAAAACTCATAAACCTGTGGCAAAACAACTGGTTTGAGGAAAGTAGTTTAGGTATTTCCTTTAAGTAATGGCTGTAGACCCGAGACCGAATTCCCACCGAGTACCTAACTATATACACATTTGATGTCCGATTCAATTTTGACACGGCAAAGCCTCTAGTGTTCTATCAGGGTATAATTGCTGATGTATGCCACTAATCTGATCGGTAGGTAATGCATATTGCATAGGTAATGCATACCCGCGTGGGGGAGGAGGCGTTGTATAGTTACAATCTCTCTTTCTGGCTTGTGCATGAATCGGCGCGAAGCGCCGCGAAAATTGGCAAAAAAAAAACATCAGGCAAAACTGCTCCAAAATACGAATTTTGCAGCCCGTTTAACAAGTTTGATACCTGAAAACTTTAGGTCAGGTCACCAAGTCAAGTAGTCAAGTCGCCTCAAAGTTTTGTGGTCCTGTCAACGGTATAGGTATAGCTTATTTCTTAGAAGCTGACAATTTAGTGTAGTGTGACTGCAGAACTGTGGGGTCGGAGCCGGAATCAGTCGGAGTGACAGTTTTGGCCAGAGTCGGAGTTGAAGTCTTCGAAATTGTTCGGATTTTGACTCCGAGGTCGGATTTGTTTAAAGTCATGCTCTTGGCTAGTTAGACGAAATATATTATGCCCGTTTTCTGCCAGTCGTGTTATGCGACACACGTTGATCACGATATCAAAAATCGGCAGTTCCGCGATGACGGGTCGGATAAGAGCTGGAGATTTTGTTGGCCGAGGTGGCAAGGGTCAGACCAATGCATGTAGGCCCATACCCCATATACTGAGTATCTAAACCTCCTGGACCCTCTCAGATTCGGCACCGTTCCATCTCTTCCATCCTCAGGACAGTCAAATCCTTCTCCTCCACGCCGCGATCCCCTGCTCCGGGCTGGACGGGCAACTTTATCCCATGCGGGAATGACTCCACTGGAGCTAGGTATAGTCCGTTGCCGGGTACAGTGAGTGCCAGTGGCTGGGCTGCCTGTTCATTGTTCAATTGGTCGGGTTCAGCCCAAGTGGCTCACTGGCGTGGCTGCCCGGACCAATGTCTCCCACTGATTCTTTCATCCTTCCCGCTCTGAAATGGTCTCATTGGACCGAAGGGCCTAATCAAATTTCGAGTAGGAAAACAGCCAGTAAAACGCCTTTTGGGGCGACCAATTCGGAGCGAGCGAGGGGTGGGCCTTGCACGTACGAAATTGCGAGGGGGTACCTCCAACCAACTTGTGCACTGCACCCTACTAACCGGTCCCTACTCCCTAACCATGTGTCAACTTTCAGCATAATCGGTTCAGCCGTTCTCGAGATCTGGAATCGGCCCCTGCATGTGCGCACGTGCAGCAGCACCCCCAACTGTGGCACATGGTCAAGGATATGCATTGCCTAGTGGGTGCCTACCTACATGCCAAGTTTCAGCGCAATTGGCCCAGTATGTTACCGAGATATTATAATTGTTACAAAACTGACCTCTTCGTTTTTCACGTGGCAGGTGCATAATGGGTCACCCACATGCATTGAGAATAGTTCAATACTTGTTAGAAGGAATGAAGCTGCCCTACAAAAATTACCGCATGTAAATCAATCAAGTGGTTTCTGAGATATAAGTATCGCAAAAGCATGACCACGGCCGGCCGCTCATACTCAGAATTCAGAAATGTCCCGAAAGACTACGCTCGCTTCGCTCGCTCCGTAATGAGTTTGGGGGGGACGTCCCCCTTCCATTCTGAGAGTGGGGGGGACGCGTCCCCCCCGTCCCCCCCGGTGGCGGCGCCCATGCTTTTGACCAAGTTGACCATTGGCCAAAACGCGAGAATTTGAGGCAAATCGCCAATCAAATATAAGCCCAATATTTATAATATTACAAAACCGTGAAGTTATTGGACTATTTTTCCATGAACATTGGACAACATTGCTGAATGCATTTGTATTTTTAAGGGTAAAGGTCAAGTAAGTAGAAGTCATTAGCAATAACCTGTTCAACGGGAACAAAAAAGTGACTTTGAGCAACGGGCGAGACGAGAGGTTCGAAGAGCTGGCCGATAGCATATGAGTGATATGACCATTGACCAGCAGTGAAAGTATCAGCCGACGTGAGCACTGAGCAGTTCTCCGACAATCGGCACATCTTTAGGCAAACCTAGTACCTACGTCGTTTTAACCCTCGCATGTGTTCGGCGTTTGCCAGCTTCTAATGTGTAGGGGAGGGGGGGGGGGGGGGTCGGTGGGACCCCCCTTGTTGTTTGGCCCCTGATCGAGCTAGAGCTTCGCGAAAAAAAAAACGAGCGTGTTGCCCGTGACGAGAGGAAGCCGATGGTACCAAATTTTAAGGTCCTAGGTCATTGGTTGACCTTCCAGGTCAGGTCAATGACCCAAAATCGGGAAAATCGGGACTTAGAAAGTCGTAAAGTGTGGCTGCTAAGGGGTTTTTCGGGGTGCTGATCACGAATATCGTGTTAGTTTTGTTCACAGATGATGTCTTTAAGCATTTTGACCAGGTCGGGTCAGGTCAGGTCAGGTCAACCAGTAGGCGTCGTGACGGGTATGCGTAGTACGTGTCAACCGCCTCTGACAGCTTCGTAACATGTTACGAAGTCACCAAAACTACTTCGTAAATGTTCAAATGGTCGCTAAATTTGAATTCAGCTCCAAAAACTAGCCTAGAAACATGTAAAACTCGAAAAAGTGAACCGAGGTCACCAAAGGTCACTGACCTGACCTGACCTACAGGTAACCTTGACACCCACCCTAATGCATGGGAGCAACATCAAATCACATGTTTGAACGTTTTAAACCACGAAAAGCTTGCAAACGCGCGGCTAATGCGAGCCGACATACACGTAATCGTGATTCCGGCCAAACATGGTCTCGGAAAAGAGGTCACAGGTCAAAGGTCATTGGGGTCAGGGTCATGAAATTTTCAGGGTAGGTGTAAAATTAATCAATGCGAGGGTACTGAAAGTTTCGTCGCGATCGGCCGCTTTTTACGCGAGTTATTTGCGAAAAACCATGGAGGGGTCCATCCGACCCCCATACACATGCGAGGGTTAAGCGGGACGATGTAAGTGTTGGGCTTTTATGGACCCTATGATATATGTATATGTTACCCTCTTTTTTTCTTTTCCTGACAGATCCGCCAGAAAACTAATAAGGCAAAACTGCTGATGGTTGGCCCACAACAATTTTATCCGTGAACATGTTCCTTAATCTTAAATATATTTAGTTGTACAGAACTTTTCAGCCATTTTTTATCCCCCGTCCGTATTGTTTTTTTAACAACGTCTAACGTTTGTGGGGAGGGGGATCCCTGGAACCCCCAGACGTTTGGCGTCTGATCGAGGGCTTCGCGGAAAAAAAGAACGAGCGTGCTGCCCGTGGTAAGAGAAAGCCAATGATGCACAATTTTAAGGTCGAATGTTATTGGTTGACCTTCCAGGTCAGGTCAAGTACCAAAGAAGTCAGGGAAAATCAGGACCTGTTAGAACATCGTAATGTGAGATTGTTATAGGTTTTTCTCGGGGTTCTCATAACAAACTTTCATGTTAGATTCGATCGAAGATGATGTGTTCATGCATTTGTGGTAGGTCGGGTCGGGTCAGGTGAGGTCAATCAGTAGGCCTCCCACCGGCTATACATAAGAAGTGTAAACCATCACGGATAGCTTCCTTACATATGTATAGCATTTATACCAAAATTAATTCTCAAAAGTTTAAGTGGGTGCTTAGTTCAAAATCAGCTCCCTCGAAATATGCAAAACTCAAAAAGTGAACCACGGTCATCTAATGTCAATGACCTTGACTTGACCTTAATGTGACCTTGACACCCACAATAGTGTATTGAACAAACAGCATTTCACACGTTGGAACGTTTGCAACTATAAAAAAACTGGGAAATGTACGCTGACATGGGTCGAATCGCGATTCCGGCTTGATATGGTCTCGAGAGACAGGTCACAGGTCAAAGGTCATGAGTCAGGATCATTACATTTATAGATATTGTGTAGAATTGATTAACTCCGAGGGCACTGAAATGTTCGTGGCGGTCGATCGCTTCTTGCGCGAGTTATTTGTGAATAGCCCAGGGGAGGCCCATTCGACCACCATCCCACCCCAAAGCGCCATGATTAATGCACAAAAATGTGTGTGTATTTTCACTTCAAATGTGCATGCAGCATGTTGATCGTCGATCTTACCACAGCACCACGCAGCGTACATACACACACACAATACCACGTAGTGTATACTGTATGCGTCGCATTGTGCCTCACATCTTGTGCGTGAAATGTGATTGTTGTGTGATGTCTGTTACACCCCTTCCGTTCATGTTCCGTCAACAGCCCCATCACCATCCGAGCATCCCATCATGCTTCCCCGGCGCGGAACCGCCCAGAAGACTAGCGCGGCGAGCGGTGCGGCGCGGAGGCGGTGCACCTCAGCCTGAGCGTCACCCTCACCGGTTACATGGCGACGGTGTCTTCCTCGCGGGGTAATCAAAGTGGCGTCGCTGGCGGTGCGAACTCAAACTCGCTGTCCGTGCGGACTGGCGGACCTCCTGAGCGAGCCAATCGCCGTGTTGTCCGAGTTTAATGGGCTGTCGGCGCGCCCGGCAGCCGCTGTATATGACAAAGCCCGCACTGGCCGCTGGCAGGCGGGCCGAGCGGCCGGCTATTCTCAGCTCCGCCGCCGGTAAACGCTAGGCCAAGTGGCGTGGTCGTGTCGCGTCGGCCGGGGGCGCCCGCGCCCGCGCCCGCGCGCCAGTTGGAGCCGCCCTCTCGGCCCGGCCGCGCCGCCCGGCCGGCCGCCCCGGCACGTGCAGGTGTCAGTGTGTGAACGTGCCGGATGGCCTCCTCCAAGGAGAAGCCGGCGCACGGCGAGCGCTGGCTGCTCACGCGCAAGACATGGCGCTACATGGCCGACGCCGGTCGTCGGCTCATCCCCGAGGGCTGGTCACCCGAGCACGGCGCAGCCGGTATCCATCAGATCGAGCAGAACTTCCAGGCCGTCTGCAAGAAGGAGAAGAGCTTCCTGCCCTGGCCCAAGAAGAAGCACGAGCACGAGGAGGAGGGCGCCGCAGCGGCCGCCGGCGATGGCGCGCGGACCGTCGAACGGGCTGTGGACGCGCTGGACGTGGTGGACGCCAGCTCCAGCGTGCCGGAGACGCCCACCACGCTGGGTGCCGACAGCCTCACCGCCTCGGACGAGGAGGTTACCGTGATCGAGGACCCCGGCCTAGCGGCGTCGCCGATGTTCGCTCAGGCGGCGCCGTACGGGGCCAGCGCCGAGGCCTACCAGCGCTCGGCCGGGCTCCGCACCTTCTCTGCCGGCAGCCGCATCACGCCCGTCGGATTCGACGCCGAGGCGGCCGAGGAGCTGAAGCAGCGACTACGGCAACGGCAGCATCAGGACCGCGAGCGGCAGGAGCGCGAGCGAGAGGTCACCGTCGGCGAGGAGCTCGAGGCACTGCTCGAGGACGGTACCAAGAAACTGGTGCGCTGCGTGGGCACGCAGACCGAGGCGCGCCCTGACGACCCGCTGCCGCCGCTGCCTCCTGTCGAGACGGACAGCGGCAAGGGCACCGAGGCCGAGGTCAGCACGCCGGAGACGCCGCTCAGCCCGCTGTCGGTGATCGACTCGCGCTCCGAGCCGGACAGGGGTGCCACCGCTGTCACCCCCGGATTCACCAGTGTGGGCGTGTTCGGCGACCTCTCGTCGCACACTGTGCCGCGCAAGGACTCGGTGACCCACGCCGGCGCGCCGCCCTCGGACGACGAGCAGCACAAGTTGCGCCATGTCGAGCACGGTGAGAAGGACGGCGCCAAAAAGGAGTCCGCAGAACAGCCGTCGCCAATGCTGGATCGGTTCGGCGACAAGCTGTCCCGCTACCTCAAAATGGCGCGCCGCGACTCGGTCACGCGCGACAAGGACAAAAAGGATCGCTTCAAGACGGTCAACTACGACAAAACGCTGCGCAACATCAAGTCGAAACGAATCAACCCCGACACTCTGGAGGACATGAGTGAGGAAGTCAAGCCGCTGGAGCTCGACGAGCCTCCCAAGTCCCTTCTCAGCGATCCACCAAAGCGGGCCCGCGCACCAGCAAAGGTCGCCAAGCCTGCGCCAGTAGCAGCGGCGGCGGCAGCGGCCGCACCGCCTGAGCCCCGGCATCATGACGCGAAGAAGAAGAAACGGCGTGGTATCCAAGTGGGCGAGCCGCTACCTCAGTACATTCTAGACTCGTTGCGCGGCGCGTTACACGGCTTCAAGCCGACGCGCAAACTGTCCAAGGCCGAGAGTGAGATATCTGCGAGCGCTGACGAGCGGTGCAGCGACCCGCTCAGCCCGCGCTATTCCATTACCGTCAGTGACGACCTGGGCACGCGCGACCTCACCCTCTCGGACATCGAGTCGTCCACAGTGGCGCCGTTCAGTCTGTACAGCAGCGCGCGGACTAGTCTGGACGTGACCTGTGACGCGGTGGACGATTTTCTGGCCGGCCGCGGCGCGTGCGGTGGTGACGTGCCGCCACCGCTGCCGCCCAAGCCGGGCGTGGTGGCGATGCCGCCCAGCCAGCCGGTGGCGATCTCCGAGCCGCGCCGCGCCTCCTCCTCCGACCCGCTGGTCGCCTCCTCCTCCCCCTCCAAACAGGGCTTCTTCGCCCGGCGGCTGTCGCACGCGCGCGCCCCCAGCGCCCAGGCGCAGCAGGCGCTGGCGCATCAGGCCGCCGCTGCCGGCCACCACGGCTCTAAACGTGGCTTCCTCTCCACAGTGATGCAGAAGACGGGCAAGGCGAGCAACCACGGCAGTCGCGTGGTGGCAAAGAAGCTGTGGAAGTCGCGCTCCAAGTCCCAGTCGCGCACCAGTCTCTCGTCCGCCTGTGTCTGGACACCTCAGGTGAGTGGACGGCTTGGGCCTCTTGGGATGGGGGAGTTTAGGGGAGGGGTAGTAGGGGTGCTCTGGTGCCAGTACCATGAGGCCATGATTATAACCTCCCTGTCTTGTTCGATCGGTCACAACAGCTTACGAAGTCTATTTTGGCTGACGGTGTTGCTTGTGGCACGGAAAATATGTGCGTAAAATCAACAACCGTTGTTTGGAGCCGCAGGAAAGCAATGTTTTCCAAATTAACTGTGATAGCCGCTCTTAATTCTACGAAAATGCGGCTTATTTTGGAGCCGTTTAGCTGGTCAAGCATCATTCCAGCCATTATCTTGATTTCAAAACCTTGAAATGCCAGCATCTTGCCAATGCAAGTGGTGCCAAAACATGATTGGTGCTGATATATCACAACCACTTTTAACTGTAATGTAGTCGAGTGCCAGGGTATATTGAATTAGGTCGAGTGCGGTTAATCAGTAGGTCGCGTGTGTTGACTTTTGATGAACTTTCCTCACCATGCAACGGAGGACGCCGTCATCTATTTTTGTTGTCACGGCGTTTCCAACGCGGATTCCGGAATGATCAGAGCCATCAGCTCAACCAACTTCAAAGCTCTCGATTTTGTGAACCGTACTTGGAACCGCACTTGGATCCTTGGTCAAGTTAGGTGCCATTTTGTCTCACCATGGTTCCCAAATTACTTCACCGAACGTCGCCAGACCATGAAGGGGCATGTCGTGCCCGGCTTTGGACGTTATGTTTGGCGTTATTCAGGGCAGTATAGCTGGACCGTTGATGTTCCTCTTATACACGGGCGGCATCCAGTCCATGTTGTCTGAATCTTGTTAATTTGTTTCGTACAGCAAACGACGCGTAGACAAGGGAGGATAATGAAGATACCGCTTTCTCCTAATCCATCCGCTCCGTTCCTTTCGTTCGATGCGGATATCCGTTGCCCATGCATGAAGGGAGCTGAAGTTATCCCTCGTCCAGCTGCTTGCCGAGTCCGCGCGGCGTGCACTGTGCCGAGTGTGCAGACGCATGTGCCTTGGGCCAGCCATGCCCAAGTGCATGCAAACATCCGTGTGCGTGGTGCGGTCGGTGGCCAATAGTTTCACTCGTGAAGGTGGCCGCTGAGGGACCTGCGAAGCCGGCGCCGGCTGGGCCAAGTGCACGTGGGCCGCGAGCTGTGCTCAGGGCAGTCCGCACGTTGGTCCTCGGGCAGGTGTAGGGTGAAGGACACATCCCGTGAAGATGGCCTTCATGCGATCGGCGAGCAGCGCCGGCGCGGTCGGACCCCGTTCAGGTGTGGTAGGCCGTGTGCGCGGTCGGCAGTCGGCGCCGACCGCTGGTGCATATGTCCGTGTGCGGTCGGCAGGCTATCCCTCTGCCTAGTGCTGGTGAACAGCCGGCCTTTCTCCGAGCAGATGGGCTTTGCGGTCGGCGGGTTATGCCTCCACCGGTAAAGTCTCCGCCGATGAAGTCACCCTCACCTCAACCGGTGCAGCCGATGCCGTGTGCGGTGGCCGCAGCCGCCGCGTTCCTCCGTCTGCGGACGTCAATGCGGCGTCAGCGCGTCCGGCAGCTGCCCTCCGGGTCAGCTTGGCCGGCGGCCAGTGCGCCGCGCGGTCAGCCGGCCCGGCCGCGCCCGCCTTCCTGAACATTCCATGCACGTCACGTCCGCCGAGCGTCCGAGCGTGCATCCGCTCCTCTCCCCGCTCCACCCCCTCTCTCCTCGTCTCTCCCCTCCTCTCCTCGACTGGGTGCTGAGGGTCGCCCGCGGGTGGCCGGTGAGTACTGCCCGGACAGTCGCTCGGCCGCTGCCAAAGACACGCAGCAAACGCATTCCTGGCATACAAGTGTTCAGTCAATAGCGCTCTGTGATGAGGGTAACCTTGTGGGAAGTGTTCAAGTGCATGTCACGCATCTCAAACCGCGAATTTATTTGTATTATTTTATCACGCTCATGAAGAATTCTTCCACAGCTAGGCTGTAGTCAGCATGTGAATATCAGTGGCCATCTTGAATATTTTCGGTTTGAAATGTCCTTTATCTGGAAAGCAGACGGCGCGCTGGAGTGAGCCCCGGTCATGAGGAGAGATCTTGGTGGTATAATCTATTCCACCATGCGCAGGTTAATACGCAGGTCCGCTGCTTTACTCCACAGTTACTGTTGAATTCAGTCTTCAAGTGAACTGGTTGTGTCGTGCAGCATTCTGGTCGTTTTAAAAGAGCAAGTTGCCACAAAAACAGCTTCGCACCATAGCAGCTGGAGCCTCGACAGACCAAGCATGATCTTATGATTCGCTACTGAGATGTCTGGAGAAGATCATCAATGAATTACTTTGATGGATTCAGTCATCTCTATACCGCTTTTGGGGTCTCGTTTCAGTCTGAATCCCCACAGTTTTAACCACATTGATGGCATGTGCCCTAGTAAATCTAGCATCGCAAGGGACGCTACTTCCTATCCAGCATACCTCAACAGTAAACAATTAATCTACCTTTTAAAATCCCGTGCCAAACAACCTAAACAAAGAAATTGTTGGCCAGCGGCCGCTTTCCAGCCCGGTCGTTTGGTGGCAGCTCGATGTCATCACAAAGGGGTGGCCAGTTGAACCAGCAGCTGTCGTTCCGTTTTCCGGTGCCGTGGCCGGATTGTGGCCGTTTGTTTTTCGCCAACGGCCGCATGCCATCGGCCGGAGTCCGAGGCACGGCCGGTCCCGCCCCCACCGCCGCCCCGCCCCGCTCTGGCACCGCGCCCGCCCAGGTAATGTGTCTGATGTTGCGCCCGGAACGGTCACGAGGTTGTGACGTCATCGTCTACGTCATCGCCGGCTTGATGACATGCGGCTGGTGCGGCGGCGAGTCTGAGGGCTGACGTGTGGGGTGGCTATTGATGAGTTCGACACATGATCTGCGAGGAGAAACGGTCGTTCGTCGGGTCGGAAGGGAAGAAACGGGACTGAATCGTTCAGAACAGGACTAATGGGAAGGGGAGCAGGATGTGAACGGGATGTGGATGGACGTGGGGGTGGAAGCGGGGGCGGATCCAGGATTTTATTCGGCCAGGGGCCAATGCAATGGGGGCGGCATGTTCTGAACATTGGAAATGTAGTGAAAATTCAAGTCAACGTCTTCTCTTCCCTTTCCTCTGATGTTGGTTGTGTGTACCGTGATTTGATAGTGTCGCAGCGACCCGATTCGTCGCTGCGCAGGATGGCATATTTCTCGGGCTAGAGGCTTTAGTCCTCAAAGCTCCTCCCGATCCGCCACTGGGTAGAAACGAGTAACGAGAAAATGGACGGGACTGATAGCTAACGGGAAAGTGCTCAGTAGCAAAAGGAATGATGGAAGACGCTAAGCGGCATACAGACGGGAGACGATTTTCCTTCTCTGATTTCCCGTCTTTGTCATTCCCCATTCGTGGCCCCGGTTTTCTGCTCTGTATCTAAGACTAATGATTGCATTCGGCCTAGCTATAGCAACTGTCTGATGGGTGCCTGCAGTTGAACCGCCAGCATCACATACAATCGAGGAATCAATGAGCGGATACAAATTTGGTACAAATGAGCGAGTGAAAGGCAGCCGCCCCGATCAGTATAGCTCAGAGGAAGAAAATCATAACAGTAAATAACAATGCAAAACATCAAACATGATTACAATCAGCTGCACTATAGTGGCAAAAAAGGGACACTTCTCTTTTTAGAATGCACAGTTATTGACGTATTTGACTGAACTGACGGCGGTATTTCAGCGAGTACTTAGGAGTTGGTCAGTGTCGGATAAAGTCCGGATGAGTGAATGAGCACCTACCGTACTACTGAAATAGTGTCATGTGACCTTGTCTATCGCTTCACTTATTGGCAGAAGTGAAATGAGCCAGTTGGGAACGTAATCACCGTCTTAACAACTCAGGCTGGGTTAAGAAACAGTTGAACAATTGCTAGGGTTTGCTAGGGAGAGAAAAGACAGAGCGAATAGGTGCATATCAGCTGTGAAATCAAGCATTGACTGAACTACCACAGCTAGCTTGAACCCACACATTGAACGGGAGCAGTGATCACACTTATTAGTTAGTTTAAAGTCACATACGCGAACAGGAGAAAGCGGTGTTTTCTCTTTAGCTGTCACTTTACAGCCGAGCCAATACCGACGCCACGATTACGCACTCAGAAGAGCTAATAAAGCCGAAACTACTGGCGTCTGCAGAAACGATGATAACGAAAATGTTTGTCATACTTCCCCGTTATTAATTAACACAGGTGTCAGCGTTTCTAGTAGAATGTTACGAGCACGTCCGTGAGCCAATTCATGGTCCCAGTGTATATTTGGGTTGGTCCGCTCACGACTTTGTCACCTCGTGTTTAGGTCGTTTCGAGCGGAGAAATGATGGTGATGTGAGAGTGTGATCAAAGGTGCGATGAGTTAAGTCGAGTGCCACTCAAATGATCCAGAGGCTTGCACATTGTTAATGCCACTTTGCCAAAAAGTGTACCTATTGCAGTTACGCTTTGCTTGTTTTCAAATGAATGATTCGTTGAAGATTTTGTCCAGATTGAATACCTTCTTTGAATTTGCATTAGACGGTTTCTCTTAAATTGATTATTTTCCAGTAGAACTGCTTTAACCCTCGCCCGCACATGCCATTTTCCCATCCTAGAACGCACATGGGGGGGGGGGGTGGTTGCCACCCCCCCCCGCGCCATTTCGTTCCTGTTGGAGATAGAGCTTAGCAGTAAAGACCAAAAAGATTCTTTGGGAAGAGACGAATCCAATGATACCCAGTTTTACCTTCTCAGGTCAGTCATTGACCTTCCAGGTCAGGTCAAACTAAAAAATGTTGATGTTTTGGGTCACCGTTGGATATCAAGTGCGCTGCTTATCAAATACCGATGACGATGCTGTTTTCTGGTGCCAAACCAGCTAGAACCTCTTTGTCACACTACCCGACCAGAATTTTGCTGCTGAGGTCATTTCAGGTCAAGTTAGGTCAAGGTCAGTTATATGTGTTTGTATGTCTGTGTGTGTCTGTGTGTAAACTGATGTGTGCACCGATTGTTTTTGGGTCCATATCACATGAAATCATGATCTGAGAAGCTTTTACCAAAAATGCAGTCAAAAAACTTCACAAAAAGTAAATTCAGCTTGCCTAAAACGCAATTATCTTAGATGACCTAGGTTGACCTTGACCCTGACCTTGACCTCTGTACATCGTCGAACAACATGTTCCATGATAGGTGGGAGGTAAGACTGGCAAAAAAGGCCGAAATCAGGGTGTCAAAAGCTCACAAGGCCCATGGCAAACGCTAGATGTTGAGAATTGGCCATTTGGGTCATGACATGACCTGAAAAACAAGGTCATATCTCCGAAACCAAAAATTACAGAAACTTGAAATTTTCAGTGGACATCAAGAAAGGATAGACGAGCAGCTATACGAAAAATCAGCCTTCTAGCTCTAAAAATGTTGAGTGCAGAGCAGAAAGACTGCCTGGGGGGGTGGCAACCACCCCCCCCATGTGCGGGCGAGGGTTAAGAAGATTGCCGTCCACCTCCTGGTCTCCTGTGACATCTTGTCATGCATTTGTGGGCATAGGCGGCGGAACGGGGAGGGCACCGGGGCACCGTGCCGCCCTTTGATTTAGGAATTCTAACATTAGCCCTATGGGCGTTGCATGGAAAGAATGGGACCAAAAGTCGGCAGTGCCCCCCCCCCCCCTTAATTGAAGGTGTTCCACCGCTACTGTTTGTGGCTAGCCGTAACTGGATTGGGGCCTCTGAATCGGCTGTGTGATTTGAACAGTCGTTTCAGCTCACAGCGACGGCCGGTTGTATGTACTATGCTGCGCCGCAATACACGACTGTCGTGCGGCACAGCATACCATTTCAGGCATTCAGTTGGAGCGGCCGCAGCCACGGAGCGGCAAGTAGTCCAAACATACCTATCCTTTGTTCAGCGTAATAATTCCAATATCATAGATGTAAGGTAACCTGAAACAATGATATAAGCTCGTGACAGCCCGACCCTAACCGCATCAAGGCGCATCCGACCGACCCAATCTTCTTGTGCTCTCGTTGTATTTAGCCGTTGTTGTATTGATCCCTGTTGACTGTTGTAGTAGCCTATCGTTTTGCTAAGTCGAAAACCAGGCCATTACGTCGTCTGTTTTTAAACTGAGTGCTCTTCACATTGGATCAGTATAGGCTGTCGCCGCCATTTCACCTCGTCGGGCGCCTGCTCCGGTCATGGCCGGTCCCTGCCCGGGGGCGTTCTGACGGTCAGGCGATGTTTTTGTATTGTTTCTCAGCGCGCCAAAAATACGCCGCCGGCGCGCCGGAATAGCTCATCGCCAGATGGTACGCATCGGCGGTGTCGCGCGGTCGGCATTCCTGATACCGTTTACTTTGGACAGTGACCGTGTCACAAGCGGTGGCATGATGGGCGGGGGGGGGGGGCAGAGAGGCTCCTTCCGGCCGAGCGAACTGGAAAGAGGATATGTGGAGCTAATGCAGGTGAAAGAAACGGAGGCGCAGAAAATGTGATGTATTTGAGAGATATACTCTTTATAGAATCGTAATAAGTTCATCAGAACATTATAGATGGTGGAGTTCAGCTGAACCAGCTAACAGCTGTAATAAAAGACGATAACGTAATTGATAATCCCGGTCGTTATTTTCTCAAGTTCTGATACAGGTTGTAGAAGCTGATGTGACTAGCAGATTAAACATATTCACTTTTTAAATTGCGATTTTCCGTGATTGCTTCGAGATATTTTTTGAAGGAAATTGGCAACAACTGGCGAGACTTCAGCATCCAACAGTGTTTATAATGTAATTTGTCTCAACGCGCGCGAGAGAAAATTAAAGAACACCTCAGCCAATCGATTCAATTTGTGCTCGCTAATTATTGATTATGAGACATTTCGAGACAGAACCAGAGTGCTACTAAAAGACTTTTAGGAAACCAGCGAGGTTCGCGTCCACTTGCAACAACACTGCTCTGCGTTACAGCAGAGGCTGCAGAAGGTGTTTTAGATTGGGGCGCAAAGTTTCGACAAGGGAACTCCTTAATCGCAGGGGGCCCTGTCTGGAAGTTTTGAGCCCCTTCACTTTTTCAAAGTTGATCATTGATAAAAACAAGTCAAAATTTTTGAAAGACCTTACTTTTGCATAAAACCGTCGCAGGTCCCTTATAGTCAGGGGAAGGAGGCCCAATTTTGGGCCGAATAACGCAAAATTGGGTAGAGCTTAGCAAAGGGTGGTTTCTGGGACAAAAATAACCGCTGAACCCGAATCTGACCGGTGCGCACCTCTAACTAATGTTGCACCACTTCCAGAGTACGTGCAACTGCGTGGCTCATCTTTTTTGGAGAATGGTACCTTTTTAATGAATTGCAGTGTAACGTCGTTGATATTTGAGATATTGTTTTGAGATTTTGTCCCTGTGCTAAAAACACATGGCGTAATTGAAAGCTGAAGTTTTGCAATGTTCGGGCAACCGATGACGTCACTGTGAAGTCATTTACCTATAAATGAGTTGAAAAAGTCGTCTTGCCCTTAAAGCATTTAACTTTATTCCCGTCGTATGCAAATCAGAGAAGGGAAAATAATCAAACATGATCTATTACCCCGTTTACATGAGTCAGCGAAAATGACGTTTAGAACGGATATTTCCGTTTAGCGAAAAGTGCGCAAGTTTCGACTCATGTAAACTGGTTTGGGCGCGCAAAAATGACGATAACGCGGAACGGAAATATCCGATGAATTAATGGGAAATATCCGTTTAGGACGTCAGGCTTAAACGGATTTTTTGCGCATCTAGCAGAAAATGACATGAATATGCATGTTTTATAGATGAAATTTTTTAGTTTACACATCAAAATACATATTTATGTTGAATGGTAGGTCTAATGACAATGAAATCCACTTTTTGCCCCTGATTTCGCGCCATTGTGGCAGATTCATGAAGTACCTACATAAGTGTTGAGAGGAACGTCCTATGCTTCAAAAGGGAAGCATTCTAGTTGAGTGGTAATTTCCTTATTTCTTAGATTCAACAATCAGGGTTCAATTCCAGGGCCACCAACATGGCCTTCCCAGCCAGTCGCTCCCTATAGCCACTTGGAACAGCTTGGTATTGCCATTTAGTGCTTGGTACACTGGATATGATGCTTGATTTATTTTGCTTTAGTACATGCTCCCAAAAATTTTATCTGCCTAGGTACTTCAAACTTCCTAGCAGTGATTCAGAATAACTTATGCTTCAGCGAACAGCCACCAGACGGCAGGGCACGCAGGCTGGTTGAGACAGGAACTTGGCTGCATGCCAAAATATACACAAGACACACAGCCAAATTTACTCAGTGACACTGCCATCTGCCCCCCCCCCCCCCAGTACACCAATATTTAAATGTTTTTAGATAATTGTTCCAAAGAAGTAGATTCTTCAGAGGTGGAAAGGCCTCTGAAAGTTCGGTTAATCTCGGATGGTGGAAGCAGGTACCTGGCAAGTTTTGTGGAATTTGTAGAATCATACCTAACCTTACCTACCAACCTAACTTTCAACCTACCATCCTTCAAACACACCTACATGCCTACAACCTATTATACCAAACTACTTCCTACCAATCTACAAGGTCAACCAACCTACCAAACCACATAGGTACCACTCGGACTTCATCTTCACATCTTACCTGGTGTGATTGAGAGTGGATTATTCTATGCATTTTGAAAATTGCACTGATAGTGTCTCAAAGTTTGGTGGTGAGTAGATGTAACTTCTGTTATGAATAAAACACATGGAACTGATGGATCCTGTGTTGCACTCGACAGTCAAGCAATGCAATGCACAGCACAGGTCACATCTACTACACAATTCACCTAGTACTGATCTGACCCCTGTCTTTGAAGAACTGAGCAGCTAAAAGCAAAAAATGAAAATAAAATGCTGGAATATTCAAGTGCTTCAAATGTGTCAACCAAAATGTATACACAATCCCGCACCACCCACTTTCATACCAATAACCAATGTTTTCTGAAGTGTGGCACCATCCTGCACATCCTTTCATGCATTTTCATTTTGTCAACTTACTGGAGGTCAATCATGATGAGCTATGACTATTATGAGCTGTCTTAGCCTTTTTCTGAAACCAAAAAGACTTTCAATATAGATGTGCTCTTCAATGTTGTCCAAGACCTCAATTGTTTTCTTGCTTTCTGACAGTTAATCACGCTTCTTTTACAGCACACAAGTAAAATAATGGCTTGTGCCATGATTATTTCTAATTCTACATACAAAACTTTAAAGAATCAAGTAAATTAAGCCTAAAACAAGCACAAATAATGCTTGATAGGAGCTGCGCCAGACATGTAAAAATGCGCAAAATATCCGTATTTTTCGGGCTGCCGGCGTTAAGGGAATTATCCGTTCCGGAACGGATTTTTCCGATAAGGCTCATGTAAACGGGGCCACCGAAACGCATTTTTCCGTTCCCAGGCTAATCGGATATTTCCGTTTAGGCTGAATGACTCATGTAAACGGGGTATTTGAACATTTCTGAGTCGGATTATGCTAAAATCGTTTTTGTAGAGGTACATGTGAGTCACGTTGAGAACGTGACAATCCAAGTCACCACCTGACAGATTTGGTCAAACTGGATGAAGTAGTACAGCAGATTGATAAATCACGTGAAACCGGATATTTTTATATCATTTTTACCGTGTTCTGGCGCTGCGACGGCATTTAAATCAGAATGCTGTTGGCGTTGAACTGACTAAATATCGTTCCTTTGGTCTTATTTATAGTTCAAATTGTATATTTTTATCTATTTCAAGTAAATATCCATTCCAATGAATAACGGAAAGTCAGCGTGGGTTCAGCCTAGTCGTTACGCGCGTTTGGGTAGCGATAAAAAATGATCCAGAACTGTGCTTGTCATGAAGACTGGGAAAGAAAATAAACAGCTGTGGTTTATCAAAAAGGGCAAAAATCACCTTTGTAGGAAAGTGAAATATCTTGGATATTTGAGGAAAACAATCTAAGATCGAAGCGAGACCACACGATAGACGATGCAGGAACAAAACAGTACCTACAAAAAAAAGATCTGACAACCGAATGCCTCCTCGTAAACCTGTTTTGTGTGAAGTGCATTTTCTTGGGACTACATTGCAAGTGAAAATTCATTTCTATCAAAGAAGCATGAATTCGTGATTGCCCTATAAAGTTGAAGCTTGGTGACACCTTCAACATGCATGCGGCTCGACACTATCAGATGCTCTTGGAACACACATGGAACCGTTTTAGACAAAGCTGCAGATTGATGATGACGGGCACGACGAGCTGAATATGGAGCTCTCCCGACTCACCCGTCTGAGTCCAAAAGAGATTGAATAGTACCAGCATGCGGCTGCTGGAGAAGGGAGAGGCGGAGCTGGCAGTACGGGCCAAGGAGCTGGCAGGCCGGGAGTATGGACGCCTGACGCGACTCCCTCCGGACGATCCCGCTCGGAAGCTCATTGATAAGACACCGCCACCTAGACTGCAGTACAGAGCCCACCTCCATTGGATGCGGAAGAAACAGGAAGCCCAGGAGGTGGAAGTGCCGGCGCCGTCGCCGCCAGATGAGGACGTTGCTGGCCTCCAGCATCGACCCTGTTTCCGACGAGTGGGGAAGTGGGTGTGCGAGGAAGCTGGACTGGATGGAGTACCCGTAGCCCCACTAACACTGCACCAGGGAGAACCGCCGTAGAAGCAATACAACACCAACGTCCACTTCGGCTTGAAGCTTCCGAAACCTACCAAGAGGACTGACCCACCAGAATTACGGAAGGCTGCAACCCTGGAGGCCCTGGCCGCTTACTCAAATCCAGACCTCACAATCTGGTCTGATGGCTCTGCCCTAGACGGTACCAAGAAAGGCGGCGGAGGAGCCCTCCTCGAACTGCACCGTGAGGGGCGCAAGATCGAATGTACCGTACCGGCAGAAGTCGTATGCAGCAGCATGCAGGCGGAGCTAGCGGCGATGGCGGAGGCGTTAAAATGTTTCCTGGGACTGCCGGAGCCATCCCTCGCTGCCATTCGGTCTGTCCTGCTCTGCTCGGACTCCCTGTCCGGTCTCCAACTGCTCAGCCGAGGCCCGGCAGCGCAGAAATCGGCCCTGACACAGGGCATCTTGGCTCTCCTGCACTCTGCCGCGGCCGGGGGCAGAGCTCCAGTGGATCCCGGGCCACGCGGGGGTCAAGGGTAATGAAGAAGCGGACCGCCTAGCAAACATCGCGGCGACGTCAGGCGACCAGCGTCGGATCCCGGTTGACCTGGCCTGTGCGCGCACCGCCATCAGACACTGAACCGGCCTGCTCACCCTCGATCGCTCCAAGCACCACCCACATCTGGAGAACACCCCTGGCCACGACGACCTCGACCGATGGGGACAGACCACTGTCTCGCAGATCCGCAGCGGCTGCTCACCCCTGGTCCGTGCCACACTCTTCCAGGGCCCAGTTTGGATTGGCCTGGCCTCCAGCTCTCTCTGCGGACAGTGCGGCGAAGAAGACACGGTCGCGCACCTGCTATGCGAGTGCCCGGCCGCGCAAGAACGCGAACCCGGCTCTGAGGGCCGCTCCCCACCCTCTAGGATGTGCTCTCGGGGCCGGCTAAATACGTCACGGAGTTCCTCGACCGAGTGGGGCGGACCACGCCACCTGTGGGTCAGCCCCGGTCTGCCGCGCCCTAGGGCACGGCCGGCAGTGGGCGGAAGAAGAAGAAGGGAGAGCCGGCTGACGCATCGGAACAGGCGCATCTATCCGAGTCCTGCGTCGAGAACGACGAGTCGCTCTGCTCCGTCGACCTGGCCGGCGACTTCACGTACCGGCTGGTTGGCGTCGTACAATTTATCGGCTGTTCCAAGCACTCGGGATACTACCTATGTGCGTGTGCCATGTACTGTACAGGATGGGACGGTCCGCTAGATGGACGAGGCAGACGTCCTGGGCGAAGGCCGCCGCCCAGTGTGCACAGAGTCACCGTGCCTGCGGCCGGCAACCGAACGCCTCCTGATAGTAACCGTGCTACATTATGTGTGTTCGCCTGTGCGTGTGTGTGTATATTTACCAGAAGTAAATACAACCAACCAGAATCAAATTCTCTTCGGTTAGTTGTTACGTGTTCTTCAATGCTCGGGTATGTGACGTCTAAGAACATGAATAACCACAAGACATTGATAAGAACTTGGGACATAACACATGTGAAACCCTCTGTGACGAAATTTACACCCACCTTACTAGGTACAACCTTATTAGGGCATATTTAGTTTATTACTTTGTACGTAGGTGCCAACGTAATAAACTAAAACTACGCCTGTTAAGCACACATCTAATTCTACAATCTCGCAAGCATACTGCATGCTTTACGAATGCTTTGCGGCGCCAATACATATATGAACGACTTCTATACCTACCTTTGAATTTTGTCATGTTACGTCCTGAAAACGTTATCAGCAATTGTTCAGCTATAACTTCTGATCAAACCACATAAGAACCATCGAGATCTTATATACAACCATAAAACCATAGAGATCATATATATATGTATATAAGATCTCTATGATAAGAACAACGAAAGCATTTTCCATGCGGTTATCTTGATAATCCAAAGCGATTGGTAAACTACATGACCATTTCCAGTCAGGTCATAACCTTCACTGGCATGATAATCGACCTGAGGCCATGAACTGCGGTAAAATATAATCTTAACCAATCGAAGCCAATTTGCATACCATTCGATGCGTCTCGGTGAGAGAATCACAACGATGGTAAAATGGACGACATGCAAGCACTGTATCAAAAGTTATTGTACAAAAACTATTTGGGGTAAAAACGCACACTCCGCGGATCTCGCTCCCTGTAGGCCAAAATGGCACCTCCATCCAGACGATTTTTACTTTTTGCAACGGGGAGATATTTTCTGAGCATGCTCAATGCATTTTAAACCCGCCAATGAGCGTATCCTGTGAATAAAGTTAAATGTTTTGTTGTCACACCTCATTTTCCCGTCAGTTTACGAATAAATGACGTCACAGTGACGTCACAGATTGTGTGCGATATGCGTTAACCAGAATTTTCATTAATGCAATGAATTTTGACTATAATATTAAAGTTTTGGAATACATCACAACTACACGACTTATTTTATTTTAAAATATATAAAAAGGGTACCATTCTTCAAAAAAGAAGAACCACGCAGTTGCACGTGCTCTGGAAGTGGTGCAGCATCAGTTGGAGGTGCGCACCGGTCAGATTCGGGTTCAGCGGTCATTTTTGTCCCAGAAACCACCCTTTGCTAAGCTCTACCCAATTTTGCGTTATTCGGCCCAAAATTGGGCCTCCTTCCCCTGACTATTAGAGCCCAGTGTGGTCCCTTGGAAGTGCGTTGAGTCCCTGGGGGCCGTCGTGAGTGAGAGTCCTCAGAAAATATGGCCTGTGAGGGGGCCCTCACAGGCCAGCGTGGCTCCTGGAGCCTCCATGGGTCCGCCGTGGTTTTTGGGCCCTCCGAGGCCTCCCTCAGAGACCAGCGGGGCCCTTGAAGCCTACGTTAGGTCCTAAAGGCCGTCGTGGGGGCCCTCAGAGACCGGGGTGGTCTCTGGAGCCTGCGTTGGGCCCTCAGCTATTGTCATGAGGGCCCTCAGAGGTCGTCGTGGGGCCTAGAGGTCGTAGTGAAGGCCGTCAGAGACCGTTGTGGAGGCCCTCAGAGCTGTAATAAGGGTTCAGAGTGTATTGGGTGCTGGACCGTAGCATGGCCCCTGGAGCATCCGTGGGGCCCTCAGAGGCGCCATAGGACACCAAACGTGGCTGGGGCCCTAAAAGCCGGTGTTGGTTGTCCCAAAGTGTGAGGGGCTCCTGACGGTAACTGCACTTCCTATGATCCCACATCGGCATTCGTTTCCCGATGATTAAATTATCAGGAGGAAATGTATTGAATAGTTCAACGGGCCCTTTGAACATATTTTAGGGGTGCAAAAATATATTTTTGCATCCCACGTTTTAGGATTGGGAACAGCTGCACACCCTGCAACCATATTCCACCGTTCTTTCGTCGCAGCAATGTGGAAATATGTGCTTATTACGGAGCGAGCGAAGCGAGCGTAGTCTTTCCTTAGATTAACAGAAATTTCTGAGTATGAACGGCCGGCCGGCCGGCCGGCCGTGCGGACGCTTTTGCGAGGCTTATATCTCAGCAACCACTTGACCGATTTACATGCGGTAATTTTTGTAGGGCAGTTTCATTCCTTCTACCAAGTATTGAACTATTCCCGATGCATGTGGGTGACCCCTTATGCACGTGCCACGTGCAAAACGAAGAGGTGTCAGTTTTGTAATTGTTGCAATATCTCGGTAACTACTTGGCCAATTGCGCTGAAAGTTGGCATGTAGGTAGGCACCCACTAGGCACTGCATATCCATGTGCCAGAGTTGGGGTGCTGCTGCACGTGCGCACGTGCAGGGGTGGATTCCAGATCTTGAGAACGGCTGGACCGATTGCGCTCAAATTTGGTACACAGTTAGGGACCGGTTAGTAGGGTGCCGTGCAAAAGTCAGTCGGGACCCGTTTTGCACGTGCGCACGTGCAGGGTGTTGCTTCCAGATCTCGAGAACGGCTGGGCCGATTGTGCTCAAATTTGGCACATCGCTAGAGACCGGTTAGTAGGGTGCCGTGCACAACTCAGTTGGAGGTACCCCCTCGCAATTGCGCACGTGCAAGGCTCACCCTCTCGCTCGCTCCGTTAGTCGCCCCAAAAGGCGTTATACTGGTTTATGCTTTTCATATATGCATTGTTTCCTTATTGCGGAGCGAGCGAAGCGAGCGTAGTCTTTCCTTAGATTAACGGAAATTTCTAAGTATGAGCGGCCGGCCGGCCGTGCGGACGCTTTTGCGAGGCTTATATCTCAGCAACCACTTGGCCGATTTACACGCGGTAATTTTTGTAGGGTAGCTTCATTCCTTCTACCAACCATTGGACTATTCCCGATGCATGTGGGTGACCCCTTATGCACGTGCCACGTGCAAAACGAAGAGGTGTCAGTTTTGTAATTGTTGCAATGTCTCGGTAACTACTTGGCCGATTGCGCTGAAAGTTGGCATGTAGGTAGGCACCCACTAGGCACTGCATATCCATGTGCCAGAGTTGGGGTGCTGCTGCACGTGCGCACGTAGGGGTCGTTTCCAGATCTCGAGAACGGCTGGACCGATGGCGCTCAAACTTGGCACACGGTTAGGGACCAGTTAGTAGGGTGCCGCGCACAAGTCAGTTGGGACCCTTTCTGCACGTGCGCACGTGCAGGGTGCCGCTTCCAGATCTCGAGAACGGCTGGGCCGATTGTGCTCAAATTTGGCACATCGCTAGAGACCGGTTAGTAGGGTGCCGTGCACAAGTCAGTTGGAGGTATCCCCTCGAAATTTCGCACGTGCAAGGCCCACCCTCTCGCTCGCTCCGTTAGTCGCCCCAAAAGGCGTTATACTGGTTTATCTATTGGATACTAAGGTCTTATCACTGGAAATAATTTCAGATGTGGGAAAGTGTACCGTTTGTAATAATGTTTCTTGTCGTTTTTGACTGTCGAATGAAAGGCAGTTGTCAAAGAACTCGCGATTACAACGTCATTTTCTGCTATACTCGGCCAAGTACCCTGCAGCAGAGTTCTCAATTTACGGTAGGTCACATTGGTGCCTGGTGGAACGTTACCAGCTCATCCTAGCCCATCAATTTTAGCGAGACGTTACTGTGACATTCTTTTGTAGATGGCGTTTGATGTTTGCGGTAAAATATCGCTTACGGGGCGGGACGGGTGGTCGTCGCGGCCAAAAAGTGTCTGCGCGACTGGCGCGACCGCCCAGCTGTCTATCAATCTACCGGTCGACGGCGGAAGCCAGCGACCGCGCCGCGCCGCTCCTGTTACAGAGCTACTGAAATGGGCTGCCGGCCACGCACCGCCAGCCAGCTTCGCTCGTTCTCCGCTCGCTCTCTCCGCCGCTCAGCCGCACACCATTCGCCGCCGCGACCAACGGTTCTGGAATGTGGCGACAAGCAATGCTGGCAGCTGTTTTCTTCTTTCAAACGATGTGACTCAATGGTCTCGTGTGTGTGTCTGTGTTTGCCAGCAGAAACGCAGCCAGGTCACTGGGTCATTAGCTGCTGGGTAATCGATACGGTTAGCTGCTAATAAGGACACGTGATTGATCCCGATCGCGAGCTGCAGTACGAGGGCAGAGCAGAGGGACGTCAGGAGTCCCGGACCGCGCCGATCGGTCCGCACTCCGCACCACACGGAGCAGACAGTCGGAGCCGGTTGGTGTCGGCGGGGGCGGCACCAGGGTTGTATACCAATCAAGTCGATTGAATTGATTGATTTGATTCAACGCGTATTTTGAGTTGATTGGATTGAGTCGATTGACTTTTCGAGATGACTGGTTGACTGACTCGTTTGACTTTAGCGACTGGTTGACTGATTTGATTCCCGAAAATTAGAGTGACTCGTATGATTGAGTCGATTGAATGGAAAGTTCAAATAAGTTTTAGTTGACAAAAAATGATGACACCAATTGATGACATCAAAGATCACAAAACTACACTGAAAACTGCTTGTCATCACAACTGCAATATGGGGTAGATGGCCAAATAAAGAACAGGGCCTAAACATGAACAGCCAACTTTGACTTTCAACTGCAATAACTGCTCCAATCCTGGTGATAGAACCTGGCAATGCACCTACCTACCTTTCTGCACTCACCAGGAAACGTTTTTTTTTAATCCAGATGATAAAGTGCAAGGCCCTATATACTAATACAGTGTGAATAATTAATAATTCACATCTCCACATCTCCTCAGAAACAACCCACAAAACCCTACAAAAATAACTGAAACAAAAGCGCCGTTTTCGTCTCGCTAAATTTGCTGCATTGTTTAATTTGCAGCAGAACATTTGTTGATCCTTTTCTCCTGAGAGCCTAAGCATAACATATTTAATATATTTCATTTTCCTTAAAATATTTTACCAAATATTATAAAGTGGTTTTATTTCAAATGAAATAATAATTAAAACGAAATTGGTGTTGTACAACCGATTTATTTTATGATAATCTACCATACTGCATGATTATCAATGACGTCATCTTACCAAAAAATCAAAAGATGTAGAATAAGGATTTATAAAAGCTTAGCATTCTTGTTGGCAAAACGTTTGTTTTGCTTTTTTCGCAGTCGCACCGTGCCGTTTTCGCGTTTTAATTTTTTTGTTCCTGCTTCCTTCCCTGCTATCCTGTGGTTTCAGAGTCCCTGTCCTCTCCATTTCCTTTAAAATATATTTTTAATCCTCATCCCTATCCCCCAGTCCTAACAGTTTCAAATTGCATTGCAATAAAATGTTTTGAATTCTTCACATATAACCTATCTACCTTCGTTGGTACTGCTGGTAGACAGTGACACATCTAGGCAGGTAAGTAGGTACCTACCTGCTTTCCTGCTGTCTTCCTAAAGCATACCTAATGAAGTCAAATTTGTAGCACATTTCAACACTTTCATATGGTGTCAGTGTGGCATGAAACCTAGCTAGGTTCATTATGTTTAGGGTTCATTTCAGAAGAGCTCCGCATAACTCACATAAGAGACAGACAGGGGTTTTACATGGGGTAGATGGCCTGATGACTTAGCTGGAATATGGCCAAAATTAAATTGACAACTTTTAGGTGAAAGGTGGTGATTTGGGTTAAAGGGACCCTCCCACCTTCAAAAAAGTTAATGAATTGGCATGAAAGTGATGTCGCTCGGTTCAGAAAGAGCAAAAACGAATATCTACCAAATTTCATCGAAAAATATTCACCGGTTTTCAAGATATTAGACTTTTACTTTTGTTTACTTTTTGGGATCTCCGCTGTTCCTAGCGAGTTTATTTGAAAGTGCGGCGTTTGTTGCGCGCAAAGCAGCATATACCACCGCGTGCTACAAAACGTTTTAGTCAAACATTTAAAAATCGTTAGATATCTGCGCTGACGTCACACATTCAGAGGGGTATTCCTATGCATTAGTCCCTCTGAATCAAAATGCTGCAATTTTGAAATTCAATATTTCCGATTTAAGGCATTTCTCGATGTTGTGAGTGCCGAAACCGGTAATTGTGAGCCAGGGACCCCATTTTGGCTATCTCAACTCAAATCTAATGTTAAGGTGGGCGGGTCCCTTTAAGGGGCGAGTCAACTACTGGGTTATTTTGCACCCATTAAATGAAACTTCTGCTCCAATTCTACCCATTGAACCTCAATATCATGATCCACCTGTTCATCACTAGGTATCCTTCCTTATTACATAGAATCTTTGAATGGCATGGCAATTTATAATTTTAAATGACAATATTTTTATGATTCTTCTGTAGGTAGGTAGGTAGGTAGGTACACCAGACTGCTATGGACACTTTTCCAAGTTGGTGGGGCAAAAAACCTAATGTATGTCTTGGTTTGAGTCGTTTGATTGAGTTGATTGATTCCTTTCATTGTCGCGTTTGAGTCGATTGAATCAATTCCCGAAAACTGCTCTGACTTGATTGATTTGATTGGTTTCCCAAATTTGTCGTGATTGAATTGATTGCTATTGATTGATTCGTATACAACCCTGGGCGGCACAACCGTCCGCTACAGCCGCCGTCTCGCCCGGAGTCGGAGCGGCGGTCCAAGACAAACAGTGGCGGCCGCCGCCGGCTCGGCGCGGGGCGCACCATCCGCCTGTGACGGCGCGGGGCGCGTGCCAGGTCACAGGGTGCCGGCCGGGCGGGTCGGCGCACAACAGTGGCCCAGGTCACGGTCAGACACCGGCCGAAGCTTACCCTCCTAGAGATCATCTATTCGCACAGCAAACCCTTCCTCCAAATCGCCCAAGCACGAGGAAATTAACTGCCACGAATCATTAGCCACGGCGTTACAATTTCCTTGCGCGACTGTGTAGATCGCATTGGATGTTCTACTCACCAGATAGATCGCCCTACAGGCCGACTCGTTCGTAGACAATGCACCCATTAGCCGATAGAGGGTTTCGCTGTGCGTTGGCTATGGTGATGAGTCTGCGGCTGAGGGTGATATATTGAAGTCTGTCGACTGGCGACCGCAGGCGGCTGGAACCATCGGAACATCGAACGATCATGGGACGTCAAGCGTCACCGGTTGCATAGGATTCTTGCATCAGTTCGAGAATTTCCCAGAAGCGCTTATTATTGTCTTTAACAGTCTTTTCATCTTGGCAGCAATATAAATCACCGCTGGCATTGTTGGCTGGATTGTGAAATTAAGCACAACACGAACAAAGACGTGATCGAAAATATCGTTGCCCTTTTGACTCACCGACATACCGGTGTTGTGCCAGGGCCTCGCCCTGCTCGGGCCGCCGCTGGGGCGCCGGGCCCCCTGCCGGGTGTTGTCACGGGGGCACCGGCGGCAGGCGGGCGGCCTTGCCGGAGGGCGGGGGCGGGGTGGGCGTGCATCGGCTGGCCACCTCCGCGGCCGGAATCTCATGTGACTGTTGGCGGCGCGGCGGCAGCGCCGGCAGCTGGGCGCACTATGCCAACTCGGTCGGTCTGACTCGGCTGGCCTGCTTAACGGCCCGGCACGCGCGCGGCTCGCATATGCTGCAGCGCGTGTCGGTAGGCGTGCAGGGCAGGCGGCACAGGTGCCACACACGGGGCGGAACGGACACCACTGCTCAGTGCTCAGTGACCACCGCAGCTGCCGAGGAGAGGACAATGAAAACAAATTGCCAGTATATGTAACACAGTTTTGATAGTACTTGCTGTTGTTTCTCACAAAATATGTCTTCTGATTATTCTTATAAACCGGGTGAGAAAATATGGGTGACTAAAATAAAAAGCATAGAAAGCAGGCGCTATTGTATCATCCATGGCCCATGGATATACCAGGCCAAAACAACACACCCCGCCTCGCGATACACGTCTCTGGGAATCGGCTCAGTGAGCCGGCACAGTGGATACGAGACTGTCAGAAAATATACACGAAACATACACACACCAAACACAAAATAACAGACGCACACAAGTTATACATACGAACGCACAAAACACAAATATGTCCTAGTTTGGTAAGTAACAAATGAATAAGCTTGTTGAATCAAAGCAAGCTATTAGTAGCATGGGGCTCGGGGCTGTGCCTTGTGAAATGCATCAAAGATATCGCAGGTGCCTTTTTGTTTTGGTCTCTGTAGCAACAGTACTTCAATAATAGATTCTTTGCCAGGACTACAAAATTTGCACTAAATCTTATCAACCAATGGAACAACCCTCCAGACTGATTTTACTTTTTGATTTGTGTAAGCCTCTCGACAGGGCTTTGGGGCTATAGGACAGGGAGACGTCTTCCGAGTACAGAAGTGCTGTGCCGGCTGAACAGAAAATCGAACTTGAAAACTGTGCAAGACTTATTCGAGGGCTGGACCAATCCTCAAAAGCTACACGAAACACTTCTATGTAAATGTGTCTGACCTTGATTGCCTTGACTTGACCTTGAGCGTGCGCCACTCACAAGTATGTATCGCAAACAAAACAAAATAAGCCCTACCTGTGCATAATTTTCTAAACCGATTACAAACAAGGTAATGTTTTACCGTGTGTTTTATTATTGACACTTACTTAATTGATGCGTTTATCTGTTTCACGGTACCAAGCCCCGTCGCCTGTCCACTGTTCCGTTGTAACTGAATGCCAGTCTTTTCTGTTGGCGGGTCAGAGTTTTTCGCCACAGAGGGAGGTGAAAGATGGGCAATGTGGGCGTGGCCCCTGACCTGAACACGTGACTGGCGCCCGTGAGAAACGACTCGGGCTCAGTCAGATGTCGACGTGCCGACCGCTATCCGTTTCGGTCGAATGGTCCAAATAGTGGGAGCGTTTAGCGTCGACGCCAAATATACCACTTGTTGTCAGGAGCGAGACCCCGACTCGGCTTGCATCAGCCAACGGTATGCAGCCCGCATACTCCCCTTGTGTTTCCAAACACACTAGTGATGGATTTAATACATCTCCGACCACATGACGTCGCTGCAAAACACCCTCTTAGTTACTCGACATAAATAGCTCGGGCGGCTGCTTGTCGTTGGCATTGTGTTTCCCATACATTCGTTTCCATATCATAGTTTGCTGTCGCGGCGCCTGTCACAGGGCCCATCCATTAGGTGTGGGTTGCCTTGCTCTGCTCTCTGAGGCCAAGTGTGACCTAGCAACTCTGTGCTGCGTTTTAAAGGCAGCTGTCCGTGAGTGGAGTGTGACCTGTTCTACGTTGGTGCGTTTTCAGGGCAGCTCTGCCATTGGATGATGTGCGACCATGTCCACCGTGTGTTACGTTCTTAGGGCAGCAGTGGGTGAAGTGTGACCTATCCTCTTTGTGTGGCACGTTTGCAGGGCATCTGCCAGTGGGTGATGTGTGACTGGTTCCCCTGTGTGGCATGTTCTTAGGGCAGCCTCCCAATCCATTCGGTGAAGTGTGACCTATCCCTTCTGTATCGCGTTTGCAGGGCAGCCTCCTATGTAGGTGAAGTATGACCTAACTCGCTGTGTATCTCGTTCTCAGGGCAGCTTCCAGTGAGTGAATAGTGACCGTGACCACTGACTCCATCCCTTCTGTGGCGTTCTCAGGGCAGCTGCCAGTGGGTAAACATCCAGAGCCGGGTGGTGACGCTGTGCGACACCACACTCCTGCAGCTGACGGAGATGGAGGCAGCCGCCGTGCAGCAGGTGGCCCTGCAGCGGCTGGCTGACTTCAACCTCGGCTGCACTGTGCGCATTCCCAAAGGTGAGAGATAGACGATAGTGAAAAGGAGGGAGGGAGATAGAGAATGGAGGGAGATCGAGAAGGAGGGAAGGGGAAGGGAAGGGGAGAGGGTAAATGAAGAAGAGGGAGTAAGAGGGAGAGAGAAAGAAGAAAGATTTAAAAGATCTAAGAGCGTATTCTGAAACCCTTAAACTATTATTTATGTTGATGCCACATACGTTTGTAAATAAGAAAAAACAACGCCACTGAATTACTCATTTATAAATGTAGTCGGTGCATCGTAAATACCAGCAAAGTTGAGTTAACGGTTGTCAAAATTGCAAAGAAACAGCAATTCATCAAGTCCAGGGACAGTGCCACAGCCTTCAGCGAGGCCTGTCTGGCTCGAATCGACACAGTTAGACTATCCCGCATCACATAGCGGCCTTGCGGCGCAGTATACCAGTACAGGCATATGGCCGGGACGTTGAGATGGGCGACTGGCACTGTAGAAGTTGAATGGGAGCCAGGATAAGATGAATATTTGAAGGTGCGTTTGCAGAAAGACCAAGGTGGCTTCTAGGTTATGTGCTATTGAGGATTTGTATTGCCTAGATTTGCTGATATAGCTACAGCCTACATATGCATTGCCCTATACTGCTTGTCAATTACCTCATTTCAAGGAGCAATGAACGAACAATAAGGTGTTGAAATGGATGCCATTGCTCTAAAGTGGTTATTAATTATTAAGTAAAGCTATGAAATGCGCCATCACAACTGATACGAGTGAGATCGCACCTCAGTTGAAGCTTGACATGCTCCGTACCGACTTTATTGTACATACCGTTTAGTTTTAATCAAACCGTTTATTTTACTCGGCTAAGTTAGTATACCGGAGCTTAAATGCTCAGAATGTTATTTGCAAGAACTTCGGCGTTGCCAAAATAACAGCATTTCACAATATAAACATGCATGTCTGTTACATACAGTTAGTTTGTATCATAAATATAAGCTAAGCGCCAGCAGGCAGCAGCAGTGACACCAACTCAACCTTGTCAGTCATTGCATCACCAAAACAATGAGAATACAGTCTCCTAAAGTGTGACATTATTCAGCGTCGCTAGCGTTGGTCTTGGCGTGGTCTCAGACTGGGCGGCAACCGTGACCTGATACGGGCGACATTTAGCGGCTGTTAGCGCCCGGGGACACTGTCGGGGCGCGACCAGCGCTGTCCGTCCAGGGGCACTGTCGGGGGCGGCCAGCGCTGTCCGGTTGGGTGTACTGCCGGGGCGCGGACAGCGCTGTCCGTCCGGGGGTACTGTCGGGCGCGGCCAGCGCTGTCCGGTGGAGGACACTGTCCTGTCCGGTGGAGGACACTGTCCTGTCCGGCCGGGGACACGGGCTGGGTGCTGTCCGGAGCTGTCCGGCCGAGCTGCTCCAGCCGCTGGCGTCGCGCCGCACCGCCTCTGCCGCATTCCCGTGGCACCCCGCGGCGCAGGACACTGAGTGTTTATTGTCCTCTGTTGGCAGACTTCAACGTGACGGCCGGCCACAAGCCGAAACGGAGACCCTACCTGCTGAAGAAGAGGCCGCTCACCACCGGCTTCTTCGATACGGCCAAACGGGACGAGAAAGGTGAGACGGTGAACGAACGGTGTGATGAGCATAAAACGGCGCTGTGACGTGAGTGTGCGTGTCGTGCGTCTTGCGAATATTGCAGTTGAAAGGATGTGGTACTGTGACCTGGAACTAGCTTCATAAATATTAGATGAAAATGTCATTTAAAAGTATCTGAAGAAGCAGAAAAGTACCTTCAGCTATTGTTTCCAAAAATAATTGTTACATGAAAGACAACTGAGGAATTAGTAACGATAGGCGATCGAAGAGTGGTAAAAGAAAATGTTCGACATCGGAGCATTACAGCGGAGAAAGAGGCAAAGGATTAGAGTTGAAGAGATGGCCAAGTGGTATCAAAATACCTTCGAGCTTCACACTCCTATTGAAGAAAATGAAAGAGAGAAGCCGGGAAAAAAAAAAACGAGAAATAGGAAGGGAGAGGAGAAAGAGAGAGAGTGAGGGAGAGAGATAGAAAGAAAGAGAGAGGGAGAGAGAGAGAGAGAGAGAGAGAGAGAGAGAGAGAGAGAGAGAGAGAGAGAGAGAGAGAGAGAGAGAGAGAGAGAGAGAGAGAGAGAGAGAGAGAGAGAGACGGCGAGGAAAGAGGCGTCATACCGAAATGACGAACGGAATTGCGCGTGAAAGAGAGAAGAGATGAGTGACGGGCCGACACCTGAACATGTTCCACTTGGAGATTCTGACGGACCACCCCGCGGGCCGATGCGGGCGTCGCACAGCCGGTCGTCATGTTTCGAGCCGGCCGGCCCGTTTCCAGAAGTTGGAGTCAATTCGCCGGCGGGCGGGCGGCCGGGCGGCTGGCAGGGTGCCTCCGTGACGTCACCGACCGGCTCTCGACGCTGGCGGGTGGTCCGGCTGCTCTCCAAACTGTTTGGATCGCAGGTTTATAGATCTGCCAGCCGAGGCCGGCGAATTCGCGGTGGAAGCGACGCCCCGACATCACCGCAAAGCGGCCCGTCTGGCCGCCAGGCGATAGACAACGGGGCCGGCGCGGTGACTGGGGCGAAACTGCGGAGCGGGCTGGAGAGGCGAGAGGGGATATGGTGTCTGCTGGTGGCATGAAGACGGGAACAGTGATAGCTATAGGAGTTGAAGGTGGAGATATGATCATAGCCTAGCCCCATGTTTGCTTACGTTGGATAAATAGGTGTCACAAAAATACGAATTCTGAATGCCACTAGTCTTATCTGGCAGAACAACCATGATTCACAAGTTTCTGTGTTTGACAACTGACGAATAAGTGTCGTTTCAAGTCGGATTTCAGATTACCGTGTCTGTTTAGCTGTCTTTGATGTCGTATTGTCACTGCACCGTGCCATTTCCAAACGGCGCGTTTGATCTTGACGCATGACATTTGTTTTATTTACATCTTGAGACTGAGTGCTTTGGCATGATTCAGCCGGGTGCCGTGAGTCACATCCAACTGTCAGACAGCATGACAGACGGTTCGGTGGTCATGTGTCAGTGCGGCACGCGCGCGCGGCCGGCCCGGACCGACCTGACGCCGGTATCCGGCGAGCCTGATAAACCTGTCAGCAGACCGCCTGTTCGACGTCGGTCGGCGGATACAGACCAAATGGCCAACCTCAGAGCCGGCCTGGTCATAGGTAACCCACACACCCGTCCTTGACGAGCGCGGCCTCAGACCCGAGCCGGTCCACAGGTAAATCTTGAACACCTGCACAGACAGACCGTCCGGCCTCACAGATATGCCATCACACTTGCTGGGCAGTAATCGCCACGCCATGTGTGGATCGCCCATGATCGTAAATGCAATACAATACAATACAACGATCAAGCTACCTCAGAACCGGCCTTGCCCACACGTAAACATGGGCAAACCTTGTGTACAGCTGCTCACTGATGGCCTTGACCAGGTCAACCACCTACCCAGAGGTAACCACCCCTCTGACCTTCCCGCCAGAGTCGGAGAGCAGTGGTGGCAGGGCGGGACGGGGGCACACGGGCCAGCATTCTCTCGGCGCGCCCTGTTTATCCTGGTGCTTGGTTTGTCCCTGTTGTTTGACAGACGCATGACGTCACTCCCGAGAGAATAGCGTAAACAGCTCGCTCGGCAACGGAGTGGAGCTATTCTTCTGCGGTGCGTGAACTGACGACCGTCCGTCCTCGGTCGCCCCCCCCCCTCCCTCTCCTCCCCTCCTGATCCGGCCCCGCCCACTGCCAGTGCCCCTCTCAGCGCACCGAGATAACCTGACCGACCCCACCGACCTCCAGGGAACAACAACAACGCCCAGGGCCTGGTATTCGGCATTCCGCTCAAGACGTGCATGGAGAACGACCGCCGGCTGCGCGGCCGGGGCGGCTCGCCGCTGCGAGACCGGCTCGACGAGCCGCTCAGCAGGAAGTCGTCCCACGGCGGCAGCCACGCCTCCTTCTCCTCCCTAATGGACGCCATCAGAGACAAGGTGAGGGGCGTAGGCGTGGCCAAGGGGTGTGATGTGACGTGACTGGGAAGGAACATGACCTGACGTGGCGCTTTATGTGACGCTATTTAGGAAGATATGGAAAGGAAGTGTTTCGGTTTTATCAGGGACTTGGTGCTTGATACTTCGGAACATGCGACCGTATGGCGGAATGACAGCGGGTAGTTGCGACAATTGTAGGAATTTTCAAAAGGCGTTGGTCTTGGAATAGCAATGAAAACGAACTGAGACGTTCGTTCCTCCTATCCGTTCACACACCAACCTTCCTTTAGTCATATTTCTTCTCAGACGTTAGTTCGTCTCCCAGCGCTTGATCTTTGTGTCAACATTCAATACCTTCCTTTTTAGTGTACAGACTAGCCGGGAAATTGAGAGAGTTACTCGCCAGCCCCGATCCTTTAGGCTCGACAGCAGACGGCTATAGGTGGGGATGTTCTTATTTGTGCCTCACAGATTGGCCGTCAAATTGTAGTGTTTATCATTCGGTATGGCATCTAGTGGTGACCATGGCACTTGCTTCGTCACTTTCCTCACCAACGCCACTGCTGTACCACAATCACCATCGTCCATCACCACTACCCCATCACCACTGCCACCAGCACCACCGATCGCCACCAGCAGCACTAGCACCACCCCGCCGCTGCTGTCACCGGCCGCGGCCACCGCGGAGCGCTCAGAGACTGACGTGTCGCCGTGTCAGCGGGATTTCCGTAATTTGGGGGGGCGCCGGCTCGAATAGCTCGCCGCATTTTCGGCATAGACGAGCAGGTCGTTAGTGCGCTCGGTATCAGGTCCAACAAATCGAGCTGCGCGCACCGGTCCGGTAAAATTAAATCGCCGCCGAGGGCGGAATGCACACCGCTCGGCGCCCCCCTCGGCGGCGGGCGCCACCCGTTATCGGAGGTGTCGCCGGTTCCAGAGAGGGTCAGCGATCGGCGACCGAATCGGCCTACCGTCTGACACTAGTCACATGTCAGCCGACCGCCTCGTTCTTCAAACTTCTGAAATAACTTATCCAATTAAAACGGCTCGAAAATGGCTTCTCGGAGAAAGAAATTAAGATTTTTCGATACCCAAAGAACATTTTTCACACAATAATTCAGGTGGGCCGCGCGGGGTGTCGGGTTTGGGCCGTTATCTGACGGCGCACGTCACCCAGGCCGGGCTGACAGTCGGCCGGGCGCCGGCGTCCGTGCCAATCACCTGTTGGCAATCTGGGACCGACGCGACGATGGTGGTGAGTCGCCAGCGTCGGCTCGACGGGTCGCACGGAGGGCCGCGCGCCGCGCTGGACGCTGCAGTCACCAGCGCGGCCGATGACGCCGGCGGCGGCTCGTCATCGGCGCCGGCGGCGCTGACGCGTCCGACAGCGGGCCATACGCAACCGAAGTGTGACGTCATGACTAGTGGCTGGGGCATAATCAGCTGACGGCCCTGTGTTAAAGCAATGGGATGAAATTTTATCAGCATTTTTAGAACAAACTGGACCTACTTAGATAGTTTGGGGGCCAGTTTCTAGGTAAACTGAGTATATTCTATTTTTCTACGCCCAAAAAATGCTATGTTTCAAAGCGGAAAGGACCGAATTTCGCGATATTGTTACGGGCGGCGAACTTGACGCACCAAATACATGACCTTGAGATGCGAACTGTGACCGCGTCGGGAGGATTTTGATGCGTAAGGTTTGACATATTTGAGTTTGAGCTGGATAAATATTTTTTTATTTGTAAAAAGCCAAGGAGAAAATTCACCATATAAGTTATTTTGAAAATCTTTTTTATTTTAAATCCATTATTTTAAACCTCTTGATCTAAAATGTTTTGTATTTCTGCGTCAACTTCGCCGCCAATTAGGTTTTCACGAAATTTTGTGCTTTGCGTTGTTAGATTTTGCAATATTTTTTCATAGAAAAATAGATCATACATCGTTGTCCTAAATTCAGCTACTAAAACTATCTAACTAGGTCCAGTTTTCTTGGGAAAGATCGGCAAAATATTGCCCCATTGCTTTAGCACGGGGCCGTCAGCTGATTATGCCCCAGCCCCTTATCGTGACGTCACGACTTCGGTTGCGTATAGTGGCGGCCGCTTGTAAATAGCCGGCGGCGGCGCGGGTCGGTCGGCCGCCTCGCGTCGCCGGCTCGGCGCGTCAGCTGACTGTCCGCCAGCTGAGCGGGTCTCGGCGGCCGCCCGGCAGCCAGCAGCGGCCCTATTTTCGCCCAGCGGCAGAAGGTGGCTGGATTATTTTAGCGGCGTCGGTCCTGAATCTGCGCGCCGCGGCTGGCCGGGTGCCCGCCGCGCCGCCGCCGAGCTGCTGAGACATAAACACCGGCCAGCGGCCGGCCGAGGAGCCCAGCCGGCGGCCCTCAGCGCCCCGCCCCCGCCCCCGCCCCCGCCCCGACAGCCCCGCCCCCGCACGTACCACACCCTTCGGCGATGGCGCCGGCGGCAGCGTCAAGGTCGCATTGTGACGTCATCCGCAAGTTTGCGTAGCGAGAGAGAAAAAAACAACGCTTGCGTCTGTCTATCAAAGAAAGAAGACGGTATGACAGACCTGTAAAATTGGATAAACGTTACATCTGAAAACTTATGTCGTGAAGGACGAATGTAGAAAAAAACTATATGGAACCACTATTTAACCCTAGAACTCTCTAGAACTCTAAACTAGAACTCTTTTGATGTCTAATGAAAAACACAAGTTATCAAAGAATTTGTCCGTCTTGACGTACACACATTTTAATATTCGGAACATACCCAAGGCCAAGAAAGCAGTATGCAAGATTAAAATAAAGGCAACAACGGGATAAGCGATAATGGAATGTGTCATTAAATCGGATAAGCATTATGGGCGAATAGTGAATACCTTCTTCTACTTGTTGCCGAATGAATTAAAGATTTGCGGCGGAGTGTAGAGTTGAAGGCGCCAGAAGAGGGTTTCTGAATATTGTAGAGCGTATAGAGGACGTTGTCTGACGTCTGTAGTTCTTCACCCACTGAATGATGATTGATGATATTGCGGTTGCAGCCACACCCACTACAACGCCACACGATGCACCCAAACTTATGCACTTGGGATGCGGTGGTTGTCGATATTAGCGATATATGTTTTCTCTATCCGGCCCCGGTCAAAGTTCTGTTTTAATTGAAAATCACCCCTTGTCCTTGGCACAACACAAATGTTTTCCTGGTAGTAAGGCACGTTAACCCGGCAGTTGCTGGGGTATTTCGCCACCCACCGTTTGCTGGGGGGGGGGCGTTAAACGCCCCCAGCCGATAACTCGAGAACCAATAGGCGCAGCGAAACGCACGAGGCGGCAAACGAAAGAACGCGACGAGACGCTTCAGATGAGTACTTTAAAGTTGAATTTTGAGGTCACAGGTCAGGTCAAGGTCAGGTCAAACACCTGAAATCGGGCTTTCAGTAGCATGGACTTCAGGACTTCGCAATGGGCGCCTCTCGTCATAAACTCTGTCAAAACGGTGCACAATCCATCATATAAGGCCTACAAGAGTGTCAGCTCCATGCAGGGGTCAGTCAAGCATAGGTCAGGGTCAAGGTCAGGTCAACCGGGCAGGCACATATCCCCGAAAATAAAAACTGATATTCGCAGCCTGTGACACATGTTTTATGGGTAATTTGGGGCGTAGAACACGATGGTGACATTCATTTTATCATATGTGTACGTGTTTGGCTAAAAAAGTTCAATTCAAGAAATTCATGTATCATGGTCGTGAAGAAGTCACGAGAAATTGCCAAGATTCAGTTCAAGATTTTGGAAAATTCGGAACGATAATCAATAATCGAAGATAGCCATTTGATTCTCCATGGTATTGGCAGTCTAATGGCGTTTACGGCTTGTCTATATGTCTATTCTGTGATTTTATATGATTTTTTGAACATATGCCGTTTTTGGTCGAAAACTCAGAAATCATGACGTCACTAAAACCTCGATATCTCAAAAATTTTCCGACCGATTTTTTTGAAACTTTGTCACAATAAACTTCAATCAATTCCCTACAGGTACCCAAAATTCGGCGCGCCTGCGGCGCGCCGTTTTTATGCTATGGCCCGGCGAAAAAAGTGGGGGCGTTTAACGCCCCCCCCCCCCCCAGCAACTCGCGGGTTAATATGTTTAGTTTACCGTCTGAAACTGTTGTTCACTTGATATGCCAATCCGGAAACAAATGCATTCCAATTTTCAGCTGTGACTGTCAATAATCAAAGACAGCAAAACTGATTTAGACACTGTAAAAACAATGTCACAGGTGCAAAGCATTTACATCCTTTTGTCAGCACGGCACCGTGTTTTACAAGCTGCTCATGCTAACAGGAACATCTCTCATGTCGAATTAGAATGTCATGATACCTGGGTCCTGGAGAACAAATACGTAGACAGAAGGGCTTTCAAGACTGAGTGACTTTCCAGATCAGAGCAGGGACCTGAGCTGTACCTATACTTGCAGTGCGTGTTGCGTGCGTGTAGTATCGCGTCCATTCCCAGTATGGATCCGGAGAGAGCATTTCATCTGTGCCGCGTACCTATATAGGCATGCGTATTACTCATCATAAGGGTATAAAGGGCCATGGTATTACTAATGCGTCGGACGGAGCATATACATATGTAATGTATATAGCAGAGACGGATGTGGGGATGAAATGACAAATGTGGAAACGAACGGATAGACGGACGGGTAGTCTGGGACAGATCGCGTAAAAGGCAGACACACGGACGAACTGACAAGACGAACTGACTGACAAATAGCGGTATCTGGTAAGGTTAGCCGATAGCAGTTGGCCGAACCGTGGGTAATTGATGTTTGAATAATAATGCAAGCTCTGTTCAGTGTTCAAGTATTAGTGAATGAATGTTTGTTAATGTCATAAAGTGTGTGTTTCCTCAAAATGTTAGGTTGTTGACAGTAGTTTGCATTTCGCAGTCAAAACATCAGAATGTCTGCTATGTTGTGCGTTACGTGCTCGCCCTCCAATTCTAACCACCCGTCTGTACCCTCCATCACCAGACGAGCGGCTCGTGCGAGTCTCTGAACATCATGGAGAAGCGCAGCTCGGTGCAGGACAGCAGTCTGTCGCTGGCTTCGGACGGCGGCGGCGCAGGAGCCGAGGCCGCCCTCCAGCCGCACGTGCCCCAGGTGCCGCAGCTGGTGACCGCCTGTATCCGACACATCGAGACGCACGGCCTGCACACGGTCGGCATCTTCCGCGTCAGCAGCAGCAAGAAACGGGCCAGACAGGTGAGACCGGCTGAGGCGGATACGAGGGGGATGAAAGCATGTAGATTTAGACGGCTGGCCGCTGACCGACTGGCTGACCGCTACGGGATAACTGATCAACTGACCTGAATGGACGACTAGACAAGAAACCGTGCAATAGACACTGTCCCACTCATCCCCAATTCATGTATCTATGACATACACACTGCATAGTGCACAGTGCTTATTGCACAGTGCACACCTAAAATTAGCATGCAATAGCGACCTCACGCCTAACCCTGACCGTAATTCAGAGGTCAGCACGTACCGACATTCTTTGGGAGTGCGCCGGCTCCACACATCACCACGATCCGCCTTGACGATCCATTAACACCCCGCATCTGCCGCCGGTTACCTCTCACATTCCACCGTCTGCAACCCCAGCCGCTGCCCAGCGGGTGTGCCGGGTCGTGGGGCGGCTCGGTGGCCCGTCTAGGTGCACAGTGTGCTCGGAATCCGCGGTCGTGCGGCCGCGCCCCGCGCCCGCCGGTCGGGGTCCGTGCCAGCACGAGCTGAATGTCAGACAGACGCCGGCCGGCGCGCTGCAACCGACCGCGCGGTCGGAGGGAGAGGGAGAGGAGAAGGAGGAGGGAGAGAGGGATGGCCGTATCACTGACTCACTGCTAGATCCGACCGACTGAGACGGAGCAGACACCGGCAGTGACTCACGATGATCGGATCCGGTGGCGGCTCGAGGCATCGGTCTGTATTTTGGGAGCGCTCTTCCGCTGCCGGTTGGACGGTTCAGCTACAGCCAGCAGACGGGGAAGATTGTTACCCCATCCACTTCGCTCCTGGCATTACCATGCAATACACAGCTTCACAACTTCACATGCAGCTTACTTCTACATAGTGTGGTTGCTAGGACGACTCTAATCGTGAGGTTGGGGTCGAGACAAACTTGATGGGTGGCCGTCTGCCCGACGATTGTCACCCTGGGCAACAAAACAAAACTTCTTGAGGGGAAGAGGAACTTTGATGTAATGTTTGCTTTAATGCCTTCGGCGATTGTTTGTACAGTATAGGCACTTTCGATGTGTTTGGCCTGGAGGTTGTGGCCAGATCCCGAGAATCCGTGCTCGTATCGATGCGCTATTTGCTATGCTCGATTTAGTTGAGGATCAGTTTATCTCGATGGAAAAATAGCATGTGTATTGCTGACACTGCTCTTCCTCACACAGCTGCGGGAGGAGTTTGACAGCGGCGCAGACGTGAAGCTCAGCGATGACCTGTGTCCGCACGACGTGGCCACGCTCATCAAGGAGTACTTCCGCGACCTGCCCGAGCCGCTGCTGCCCCACGATCTCTACCAGCCCTTCCTGGCGTCACAGAGTGAGTGTCACCAGCATGTTCATCGGGCACGGCGGCGTCATGGCCAGTGCAGGTGCAACCGGCCGGCGCTGACGTGTTGTCCGTGAGTGTTGGTGATTAAATGCAAGTTTGTACACAACATAAAGAAAACTGCATGGATGCATTTTCTAGCGCCTCAACTCAAAACACTTCGTTGACTGTGAACCCTCTTCAACAGCCAGAAATATTATTCCTTCTGCTGCAGTAGTGATCGTTTGAGTTTGTATCCCTTCTCCAGGCCCGTCTCCGATTGATGCCCCCCCCCCCTCCCTCCGCTCGTAGAGATCCGAAACAGGAAGCAGCAGTTTGACTGCCTGCAGCACCTGATCCAGCTGCTGGCCGTGCCCAACCGGGACACGCTGTGGGCGCTGCTCTGCTTCCTGAAGAAGGTGGCAGACTGCGCGGCAGACCGGCGCACTCCGGCGGGAGAGTGGCTCACCGGCAACCGTATGGACAGCAACAACCTGGCCACCCTGTTCGCGCCTAACATCCTGCACTCGCTGGCCCAGCTGGGCAACGAGCTGAGCCAGCAGGCCACCGAGCGTATCGACGTCATCAACGTGATCCGCAGCCTGATCGACCACAACAAGGAGCTGTTCGAGGTATGTGTGAACGGATTGTGCGGACTGTGTGCGGACTGTGTGCGGACTGTGTGCGGACTGAGTGCGGACTGTGTGCGGACTGTGTGCGCCGCGCTCACTCAGATCAAGCAAGCTAGCAAGAGGAGGCAGGTAAATTGATGAAACTTATCCAAAAATTGTATAACAGTAGACTACAGAGCGTCAATAGTCACAAAGGCAAGGTTATCATTCTTCATTGATTTTACGGCACACTTTTTTGATACGCTGAGTCATTATGTTGGTAAAACTAGTTTTCCATATAAATAATGAAATATGAGCCCCGGGGTGTGATAATTGATGGTGATTTTTTGTCGGTACGTTAACTGGCGGTCGTCGGGTCACGAGTTCGGCGGGATTAATGGCCGCCGCTGACGGACGTCGTTATGACGTCATTGGGTACGGCGACATGACGCTGCTGGGGCGGGGACGGAGGATACAAGGCCGGCGCCGGCGGACCGCTAAAACGGCTTTCCTAGGAAAGGACCGGTGCTATTTTACGGAGTAAATGGCGTCGGCGATTTACGACGATGAAACACAAAGAGATGTTTGTTTGTCTTGTTCAGGTGCCGTCTTACCGAGAAATGTATCAGATATAGCTTTGTTGTGTCTGTCTCCTCTCAGCCAACTGCAAGGTAGACGGTATTTACTGCCAAGGATATCTCGGAACTCGTGAGAAATTGACAGTGGGCTGACAGATTAGCCAGAATATGATTTAGTCAGAAGGGTGACAGCTAAACAATTGCTATTGCTTGGTAACTGTTTCACTGGCATACCTAAGGTTTTAGTCCATCAATTAATTTCTTTGAATTCGAGCCATTCCATGTCGGCAGTATCGAGTCTCCTGACGCTTCTGAGTTCTGGCAATCAGCAGAACAGTTTAATTTCGCCGCCCTTATGAAAGTCACTAACGATCCGTCACCAACGTGACCCTTGGCCCCCTATGACTACCTATATGTGACCTGCTGACCTCAGGTGTCGGCCGAGCTGCTGCACGAGGCTTATCAGCTGTTGATGGACAAGCAGCCCGAGGCGCTGGACGTCCTGCTGCGGCGGCGGCTGACCAGTCCCGGAGACGAGTGAGTGCACTACGGCAGCTGACCTGACCTGACCCTGAGCTGACCTGACCTAACCCGGTCCTGACCAGGGCGGTTCACAAGTCCCGGATGAGTGAGTGCACTACGGCAGCTGACCTGACCTGACCCGGTCCTGACCAGGGCGGTTCACTAGTCCCGGATCTGTGAGTGCAGATCAGCAGCTGACCCAGCCTGATCTGACCTAACCTGATCCGGTCCGCACCTGACCTGACCTGACCTGGATCTGACCTCATCCGGTCGGGACCCGGATCCGACCTGGACTAACGTCAGTTTTTTCCCGTCAAGCCTTGTTTCTTATGTGTTTTGTCAAGTCCTTATAGAAAAACTGCGAAACCTTGTGACTGTGTTTGAACACTAACTGCATCTATTGCTCGTACACAATGTTTCATTACATCCTAACAATTATATCATCTATGTCTTCGCTTGTTTTGTTGTTTGTTTCTGACGTTATCCTCTAAAAAAAGATCACTATCATTTCCAGTTTTTACAACACATTATCGTGAACGTATCATATAAATATTCTCAATCTCTGTTACACATTCTTACACCTATCTGGATTTTGTTTATGAAACAATTTCCGATTCGAAAATGGAAAAATCGAAGCATGTTTTGTTTCAAACATACACTTCTTTAAACACTCAACGTAACTAACACAAAATGTTTCAAACAAGCTTTGGCTGATGCTTATAGTCATTTGGTTAAAATAAAATGTAAATAAATAAATAGCATAGCATATACCTACCTATAGTAATACATGGTCGCAACAAACTTAATTGCATTTAACCCTATTAGTGGCAGGCTCCTGGCTACCCCATATTAGTGGCAGGGGGGGGGGGCTGTTTACGACCCCCCCCCCCCTTGATATCTCGAGATCTAACCGGCCGATTTTCAAAATTCAAACGGCATTCGATTTGGCTCAACGAGATCTACATTTCAAAAAAAAAATTAAAAAATGTCAATAGGGGGGTAGAGGGGGGTAAAAACGGGCAAATTGCAGATACATTTTAGACTGTTTATCACGGCCAGGTTTCTGAACCAATCTTAACGCAACTTTTGCCGATCGATAGAGAATGAACCAGGAATTCACATGGATCCTAAAAATATGCATTTTCAAAAATCATAGGCGGATACAGATCATTGAGATTGGGGGTACACAAAAAGTATAGTAAATAAGGTTTTTGTTGGTACTGTTTCCAAAAAGGGTGGCAATGGTCTTGTTATGTTACAATTTTCTTATGAGAGAACGACTAAAATTGTATTGGTCATGCATAGGCGGTGTCAGGGCACCTATGTTGGGAGGTAAAAAATAACCCCCCTTTTTGGACGCCTGGATCCGCCTATTATAGCAAAAACGTGTCAAAAGAGGATGCACAATAACTTTGTATATGTTATCACATGATACCTTTCATTCACTGTTCGTAAAACTGGTGCAGAATCGTGATCTTCGCCCAAATGACTCGCTTCACGAATAGGACCCCCCAATTCCCAGTGCTCTGGAGCCGCCCCTGGTAAAGTTATGAACTTGAAATTTTCAGGGAATGTGCCCAATTTAGTTTTAGGAAAAGTCAGAAAATTTCAGCATCGTAGCTTCAGCGGTTTCGGAGATATTCCCGAAAAACCTGAGGGGTGGATAAAAACACCCCCCCCCCCCCTGCCACTAATAGGGTTAAGATGTACAATATTGGATTCGCTAAACAGCACCCATTGACGACATTTAACGAGTGCCCCTGTGACGTCACTTCCCGGCCCGGCCACGTTTAGCACGCACGTTGACTGACGCTGGTCCGTTTCCGTTTTTTTGTAGATAAGCGCGGCTCGCCTAGCGACCACTGACACCTGTGAATGTGCCCGCCGACCACTGACAACGTGAGCTAACAACAGCATGCCGTGCGTGTCGTGACCCCTCCCCCTCCCCCTCCCAGCCCCATGATATACCGCTCCCCCAACTTCCCCACGCATCGACGTCCTACCTTATTTTGTTGTAAGTTAGTTCTAACCCATTTACTTGTTTACTATCGTTCTTTGCTGAAACTGTCGCCTCTCTTGTTCTCTTCATTTATTCACGCACGCTAATTCGAGCACTCCCATATTGAAATTCTTACGAAAAGGAATATGAAAAAGCATATCAGGCTTATTTTTTAGCATAAAGTTGCTGCTTGCGAAGGAGGTAGCTCGTCAAGGTTGCATTGAACGCTGGGGAGATACAGAGATATAATTTGTTTTATGCCCAGCTTAGTGCAATCCTTTTCTAATCTTATAACATTGTGAATAAGACGAAATTCTAAGAGTTTCCGATCACGCGATGCATATGTATGTCGCTTATGTACCCTTTTCCGACGTACTTACCAATGATAAACACCATGAAAATGTAAGTAAAACTCCATATCATCCGTGTACCCTTACCGACGAACAATAGTCGCGTTTACATAGCATTTTTGACGAGGCTCTAGCTCGTTTATTTGGCGATAATTTCGATGCAGTGGTCTTCAAATATTTAGAGGGGATCATTTTGTAAATTGTTAAGCACCATTGGCATCTTTTGCAATATCACGGACGGAGATATAAGCTTGCAACAAACTCTATGTAAACGCGTCTAATGGGAGGTGCCTCGCCGGAGCTGCCTGGTAGGTAGGCTGTACCGCATCGCAGCGGTGTAAGGCGGCGCAGTCTAACCACTGCGTTCTCATGGCTCGATGATAGTCACCGTGGCTCGATGGATAGTCATCAGCCACAGAAAAATCGGCGGGGCCCAGGAGCATATTATCAATAGGTACACACATAGATTGGTTCCCTCTCTCGTGTGCGGCCCGACCGACAGAGCGGGGAGAACTAGAGCGCTCGCGTCTGAGAGAGACGGGGTGGGGGCGGGAGGGCGATGGGACTGGAGCTGGGAGGGATGGGTGGGAACGTTCCGGGATAAACAGTGTCCACACTAGAGATGCCACTTTTGAACCCGCGAACCCGCTTTCTGCGGGTTTTCAAAACCCGCAGGGTTTTTGGCGGGTTCGAGAAGCAAAACTTGTCGTGTGGCGGGTATTTGGCGGTCAGACTTAAGAGCCTATAAATTTTATTTTATTTTTGATTTTTTTTAGATGCAAAACACAATGCCAAGTGCATTTGCTCAGGTTAACAATACAATATTCATCAAAACAACTTTTTAAACAGAACCAAATATAAAAATATATCAAGGAAGCACATTTCAAATGCAAAACTGAAAACAACCAGCAATAGCATCCACAGCCTAGCAATGACCAAACCAGGGTACAAGAAACAAACTACAAAGCATAAATAAATGCTGATGAAAGCATTCCATAAAACATAGAAGAACCTGAAAGGAAACTTATAGGAAGCTGAACTGAAGTCTATGTGCAGTGTGCACTAGATATACATTATGGAAGAACCCAGACTTAAATGAGATGTTAAAAATCAGAGCAAATGCCACATGTTACTTTATTTGCGTCTGGTCGGCATAAAAAAGAGCTATCAGCTAAACAAAATTTGATGCAAATTCATTGATTCTAGGTACCTATCCTACTCTATGTTCTGTTCCACCCTATAGGTATTACGAAAATAACACACCACTTACCCTTACAAAAAATCAAAATATTGACTGGCATACGGCCCAAACATAAAGCAATACAATACTGGCGCACTTCCGACATTCTAACAAGGATTGGCATTTGACTGCGTCAATTTTGGTCTCTGAGGCGAAGGAAAGCTGTCATTGATGACGCAATAATTTTACAATCAATTTTTCTTTCTTGGTTTTTGAATACCTCAAAATAGCAGAAACCACGTAGCTGGTCGCATTTATTTCTTTTGTCTTTTTACGTCCTTATCATTTGTATGCCGAGAGAGGACCAGCCGGAGGGCATTACCAAGCAAGACCATCTATAAAATTATTACATTTAGTTTAGTATTTACTGTCTACTCTCTTCATTTCTTAACCGGTGATTAACCTCTGAATTGTAAAACTTACCTGTTGTGTAAAATAATTTTATCAGAATGGCACATGAAAATGCATTATACAACGGTGTTTTCGCAACAATTTCGCACTAACTACGGCCGCAATAATTTCGCTGTAACATTCCTTGCAATCAGCTGTTGGTGACGCTTCTGACGCATGTTTCCAGAAATGCGTGGTTTCATTGGTGGTTAGTTGGTTTTTGCTGGGATTTTGCATTTGCTGTATGTGTAGATCGACTGGATACTCATTATTCACCGTGTTACTATTTATTTTTAACTGGAAATCGCATATCTTTTTATATCAACATTCATTTTGATAACAAAGAAGCCTAACATTGAGAGGGAGCCAGAGTGAAATTTTGATCCTCAGCCAATGCTGAAGGGTAAGGTGAGAGAAAGATTTTACTGAACTCTTTTCAGAAAGGAATTTCAAATGTATTGATGCATTATTCATTGTCCACTATCCAGTGTGCACTTCCTGAGGACTTAGCATAGCAATTTCAAGTCCTTACTATTTGTTTGGCTGTCTTTTTCTGCACAACAATCAAGCAAGTAAGGTTTATATAGCTCTAGCATTGACCCAGCTGTATTTTTTTCTTGCAATAGCAGGTTTTTAAAATTGCGGGTTTTTTTGCGGGTTCGGCTCAGCTAAAAGCAGCTTGCGGGTAGTTGTGGTTGGGCAAGGGGTAGCTGCGGGGCGGGGCGGGTAATGAAATTGCAAATTTGTGGCATCTCTAGTCCACACCAATGTCCAATCGCAACTAGTCACATTGTTTTCTTGTCTTACTTATGTCATTTGGCTAGGTGCATCTCCGCAGACCAAATCAGAAAGATTGTATCGAATGTTTGATGTCTGTGTTTATCAATTTTTGTTTCGTTGCTTTGCTATAGTGCCTGATTTAGTATGTGCTTAACTTACCACCTGCGCTCGCTGTCTCCTAGTTTCATCACCGTTGCTGCTGGCGGTCTTGTCTCGTCCTCAGGCTGCGTCGCTGCCGCCGGCCGGCCGCCGCCGCCGAACCGCCGGAGTCTCTCACGGCCATAACCAGCCTGGAGGCGCTCGGTCGGCGCCCCGGCCGTCCTCTGCTACTCACCTCACTTCGACTACACCGGCAACACTCATTGGCGGCGGGGGAGCGGGCGTCCCGCTGTTCGGCGATGGTATTGGTTCATCCTTTTTTGCTCCACTTCCTTCCATCCTTACACCAACCTTTACCTCCAGGCAAGCTACACTTAAATCCAAACAAGCACCTCAGCACCACGGCCCCTCCAAATTCCTCTATAACCATTCACAACACCGACATTCCGTGGCACGAAGAAAAGAACCAACGCCACACGACCCGTCAGTCTGTTCTCGATCACAGAAGTTTAACGCAGGAACATTCTACAAATCATTTCGCTTTACCAGTATGCACAACGACATTGAAACGCTTTTATTAATGAGCGGCATCGAATCTAATCCAGGACCAACACAAAATCTTTTTAAAATCTGTCATGTTAATATAAATAGTATCACAGCCGCCGGGCGACTAGATGAGCTGATATCATTTGTCGAAGAACAAAACTTAGACATTTTGGCGCTTTCCGAGACAAAACTAGATGAAACAGTGCACGAAAGCCTTTTCAAAATTCCAGACTTCCACTCACCATTTACAAAGCACCGCACTCGCCACGGAGGAGGAGTGGCAATTTACGCAAGAAATCATACTTCAACATGTAGGTACCTCGAACTTGACAGCCCAGAGGAGGAGTGGGTCTGGACAAAGACAAAAATTAACGGAGAACTAATACTGACATGTGCCCTTTACTTGCCTCCAAACCCCAGTAATGACCGAATAGAGACATTTATTAACAATCTAACAAACAGCATAACATCAGCACAACAAATCCCTAACGCTACAATAATTGTAATGGGCGATTTTAACGCAGGTAACATTTACCTTGACAGTGCCGACCCTCACAGCGGAGTAACACTTTTTGACAGACGACTGAAAGACGCAATCGATACTTTAAACCTAACACAGCTTATCAATACACCGACAAGAATGACAGATACGACTTCCAACCTACGTGACCTGGTTATAACTAACAACATACAAACGATAACAGAAACGGGTACACTCTCCTCATTCTCACATATTGATCATTTTCCCATTTTTGTCACTCTCAACATAGAAAAAACGTCTTTTCCAAGAACTCAAGAAACGCTTATCTGGGACTACAGTCGTACAGATATTAACAAACTAACAAACATACTAATGCAGACCGACTGGAATTTCATCGACCAAGAAAACATACATGACGCTACAGAGAAGTTCACTCAGACGATCTTGAACGCAGCGGCGGACTGTATTCCGAAGAAAATAATTAAAAGACGACTCAACGATAAGACGTGGATGACGACCGAGTTGAAAAGGAACGTGCGCAAACGCGATAGACTATTCCAAATAGCAAAACAAAAACAGACGACACACGACTGGTCAAAATGGCGAGACCAAAGAAACAAGACAACGGCACTCAACAAAAGACTTAAAGACGCATACTTACAAAGACACGTCGACAAATTACTGGAATACAGGCACGACCCATACAAATATCACAAAACGCTGAAAACACTAATTGGCCGCAAACAGCACGACGCCATCCCACCCTTAGAAAATGAGCGCAATGAAGCTATCACAGACAACACGCAAAAGGCAAACCTAATGAACGACTATTTTGTTTCACAAGCGACAACAGACACGACCGGACTGACTCTCACTCCAACACAGAACGACGATCGAAACCACGACATTGAGACGCCACCAGCTTTAGAACAAATAACTGTCACAGAAAATCAAGTACTCAAAATTCTTAACACCCTCAACGTGAACAAATCTACTGGTCCTGACAAACTTCCCACACAAATTATAAAAATGACAGCCATACTAATAGTTAAACCACTCACTTTACTGTTCAACAAATCCTTAAGATCCGGAACATTTCCAACTATGTGGAAGGAAGCAACAGTTACACCTATCTTTAAGAAAAATGGCTCTCCATCTGACGCCAAACAATACCGGCCAATAAGTCTCCTTCCTTGTCTGTCGAAAATTCTTGAAAAAATTGTGTTCTCTTCAATTTATGATCACCTCACAGAACACAGTCTTCTTTCGGACAAACAAAGCGGATACCGTCCGCACCACAGCGCCGAAATTCAGTTAACGTACCTGACACACAACATATATAAAAATTTAGACGAGGGACGCGACGTAACAGCAATCTTTCTTGACATTTCAAAGTACTTTGACAAAATTTGGCACAAAGGACTTCTCTTTAAATGCAAACACGAATTTCACATATCTGGCGTTCTCCTTTCCTGGCTAGAATCGTATCTTTCAGACAGAAGACAAAGAGTACGTATTGGCAATGACTTTTCTTCGACAAAAAACATTGAATCCGGCTGCCCACAAGGATCAGTGCTCGGACCTCTTCTTGCTTTAATGTACTTGAACGGACTGACAACGAAAGTGACTAACGACATTCTCTTGTACGCTGACGACACATCTTTATACGCACCACAAAGTAAACAAAACGCTGATTTAGTTCGACAATCATTACAACGAGACCTGGACGCAATTTACGACTATGGAACTCAATGGGCAATTTCCTTCAATCCAACAAAAACTACTCAACAATTTTTCACCCGTAAAACTGGAATAAGTCCTCCCATCCTCACTTTCGGCGGTCAACGTATATCTGTGTCAGACAGCCATAAGCACCTGGGATTAATGTTTTCTAAAGATCTTCGGTTTCACGAGCACACTAACACCATACTTAAAAAAATGAACAAGGCGCTAAGTCCAATATGTCCACTAGCAAAACATTTGACGCGATCAACAATAAACAGCCTATACACCACTTACATTCGACCATTTCACGATTATGCGGACGTAGCTTTTGACGGACTCTTGACAACACACGACCAATTTCGACTTGACAAATTTCAAAATAGAGTTGCAAGACTGATGACAGGTACACCTTTCCGGACTTCTACTGCCAAACTGAGACTAGAAACAGGATGGGGAACACTGAAAGCAAGACGAGAACAACACAAATTAATCCTATTCCACAAAATAATGCATCGTCCAGACACACAACCCGAGTACATCAAAACAATCATACCTCAAACACGTATCACAGACACAGAACGAAACACAAGAAACGCCAACGCCCGAACTCTCCCTGCAAATAACACAACATCATTCCAAAGATCATTCATACCAAGCACCGTCAGGAAATGGAACCAACTTCCAACTTCAATCCGACAACAACCCTGCCTTTCAACCTTTGTAAATGGCATCGTCGAACTGTGGGGCTGCCCTTCTCCCCCTGCATACTACTCATTTGGCAGTAAATTTAGAAATATGCTTCATACACAAATTAGAACCGCAACTTTACCGCTAAATGCATACCTATATCAAATTCAAAAATCAGAATCGTGCTGTTGTACATGTGGCTTCCGTACCGAAAATGTCCAACACTTCGTTCTATACTGTCCACTGTACCAGTCGTTGAGAGATAATTTATTTACCGATCTCTCCGAAACAATTGAAAACTTCACACACCTTCCATCAGAACAAAAATTTGACATCCTCTTCCACGGCAAATCCCTCAGCGCAGAGGACGGTCGGCGCGTCGCCGAGTGCTTCCAGAGCTACATTGAAAAATCCCTCACCATCAGGAATTCGGCGGCGGCTGGCGGCGGCGTGGCCGTGCGGCGGTGACAGCGGCCCTTCCTTGCGGACATCGCCAGTAAACTACCTCAGAGGCGGCAGCATTACTTTAGTTACTCATGCTTTATACGTAACTTAGTTGATACCAACGATTATTTTATACTTTTTAGGTGTATTTAATTTTTCATTGTATTTTTCTTTTAATTCGATTATTAAAACTTCAATTTGTCATTATTTGTGTTGCACCCGATGTTTTTTTTTTGTCGTGAATGATGTGTGAACGAGCCAGAGTGTGTGAGGGAGAGGTGCCATGAAATAAGCTGAACAGCTTTTGCACCGATCCCAGACTGCCTTATGTTTATATATGCGAAAATATTCAATAAAATCGAGCAAACAACAACAACAACAACATCATCACATTGAATGATTTTCAGCAGCATTACCGCAAGGTGCCACACGAAAAAAAATCACTTACATGATAGCAAGACGTCAAATAAGCATTCGAACTGCTTACTGCCAGCACAAAATCCTTCTATATTGTCTCCAAAGCTTGAACTTTTCTATTACTTGTTCTATGCTGGTTCGTCGTTCGATAACTTTTCAATGTGTCTTGAATGTGTTAAAAGCTTCTTTTTACCATTTGAACACCAGTATAAAGTCCTCCGCCATTTTCACTAGCTCTTTTCTAGTGATCGCTGTACACCTTTATCTTTCTCGAAGACTGGAATCCTCTAGATCGCATAGTTTTATTTATGATTACACGGAAATCGAAGTCCTGAACCAGTGTTTCCACACAGAACGTCTTTTTCATACACTTGGATCTTTTTTCTGAAGTTTCTTTCCAGTTATTTGCAGAGCATCCGGAACCGTGTGACTTTAGATTGGCCTCTGCCCTTCAAATGACCCCGTCTCTCCCAGCCGGTGTGTGTGACCCTGACGGTATCTGTTCACCTGTGTCTGACCCCGGTGGCCTGGCCTGCGACAGGGTCGACCTGGAGCTGGACACGAGCAGCTCGGTGTTCGAGTGCAGTGAGGGCGGCTCGCAGCCGGCGACCGCCACCGATCGGGAACGGTCAGTATAACAGCCAACTCTCTGGAGCTGCACCAGTCACAGAACTGGTACCGTTTAAATGCAGCGCCGATTTATTTGCCGATAAATGATTTTATCATAAATAAATAAATACTAACGCTGCACTGATAATTGCTCACTGGCGGATCCAGGGGGGGGGCCACCGGGGCCATGGCCCCCCCCAAAAGCCTGAAAGGGGGGGCCAACATATCTTTTGGCCCCCCCCCAAAACGCTTGGAGAAAAATTAATGTGAGAAGGTTGCGTAGTAGATACCTACTAGAATCAGCAGCGTGATTCAATAGCGTAGAGAAAGTCAGGGGCGCGGGAACTACTTTCAGACTGGGGGAGCACACCATAATAGAGATCAACCTAGGGTCCCCCCAAATCTAGTTTTCTCACCGGTTTTAGGCCACTTATTTTTCATCCCTTGGCTTTTTCAACAAAAAAAGAAACAGTTGCAAAAAAGGACGGTATTCCGTTTGAAAGTTGTGGGGGCACCGCCCCCACTGGCGGATTCAAGGGGGCCACCGGGGCCATGGGCCCAAAAAGCCTGAAAGAGGGGGCCAACATATCTTTTGGCCCCCCAAAACGCTCGAAGAAAAATTAATGTGAGAAGGTTGTGTAGTAGATACTTACTGGAATCAGCAGCGTGATTCAATAGCGTAGAGAAACCCAGGGGCGCGGGAACTACTTTTAGACGGGGGGGGGGGGGAGGTCACACCATGATAGAGATCAACCTAGGATCCCCCAAATATAGTTTTCTCGCCGGTTTTAGGCCACTTATTTTTCATCCCTTGGCTTTTTCAACAACAAAAAAAAAAACATTTGCAAAAAGGAGCGGTATTCTGTCTGAAAGTTGTGGGGGCACCGCCCGCACGGCCCCAGAGTTGGGGGGGGGGGGGGGGCAAGCTGCCACCACTGCCCCCTCCCCCCGGTTCCCGCGCCTATGGAGAAACTACCGGGTTTACTAGCTTCCTTCATAAAGTGTCGTCATGTCTTATCGTCACCCGAGAAGGTCTTATTGCATAAATATCGATTGAGCTGTCAAGTTAACAAACTTGCTGTGGCAGCCTGACCTGACATGACCCGGCAGCTTTTCATTCACGGAATATGCGCAATAAATTTTTTAGGAAAACTCACTGAGTTTTCGTTGAAAAAAAAAACTTGTTTTGTTTCGTAATTGTACAAGAAGCATATGAGGGACCTTTTTGTCCCTGCCTGCGAAACGGTAAAAGACTTATTTCGGTCACAGCTCAGGCCAATCTCTAAGGGTCAGTCGGGTCACTTATTTCTTAAAAGGGTCCTTACGGCATCCAAGGACCAATTCCGGCTTTTGAGTGCGCCACATCAGCATTTGATGCTACGACAGATGTCGAAATCTGAATAGATGTTACAGGCCGTATGAAAATTCGGTCCGTTTGCAAACGGCCTGGCCCAGTCAGGCCATATGAAACTACCTGAAAACACCGGCCGTTTTCAAACTATGACCTGAAATATCAGACCGTTTGAAAACGACCTAGTTAGTTTCGGCCTAGCGGATCCAGGGGGGCCACGGGGTCATGCCCCCAAGCCTGAAAGGGGAACAACATATATTTTTTGTCCCCAAAAACATTTAAGAAAAATGAATGTGAGAAAGGCGTAGTAGGTAGAGAGACAATACCGTATCATTAAAAATCTGTGAGCTTGATAAAAGTGTTGGTCTTGTCTTCACCCAAGAAGTTCTTATTGCACACTTTAACCATGGATGAAAGAACCTTCATCCCCTGGTTCTCCTTCATCCATGCTTTAACTCTCGATCGACGTGTGAAGTTATCGTGTAAGGTATCATGAAGCCGATCGCGACGAAACTTTAGTACCCTCATGGTGACAAAGTCTGAAAATTTCATGACCCTGACCCAAGTGAACTTTGACTTGTGGCCTATTTCTCGAGACTGTTTGGCCATGTTGGAGGCCATGTTTGGCCGGAATAGCGATTCGGCGTATGTCGGCTCACATTATCCGCGCTTTTATAGTCTTTTCGTGGTTTAAAACGCTCAAACATGTGATATGATGTTGCTCCCACGCATTAGGGCGGATGCCAATGTCACCTTACGGTCAAGTCAGGTCATTGACCTTTGATGACCTCGGTGCACTTTTCCGAGTTTAACATGTTTCTAGGATAGTTTCGTTTAGCTGATTTTGAATTTAGCATTTTGCAGCCATTTGAACATTTACGAAGTAGTTTTGATGCCTTCGTATCATGTTACGTAGCTGCCAGTGGTAGTGGACACCTGCTATACGGACGCCCATAAGTACTCCCACTGGTTGATCTGACCTGACCTGCCCCGACATGGTCTAAACGCATGAAGACATTATCTATGATCCAAACTAACATGAAATTTGTGATCAGCACAAAAAAAGTATTACAGCCTTACTTTAGGAGGTTCTGACAGGTCCTGATTTTCCCGTCTTTTGGGTCTGTGACCTGACCTGGGCGGTGTTTCACGGCACGCTGCCAGCCGCTGCCAGCGCTGATGGCACTTTTGGTTTCAATGGAGACATCAACAAGCCTATACCCACAACACTACCGAAGGCTGACCTTAGCTCGCGGAATGCGCTGTCAGCGGCTGTCAGCACGACCGTGAAACACCGCCCTGGAAGGTCAACCAATGACCAAGGACCTTAAAATCGGGTATCATCGGCTTCGTCTCGTCACTCACGGGCAACACGCCTGTTTTTTTCCGCGAGCTCTAGCCGAACGGCAGGGGGTTCAACCGACACCTCCCAGCCCGCGAAGGCTGCGCCACGCACCGACCCGGAGCGGGCTAATTGGTCGACAAAAGCAATTTGAAGTGTTTTCAAAGTAATATTTAGGCTCGGGTTGGGTGGGCTACCATTTCTATTTTTTTATTTTTAGTTTAAAAAAAAAAAATTATCGTTTCAGGGCTGTGACGAAAAAATAAGTGGCCTAAATCCGATGAGAAAACAGGATTTGGGGGTACCCTAGGTTTGGTTACTTGCAGGAGTTGGCCCCCCCCAAAACGCAAGTCTGGATCCGCCAGTGTAATTGCTCGAATTACGAATTAACCAAGCGAATAGTGTGAGGACGAATTAAGTAAAACGCATACGGCAAGGGTGTTGCATTTGCAGTTTGTTTACTGAACCATTAAGTAAAACTAAAAGATGATGATATTTAGTTATAAATTATGCCGCATCGAGCTATTTCGTTGCATCTATTTCATTAGGCGGCACATTCGAACGCTAAATCTAGCAATACTTTTCATAGTTTATTAGCATATGTCATTTGAAATGGGAAAGCGTCTTGACGGAGAATCTCTAGTTAAAACGGTTGAAAAACGTTTCGACTACCATCAGGACGCGGGACGGCGGCGACGAGCTGAGAAGAAGAAAACGAGAACCAGCGCCTCAAGAACCCACTGTCAGCAAACCCACCGCGGAAAGATCTCGCAGATTTAGGTCAGTGCTCTTCTATCACCGTATAGGTACTCCGAAACGGTTTGGGGACGTGTCGAGAGAGCAGTGAGCGTGGAAGTGACGTGGAACGGGTCAGAAGTTTTTTCGAAGGTTGATTAGATTTAATGCCTAAATGACCAAGTATAAGGGGCGAATTTACTGAGCGATTACACCCTATCATGCTGTTCGCAACCAAACTGAGTGCCTGCCTTGTCTGATCTTCTGGAAGTCACTTTCGATCACGTTCCACTTCAGCCCGCTCCTCCGTTCCCTGTTTTTCATCCTCAGGACAGACAGATCTTTCTCCTCCACGCCTCTTTCCCCTGCTCCGGGCTGGACAGGCAACTTTATCCCATGCGGTATTGCCCGTAAGAGCACGCCCGTAGCCGGGTGCGGTGAGTGCTTGGGGGGCTGGTCGGCCTGTCCTTTCGGGTGGGCTCAGCCCCGGCGACTCACCAGGGTGCTCGCCCAGACCAATGTCTCCCCTAATTCCTATCATCCTTCCAGCCCTGAAATGGTCTCGCCAGACCGAAAGGGCCTAGTCCAACAAAACAAACAAAAACAAACAAAATCAGCCCGTTCCCTCAGCCTTTGAGCTCCACTGCAGCGCCAGCGCGTCAGACTGTGTTGACGCTCGTTCCGCTCTCTGCCGCCAGGCGGCGCCAGGAGGCTGACTCGGGTCGGGAGCGCAGTCGGCGTCGGGACAAGTCCGGGTCGAGGGAGGACCTGGCCGGAGGCGGGGGAGGCGGAGGCGGGGGCTGGTTCCGGCGGAGGGTGCGCTCGTCCAGCTCCACTCGGCAGGCCTCCGAGGAGCAGCGCAGCTCCGAGGAGCGGCCGGCCACCTCGCGCTGGTTCCGGCGCCGCGACAAATCCTCCTCACAAGCGTCCGACTCCGGCTCGGAGCCGCGCGGCCGGCGCGGCAGTCTGCAGGCGGCGGACCGGCCGCTGCTGATGCGACCGACGCCCCGCCAGCGCAGCAGCTCCGACCAGACGGTGGCCGCGCCGGCGCCGCAGCTGACCGGCCGCTGCGAGCGCCGGCTCAGCTCGCCCGAGCTGGACGTCAGCGGCGTCATCACGGCCAGTCTGACGATCCCGGCGCCGGCGTCGACGGGCGCGCTCAGCTCCACGGGTGCGGGCGACGACATCCCCTACATCGAGGAGTGTCAGACTGTGTCCGGCCTGGACGACGTGTTCCTGACGGAGCGCGACTCGGCGCCAGTGCTCGACAGCCGGCAGCGGCACCGGTCCAGCAGCTCCGACTCCCACTGCTCCGAGCAGCCCATCACTGGATCGCTGAGCATCCAGCCGCTGGCGCGCTCCGTCTCCGGCCAGGTCGGAGAGCGAGGGTTCGTCATTACGGCTGGGGGTGAACCGGCGCGGCCACAGCTGAATGTGGTGCGCTCGCCGTCCGCCGACAGCACCGGCTCGGTGGGCTCGGAGGGCGGCCCGCCGGCGGCCGCGCCGCGCCGCCGAGTCCGGCCGCAGCCCGCCGATCACGTGACGCTCGGTCAGCTCGTGCTACCCTCGGGCGGCGGCGGAGAGATGGCTCGCTCGCGGACGTCGCCCAACATCTCGCAGCACACGGTGGTGGCGGCGCCGGCGCCGGTGCGGCGCGTGCGCCCTCAGACGGCCGCCGCCGCCGAGTCGCCGCCGGCCGAGCCGCGCGTGCGCCGCCGAGCCGCCGAGGCCGAGGCGCCGCCGCGGCGGACGCGCCGGCCGGCCGGCCGCAGCGTCACTGCCAACGTGTACGAACTGAAAAAGTCCGAGAGCGCGTCGCCGACGGTGTGGAAGCGCCGCCAGCTGATCGCCAGTGACACCCAGACGGGCGTGTAGCCCGCGCCGCGCCGCCGCCCACGTCAGCTCGCTATGTAAATATCAGTGTCAATGTTTTCCAAGTACAATTTTTGTATCAATTTGGTATTTGCGTCTGGTGTGGCATTCACAAAAGGGATATATGATGAATGAAGTGGATAATGGGATGGAATCATGTAGGCCTTATCACATGCTGTGATATGATAAATGTTCTTGCCGCCGTACAGAAGGAACGTATGTGCCTTGTAATGTGAACACAAACTATGAGTAGTGGCTTATGGCGAGCACTTCATTGCCAACTCAGCAATACTGTCCAAGTTGAAATAGAACACTTTCAGACATAGGTTTGTCTGCGTAATGCTAGTGGTGGATTATGAAGCCAATCGTTGAACATCGATACCCGAATTCGGAGCCTCTGCACGCTAAGGTCTAGCAAAGCCACCATCATAAACATCACCAGAAAACATGAATGGTATGCCGTAAAAAAAAACAGACGGTTCCCGTGCGCTCGTGCACTGGAAAACTGGGTCGGGACAAAATGCATCGGCGATAACGATTCTGACTCCGGTTCCTCATATTTCAAGCGCCACCAGTGACCACTGAGTACTGACCAATCTATCGCTGACAATATAACGTGGGAAGACAACGGGATCGGCCGATGACGTGGTCCGCTAATGCACCTGTTACAAAGTTTTAGCACGCGAGGTCCTGGGAAGTCAGGTCACCAGGGCAAGGTCAGGCCCCATCAAATAAGTGCTGACGTTACACCGACCAAAAGATTGCTTGTAAACCTTTTAAATTTTCAGCGAATAATTAGGGTGGTAAGGTGTTGAAACCTAAGCCAAGGCATTTCAGGTTTTCGATATCGCTGGCTCATAACGATCGGGTGAATTTCGCGGCAAATTTTACTATAGGTAAATGAGAAAGAGGCAATGAGAGAAAACGAAACTGGGCCTTCTTCGTATAAAACACAATCACTTCAAACACCTGAATGTCGTTCATCTAGGTGCTGTAAGGCCTGGGAGCTGAGGGAGATATCCCTGTAATATAGACACGATACTCGATTGATCGATGAATTTTGAAGGCAAAAAATTTGCGACCATAAATAATAGTTGGTAGCATTAACACTATGCACAGTGTTGTTTATCTACCTACCTCAAGCTTGCATTTAGGCTTGCATTTATATCAAGCTCGTGTTTAATGCCTAAATAATCCCTAATATTCGGCTGTAATTATCGCTATATCATAATTTGGAAAAAATATATAAATGTAACTGATGGTAAATCGTGATGCTTAGGTACGAAAACGTTTGGTCCGCTCAGGTCACCTTTCCGGCCACTTCTATGCACATTGCACATACCTAACGGCAAACCATTGTATGTGCACACTTTCAATTAACTTAAATTCATTTAAAATTGACATTCCAGATAACGCTAGCGAAAATTCGAGTTTATCGTCATTGTAATGCTTGAACGAACGCGTGCATTGCCAAAGACATAATTGTGCCGTAAAAAAGACGACAATAATAATGAAATACACGTAATTTTAATCCCTATACAGCATGGAACAAAGTGGCCTTTGTGCACTGTGCGCCCAGCCCCGTTCATTCACTGGCAGCCGGCCTGCTGCCGGCCTCCCGGACAGTTTAAAGTTCCGCCGGCTTCGCCTCCCGCGCTGTTTAAAGTTCGCCGTCACCGCCTCCCCCAGCGAGACCACAGAGCCCAAAATACTTGTGCCGGCCACCACCGCCGCAGCGGCCTGGGAGGTCACCTCCCAAGAGATTGGGCTAAACCCGGTGACCGTGCGGGGTGAATTGGGCCAGCCCGGCTCCTGGAGTCCCGGTCGGCGGGAGGTGCGGCAGGTGCCTCCCGCTGAGACCTCCCGGCCGGCGGGTCGGCACCTCTGCCAGCACCGCGCGCTGACGGCAGTCGGGAGAGAGACGGTCTCGGAGGAGGGTCGGCTTAGTCAGCTCTGGATGTGGCCGCAGTCAGCTTCAGTCAGCTCCGGTCGGTCGTCAGAAGTCACCTCAGTCAGCTACCAGAGTCCTGAAGTTGAGGTACAGAGAGCCGACGAGATCATCAGCTGAGGTTCGAAACTCTCCGAGACCTCACAGCTGAGACATCGGTCAACAAGCTCTCAGTGCTCAGTGCAAGATCTACCTGTCGGAACTCATCCTTGGATCGACTGGGCTCCGTCTGAAGGATTTCGCCAGAACCACCGCTATTGTGGGTGAATCCCAGCTATTACAGCTCTCTGCACCGGACGACCGTCAACTCTGACTTCCTTGAGGGCAGCTGGAGTGAAGCAGCCGCCACCATGCTGCGATACGTGCTCGGCCTGTTCTGCATGTTCACGTCGTGTCTGGGATGCCTTCTGTGAGGCGTTTCCATGGAAACCGTAACCAACGTCGACGGAGAAGGAGAAAAGCGGCATGGACAGCCACATCACAGTAGACGTGGCAGGGGGCAGCCAATATCACGGCAGTGAGATGGACGGCATCTGAGGAAGGACGCCGGACAGTCTTCTCCGTCAAGTGATCAGTCAAAGTCCGCTTCGAGGTCATCAGTTACCTCCCTGGTCACCTGAGGTCATCTATGTAGGCTCCGGGTTAGCCAAGGTCACCAAAGGTCATCCGCGTCTGCAGCGGTCAGCCGAGGTCACCTAAGGTCATATACGTCCACCGGGGTCACACAAGCTCACCTGAGGTCATCTACGTCAGTTGCTCCAGGTCAGTTGAGGTCACCTAACGTCTGCCTGAATCACCCGAGGTCACGCCAGTGATGTCGAACGGCGGTCACCGGCCGAGCCTGGGCCGCCTCCCCCTGCTGGTGTTGCGTGCCTGCGTTCGGGCTCTGGGAGTCTCCCCGCCCGGCTGTCTGCTGCAGGTGCTGCTGCTGCTGGCTGGACGGGTACGCTGAGAGCTGGTGCTCAGCACTGGGTGAGCTGGGAGCTGAGCAAATGTGAGCTGATGGAGCGGAGAGCTGGAGCTGAGAGCTGAGGGCAGAGAGCCAATGGAGCTGAGAGCTGAGGGAGCCGAGAGTCGATGGAGCTGAGGGCTGAGTGGAGCTCACAGAGACATAGGGTGAGCTGAGACGGTGGCATATCGTCCACAAGCTCTGACGGACCTCTCAGCGTCGGCCCGTCGGCAATGAGTGATCCAATTAGAACTGATCGCACTTGTGACTGACGTAGAATAGCGGCACAGCTTCACGCCAAAGACAAAAGAAGAAAGAGGTGAAAAGGTGGAGCCGAGCAGACTGGCTTGGACGCTGCGGTTCGCGGATAACGGTCTGCAAAATCGCGTGGTCCTTGATGGTTGAAGGTAGTTGGTTGCTGACTGTTGAGTGTCTCTAGTCAACCTGCACCCACTGATAACGCGTCTGGAAAGTGAGAATGCTGATGATTTGGCGTCGCTGGTTGTGTGTTGGTCAGAAATGAGGTGATCCCTCGGAAGGTCGGCGGAGCTGCGACGGTCAGCAATTGATGACCGAGACTCCGATGATGTGTGCTATCGTTGATCGGTACTGTCGGAAGATCTAAGCCCGGGTGATATGATCTCACATGTTGCACGCGTTCTGCTGCCGGTTTAACGTAATCGCTGTTCATAGACGGGACAACATCTTATTTGCTTTTTTTCTGTAATACAGGCCGATCGTTATGTTTTGCCGTGCCGGCTACGACTGCCGTTGGAATTGTAATGCCTATGTACCGAACGTGACCGACAGGTTTGGTCGAAAAACAATGCTAAAGCAACCGTGTTAGCAATCTGTCCAGGACAAGCTAAAATCACATAATATTTGATGTTTTTACACACTACATTTAACTAGCAATGCGGCGCAATGCAATTAAACGTTTGTTTGGCAGCGACCTTCCTCTGTTGTTTACGAAGTAGGGTAGCTCGAGAATTAAGTTTCCTCTGGAAACGAATGCATTGGTCCGGCTCTATACCCGGTGTAAGACCAACATAAATCGCAAGCTTTGTAAATATGGATGTCTTTCATCAATATACGGTGTAACCTCGTGAAGGAAATAACTCGTTTTTTTACTGGGTACCGACAGAGTGGTACCCGAAGGAAGCTGTAGGTAATGGGCGCACCGGCCCCTACCCTTTGCGAGAATAGATATGAACGGAGGCACCTATACGCGCAGTTTAAGTTTTTGAATCCCGTATCATGCGTCTTTTTCGCACATGCTAAAATGTGAACTCTAGGTAACTTCAACCAGACAAAGGCAACAGGTCACAGTAAAAGTGACCTTTGCACTCCATAAACAATGCCTGCATATTTGCCCTTGCTACACCATCTAAGCGATTATTTTGAAAGCTTCCGTGAATGAGTGACAGGATGTAGGGTATGAAACGAGTGTATGCCAGCCGCCAGGTAAATTTCTTTTAATGCCTATTGATAACTTCTATTCGCAAGCTGCTTATCGCTTGCCTCTATGTGGTCTAGGAACCGAGCTACAGCTGGGTGGCATCATAGCCGCATGTCGAGAGAAGTTTATGCCCCAGCTTATGTCGTGATATAGATGTGTCGTTAGCCCTACGGCCCACATAGACGGACCAGGCTGCAAAGCCACGACGACGATTGATCAATTGTACAGAATAACGTCGCCCAAGTCTAAAAAACTTCGTTGGCTCTTTCATCATCTCTCTATCTGCTGGGTCGCCTCGGGAAGCCATTCAGCGCCCGTTCCACCTGGCAGTATCCCCGGGACACCGAGACACGCCGCGCTGTTATCGAAGCACACAGGTGGCGGCATCCCGGCAGCTTTAGTTACATTCGTAATATGCTGTATGGCTCACCGTTCGGATGTAGGGAAGACTGAAGCAAAGTGGCCACCCCGTATTTTAGTCCTTCTCAAGTCAACTCCAGTTATTGGTTACCAATTCTCTTCTCTTCTCTTCTCGGTCGTTCAAATGAGCCACACCGGAGTTTCCGGCCCGTCGCCATTGTTCTGTGATATAATACGGAAAAGTATTTATTACCAGGCTACTATTTTTGCGTTTTTTTTTTTAGTGTTACATATTTTGTTCCATAACCGTTTGAAATTTTATTTAATCGTTCTTGTTCATGCAATGCGTGGTTATCGTACACGTCTTCCACCAATTTTATTACTTTTACCCGCTAATAGCTGAGCTGGAATATTTTTGTCTCGGACGGCATGCACGGGGCAAAGTGGACGGGGCCAAGTGGTCAGCTTCCAAATGGCCACAAGTTGTTTCCATCTGGACAACAAACGTTATTAATATTTAATTGTATCGTCATGCGCTTATTTCGGCCACTTTTCGATTACCTACACATGTTACAAAAAATGCAATGCACTCTTTTCCATGAAATATGTCCTTGCCATGTTTATGTGGGAAGATGACAAAATAAACATCAATCCTCGTTTAAATCTTATTACCATCAACAAATCTAGCCGTACCTACCTACATAAGGCAACGCAACTGCCCTGTCTCTCATATCCGGCAATAGAAATAGTAAACAGCAGATGATTCCTCGTCAGCAGACCCAGTCAATGAAATAATCTATCAACAAACGTGGAGTAGAGAAGGCCATGACATTCGGTATAAGCAGGTTCCAATTCAGAAGAATATCCCTCCTCACGTGATCACATTTCCCACATTACATAATCTCTGGTGAGAACGTTAGGCTACGGCCATGGGCAGTGGTGAGAGAATGCTTCCTCATCACAACTACAAGGCACGTGCCTCGGTAGCACGTTAGGCGGCACGGGCGGACATCGATAGCAGCGCCTCTATCGGTCACTAGGGAAAGCTGGGCTGTAGGCGACGAAATACCGGCTGAGTTGTCACACGTTGAATAGGTTTATAGCAGGGATGCGGAGCCGGAGTCGGAGCCGGAGCCGGAGCCGCCGGAGCCGGCATATTTTGCCCGGAGCCGGAGCCGGAGCCGGAGCCGTGAAACAATATAGCCCGGAGCCGGAGCCGGAGCCGGAGCCGTCAAAAAAGGGGGCGACTCCGGCTCCTTTTCTTAAGAGGAAACAATTATTTACCTAGTTCGGTTTGACAGTACAAGGCGTAAAATAATGTGGTATTAAAAATAGCCTTGTTAAACAAATACAGAAGCAACGTGTACCAATCCCATCGCCTTTTTTCTTCCACCCGTATTTAATTGATCGCATAGGGGATGTACTGAGTAGAAGCCGGAGCCGGAGCCGCCATGACATTTCACCCGGAGTCGGAGCCGGAGCCGGAGCCGATTTTTTTCTCCGGAGCCGGAGCCGGAGCCGGAGCCGTCTGAAATTTCCACGGCTCCGCATCCCTGGTTTATAGACATCCGTCTTGTGAAAAAGTTGAACTTTTGCCTTCAATATTTCTACAGGCAATTTTAGAAGTGTTTTCACATAGATTACAACACCGTTTAGATTATTGTATTCACTTCAAGCCTTCCCTATTGTTCTTGATGATGCGGGAACTATTTCTAATTAGTGTTTTTAGCTTAATAAAAGAACATATTGTGCAAACGATGAAAAAAAACATAGATGGAAGATTTTAAATGCAATTTTCTCTAGCAATTAACCTTCGCCCCAGTGGGGGGGGGCATATGTTACCACCCTGTCGCGTTTTTCGCGTGTGAATAAAAAACCGCGGCGCGTAGCGCCGCGCCGCTTGGGGTAGCTTTTGGTACATCAATTTTGGACAATGTGTGAAATTTTTGACCCCAGGTCATGTCAGGTCAGGTCACCAGGTCAAGTTAACTGACCAAGCCTTAAAAAAAGTTTGCAATCATGTCCAGCCTGCAGTGTTTGTCAGAAAGGTTTTAAACTTGGTGGATTGCATGCTGTTATGGGAGCCTACAATTTGTATATCTCGGATTTTTTTATATCCGTGACCTAAGGTCAGGTCAGTGGCATGACCTTTCCATTACAAGTCAATGGAGAAAAATGAAAATGCCTCTAGATCCGTGTGTACGCATAGGAACAGTCCAAATATTTCAGAATCACAATGATTTAGTCCACTCGTGATGACCAAGGTGTCATTTTTGCTGATAGCCTCTAGAAAGGTCATCAGAGGTCATTTGAGGCTACAAACAGTTTTTTGCCAATAACTCGCGATTGAAAAGAGATAGAACGCTGGGGATGGTCTCATTGTGTTTGTCTTGTTGAGACGCATCGACTGATATGCAACATGACCTTTTCCGGTCAGGTCATGACCTTGACCTGAGGTCAAATTTTTAAGTTGACCTTTCAAGGTCAAATTATAGTTCATTCGACGCGTCTCGGTGAGGGGAACACGATTCTGGCAATAGAAATGTCGTGGAATTTTGTAGTCGAAAGTTATTGTCGAAAAACACTTCTCGTAAAAACAGCTATTTTTGGAGTTTTTGCCTTCTGGAGGCTAAACCGTTGACCTGAGGACAATATTGATAATGACCTTTTCAAAAGAAGAGTTCAAAAGCTATCGATTGCTTTTCCATGCGTTTTTCTAGCTACGATAGTTCCTGAGATAGCGGCATGTTTTCTGAAAAGTATAATGACAATTGGCAAATTTTGACCTTTGATGACCTCTGGTGACCCCAATTTTGCTCTAAGGTGAAAAATGACCGAAATACTTTCAAACGTACGTATTGAGAGCTATCGACTGCTTTTTACCGCGTCTTTCTAGCCCTCTTAGTTTTTGAGTTAGAGGTGGGTGGTAACATATGCCCCCCCCCTCACTAGGGCGAAGTTGGCCGAGACCGCCACTGGGGCGCGGGTTAATGGTAAATTCTCTACAGATCAAGGAAAAGATGCATGCTAACTGATAATTTAAAGTTCTTGGGGTCGGTTGTTTTCTTCTTTTCTTACGTCGCCCCAATGGCCGCGAATACACTTGTGATAACGCCTATCGACGCGCTTCGAGCCGCCACCGAACCAGCTGGTCCCCCTCCCAGGCTATCTGAGCCCCGCCTCGGCCGCGCCCCCACATCTTAAACTCAGCCAGCCGTCAGCAGCGCGTCAGTCGCGCACACAATGAAGTTCAGCTGGGTGCTGCTCGTCTGCACCGCCGCGCTGGCGGGGGCGGCGGATCTGGACTGTCCTCTCCCGGGCGGCCCGGACACGGCCAGTGAGGAAACCTGCGCGCTGTACTCGGCCTGTCTCTGGTCCGGAGACCGCTGTCTGCTCGCAGAGGACATAGGCTACCAGCTGGACGGGCCGCCGCTAGTGATCCACACCGGCTATGAGGCCTATCTGGAGCGCCGGAGACCGGAGGCTACCGTGTTCGGCGGGGACGTCGACCGGCTGCACGTGCTGGCCGTCGAGTACGACGATCATCGACTGGGAGTCTCGGTGAGCGCGGCCGGTCGGCACGGCGATGATGTCTGGTTTGGATGTTGGGTGACGCCGAGCTCTAAGTGTTCCTGTTAGTGTTAACAAATGATTTGTTTGTCTTCTTTAGAAATCCAGGCATAAAAGCTAGAGGCAGGTAGGTCGAATGAATGAACCCTCAATGCACTGACTTCTTGTTTGAGCCGTGTGTATCCATCTTCTTTACCCATCTCACCCTCTCTTCTCTCTCCTCTCTCTCTTTCTCTCTCTCTCTCGCTCTCTCTCCTTCTCTCTTCCCCTCTCTCCGTCTCTTTCTCTTTCTCTCCCATCTCCACCCACAATTCCTCCCCTCAGCTGACGCCCTCTCCCATCCCTGCCGTCAGTTCCGAGACGCCAACGCCGACCGGTACGAGGTGCCGGTGCCGCTGGACGTACCGCCGCTGCCGACCGATCCCAACTACCCCGTCTACGACATGTCGCTGTCCACCGACGGCGAGTTCGAGCTCAGCGTGCAGCACAGCGGAGCTGAGGTGCTGCGCATGCTGCCCCAGTTCGTCTACAGCGACCAGTTCATCGAGGCCACGTTTGTACTGGCTGGGAGCGATGTGTACGGCTTCGGCGAGAACAACCACGACAGCTTCCGACACGATCTGGACGTCGGCGAGACGTGGCCGGTGTTCGCACTCGACCGGCCGCCCGGTGATGGAGTCGAGAACCTGTACGGCACGCATCCGTTCTTCACCGCCATCGAGGACGACTTCGGTCACAGCTTCGGCGTGCTCTTCCTCAACAGCAACGCGATGGAGTACCGTCTGTTCCGGCTGGAGGACGGCAGCACGGCACTGACGTTCCGCACCACGGGCGGCATCCTGGACATGTGCTTCTTCTTCGGCGACTCGCCGCTGGAGGTGCTGCGCCAGTACTACCTGACGATCGGCCGGCCCGTGATGCCGCCCTACTGGGGCCTCGGCTTCCAGCTGTGCCGCTACGGCTACACGAGCACGGACGACATCCGCGCCGTGCGCGAGCGCATGAAGGCCGCCCAGATCCCGCAGGATATCCAGTACTCGGACATCGACTACATGAACGTGCGGCGCGACTTCACCATCGATCCGCGCAACTTCAGCGACCTGCCCGCCTACGTACAGGAGCTGCGGGAGCAGGAAGAGGTGCGCTTCGTCTACATCTACGACCCGGCCATCGCGGCAGAGTTCGACGGCGGCTACCCGTCGGCCGACCGCGGAGTCCAGAGCGACGTCTTCATCAAGTGGATGAACGCCAGCCTGGTGCCCGATGACCAGTGCGAGGGCTGTCGCGATTACGTCGTGGGCTACGTGTGGCCAGAGAGCAAGACCCTGTTCCCGGACTTCCTGAAGGTCGAGACGGTGAACTGGTGGGTGGACGAGATGCGACGCTTCCGGGAGATTTCCGGCGGCGCCGACGGCTTTTGGATTGACATGAACGAGCCGTCGTCGTTCGGAACTAACCTGGAGAAGCCGTTCAACTGGCCCGATGACCTGCCGCCGTGGAGTCTCAAGTGCCCAGACACGAAGTGGGACAGTCCGCCATATCCAACCCGCTGGGTACGCGACCCGAGCAACGAGAGCAAGCGTCTGTCGGATCACACCATCTGCATGAGCACTGTCCAGGGCAACGACACGCACCCGTTCCTGCACTACGACGTGCACAACCTGTTCGGCTACGCTGAGGCGTCGGCCACGCGGCTGGCCATGGACATGCTGCTGGAGGGACGTCGTGGCCTGCTGGTCGGCAGGTCCACCTTCCCCGGCTCCGGTATGTGGACCGGCCACTGGCTGGGCGACAACACCGCCCGCTGGAAGGACATGAAACGCTCCGTCGTCGGCATGCTCGAGTTCAACATGTTCGGCATCCCGTACGTCGGCGCAGACATCTGCGGCTTCAACGGCGCTTCGACCGAGGAGCTGTGCCTGCGCTGGACGCAGCTCGGCGCGTTCTATCCCTTCAGTCGCAACCACAACACGATCGGGACGCCCGCCCAGGACCCGGCCGTGTGGCCGTCGGTGGCGGCCGCGGCGCGCGACGCGCTCGGTCTTCGCTACCGTCTGCTGCCCTACCTCTACACACTCTTCTGGCGAGCCAGGGCGTTTGGAGAGCCAGTAGTACGATCGCTGGCCTTCCAGTTCCCCACGGACCCGGCGCTGCGCGGCGTCGACACCCAGTTCCTGTGGGGCGACGGCGTCATGGTGGCGCCGATCCTGGACGAGACCAGCATGACGTCCGTCAACGTCACGTTACCGGCCGGCAAGTGGTGGGACTTGCGAGACGGCAAGCTGGCCTACAGCGGCGACATCACCACCACCTTCCAGTACCACGTGGGCATGGACGAGATGATCCCGGTGTACGCCCGCGCCGGGACTATCCTGCCCTGGCAGAGAAACGAGACGACGACGGCGGCGGCGCGGCGGAACCCCTTCAACCTCTCCGTGTTCGGCGACACGGCCGCCGGCGAGCTCTACTGGGACGACGGCGAGTCGCGCCTGGCGCCCTATTTGGGAGACTTCTACCGGAGCCAGTTCTGGCTGGAGAGCGGCGAGCTGCACATGGACGTGCTGCAGCCGAGGACGGACCTGATGCACCAGCCGGTGCTGGAGACGGTGCTGTTCTACGGCCAGCACCAGCCAACAGCCGTGCTGGTGGATGGAGAGGCCTTCGAAGACTGGAGTTTCGTGGAGGACGTGCTGACGGTGCGGCCCAACCTGGACATGGCAACCAACCACACCGTCACCCTGCAGTAGCAGCTGCTGTCCGCTGACCGCGCGGCAGAGAGCCGCCGTCCTATTTACACAGCGATATTCCACAGCCGAGCATCAACTGAATTCGGCTAATTAACTGTAAATAAATTTTACGAATAAAAATAACATTGCAATTTTTATCATTCTGTACGACAACGAATCACATTAGTTACACCGCTGATTAAACGTCTTGGACGTCGTTATTTTTTTTTTTCAGACACCAGCAGACATACGATACGACAGGCATTAATATAAAAAGGAAATAAAAACAGGATATTGGTCAACGAATTATCCTTATCGGTAGATATAAGAGACAGGTCTCAGCGAAACGGCACAGTTGTAATTCAGTGACCGTTATCAGCTTCCTTTCGCGTGCTCGCGGTGTTTGCGCAATGCAGTGCCTGGGCATGTGCCCCATACAGCAGCTGGCTAGATCCCACGGCAAATCAAAATCGGAAACCAGACTCCAGTCTCACGCTGACGTGTCTCTGACAGCACACTACCTGCAGTGCCACGTAGAAGGGCGAGGGAATGACAGCGGAATGACAGTGCCTGAAGCGATTCACGGTAACCATTTGCTGGAAATGATATACGGGGTATTTTGCGGGCTCGTAGCTACCTACAGTGCAGTACTCGACACTGGGCGGGATGTGCGCGAACATTGAGCTGGCATTGTCGTTACTGTTGTTTATGTGGGTAATGCGGCATACCTCACAGAACAGCCCAGAAATAACTCTTTTCGGACGGATTAGAAAACATGTATTTTATACAAAAAGGGAAGAGTCGGTTTATACATATTTATCCCGACACGTCCATCGCCAACAACACGTAACATCGCTACAATAAATATCATAACTTAGCAATGTAAAACGGTACAAATAACAAACACAAATCAAAATGATAATTCCCAGCCGTGAGACGATGCAAATAAAACGATACGGTAGGACAAGCATGAAACATATCTAAATGAGCAGATGAATTCTACCAATCTCCAAAACAGCTGAGTGATCATTATCAATGTGCCGAAGAGCAAAGTCATCATAACTATCAAAACTATCGCTAAGTATCAGATATCGGAATGCTGTTGAACAATCATTCACTGTACTGAACCACTCAATGACAACAAATACATACATACGAAAATAAAAACGGCAGTACTATCGGCCATCAAGCTCTCATGTCAAACTCGGGCCCAACATTGGTCCAATGGTCCATGGCTGGCGGCTTTTCTTGGTAAGTCGCCACTTGCGTCACCCGCTCCCCTCCCCAGCGCTGCCCCCAGGTCCAGAGAGCCCGACCTCATCTACACCTCTGAGCAGTCCTCATCATACAGGTACTCTCTGAGCACCCGCGGTACCCCGGAGCCCACCACCGGCCGCCCGGGTCTCAGTCCTCCACCGCCCCACACGGGAGGCTCCAGCGGCTCGCCCCAGCGCAGCCCGGAGGCAGAGCTCCACAGTGCCGGCCGGCCCACCCCTGTGGACGCCTGGGACCGTGCCGAGATCGTCACACAGCTGGAGGTCGGCGAGAGAGGCTCGTACTCGCTGTACCGGTCCCCCGCTGGTAGTTTGTGGGGGTGGGAAGACAGCAGTGACATCTCTCGACCGTGCAGTGAACTGTAGGCGGTGGTGTGGAGGGTGGTGTGTGGGGCACCGGCCGCCGCTGGTCGTGGCTTGGAGAGCCAGCGGCGCCGCACCAGCAGACCCAGCAGCAGGGAGGACACTACGCCCAGCATTAGACCGCCCAGAATCAGCAGCAGCTCACCGCTGTCCGGCCCGCGCCCTTCGCCGGCAGCCGCAGCAGCGCTGTAGTCCAGCGACAGCACGTGCATGTTGGTACCGCGCCCGCCGCGACCGATCCCGTCCACCGGCGCATCGCGCGCGACCCGACGGACGGCCACAGAAGCTTTAGTACTCACAGTGTCCGTAGAGGTCAGCACGTGTCGCCTCTGCCGATACACGCTGTCCTTGGCGGACTGAATTTCGTAAATACAGTGGATGAACCAGTGGCGACCTTGAGCGACCTGTGAAACAAAACAGATCGATAAAACCACACAGCTCTGTCAAATGTCAGCAGAACTGCTGAATAACGATACAAACTTTGTATAAATGCCTGAATAAATCAAGTTAATTTGAGAAATTGAGAAGACAAAGGTGAACTAAATATAGCATTGGACCGAGCTTCCACAGCAGCCTACTTCTACAGGCTGTAGTGACACCAGTGATGTGGTAAAAGTATTCAGAAAGCAAGCATTCCTTGGACAATGCTGACTGCTTGACGCTTATTTATGCTCTAAATGCCGTGTTTACTTACTTGGAAGAGTGGTGATGACTCAAAGGAAAACCCATCGAAGTTAGTTTGATTCCGCAAGACAGCTGCCTCCACGTCATTTGTGACAAACCGAGAATGGAATGGCACTGACTTGAATGTGGCGATCACAGAGCTCGGGTCATCGCGATCCTGAAAGCGGGCGAGAAAGAGTGAAAACACTGGCCAGTGTGGGGGTCGAACCCACGACATTCGCGTTATTAGCACGACGCTCTAACCAACTGAGCTAACCGGCCGATGCGCAAACCGCAGCTGATTGCTGAGGTAGCCGAAATGTGTGAAGAATACACGCGGCTATGACGTACGCAGGAACGGCGTTCGGCATACAGCCAACACAAGTGAGCTTTGAATAGCTAATCTTTAGTTGAAGCTCGCAATGGAAGTACTTTGAGAGGCGTGCGGGACCATCTCACCAGTATTTTGAAGTGATGCAGCAGGCTCTCCGAGTGCACCACACAGCCAAACTCGTCTGTATCGGGGCTAAACTTTGGCACGTAGCCGTCGGCGCCGACACAGAGGAAACACTTGTCGATGGAGAGGTGGAACGACCCGCCCAGGTACTGGACGGGGTCGACCATGATCCTGCCCAGCACCCGCTCGCCTGGGGAAGACAGACGGTTCGGGGATGGTCAGACACAGAAGGACTGACGCGAGGTCGTACCTATGTAGGTAAGGATTGACAGACTGTGAACGTCACAAGATCAGGAGTCAGGACGTTTCGATTGGCTGAGTTCAGACGGGCACACGGCTAAACACGTAACTTTTACGCATACTTCTTGCTATCGGTACAATGGTGACATGCGTCATTGGTTATTGGTCAGGTGTTACTTCCGCGAGACGAACGTCTAAACGTCTCCCAAGAGACCCGGCGTGAGACTGATAGTGAGCTACTGAACATATATGGGACCAGCCCCAATGGTCATCCTTCGAGCACACGTATCTATCCCAACGGTGACTGTCCTCACGGTACCAGCCCCATTTGAGAAGTTATCCTTCTCAACAACATAAGAGACCCCTGAGGCCCGGCTTCATTTCTCACCGGGCGCGAAGGCCACGTCGGCGTCGCTGGTCCCCAGTCGGGTCGGGTCGGCCGACAGCCAGGCCTCCCTCTTCTTCATCACGTGGAACTGGGTGTTCAGGGAGAACTGGGCCGGCACGGGGTCACTGACCTGCTGAAACCTGCCGGCAGCCGTCAGCGCCGGGGTCATACAGAGTAAAAACGTCAGTCGTCAGAGCGAGAGATCGTCGGGTTATGACAAGACAAAAGAGATGATTATCATTTGTCACGGGGATCTATTCTAAAAGCAGTGAACATTACCGATTACGTGAAACTAGGACTAAAACGCAGATGGAGTTACTAATAAATAATAGCTCCCAACTTCGCCTAAAAACGACTATGAAAATACACGAGTTTTGAACTTTTGTGCTTTGAAATTTTGGCGGCGGTACTTAACCCTCGCCCGTAAACGGCGATCTGCCACCTTCGCCCATGCAGGGGGGGGCGGGGTTGGTGCGACCCCCCCCTTGGCGTTTGAAACCGGAGCGTCGTAGAGCTTAGCGGAAAAGACCAACGGATTGCTCTCGCCGAGATCTCGCGATTGGTGGTATATTTTTTGGTCCTAGGTCAACATTTGACCTACTTTTGACCGGTCAAAGGTCAAATTTTCGGAAAAATAGACTTTTTTCAACTTTCGGCGGCGATTGCGGCAAAACGGTGGGAGATATCGACTTGAAACCTTCACTATCGTGTTCCTTGATCAATTCTCTATCGTTTGGTATGTATTTCGTTTCCCTAGCTCTAAAAATGGCGCGTTGGGAGCGCCGGAAGTTGGCAAGGTCACAGTCGGCGGCAGAAATTCGAAAAATCAAAATTTAAATTTTTGAAATCTGATTGTATTTTTGGATTTGGGAGGTCCATTTGCTCCCTATAGAAGCTAATATTGCTGCATATTCCCATTGAGGTGACAAGAATTAGCAAAATAGTGGTTCGGGCGCTTTTCAAAAATAGTACCGGACGCTGTTCCTCTTGTGACGTCATAGCTCCGTGACCTGACCTGACCCGGTCAAGTTTCTTATACCATATGATAGCCAATACTTGCCCCAACATGCATGGGAAGTTTCATCACGATCCATCAACCGATCTTCGTACCACCGGCAGGAAACCTCGGGCGTTGGCACTCAGTTTGTGAAAATCCGGCCGGAGGCTGTTCCCTTTGTGACGTCATAACTCCGTGACCTGACATGACCCGGTCAAATTTTTTATCAAAAGATGCGCAAGGTTTGCCCCATAAGATACCCAAAATTTGGCGGCGCTGCGCGCCGCCGTTTTTGCACTATTTCCGAAAAACCTCAGGGGGGGGGTTGCACCAACCCCCCCCCCTACATGGGCGAGGGTTAAGTCTTTAAAACTTTGGCCTTTTCCTACTGCGAATCATGCACCAGAATTATTGATAACGGCAAAAAAGGGGACCTATCCAAGCTGATTTCACCTGAGCTAGCCTCACGTGACCTCACCTGACGAGCAGGTCAAACTCGGTGGGCGGCGCCGGGTTGCAGCGGGGCGGCTCAGAGAACAGAACAGCCTCCTCGGCCAGGCAGGGCACCAGGAGCACGCTGAAGTTGCCAGAGTAGTCGCGCGCCTGACAAAATAACGACACATACGCCTCAGAGGTCAAGGCTTAGATATAAAAATGCATACGGCATAGTGCATGGACGATAAAAATCGTTAAATCTTACTTAATGACATAACTCATAATAAATAATAGATAGCTATAATCAATAAACCTATAATACCCAACATATCTAAAATATGTAAGCATAACTCGATCTCTCCAGTCTCCTACTCCAAATCTGACAGTAGTCCCGAGTACGACACAAGCTACCAAAGCAGACACAAAACGCCAGAAGGTCTATCCCATCCATACACCGTTCCGTGCTTCTATCCTCAGGATACTGAAATCCTTCTCCACGCCGCAACCTCCCTCCGGGCTGGACAGGGAACTTTATCTCATGCGGGCTGCTCCCTTGGAGCGGCACCGCTGCTCCCGAGGGAGCGGCGGCACCCCGTAGCCGGGTGCAGTGAGTGCCTTGGGGCTGGCTGGCCTGTCCTTCGGGATGGGCTCAGCCCCGGTGACTCACTAGGGTGCCTGCCCAGACCAATGTCTCCCCCTAATTCCTATCATCCTTCCGGCTCTGAAATGGTCTAATTCAGGGGTCGGCAAATGGTGGGGCATGCCCCCTTTGGGGGTAATGGAGCCCTTTCGGTGGGGGTAATGAGGGATTCTGAGAAAGCCTATCTTTTTAGAGTTTGTAGCTCCAGTGATGGAGCCATCGTGACTGTTGCATCCCAGGGTTCAAAGATTAGCCCAGGCCAAAGGCACAGCACACATTGATTAGATACCAATTTTCACGCACCTGCTCGCCTCACCATCTCACCCCTCCGTACAGTCGTTCAAAAGCAGCTGCAACTTTTAACCGTCGCCCGTCTGTTGGCGTTTCAACAGCCGCTAACGTAAGGGGGAGGAGTCGATCGGACCCCCGCGGCCTCTCGGACTCTGATATGGAGCTGTGCATAAAAAAGACGAGCGTGCTACCCGTGACCATAGGAAGCCGCTGCTGCCCATTTTTAAGGTCCTTGGTCATTCCGTCTCATTCAAGAGGGCAATGATAAGTGTCGAGAAAATCGGGACCCGCTATAACTTCTTGAAGTGAGATTTTATGGCTCAAGATGATCTCCAGAAAAAGCTCATAAGCCAACGGTCATTATGGGTCCAGAGGCCAGTTTTACCAGCAGAAAAATAGCCGCCTGCCGGAATTTTTGCCTAAAGATCGTTTCACATATGGAGCGTAAACGGTAAAGCCCTATCCGCTTACGAGCCCATCGCGTTTACGCTCCGTATGTGAAGCGGTCTTGAGGCAAAAATTCCGGCAGGCGGTTATTTTTCTGTTGGTAAAACAGGTCTCAGGTCATGATATTTTCCGGGCTGGTGAAAAAAAAAATGATGGGCTCGAGGGTACAATTTGGTCGTCATCCAATGCCTTTTACGTGAGCTTTTAACGAAAAACCACCCGCCGCCCCTATACGTACAAGGGTTAAATGGGATATAGCATAGGCGGCGGAACGGGGAGGGCACCGGGGCACCGTGCACCCTTTGATTTTTGCATTTTAACATTAGCCCAGCCCTATGGGCGTTGCATGGAAAGAATGGGACCAAAAGTCGGCAGTGTTCCCCCCTCCCCCTTAATTGAAGGTGTTCCGCCGCTACTGGGATATAGGCATTAAATGTTTTGTGGAGGAAGTGTCATGTTTTAAATTTGATGCATTGGAAATGCACAAATACCCAAAGAGTTCCAGGACGGTATGGAATTTGGCAGTAAACTTAGTTGTGTCAGCAATGGGGTCTGGTAGGTGGGGGTAATGGCCCTGCCTGGCGCCCAAAAAGGGGGCACGACCCCGAATGACCTGCCGACCACTGGGATTCTAATTGGACCGAAAGGGCCTAACCCAACAAAACAAACAAACAAACAAACAAACAAACAAACAAACAAACAAACCTAGATAAAATAAAATGCATGCAACGTAATACATGGACCAAAAAATCGCTTATTTTACATAATAACCATAAAATGTAACGAATAAATATAGCCAATAAACCAAAAAACCAGAAAAACAACTACAGCGTAACTCGATCTCTCCGACTCCTAATCTGACAGTACGAGTACCGACTCCCTACGACACAAGCTTCCACATCACGCCACAAAACGCCAGCCCGTTTTTCCCATGTGACCTTACACTCCCGAGAGCGCCGTTTGACTCACGGCAAAGTCGGAGACGAACTCCCACTGCTGGGTGGGCTGCTCGAACGTGGGCTCCGAGTGGGTAAGACGCAGCGTGAACGACATCTCCGTGTGGTCGTTACTCGTCACCCGAGAGCGTACACCGCTGGGGGACGGACGGGGCGGGCGTCAGTGGGAGTGTGGGCATTGGACACGAGATTGGACAATCGGCACAACATGGAGCTGTTGGGCTGTTATTAGGTCGACAGAACAAAAACATTAGCAGTAAACCAACCGTACTATAAGTATGCTATCTGAACGAACAATGCACAACTGGATTATGCTGATTATGCGGATCCCGCGGACGCAATATAACACCGCCAAGCCATTATAGTAGCTGAAACGGTTTAGTTTACGTTTCACCAGATGTTGTGCACTCGCATCAGCAACACCGCTAAAGCTGGTGTTAAAACAGCACAATGTACAACGCCGACGCCCCGGCGCGACCGCTCACCTCAGCGCCTGGTGCTCCAGTACAAACATTCCCCTGAAGGCGGCCTCTGTTCGGAAGGTGACCGCCAGCCGGCCGTCCTCTCTGAGCCTCATACCGGTGGGGTGGAGCTGACCACCGGCAGGGGAGAGGGACGGCGGTCCGATCCCCTCCGACCACAGGACAGATGTGTCGTACGCAAACGTCAGCCTGTGAACGGAAGGGTGGAGGGTGAAAGGCGTGGCGGGGTAATACGGTGGGGTAGAGAAGATAGGGCACAAACTGGGACAATGTGGCCAGTCGGACGAGACCAGACCAGACGAGCGGTCAGTGTGACCTTTCAATCAGTTGACGGATCCCCCGGATCCCCGGATGGAACATTAGCTCCCTGGGTGTAATATAAAATGGAGCTCAAGAGCAGCTCGTCTGTCCTCGTCGTTCAATGTGATCAGGGTGACCAACTCCCTGAGCTGAGGAGTGAGGATATGTGGTACGATCCCTGATCTACGAGGGGGTATCGGAAAGTTCTGATCATCACATAGAAGATGTAGACCGATTTTGATGATTTTTGGTTGGTATTATATTTGGTTCTTAAGAACAATGTTCCCGCAAAGAGAATCCTGAGAAGTGGTTTTATCTTATGTAGGAGAGACTTAGAAGTAAAAAAGATGAGTATTGGGCCCATTGAGGACCGAACCGTCATCCAACTAATGCATTTGAAACGGTACCACACTGAGAAAATACATCAAGAACGTGAAATCAGTTTATGGCGAGGAAAGCCCATCTCGTGCACTTACCGAAAATGAAGAAATAATTTTCAACTTGGTTGCATGGCCCTTGCAGGGGAGTCAAGAAGTGAGTGGCTACCAGTGACTGATAAGGTGGTGACTGTGAAAGAAGTGGAGGACCTCATCCTTACAGATCGTCGTGTGACCTTTCAGATGACTGTGCAACAGAAAGGTCTCAATGCTGGCAGTGCCTGAAAATATTATCAGCGAAGAACTACAGACGATAAAGGAGTCAGCCCGCTTAGAAGTTCGTGTGTCTACTTTGTTCAAGAGAAAAATGCGTCTTGGCCCTTCGAAATCAAAACTAGGCCTTTTTTTAGGAAATTGAAGACATCTTCCATAATTTGATGACTTGTGACGAATGCTGGGTCTATGTGCATGATCCAGAGACAAAAAGATGATCAAGAAGTTTAAGCACGGCACATCTGTCCTTCTTAAAAGGCGAAGATGCAGAAGCCGATATGGAAGGTCAATGCTATCAGTGTTCTGGATCTGGCGTTGGATAGCCATTACCGACTGTCTTGATGATGGTCGGATAATGATAAGCAAGCACCACTGCACATTTTTGAAGAAGTTGCGAGATGGCCTCAAGCAGAATTGCCGCAAAAAAAGCCCAATAAAGATGTTTTATCCGCACCGACAGCGCTCCCGCCCATTCGTCATGAGCTGCGATTGAAGACAGAACATGATGTGAACATTAAATCCTGCCGCATCTAAGAAATTCACCTGACCGGGTATTAACAGGCTCTTGATTGTTACGAGAGATGAAGAATCCACAGTATGGCCGGTGATTTAAGGACAGAAATGACGTCATTGATGAGATGGAACAGTGATTTACGGGACAGTGCGATGGTTCTACAATGACCGCCTGAGGCAGCTCAAGAAATGATGCAAAAAGTTTGCGGTCGTGTGTGGTGACTTGTAAAGGAGTAATGAACATCATGTAAAAAAATCAAATTTCTATCACATTGCATTCGTGGTGATGATCAGAACTTTTCGATACCCCCTCGTAGCTAGCCGCTACTCCCTCATGATGCTGCCTGAGCTGACTATCGCTTCCCAAGAGGCACCAGCTGACTCTCAAACCATCCAATGATTTGAGCCCCGTGGCCGTCTGATTTCTCAATCACTCTCCTTCCCCTGACCCAGTACCCCTCCCTACGCTCACCTCAGCTGCGTGGCCATGTCACTATGCTGCCACCCGTCGGGTGTCTCCGGCGCCAGGAACACATAGCTCACATACAGCGGCACCGTCAGAGCCACCAGCGACTGGAGCAGACCGTCGTGGGCCGGCGCGGCGCCGATCCGTGCCCCGCACACCGACACCAGCTCCGACACCGAGTACTCGGCCTCGAACCGCCACACGCAGCCCTGCCAGTCCAGCGAGCGGTAGAAGCGCAGCGTGCGCGCCGGGCGAAGCGCGGCGTCCAGCTGGTGGGCGGCCACCGGCGCGGCGGCGGTCACCGGCGCGGCCGTGGCGTTTGTGATGAACCCGGCGCCGGTGCGGACCTCACCAGCGTCCAGCAGGTTCGAGCAGCGGTGGTTACCGAGCCGTGCCGCCCGGCTACTCAGCGTGAGGTCGAAGTTGTTGAGAGGTCGCGTGGAGAGCGCCGGGAGCAGACCGTCCACGTGGGGGATAAGCACGGTGACTCGCACCTTGTGAGGGTGGGTCGGGTCGTCAGCGCCTGGAACGGGGCGACGGAACAGTCAGCCTCGAGTCGTGATGTCCCTTGATGACTGATTGATGACTTATATGAGCATCATTCGGCAGACAGAAGGAGTGACTAATGCCGTTAAGTCGATATTATTGTGTAACAGCCACTGGTCAACAATAACAATAACTTAAGTCCTGCGTCAACAGACCAGCCACGTTTATATCTCCTGACCTTTCATTTCAGGCTATCATCTAGGCTGTTTATGTGACCTCCCATGAGTATTCCCGGCCACTCACCGGTGTATTTGAGTTTCGCCGTAAAAGGCTCAGCCCCGATGGTCCCCGCCAGTCGCGGCTCACACAGTCCTCTGGCAGCGTCCACCTCTGCAGGCTGTGAGAGCAGCTCGGCGCCGGGCCGGCCGGCCGCGTCCGCCGCGCGCGCCGCACACTGCACCCGACCGCCGACCGGTACATAGACAGAGTCCAGAGTACGCTCAGAGGTGCTGGGGAGAGGTGAGAGAGCTGGGGTGAGGATACGAAGAGTGGTGTACTGCAAACATGCAATGTTGATCAGCAAACGACAGTTAAGAAAAAGAGGGATATTTGCTAAACATGTGTGGGCAGTAAACAGTTGGTATGATCAAGTTGACAAGTTGACATAAAAGCGTATGAAAGACTAACTAGTGAGAGCAGACAAAAAACAATTATGGCCAAAATAAGCAATCGAGACTGAAATAATGCGCCAATGTCAGTAAATTGGTGGAATCGATGACCAGAGGCCTCTTGCACCAAAATCCTCTTGCACCAATGCTTGGATTATTTTGAATCGTATACCCAGTTCAAGTCTCAAATGTAACAATCTGCGTGCAAAATTTAGCAAGCACATGTAGGATTATGTATTGGGCTATTGCAAACAAATTTACCACCGTTAGATTAGCTTATTCTGAAACCGGTTTTTCGATTTTACCTAGCTAGGTAGTTTGGTGCAAGAGGCCCCAGTTCGACTGTCCCTAACACTCCCTGCCCGCCGCCGTGACCGTCTCACCCTGCGAAGAACACGGCTGCGGTGAGTTGTCGGAGCGGCCGCGGCGGCTGGCCGGGTGGCGCGGGGGAGGCCACCATCCACCGGTACACGGTGTGATTATTGTCCACCCCCTCCCGGGCACACAGCGGGCCCAGACGGGCGAACTCGGGGTGCGCCGGGTCACACGCCTGTCACGCAAACGGCAGTGAGAGTCTGGTGGTCGATGGATGAAGAGGGTAGTGCCTGTCTAACGCCCATATATTGACGGTTTCCGATCAATCATGAAATCTGGGAGCTGAAAACATCGTGAATAACACACATGGATGTTTTGTGAAAGTATCATATGTTTTGGATGTTATGGATGTGTCGCTTGAATGCAAGCGAATGCCACAAAAAAGCATGACCACAGCCAGTTGAAAGGGAAAACACCATTTTATCCTAGCTTCGCTTGACAATGACCATGCAAAAGCATGACCACATGCATAGACAAGACGAAAAACACCGTTTTATTCTAACATGACCAGTCTGTGACCACCGAACACATCATAATAAACCCCCAGAGGGGTCAAACATCCGTTCCTCGCAGACTATTGCTATCATATCCAGTTCCCCTCTCCCTCTCCCAATTCCACTCACGGTGACACAGACTACCGGATAGCCGGCCAGCAGTGCCTCCAGTGCCGCGGGAACGTCCCCGTAGTCCTGGAGCGATACGACCAGTGGCGGGGCCGGGAACGTGACATCGGCGGCCACCTCCACCTCCTGTGACACGCAGGGGGAGGGGGGACGGGTTACTCACGGGGCGCGGTGTGGTGGGTGTTTCTGAGGTCAGGCGGCAAGATTTATGAGAAACGGGTAGCATACGCGATCCATGTTACACAGCGGCGTATGTAAAATGTACGCATGTATGAACTAATACGACATCGAAGCATAAGGTACGAACTACTCAAAACCTAACGAAGATGACAGCTCTACATAGGCAAATGCCTACCTATCGACACCTATCGACATTATCAATTGTTCTTTAGGCAAGCGTTTCGACATAGACAAGGTCCATGCAAGGTACTGCAATAAGGCACTTACCTCTACAGTCTACATAGACGACGGCCATGTCTGGGTCACTGACCTTGACATAGGCTAAGCATAGAACATGACCCCTGTATTCCTTACCTCGACATGACGACAGCCCTGTAGAACTTACCTCGACATAGACGACGGCCCTGTCCTGCGTCACGTTGGCCACACCTCTCTGGTCCTCAGTCAGATGGACAGAGAAGGCCTCGCGATGCTCCCGGTCCCGGTCATAGAGGATTTCCACGGGAACTACCAATCGAGACACGTTCACTGCGAACTCCAGCTCTGCGGGAAGAGGGAGGGGTGCTAGAGTCTCCACGTGTACCACCCGTCGCGAGACGTTCACGGCAAACTCCAGTTCTGAGGGAAGAACGAAGGGGTGGTCAGAAACAAGGCTGCATTCTTTCGGGCACTGAAAGGTGGGTAACGTTCATCTATAACACCAGTTTCTTCAGAATAAAATAATCGAATGGTCACAGTGATCTCAGAGTTCCAGGCCGAAGACGTCAACCCAAATTCTGAGCTTCTCTTTGGATGATTTTGGCTCCCAGCGGCCAGCCCCATCGCCAGTCACCGCCTGCCTAGCTGGCGCTGTGCGGTCGGGGTGCCCCAGATGGCGCTGTCTGCCCGCTGGTCGCTCCGCCGTCGCCCGTCGCGCTGGGCCGGTTCGGTCGACCCGTGCACACCTCTCACGAGGCTGGCAGTCGGCCGGCTCTGAGGTGCACTGCGCATGCGCGGCTGACGTCACTGTCGGAGCTGGGCGGTGGTGACGACTGGTGCTGCAAGCGGTGACCGGTGTCTTGGTGACGACTCGGCGGCTGGTGACTCAGGGCGCGGTAGGCACGGGAAGCTGATAAATACCAGATTGGTGACCGAGAGGCAAGCAGTTCGTGAGGAATCGCCGCCGGCGCATCAGCTTCAGACAGCTCAAGTCTCACAACCAAGGTCAAGGTGAGTATTGAACCGGCACTAGAAAGCCGGCTTATCTGTATTATTTTGATTGCAGTTGTTTAGTAAAACTGTACAATTTAATTAAGCACAAGCCAACCTCCTCAGCAATGCTATTTTCTTTTAGCAGTATTTTGAAGTTCAACAATTTCCATTGCGCTCTAATTACGTAAAACGTTAGACCGACGTGTTTGTGGATTGAGATGAGATGAGATACGAGGGCTGAGCTGAAGTGTGTGCGATTGCATCGTAAGATCGCTTTTCATTGTGCGGGGTTGATGGCAAAACGTATCAGATTATACGTTTTGCCATCTCACTGAAAACGTAATTCAACAGTATTTAGAAGGCTAGAAGCAAACTCTATTCCGAATCAGCAAACCGGCATCAGCGCTCCAATGCGGCAATGCCACGTATCGTTGCGTAATAGTAACGAGAATGTGCAACTTCCCGCCAAGGAAACGTGTCACCGTTCTATTCGCGGGCTCCGAACCGCAATTCAAGGCCCTATATAGCCATAGGACCACAGCTTAATTACCTGACCTCTCCGCGACCACATAAGTGAATGAAGAATGCCGGTACTGTGAATTGTCACCGTTTCTCGTTGATTGCTGGACAGACACGCCGTCTCGGTCCAACGACCGTCCCCATCCCCATCCCCTCCCGTCGAGTCCCCATCCGACAACTGGTCCACCTCGTCCTCTCGTGCCGTGCCGTCGCCTTCCGTGAGGGCACGTCGTGAGTCCATTGCCACGTGGAGTTCACTGCCCCTTGAATCACGACCCCGAGGCCCGACAGGCCTGGACACGGGCCGACCGTCCGTGACCGCTCGGCTGACCGGTCTTGGAGTATTCCATCCGTGATCGGCCCGTGCGGGGGCGTCACGCCCGTTTACCGGCGTCCGGAGACTCGACAGCATGACTTGCCGGTTTGCCGTTCGGGAACATTCGCCCCAGATCGGCGGACAGTACGGTGTGTCACCCAGCTTCTGTGACTTGCCAAGACGTCTCATTCTCTCCCGTCCCCATGATTGTGTGACCGGTTTGTGATGCGCTGATGTAATCCCCGCTTGCTCCGTCTGCCGCCGATCTCTATACGTCGCACAGCCGTCCGGGGCTTCCCCCATTCTCAGCTAGCCACCCAGACGGCTTCTCGCCTCCGTCATTTCCGTAGAGCGCGTAGCTGCTTCTGACGATCTCCCCACCCCGCCGTCTGTTCTACAGCTCGCCATGGACACTCTCAAGTCGACCCAGCTGCAGAAGGGAGCCTCTGGCGGCCTCGTCGCCGGCTCTGAGGCTCTCGCCGGCAAGAAGGTGATCGGCATCTACTTCTCGGCGCACTGGTGTCCTCCGTGCCGCATGTTCACGCCGGTGCTGAAGGACTTCTACGAAGCGCTGCTGGAGTCCGGCTGCGAGCTGGAGGTGGTGTTCGTCTCGTCGGACCGGTCTCCGGCCGACATGGCCGCCTACATGAACGAGGCGCACGGCGAGTGGCTGGCCGTGCCGCACGGCAGTCCGGCCGCCCAGCAGCTGAAGACCGAGTTCCAGGTCAGCGGCATCCCGACCCTGGTGTTCCTGAGGGCGGACGGCACGGTGGCGGAGCGCGACGGGCGCTCAGTGGTCCAGGGCAAGGGACCCACCAAGGCCGTGTTCGACCAGCTCGCCGGGAACTAGGCGGAGTCACCGACACTGCAGGGATGGACCGACCACCGCCGGGGGGGGGGGGGGAGGGGGCCACTGGGACTGCCGCAGCGTGGGGAATGGGGCTTACGCACGTGCGAAAATTCGCCCAGCCTTATCTGCTTTAAAGCTAAGCTATGCCTGTGAGTGTTTCCCATGTTGGGAAGTTGGTACAACGAGGCTTCAGTAATCCCAAACTTTGGAAGAATTTCTGATCAATGTTTGGCTCCTTTTTGTTACTATCGGAAGAAAACGATATTCTAAAATATTTAAAAAGAGATTTCGGCTTCTCCATCGAGTTGCATGGCGTAGTCACGCTTTAATTGTTATGCTCTAAAATTAGAATAAAAGATGCATGTGCGTTGTGCTAAAATAGAGCGCGATTGGCCCATGGTATTTTGTTGGATATTCGTGTTGAAGTCTTGGAACAGTTTACATACGTTTTTATGTGTGGTGTCTATCGTTTTGGAAGTAAGCATACCTACACAAAAATCAGGGCATGCCTTTAATTTCTGCTGACTAACACACTTTTGGGTTGTTCCCGAAGGCGACCCCATGAGACATTTGTGTTGTGATTTTGTACTGTCGCTTTAGCGCCTGGTGTGATGAAATATACAAAGACGTGCAGAATCCCAACGCGTTTGCTGTCCTACGCCGAATGTCACCATTGATTTGTGACTGTGACTAGGACACCATCAAACGAAACTGATCACTCCACCGCTCAGCTAGTCTATAAAACCGACCAACTTGACTGAACAGAGCCAACAGACCATAAAAGGGTCGCGGGTCTACTACATGTTTACTGGGAGTCTGTTTACCACGGCTGCCTGGGACACCGAATGGACCCCCCGCCTGGAGTTCTGTACCACCCCTTGTCGAAGCGTGTTCCTACGGGCCCACCGCGCTACCCTAGCGCGTCGTCCGGGGCGTGCACTAACAAGTGTCGCCAACGTGGACACCGACCGGTCAGTTGCTAGGGGTTCAGGTCCGGTCCGTATTGATCGGGGGAGTTTGTGTGTTGATGAAGGACACACGCACGTACCCACTACATGGGAATACAGTACGCTGGGATCAATAGAGCGGCTATCTGATACTCGGGCGGGAGGTCCGGCTTCTGGATCAGGACCAACAGTGGGCACTGACCGAACTATGTGTGAGTTATTCATAGCTGCAGGGGTCATCACCCCATAGAAACTGCGGTCAATAGCACTGGGCCGGCCGCTAAGCTGCCTCTGCCACGCTGTAAACTGGGCAAAATTCATCTAATTATCCGCTTATTACTCATTAATTATTGTTAATCACTTTGGATCGTCAGCATCAAGCCAACATGACCCAATGAGCCTCGTTTAGGACCATCGAAAATAGAACTAACCAATTTCACTTAAAACTGTCGATAGTCGCCGTAAACTTAGGTAATTTGACGCCTTGACATCCATCATAGACCGCACCACGCCGCGCGCACCTTGTTCTATACCTATATTCTGCGCGCACCTATTGCCTCCTCCCCCCTCCCCCCTCCATCTGTCTGACACATTTTCCTCCTCCTGTTCAAATACTGGCATTGCATTGAACTATACATAGGTACAAGTTATCGGTTGAAGAGGCGTCACTTTCCTCATTTGCCGTAGATTAGAGGTGAACCGCAAAGACGATCGCTGATAGTAAATGTAGTTCGATGGCTCGGCTTACTCTGAACTTACATGCATTTCCGTTCAGCATTGACTATGCAACTTTCGGTCTCTAGGGACGAATCTCGGAATTCGAGGGTATGTCGGTGGAGTGAATCATGCCCCTTCTCCCTAATTTCCCATGTTTTACTTCTAGAAACCCTGTCATATGGCCGGTGGTTCCCTGTTACCCGGGTGTGTCCTCTCCCTGTGTAGACCGCTATTTACGTGGTCATCTCTCGCTTGCTTTTTATCTCCCACCCGTCAGTTTTTAGACCGGAGAGTGGATATGCCATGATAATATACTGAGTGTCCACCCCAGAGAGTACCGTGTTCCCTAGTATATGCTGCGTCCCTCCGCTGCCCTCCCGTCTCTCACCTCTGGAGACGCCATGGTAGTCCTGTCCGGCGCGTGCCGAGCCGTCTCTGGTGTACAGTCGGACGACAGATGTACCGCTAAGGTCGCCAAGTCGCACCACGGCCACCCGTGCCGCCACCGGTTCCTGAGCGATGGTCGGCTCGGTGACCCGCACACGACGCGACTCGAACTTGATCAGAGGTACTGTGGGGGAGAAAGAGGGAGGGAGGGAGAGAGAGAGAGAGTCAGTTCAGCACGGAGCAAGGGGAAAAGATCGGGCGAGACTGTTTGACTCTGGCACTATGTATGCAACAGATGCAAAATCTAACACCGGAAATAAGTGATAAAAACGTAGGCATGCATGTTTCAACTCCCTAGTTTATTTACAAACATCACGCCACATGATGCGCCTGATTCATGTTATTCAGAACATGAATACACGAAGGAAGAGACTGGAGTACGCCATTCTGGCTGATGTAATAACAATCTGCATACTCAGCACACCGCATACACCTGGCTTATGGCAGCCTTAGCACGAGTGTTTACAATGTTGTATCGCCGAGCACCTGATAGAGGGGCTCTCAAATAATCCACGGCAAACCCTGTTAGCCTCTTCGGCAAACACGCTCTGAAGCCGTGTCTGAGATTGCTCCAGCATTTCCGATACCAATTGTAAACATATACCGTTTCATCAGTACCTATGTTGAAGAGTCTTGTGCATCGGAAGGGTGGGTATAAGTCGCGATATCTCGTTCTGCATAGCAGATAGGCGACATGGCATATCACTGTCTGTAACTAAAAATAAAATAACGGGACTAAAAACCCAAATCTCTCCCCCCCCCCCCTACCGCTCAGCTGGCCGTTCGCAGTAGCCAGTGGGTATACCGGGCAGGAAAACAACGGTTCTGTCTGTGATGATTTGATATGTGAATAGTCCCGTTCGATGCACGCTCATAATCATATCCTGTGGGTCACGTCCTGTGTACTCGTGCGAAATGAGTCCCGGGTGGGTGGCACTTCCTTTATGTGTTAGAGTACTAAGTGAAGTTATGGAAATCGGCGAGAACGGGCCCTACAGGACATCGTGCCTCTTGCCCCGATAACACGAATATGAGGATGAAGGTGAAGATGTATCCGCCGATTAAGTCCGCGTTCGTGTGTCATCCCCGCCCAGGACCCTGTGGAAAAGTCAGTCGTCACCTTCCTGTCTATGGCAAACACCGTACCCGTAATTCGTGCGCCAGTCCGAACCCACCCGGTCAGTCGGACCATTTTGGTCCAACTATCCCGGTCGGCACCGCCAACTACTAGCTCTGTATGTCGGTCATCCTTTCCCTTCGATCCCGTATGTCAAAAGCTATCATCGTTTGCGTTCTAATTCGGGAATGTGTGGAGGTACCCTGACAAGTTTGTCAGTCTCCCAGGCGTGACAACCCGACGTTCCGTGTCAGTTGCCCACTCCGCGTATCACCCTCCCCGTCCCGCGACACACCTCTTCACTCACTGTCAGCCGTATCACGCACGGTGACCTCCGTGGTGTTCCTGAGTCCCAGGAGCGCCGGGCCGCCGCCGGCGCGCGCCTCCCCCAGTGCCAGACGGAACGTCTCGGCCGATTCGTGGGTGTGGTCGTTGATCAGGATCACCGGACACGGCTTCTCCGTCTCCCCTGTGGAGAAAGTCGGAAAAAACAGGGTTCAGTTGTCGGTACAGTATTAACTATTAAAGGAATGTCGCTTAGTTCAGCGTCGTCGGCCCTGTGAGGATATCTCGTGCTCATGGAGTATTCAGTGCCATGTTCAACTGACAAGTGTTTTCGAATTTGAGGGCCGAAGAAACCTCAGAAAATAAATGCCTGCTTTTGTACTTCCCTGCTGTGCCCCAGAAAAGATGGGCGTTCACAAAATACAAATAAATGAAGCAAGGCTCGAATAAATTCGGGTAGACCGGCGGGGGAACACCCTAACAGTCTGAGCATGACGAAACGACGGAAATGCAATCACAAAAGCTACCGTTGCAAGTTGTAACGGTCGTGAATACGAAACAATTCAAACATCCTTTGCCAAACATCCATCCATGAGCCTTTGTATGTTCAAAGGTCATGTCAGGAAGTATGTGAGAGCGATGCCATTGACATAGTGTTTTATCCATCATACTTCATGCTGTATACTTTTATCACAGTGCGTCTTGTTCTTAGTGTATACTTTTATTGATTAGTCATATTTATATTAGGTATATTTTTATAGCAGGTATATTTTCACCATATTTATTTTTACTATATGCTTTTATTGTGTAGGCATGTAGCATGCAAAGCTAGTAGACTCTTATCTATTCCTTCTTTCGATGTATTCGTATGTTTTTGACTTCGCCTCTCAATGGGTACTGCCTGTTGGCGATGTTGTGAAATAAATAAACAAACAAATAAACATGCCAGATGTGTAAAACCATACATGAAGCCCATCTGCTCCCTTGTGTTTGCCACAAACTGTGACGGGCTGACTTCAGCAATGTGCCCGCCCGTTTCACAAGCGAACACTACCGCACTGACGAATCACCTACGAACCTGGCGCAAACTCCAGCCGACTAGCATCCGTGTCTGGCCGCTCCTCGAAGTCGGCGCCAGCCTCGGCCGATCCCTGGCGCGTGTAGCAGCGCACAGATGACGTCATAGTGACGTCACCGCCACGCACCACGTACGCCGTCACCTGGTCGTCCTCCTCGAACCCCGAGTACGAGTCCTCGGCGAACGCGTGGGTGGGGACTACCGGCGGCGGAGAGGTCAATTCACAATGTCAATTCGTATTGCACAATGTACATTGCATACTGCACAACACAGGCATAAAAACAGGATATGCATCGACACATGACGGCATATGTATAGTTGACAGTTCGCCAACTGTAATTATCACAACTTTCATCTGTCATGTCAACTGTCATCAAAGGGGTCGTCATCTGTCGGCTGTCGGTTGCCGGTTGCCGCCCCGCCACTGCCCGTGGCCAGCGCCCGTCCGGGCCGCGTGCGTGTGACGGCCGTTGATTGGTTGGTGACCCGCACCGGATCGATGGGTCATGTGACCTGAGCTGACCCGGCGAGGGGCTCCGCTCGCCCCTCGCCGGGGGTCGGATGGTAGCGTCATGGATGAAGTATTTAATCCATGGTAGCGTCCAGGGCACATAGCGGCGGTGCTGACCGACTGTGACTCGCCCACGAGTGAGCATGTGATGGTGTTGTGTTGCCCAGGTGCTTGTCATGCAATACGATATAAGCGCACTGTGAGCCAGGAGTTCGCGGTCGAAGGCTACCTTCACCCGACCCCCCTACTCGAATTCCTTCATCCCTGTCATCATCAGCAGCGGCAGCAGGTCCTACTCACGGTCGCTCTCCGAATCGTCAATGGTGACGTTGAGTGTGCCGGGCCGCCCGACGGTGGAGTTCGTCGGCAGCCGAAGCAGTAGCTGAAGGTGCTCGGGTCCCTCGCGGCGCGGACGGCCCGGGTCGTCGAGCACCAGGAGCTGGACGGTGGCCTGGGTCTGACCAGGGCCGAACCGAAGCGTCTCACTGACCGCCCGGTAGTCCTCGCCGGCTGTGTGGAGGTGAAAAGGAGAGTCATGACTCATGAGTACGAGTAGTCATTGAGTGTATTAGGAGGACGAGGAGATGTCCTCATTGATCTTCTGTCTGATGTGTGAATGGCACACAGTAATGAAAAATCCGTCACGAAATACTCCAAGTTCATGTTCCGTTGAAAGAAAGGTTCCGTTGAAAAGTCTATCACGTCGCTCCCTCAAGTATTGGTAGCACCGAAAGGATAGCCGACGTCCAAATAAAAACAATAAAAAGGTGTGACAAGTTACGATTACCTAACAAGTAACGGTTCTCCTAGCCTACCTGTAGCCCTGGGCGTCTCTCCGCCTCTCGAAGTGACGGTGACGGCCGACGGACCGCTGAGATCAGTTCCCGCTCTGAACACCAGTACCGACACCGTACCGACCGACTCGTCCACCGCCAGAGTCGGCTGGCCGAAATGAAAGTACGGCGCTGAAAACGGTATAGCACCCGTCAGCGGCGTGAGGTCCAACCAACCACAAGTGTAAAGTCTGGGCGGAAGAATGAAACACGCATGGTGACTCAACTCACTTAGCTTCAACGGAAGCCATCATCTAATCCTTTTTAAATATATCGCCATTTGCAAAAACCATTTTTAACCATACACATAACTGGGTAAGTGCCTCCACGCCCTGAATTCACTCTTTTCCGTCACGCTTTGGAGCTTTACGTAACAATCACGGGTTATAACTCTCCGCCGTTTCACCCCATCGGCGACCCTCTCATATCCTCTCCATGCTCCTCCTAGAGTTTCCCGGTGTCTTTCCCATTCACTGACCGTCGTCATCATCACTGAAGATGATTATTCGCGCGGTGCGGTGCCGGTGGTCGGACAGCCGGCCGCCGCGCGGCTCCCGCAGCTCCAGCCAGAAGCTCTCCTCCGGCTCGAACCGGGCGTCGTCAATGAGGGTGACGGGGCACAGTGCGCGGCTGGCGCCGGGGGCCAGAGTCACCCTACTGGCGTCCGCAGCAGGGGACCGGGAGAGGAAGTCGGCGCCCGAGAGCACAGAGCCGCCCACCGTGCCGCCGGCACTGTCTGGGGATAAACGGGGAAAGAGTCCTGATTGTAGCAGCATTTTAACGTCGATGCGTTGTAAAAAGTCTTGCATTCGTATTAATTATATAAATGCCTTCAAATTTGTATAAAAATGTCCCATAGAGCCACAATTCTACCTTCAAAAGAACAATTCAAAACTGTTCTTTGCATCTTAGGTTTCGTGGTCACTGGTCATGGAGGGAAAGACACATTGAAAATTGCCAGTTGTTACCTGCACACCGGTTGCAGCGTTCCTGCTAACGCAGTTTCACAGGTCTCACCGTTTCTGGTGACGCAGAGGACGGTGAGCTCTTGGCTGAGATCTCCGGCCCTCTCCACGGCCACCTCTACCGTACCGGCACTCTCCTCCACCCGTACCTCCGAGACGGGAAAATACACCACCGACTCTGAAATATGGCGGAGGTGTCAGAAGAACAGAGAGATACACCGGCTCCAAAACACATTACAGACGTAGGTAGCGTGATAGGAAAACGGACGGAATCACCCACAACCGGTTTTTCATTGCATAACTTTTGATAGATCGGACGGACAGACATGCCATGTAACTATTGTTTCAGGGTCAGCAATCCCCGCCATACCCGCACTTTGCTGTCTCTCCGCACATCTTACCATCCTCATAATCGCTGATCTCCAGCTGAGCTTCGCTGATCGCTCCCAGGAGCGCCTCCACGGGCTGCGAGAGCCGCAGCACCAGCGTCTCCGTACCCTCGAACTGTGTGTCGTCCAAGAGCGGGAGGCGCCACTCGGCACTGCTCTGGCCGGGAGAGAACTGCACCTGGGCGGCGTAGGTGGCGCTGCAGTCGGCACCCACCGTGGCAGTGCCGTTCTCCAGCGACACCGCTGTGGGAGCGTAGAGGGGAGAGGGAGGGCGGTTATTATAGCAGCGGGGGACAGGCAGAGGCAGGGGGATAGTCTCATTTGGGCTATCGGCAAACTATTGAACCATTGCGGGACGGCTTGTATGTATTATTCATGTCAATGTATGTGTGCAGCAACGACAGAAGTGAAATATCAAATAAATATTACAATTGCAGCATTCGCTCATCATTGAAAAAACATATCGATAGCAAGGCTTCTTAGTACGGTTCTAGATTCTTCCTTGATTCGGCGACTTACAGACGAAGGACGTTCCGCCGAGGTAACCGGTCCTGTTGAGACGCACCACCAGCTGTGGCTCCGTCTCGTTAGCCTGGTACCGGGCGGCGGCCAAGGTGACCCAGGACCAGGTCAGGCTGAAGGTCAGGTCACGCATCACGTTACCGGCTGCCGGGGGAGAGCAGAGAGAGTAGAGTCACAGACGATGGACGAATGAATGGTCAGATATAGTGTATATCATACAGGATTAAATCGACCACGACTAAACAGATATGAGACAGCACAAGACTGCTCAAGAGAAGGCAGTTCTACGCACTATGTGGTCTGCGATCTGACTCTGAGTCGCACTCGCAGGCAGGTTGGTTCAGTACAAAGTGATCTTGGTTTGTAACATCCAAGATGGGATCCGAAGATGCACATTCACGGTAAATAGAGGCCGTCAAAGGTTCTGGAAATGGAAATCGTTTCACAAATCGGGCATCAAATCAACATCAAATAGTCTTCAACTCAGGTACAAAGAGTAATGTAACTGTCTGCTACGAATGGCATGAAATCATGAATGTTGATCATAACACCATCGACCTCTGAATACGAGAATCATCGGTTCGATTTGGCGGTCCTATTGGTTTTTAAAGGCGCATTACGACTTACGAGTATACGAGTATGCAAAGTATCGCCGTATTGGGCACGGACCACTTCTACCAAGGCTTCCCGCTTGTGTCTTTCACTATGGACGACGCTGTTTGCTATGCACTCACCTGTGTCCCTCACACTGTAGATAAAGCTGTCCCTGTAGATGCCGGTAACGTTCGGCCCTTCCGTCAGAACGTAGGCCACCTCCTGACGGTGTAGCTTCCCTGCCAGAGGAAAAGAGAGCATGTCAAGGTTACGGTTAGGTTATATCAGGTCAGGTCAGGGAGAGATGTGTCTGACGGCTAGGAGTCAATGGTCAGACGGGGGTCAGGGAGTGACCAGGTGTCCCGTCCTAGGAGCGTTACACGGTTGCGCCAAGGTGCGAGGTATGCCAGGTATGCCACGCCGGCCCTTCCGCCTCCCCGCCAGTTCCCCGCTGGCTCGCCCGCCGAGACCGGGACGGCGAAGCGATGAAGGCCGGTGACCGACTTCTCGTCTCCGCCGAGGCAAAGGCGAACGCCTTTGCACATCAATATGCCACTGTCTCGAGGCAAGTGAGGAGTCCCAAGATAGACCGAGCGGCGCGGGAGCGGCTGAACCGGATAGACCGACACACATGCTCCGAGTGTCAGAACGACCGCACCGGGTGCTGCTCGGCCTTCACTGAAGAGGAACTCGCTCAAGCCATCCAGAAGACACAACTGCGCAAGTCCCCCGGCCCCGATGGCATCACACCTGAAATGCTGCGGCACCTTGGTCCGGTGGCCCGGAGCGCACTGCTCCACCTCATCAACCAGTCATGGAAGACAGGAGCGGTCCCCCAAGAGTGGCGCTCGGCAACCGTGGTACCGATACCGAAAGCATCGAAGGATAAGAGGCTCCTGTCAAGTTACCGGCCAATTGCCCTCACCAGTTGTGTAGGGAAACTCGCCGAGCGGATGCTACTCCCCCGGCTGGAGTTTCTGGCCGAAGAGCGCCGACTCATCCCCCCCGAACAAGTGGGGTTCAGAGCAGGAAGATCGGCGGAGGACAGTATCGGGAGACTTGTGCAAGACGTGCAAGACGGATGGCAGAAGCCAAAGAGAGACAAACGGTCAAAACGCCAGGACGGAGAGTCAGCACAGAAATTCCTCCTGACAGCCTTCGACTTCAGTAGAGCGTATGACGTCGTAGACCACAAGTTACTGCGTCTGAAACTCCTCGAGAGCGGCCTCTCCCTCTGCCTTGTCCGGTGGGTATGGGGATGGTTACGCGACAGAAGAGCGAGGGTCGAAGTTCAAGGAGCCCTCTCCAAGCCGAGGATGTTCCGCGCCGGGCTGCCCCAGGGCAGTGTTCTGTCGCCCTACTTGTTCCTGTTGTGGGCGGCAGACCTGGCCGAGGCCCTCCGAGCGCCGGGCACCTCCCCCTACATATACGCCGACGACACGGCAGTTCTATGCTCGGGCAACACCATTGAGGTGGCGAGAGGTCGAGCGCAGACAGCGGCAGACGCCCTCGTCGCGTGGGCTCACCACAACAAGATGCTGGTCGCCGGGGAGAAAACCCAACTACTGGTGCTCTCCCAGAACGCCCGAGACGCCGTCCGAGGCACCATCAAGGTGGCAGGAAAGACGGTGCAGGCGAAAGACACCCTAGTCCTCCTCGGCATAGAGCTCGACCGCCGCCTCCAGTTCGGTGCCCACTGTCGTCGTCTCCGGAAACGAGTTCGCCCCCGGCTGGCTCACCTGCGCCGCCTCGGCGGACGCAGCTGGGGCCTGGACGAGGATGCCCTGAGGACGGTGGCCAACGGCTACGTCCGCGGGGCGCTCGAGCACGCCGCCGCCGCGTGGCTGCCGGCGGCCGCCCCCTCGCACGTGGAGCTCCTGGAGCGGGAACTGCGGGGGGCGGCCCGCATCATCACCGGGTGCCCACGATCAACACCGACCCACGCGCTGATGGCGGAGGCTCGACTAGCCCCGATGGAGGAGAGGGGATGGACGTTGGCCGCCAGGCTGCTGGGAAGGGCGCTGGCCCTGCCGCCGGGGGACCCCCTGCGCGCGACCGCCGAGGCCTCGGCACCGGCGCGCCTGGCCTCAGTTCGGGGGTGGAGAGAGCGGGGCCGCCTGGCCTGGGAGAAGGCCGGAGTCGCGCTGCCGGTGGAGCCGGTGCTCCCCCCTCGGATACCGCCGTGGCGGCAGACATCAGGCGTCACCTTCCGGATGGACGTGGGCCCCCTCCGGGCCGGCGCCGCGGCGGCGGAAAGAGAGCGCGCGGCCGCCCTGCACCTCGCGTCCCTGCCGCAGTGCGCCGTCTGGCTGTGGACGGACGGGTCCGCGGCGGGCGGAGTCTCGAGGGGCGGAGCTGGGGCCGTGCTGGTCTGGCCGGATGAAGAGACCGAGGAGTTGCGGGTCCCGGCCGGACAGCTATGTTCCAGTTACCGCGCAGAGATGGTGGCGCTGGTGACCGGCCTGGAGACCCTAACCCAAAGAGACAGAGACCAGGACCTGCCTATCGTGGTCTGCACGGATAGCCTCTCAGCAGTGGCGACCCTGCGCAACGGCCCGGCCGCCCAGACCTCCCCGCTGGGGGTAGCGGCTTGGAGAGCCATGTTCGCCCTCTCGGATAATGGCCGGAAGATCCACGTCCAGTGGGTCCCCTCGCACTGTGGTGTGGAGGGTAATGAGCGAGCCGACAGAGTGGCCCGAGAGGCCGCGGAACTACCACAAGACAGCGTGCCTGCAGACATCAGGACAATCACCCGAGCGGTGGCTAGGGCCGCCCGCGACGACACGGTCCGGGCCTGGCCCCCCGGCTGGTTCCGGTCGCTGATGGGGGGCCGATTCCCCCCACCGGTGGCGGGGCTGGACCGGGAGCGCGCGGTGGACGTCCACCAGCTGCGAGCCGGGCACTGGTCGGGCTCCAGGGCCTACCTGCACAGGATCGGGGCCGTTCCCTCTGTGGGATGTGAGGGCTGCCGCGACGAGGGCTGTGTGGCGGCCCGCTGCCCCCTGTGCAATGAGGAGCCTGACACGCCGGCACACGTGCTGCTGAGATGTCCGGCGCTGATGCGACTGAGACATTCAACCCTGGGTCACATCCATCCCAGGCTGGAGGAGGTCCGGGAGACCTCAGTGGTGGCGGCCCTGGCGGCCGCCGCCAGACGCTTCCAGAGCCGCCTGGCTATGCTCCCGTGAGGAGCAGAGGGAGAAACAACAACAACAACAACAGTATCACTGCTCGCGTTGTTTGTTTAACGCACTGCAGCGGGGTGTGATGGATCCGCTACCCGGTACAATCGGTAATTCAATTGTATGTCGAATTGGCGACCGGTGAGCCGCCGGTGAGGGAGGGGGACGGTTGGTAAACGATACGGTAAATCAACGGCTCGGTACGGACGACGGTAAGTAAAAAGTCTAGAAAGAACACCGCATGGTGGGAAAGACTGCTGACGCCATATGGTAGAAGTTCGTGTGGGGATTATGACTAGCTGAGTTCACTCATTGAGGATAGAGACTGCGCTCAGAACTCAGAGAAAGCGACCCAAGTCTACTCTGATACATGCTATGCTCCGAGGCTTGGAGCAAAGGTCTAGTGAGATGGATATACAACAGTGTAACTGGGGACGTAATACGGTGGGATGCTTGACTCCCGGTATCACTCCATCCGGGTTTGAGTCCCGCTCCACTCCAACCAGGGCTGATTAATGCCCGGTGGGATCAGAGCGGCCACCACGCCGGGCAGGCTGAGTCTGAGACCAATCACAGCGGGGTATGTAACTAGTCCCGGTAGGAGCGTGCACCGCTGATCAGCGGAAACCCTTCAGCACGTGTGCCGTGTTCAACCCTCTGACCGGGCCGGTTAGTCGGGTCAAGCGGACAGGCTGCCGAACCATTTACGGAGGACGGGCCCGTGCTATCAGCTGGGGGCCGGGCCGTTCAATACCATCAGATGGGGGCGGGCCCGTCTCCTGACCACATCAGCAGGGGGCGGGCCACGCCGGGAGCCGTCTGACACTCATTGCCCGAACCTGGTGATCGGCGCCGGTGCCGAGGTGCGAGCGGCAGATCTTATCGTTACGGCAGCGGTCAGTGGGAGATAAAATCTGATCAGCATCTCTCCACGGCGGGGGTGTAAATGAGCCCGACAGACTGGTGTTGTTTACTGGACAGCTGTAAAACAAGACCACCCCCTGAGAAGCAGTTAGCGGCTCCGATTAATTTACTAGCGCTTAGTAGCGGGCCGTCTATGGAGGCGTGTGGTGGGTTGGGATAACGGAGGATGCCGAATTGTTTGGATGCCTATCGGTTTCCTGGAAGACGGCTGTAGGAAGGATGGATGTGCTGTAAATCTGGGAGCAAGGGAAACACATCAAAGATCACTACACAGTGCACACAGACGTTTGATATGGTTCAGCTAGTCGTTTCAGCACACAAGGCAATAGGTCATACGTAGTTATTTAGATAACCGTTTCAAATTATCTATGTTACTCGAAAAATTCGTCTGAAATGCATCTCAAACTACGTTCCGCCGCCGCGGCCGTTGTGTCTCTCACCCTGTGTGAAGTTGGTGACGGTCTGGTTGGTGATGAGGTCGACCAGGACGCCGCTCTCCGGTCCTGCCGTCACCTCCATCATCAGCTGCTCGCCCTCCGAGTCCGGGTCGCTGAACTGGAGGTGTGTCGAGCCCAGTCGAACACCCCGCCGGCCGCCGGGCAGCACGTGCAGAGCCGTCACCGCCCGTGACACCTGTACCGCGGGCGGGCGGGAGTCCACAGCGAGCACCCGGATATCCAGCTGGGTGGGCAGCCGGGTACCTCGCGCCGTCTCTGGATAAACGTAGTACATTCCGTCGGCCCCGTCAGACACCACGAACCGGAACCGATCGGAGAGGGCCCGGTGTCCGTCGGAGCCGCCGCCACTGTGTCGGTAAGAGATCATGTTGGAGTCGAGGTCGTGCTGGCTGAATTCCCTCACAGGTCGGCTGTGGTTGAACAGCAGGCGACCGTGAAGCGGCGGCTCGACCACGCGGTACAGAAGATGCTCCGACGGGGTGTCGCGGTCGTCAAGCTTCAGCTCGAATGGGGTGATCGTCCGCTCGGAGCCTTCGGGTACTCGAACTTCTTCCTTGAACAGCACCGGGCGTTTGTTATCCACGGGCAGCAGAGAGATACGAAACGCCCTCGCCACGGCGTGCACCCCGTCACTAACGGCAAACTCGAAGCTGTCGGCTCTCTCCTCGTGCTGGGCGTGGTGGACGTAGCGCACCCGTCCCGCAGCCAGCTGCAGCTGCGTGAAGCCGGTCAGCGGCTGTCCCGGGCTGCCGGCCAGCTCCAGGTGACCCCTCTGCGGAGGCCGCGTCAGCCGGTACTCGAGCCGCGCGTCGTCACTGTCGTCGTCGCTGCTGCTGAGTACGTCCGTGGTGAGCACGGCCGTGCCGCCCTCGGGCAGCTGCAGGCCGCGGCTCAGCGCGCGAGGGTACGCCCGGTCGCCACCGGTTACCGACACCGTCAGCTGTCGGTCCAGCAGCAGGTTCGTGCCGTCACTGACGTCGAAGCGAATCGTGTCCTCGGCTGATGTGTCGCCGCCGGCGTGCGTGTAACGTAGCGCGGAGGAGTCCAGCTGCGGCTGGGTGAAGTTGTCACCGACTCCGAGCGCTACGCCGGCCAGACTGAGCGTACCGTGCCGCGGTGGGGTGCGTATCACGAACAGCCGCCGCTCTACCGGAGTGTCCAGGTCAGCGGCGCGCAGCTCACGAGATGAGAGCGTTACCGAGCCTCCCACAGACACGCGCAGGCCACGGTTGACCGCCAGAGTGGGCACTTCATCATCAACAGGCACCACTCGCACGGTGACGCGTCCCTCGACCGCGTGAGCGGCATGGCCGTCCTCCAGTCGGAATTCAAACCCGTCAGAAATCGTCTCGGAGTTGTCGTGTGAGTATACCAGCGCCATCTGTCCGCGCAGCTCGTCTGCGGTGAAGAAGCGGGCTGGCTCTCCGTGTAACACCAGCCTGCCGTGCTGCGGCGGTGCGGTGACCTGAAAGGTCAGCTGGTCGGCCGGCAGGTCAGCATCGGCAGCCGACAGTAGGGTCGAGTCGATCACCAGGTCACCTCCTTCGAGTACGACCAGTTCACGCAGCAGCGGCCGCGGCGGCTCGTCGTTGCTAGGACGGATAATGACTCGGACAGTAGCCGGTGGCGATGGACCCACGCCGTCCGAACAGATTACTGTCAGATTGTCCGCTCGTGGCTCCACACCTTGGTGGATAGATTGCATATAACGCAGAGCACCCACCTCCAGCTCACCGGCCGTGAATGCAGTGACCGCACCAGCACGACGTACTTCCGAGCCCACCGGCGGCAAGCTGCTCTCCAGGTAACCAAACCGCGGCCGCTCTGTCAGCACACAGCTGAGTCGATCTGTCGGCGTGTCGGGGTCCGTGAGAGTTAGCAGCTCGGCCGGCAGTGGTGCCGACGAGCCCTCGTCGACATACAGCGCCCCGTCGGCGGCCACCAGCTGCGGGCGCTGGCTGTCCACCGGCTCCACGGTGACGGAGACGGTGATGTGGTCGGAGGCTTCACTGCTCAGGTCGGTCAGAGTCAGGGAGAAGGTGTCTAACACAGGCAGAGGCCCGATCTCTGCTCCGTTGTGTCGGTACACCACGGCGCCGCGGTCCAGGTCAGTGGCCGTGAATCGGTCAGTCTCCTCACTGTCTAGAGTAACCGCTCCCTCCGTCGGTCGGTCTGTGATCAGGAATGTCAGCAGCGAGCGGTCTGAATCAGCGTCAGCAGTCGGCAGCAGCTCAGCCGTCAGCGCCGTACTCCCATCCTCCTGTACAGCAATCCTGATCTCTCCCGTCAGCGCCCGCGGCGGCTGGTCGTCCACGGCCGTCACCGTTATCGGAAACACAGCCGGCACGCTGCGGATGCCGTCAGAGACTTCAAACTCCAGCCGGTCCTCGGAGCCCTCAGAGCCGTCGTGCAGGTATACCACCTCTCCGGTAACCAGACTGCGCCGACCGAACTGCTCGCCGATTGTGGTATTTCGTCCGTGAACGCTAAGAGCGCCGTGCCGTGGACCGGCCGTCAGAGTAAATCGTAGCTCCTCCTCCGGTGTATCTTCGTCGTGTGCGTCTAACAGCGCTGGTGAGATGACGGCCGCGCCGTTCTCAGGCACACTCAGACCGTGACTGGTGACACGAGGCGGCAGATCGTCGACGGGTGTGACAAACACGGTTAGGAGTTGGTCACGGAGCGTATTACCGGCAGAGTCTGTCACGATGAACGGTAACTGAAGTACGCGCGGTACCAAACCGAGCTCCGCCTCGGTCGGTCGAAACGCCACCTTATGATGGTTCACCTGCGCCTGTGTGAAGTTGGTGACGCGCTGCTCGGGCCTCTCGGTGTGGACGAGGTAGCCAGCGGGCGGGGCGGGTGCGGCGCCCGGGGCCGGGGGCGGGCGTACGCCGTCCACCTCACGAGCCGGGCCTGTAACGACCAAAAACACCCGGTCCGGCGGAGAGTCTGCGTCCCAGTAGCTGAGCGCGGCGCGGTCGATGGGCTTCAGACGACCCTCATCCACCACCATGGAGAGGGAGGCGCCGGGGGTCAGTGCCGGCGGCGTGTCATCCACCGGTAGGACAGTCACGGTTAGAGTCTGCGGCGAGCTACGGTTCGGCGGTTCGGCGTCGTCGCGGACGGTGAAGCCCACGAGTGCCGTGTGTGCGTCCTGTCGTGGCGGGCCGGTGTGTCGATAGTAGACGCGGCCGTCCTGCAGATCAGCCTGACTCCAGGAGGTGACGGTGCGTTCATACATTCCATCCACTAGCCGCCAGTCGGAGCTCCCAACAGCGCCGTCCTTGGTGACACTTCTCAGCAGAAACACACCCTCCCCGCCGTCCGACGACATCTCTGTCAGTTCAAACACCAGCTGCCGCTCGGGGCTATCCACATCAGCAGCTGCCAGCAGCCGGGGCGTCAGCAGCAGCTGCTGTCCGCGGTGGACCGTCAGACCAGTGTTGGCCGTCACCAGCGGCGGCTGGTCGTCCTCGGGGAATATGGCGACGGCCAGAACGAACAGTACCTCACTCTCCCCATCAGAGGCGCGCAGCAGGACATTATCACTCGTCGTGTCGCTTCCGTCGTGCTGGTACACAATCAGCCCCGTGTCTAGGTCAGCCGGGGAGAATCGGACGACCTCAGCGCCGAGCAGCAGCAGCCGGCCGTGCCGCAGTCCGCCCATCACCTCCACCGTCACATCAGCCAGATTATCCTCGTCAGTAATCTCCAGATTAGTCGCGCTCAGCAGACGCCGGCTCTGTCCCTCGAACATGGACAGACCAGTATTTCGGGTGACCACCGGCGAGCGTGTATTAATCGGATGCACGACAATGCTCAGAGTGACCTCTTCAGAGGCGAGTCCGTCTCCATCGACCACCTGTAGGCCCAGTTGAAAGGTGCGCCGGCGCGGCGAGCGTCCACTCGGAGGCTGATAGCTCACCTTTAGCTCGGTCAGGTCACGCTGTAGGAACGAGAGCAGAGGCGCATCCGGGTCGTCGGTAGAAAACAACCTTCCGTCTCCGTAGCCGAGGGGACGGGTCACATTGAACACTAGCTGATCGGGTGGCGTCTGGTCGTCCTCGGCTCGCAGTGCCGCGGCGCTCAGCGGCGTCGGCGCACTCTGTCTCACGTCCAGTGTTGGCTGAGCGGCGCCGGTCAGCCGCGGAGGGGTGTTCTCCAGTCCGCCGTCGATGTGGATCGGTACCTGCAGGTACTCCCGGCGCAGGAGACGCCCGTCGGTGGCGCGCGCCTCCGCCGCCAGCGGTAGGAAGTCATGGTCTCCGGCCGTCGGCCCACCGTGTCGGTACTGGATCCCGGCGGCGGACAGATCGTCACAGCTCACTCGCCGGACGTCACCGAGCTGAGTGACCACCGCGCCGTGCCGCGGCAGACCGAGCCCCTCCACTAGGGTCAGTTCACACCGCTCGCCGTCCCCGACCTCCAGCCGTACGTGCTGTGGTCCGAGGGGCGGCGAGAGACCGCCGGGCGCGTCCACCAGCAGTGGCAGCAGCTCACGCACGATAGTACGCTCGGCAGGGGTGAAACTCAGCTCCAGAGTCAGCGGTACGATAGCCGTATCCTCAGCCGAGTCATACCTCACTAGCAGCGTCAACCGGTCTCTCTCAGGCAGCGGCGCGCCATAGTGGGTGTACACCACCTCACCGGCATCGAACTCACAATCAAACTCGTCCGGCTCGAGACGGCCCGGCGCGCGGCCGGCCGGTGGGGATATCACTCGCACCCGACACCGATCATCAGGCGGTACCCACAGAGACAGCTCGGTGACAGGGTCCAGCGCGTGCCGGCCGCCCACCGGCACAGTCACACCGTGCTTGGACTGAACCACATCCTGTTCATTCAGGTAGTCAAACGCGCCGGCGAAACTGTAGTCAGCGTAGTAATCGTCGGCGTATGTGTCGGCGAGTGCAGAGGAAACAACAGTGGCTGATACGGGCGCGGAAGTCACGAGAATAGCCAAGGCGGCCAGAGCGGCGGCCCGTAGCCGGTGCATGGTCGGTACTAACCGATGGGAGGCTCGGAGACAACTCACTGTGGGCCGGCCGGCGCCGCCGAGTGGCGCACGTGAGAGGATCCTCCAGCGGCGGCGGTCGGTTCACCAGAGGGCAGCACGGGCCGGCGGGGAGTCGGTCGGGCTCAGCCAGCTGCCGAGAGACTAACACCAGCTCTGACCAGAGACACGTCAGACCCGGAGCCTCGCCCGTGAGCGAATGACCAGCGCTGGGCCGCAGCGGTAACCCTTTCTCTCGGGGACCTCCTCCGCCAGCGGTGACGCCGGCCGGCGCCGCCAGATGGCAGGAGTGAGGCCGTCCGCCACCAGAGGGTAGGCAGGTCGAGTTGCCTCCGACCCACGGTCATACATAGATACTTCTCCGACCGTTGCAGGACCGGATCGGGTACCTGTTGCTAGATTTGAGACATGCAGAATCTGATTAATGTGCCGCATGAAGCTACAAGATTTGTGTATTTTGTTATTTCCGGCAAGGACACATGGCAAAATGCTTCTGCTCCAGATATGCTAATTGCTAATCAATCTCACACCTTCTTCTGTGCTGAGTGAGGTTGAACGTTAGACTGCTACCTTGTGTATTTTCAGATACAGCTCAGGTCACTGTCGTTTGCATAAAAATAGGTACATGCTGATATTGTTCGGAGGTTCGTTCTATGTCGTTTGCGTTCAAATTAATGGTCGGCGTGAAGACATTACGGAAGCAGATGAGTCATATATCGTCCCATTACTCGTTCATGAATATTTAGGTCCCGCGATATGGATAAGCATCATAGTCCATCATAATATCAGCGACACTCATCTTCAGACTGAAGGCCACGTCCACGAGGCACGACGTCGACAGCCCGTCGGACGCGTAAACACGTGTCCATTTATGGAAGCGCTCTGCCGACGCTAGGCGCAGTCCAAGGCTATATAAACCAGGTAGAACGCTCCGGGAAAAAAGTTGGAAACAATAAATTAGTTGCGGCATTCCCTGATGACGCGAATGTGGGTCAGCGGCCGGCGGCCGGCCGCCGCTAACACTGTATGAGGAGGGATGTGCGGAACTTTTGCTTGTTGGTGATTGCGCTAGGCAGTTAAATGGTAAGGTTAGGATATGTTTCGAAAGTAAATTGAACGACGCTTCGAACGCCGTCAATGAATTTGCGATACGACGACTATTTGTTTAGTTAGAGCCGGCGAACTTTTACCTTCCCACCGCGCGCGGAGGCGATATGGTGCCACACTGGCGGTTTTTACGATAGCTCAAAATTCTTTTGAGATAAAGAGATGAAATTTGACATGTCCTATCTTTTGATCAAGCTGGATCTTATGGTACAAGTCGCATATTTAAGGCAGGACAGGTTGTTGACCTATGTTGTCGCTCGTGAGCCTCTGCACAGTCCAAAAACAACGCAATTTCTGAACACTCAGTGCCAAGAAATCCTTCACAGAAAGATGACACTTGGAAGAAAGAAGAGTTGTCGGTTTCTTACCGTTCGTATGTGTCGTGTTTTCACAAGAGTTTAGTAAGGTCAGGTCCGTCACGTGACCTCCCCTCATAACTCAATAGGTTTACTATCATAGAAGTAATCGCCGGAAATCTTAGCCAATCCCACTGGACACTGGATCCATACCCACATGGGGCCCTCCTGACTGGCCACTCCCTCTGAAATCCACAATAACATTGGGCTGCGGCCACGGTTATGTATTAATGCTTTTCACTAACAGAAATACAACTTCAACCAGCACAGTGCACGCCGCCACAACAGTCCGACCCACGTCCCTGATATCGACTAGCTCCCGGCCGGATGCACATACGCGGAGCCAATCAGTCCGAATGTGACCTGCAGCTTACAATTGCTGTGTCGCATGGCGCATGGCACAGGACGATTCCTAGCAGCTGTCGGCTGGAGTGGAGAAACAGCACGTTGCGACACACCGCGCCGGCGACAGAGCTCAGCAGGGCTGGTTGGAGGCTGGAGCCGGAGGTAAGGGCGGACACAGGCACAGACATTGCAGGACAAATAACAGGATGCCAGTTAGGGATATAATTCAAGACGAATGATTCAAGACGGACTGAAATAATACACATTTTGCTCACTTGGATACCAACTTCAAACTTGACGTTTATGTATAGCACCATGGAAACAATGGGCACACAGGAAAGAAACAAAAGATGAGGGTTTTTTAACTCAAGGAAGTAAAACAGCCCGAAGTGCAGACAAGCACATACTTTTGGTAATAGCTATCAGCTGTCCTACTCCTCTTCTCCCTTCATCAACTACTGGACACATTTGAAGCATCATATATAGCACCAATGTCCATAACCAAAGCTTGCAGTAGTTTTAACTTCTATGAAGCCAATGGAAATGTGCCTACATTATGCATGTAAACTCAAAATTACACATGCATGACAAAGGAAGCTTATGTAAAGAGAATAGTTGACAAAAGCATCTCATGGTTAAAATTATTCAAAACTGCACACAGGGCAAACATAAAAAGCAGCAAGTGTACTGTTCTTTTATGCTAAGAAATAGTCCAAAACAAAATACAATCTTTTCATGTTTGAACTGGTTGTTCTTCTATGCCCCTTCATCCATATTTTGATTACAGATGGGCTGTCTGTTACTGTAGGCTGATGAAGTGACACTTGATTGCCTTTGTGCGAGTTTCAGTTGCAGCCTCCTTGGTACTGCACTGGAAAGCAGATTGAATTGAATGCCTCTGAAAGATAGGAATACAGGCAAAGTTAGCTGTAGTAGTGTCAATGATAATAGACATGACATTTTTGTCCTTTGACATACATTTGTTGAAGTATAAAAAGGTACAAAATAAATTGGTTTGTTTCAAGACACGCACACTGCAGTGCACAAAGCCGCACAGACATTACACAGGCATATGAAATTGGTACACATAAAAATTGATGATTAAAAAGGTCAAAACTTGCAATAATAATTGAAGTTAAAGTTACAATCACAATCATTTGATTTAAAATGACTTGACATAACAATAAGTCACAAGACGCAACACTCCTATTCTTTTATGCTTTCATTATCCTCCACATATCAACCAGCTTGATACCAGGCTGTGCAATAGTGTGCACATAACCCCATGTTGCCATTTTATTAGCGCAAGTGGGGTTACAACAACAATGCTAATGTCAAACCCATATCTGCAACCCGTATTGCAGTTTCAATCACCTTACAAGCACACCTTCTGGCAGTTTGATAGGCAGAATGGTCATTACTACTTTCCCCTCATATTCAACACATATTCCCTTTATACAGATACAGTTTAGACCTGGTTATGGCAAGCACTTTCGAGAACAAAGGTCGAGAGAAACAACACCAACATAAAACACCGACTATGTAGCAATAATACTGTCAAATTCATAAAAATATATACATGAGTCGATCAGAAATTCACTGTAGATTTCGAATATATTGTCAAATGCCACTCAAATACCCCCACTCGCATGTACGAAGCAATAAAACACTGACCTTCAATTCCGCGTGCCATTCTCCATAGGCCACTGTGTATTAAATAACGCGTTCACTGATAGCAAAAAAAAAGAGACCCACATATGACGCGTTTGCTACCAGCCAATCAGCGCTCGAGTTACCGAGCGCTGATTGGTGGAGAGGGCCGTCGTCAGCAGCTAATCACACGTTGTTTTCCTTGAACATGTGCGTGAGCGCTGATGCTGCTCACGGGCTGTTGCCATTTTTCGTAATGCTGAAGGCACGGGAGCGAGCCCCCCTGGCGCAGTCTCAGAATGAAAAACAAAACAGCAGGAATCGCATTATTACGACTCACCTTCGACTGTAGGGACGAAAGGAAAAAGTCCATCACGATTCGTGTGTTTATAGCTGCTTTAATCGTTGATTCAGCAGACGAATATAATTTGAAAACGTAGCAAGTAGCAACGATCCAACAGCAGCACACACACGAGTCTTATACGGCCTTGCACGAGTCAAGATCATAACAGAAATGACCGCTTGACGTTAGCTGCTTGTTGGCAGCACGACTGTGCAGCCAAATGAAGAAAAACGGAAGTAAAATCTTTGAGTGCGTTCGGCGGTTGTGCGCCTTGGCAAGTGCATGCGGCGCGGCGCCGGGCCGAGCACTCATTCGTCGGTAAAGCATAGTGCCAAATGCACACATTGCAGGGCATATGACATGTGACTGGTAGCATGAAGTGTTGCATAGACTTTACTGCCGACGATATTTCATGTTAATTTTGTCATGTCCGTGAAGTTGGCGACGTCGCCAGCGACTTTTCCAGCGACGAGCACCGATTTTAGCCAAAACCTCGTCCAAGGTCAATTGGACCATGAGGATCACGAAAATCGAACCCATTCACCCCTAAACCTTGACCTTCAAGGTCAAATTCAAGGTCAAAGGACGGGGAACTGAAAAAGTGCCACTAAATATTGTCCGATTTTCAAAATTTTGGCAACAAAATGTAGCGCGTGCAAAGTTCTAGCCGCACATCGAAAACCATTTTCATCAAGGTCAAACTTCAAGGTCAAATTCAAGGTCAAAGGACGGGGAACTGAAAAAGTGCCACTAGATATTGTCCGATCTTCAAAATTTTGGCACCAAAATGTAGCGCGTGCAAAGTTCTAGCCGCACATCGAAAACCATTTTCATCAAGGTCAAACTTCAAGGTCAAATTCAAGGTCAAAGGACGGGGAACTGAAAAAGTGCCACTAGATATTGTCCGATCTTCAAAACTTTGGCACCAAAATGTAGCGCGTGCAAAGTTCTAGCCGCACATCGAAAACCATTTTCATCAAGGTCAAACTTCAAGGTCAAATTCAAGGTCAAAGGACGGGGAACTTTAAAAATGCTACGTCACCAGCGACTTTTCCAGCGACGAGCACCGATTTTAGCCAAAACCTCGTCCAAGGTCAATTGGACCATGAGGATCACGAAAATCGAACCCATTCACCCCTAAACCTTGACCTTCAAGGTCAAATTCAAGGTCAAAGGACGGGGAACTGAAAAAGTGCCACTAAATATTGTCCGATTTTCAAAATTTTGGCACCAAAATGTAGCGCGTGCAAAGTTCTAGCCGCACATCGAAAACCATTTTCATCAAGGTCAAACTTCAAGGTCAAATTCAAGGTCAAAGGACGGGGAACTGAAAAAAGTGCCACTAAATATTGTCCGATTTTCAAAATTTTGGCACCAAAATGTAGCGCGATCAAAGTTCTAGCCGCAAATCGAAAACCATTTTCATCAAGGTCAAACTTCAAGGTCAACTTCAAGGTCAAAGGACGGGGAACTTTAAAAATGCTACGTCACCAGCGACTTTTCCAGCGACGAGCACCGATTTTAGCCAAAACCTCGTCCAAGGTCAATTGGACCATGGGGATCACGAAAATCGAACCCATTCACCCCTAAACCTTGACCTTCAAGGTCAAATTCAAGGTCAAAGGACGGGGAAATGAAAAAGTGCCACTAAATATTGTCCGATTTTCAAAATTTTGGCACCAAAATGTAGCGCGTGCAAAGTTCTAGCCGCACATCGAAAACCATTTTCATCAAGGTCAAACTTCAAGGTCAAATTCAAGGACAAAGGACGGGGAACTGAAAAAGTGCCACTAGATATTGTCCGATTTTCAAAATTTGGGCACCAAAATGTAGCGCGTGCAAAGTACTAGCCGCACATCGAAAACCATTTTCATCAAGGTCAAACTTCAAGGTCAAATTCAAGGTCAAAGGACGGGGAACTGAAAAAGTGCCACTAGATATTGTCCGATCTTCAAAATTTTGGCACCAAAATGTAGCGCGTGTAAAGTTCTAGCCGCACATCGAAAACCATTTTCATCAAGGTCAAACTTCAAGGTCAAATTCAAGGTCAAAGGACGGGGAACTTAAAAAGTGCCACTAGATATTTTCCGATCTTCAAAATTTTGGCACCAAAATGTAGCGCGTGCAAAGTTCTAGCCGCACATCGAAAACCATTTTCATCCAGGTCAAACTTCAAGGTCAAATTCAAGGTCAAAGGACGGGGAACTTAAAAAGTGCCACTAGATATTGTCCGATCTTCAAAATTTTGGCACCAAAATGTAGCGCGTGCAAAGTTCTAGCCGCACATCGAAAACCATTTTTATCAAGGTCAAACTTCAAGGTCAAATTTAAGGTCAAAGGACGGGGAACTTTAAAAATGCTACGTCACCAGCGACTTTTCCAGCGACGAGCACCGATTTTAGCCAAAACCTCGTCCAAGGTCAATTGGACCATGAGGATCACGAAAATCAAACCCATTCACCCCTAAACCTTGACCTTCAAGGTCAAATTCAAGGTCAAAGGACGGGGAACTGAAAAAGTGCCACTAAATATTGTCCGATTTTCAAAATTTTTGCACCAAAATGTAGCGCGTGCAAAGTTCTAGCCGCACATCGAAAATCATTTTCATCAAGGTCAAACTTCAAGGTCAAATTCAAGGTCAAAAGACGGGGAACTGAAAAAGTGCCACTAAATATTGTCCGATCTTCAAAATTTTGGCACCAAAATGTAGCGCGTGCAAAGTTCTAGCCGCACATCGAAAACCATTTTCATCAAGGTCAAACTTCAAGGTCAAATTCAAGGTCAAAGGACGGGGAACTGAAAAAGTGCCACTTAATATTGTCCGATTTTCAAAATTTTGGCACCAAAATGTAGCGCGTGCAAAGTTCTAGCCGCACATCGAAAACCATTTTCATCAAGGTCAAATTTCAAGGTCAAATTCAAGGTCAAAGGACGGGGAACTGAAAAAGTGCCACTAGATATTGTCCGATTTTCCAATTTTTTTTGCCAAAATTTTGAAGATCGGGCAATATTTAGTGGCACTTTTTCAGTTCCCCGTCCTTTGACCTTGAATTTGACCTTGAAGTTTGACCTTGATGAAAATGGTTTTCGATGTGCGGCTAGAACTTTGCACGCGCTACATTTTGGTGCCAAAATTTTGAAAATCGGACAATATTTAGTGGCACTTTTTCAGTTCCCCGTCCTTTGACCTTGAATTTGACCTTAAAGTTTGACCTTGATGAAAATGGTTTTCGATGTGCGGCTAGAACTTTGCACGCGCTACATTTTGGTGCCAAAATTTTGAAGATCGGACAATATCTAGTGGCACTTTTTCAGTTCCCCGTCCTTTGACCTTGAATTTGAACTTGAAGTTATACCTTGATGAAAATGGTTTTCGATATGCGGCTAGAACTTTGCACGCGCTACATTTTGGTGCCAAAATTTTAAAGATCGGACAATATCTAGTGGCACTTTTTCAGTTCCCCGTCCTTTGACCTTGAATTTGACCTTGAAGTTTGACCTTGATGAAAATGGTTTTCGATGTGCGGCTAGAACTTTGCACGCGCTACATTTTGGTGCCAAAATTTTGAAGATCGGACAATATTTAGTGGCACTTTTTCAGTTCCCCGTCCTTTGACCTTGAATTTGACCTTGAAGTTTGACCTTGATGAAAATGGTTTTCGATGTGCGGCTAGAACTTTGCACACGCTACATTTTGGTGCCAAAATTTTGAAGATCGGACAATATCTAGTGGCACTTTTTCAGTTCCCCGTCCTTTGACCTTGAATTTGACCTTGAAGTTTGACCTTGATGAAAATGGTTTTCGATGTGCGGCTAGAACTTTGCACACGCTACATTTTGGTGCCAAAATTTTGAAGATCGGACAATATCTAGTGGCACTTTTTCAGTTCCCCGTCCTTTGACCTTGAATTTGACCTTGAAGTTTGACCTTGATGAAAATGGTTTTCAATGTGCGGCTAGAACTTTGCACGCGCTACATTTTGGTGCCAAAATTTTGAAAATCGGACAATATTTAGTGGCACTTTTTCAGTTCCCCGTCCTTTGACCTTGAATTTGACCTTGAAGTTTGACCTTGATGAAAATGGTTTTCGATATGCGGCTAGAACTTTGCACGCGCTACATTTTGGTGCCAAAATTTTGAAGATCGGACAATATTTAGTGGCACTTTTTCAGTTCCCCGTCCTTTGACCTTGAGTTTGACCTTGAAGTATAACCTTGATGAAAATGGTTTTCGATGTGCGGCTAGAACTTTGCACGCGCTACATTTTGGTGCCAAAATTTTGAAAATCGGACAATATTTAGTGGCAGTTTTTCAGTTCCCCGTCCTTTGACCTTGAATTTGACCTTGAAGGTCAAGGTTTAGGGGTGAATGGGTTCGATTTTCGTGATCCTCATGGTCCAATTCACCTTGGACGAGGTTTTGGCTAAAATCGGTGCTCGTCGCTGGAAAAGTCGCTGGTGACGTAGCATTTTTAAAGTTCCCCGTCCTTTGACCTTGAATTTGACCTTGAAGTTTGACCTTGATGAAAATGGTTTTCGATGTGCGGCTAGAACTTTGCACGCGCTACATTTTGGTGCCAAAATTTTGAAGATCGGACAATATCTAGTGGCACTTTTTCAGTTCCCCGTCCTTTGACCTTGAATTTGACCTTGAAGTTTGACCTTGATGAAAATGTTTTTCGATGTGCGGCTAGAACTTTGCACGCGCTACATTTTGGTGCCAAAATTTTGAAGATCGGACAATATCTAGTGGCACTTTTTCAGTTCCCCGTCCTTTGACCTTGAATTTGACCTTGAAGTTTGACCTTGATGAAAATGGTTTTCGATGTGCGGCTAGAACTTTGCACGCGCTACATTTTGCTGCCAAAATTTTGAAGATCGGACAATATCTAGTGGCACTTTTTCAGTTCCCCGTCCTTTGACCTTGAATTTGACCTTGAAGTTTGACCTTGATGAAAATGGTTTTCGATGTGCGGCTAGTACTTTGCACGCGCTACATTTTGGTGCCAAAATTTTGAAGATCGGACAATATTTAGTGGCACTTTTTCAGTTCCCCGTACTTTGACCTTGAATTTGACCTTGAAGTTTGACCTTGATGAAAATGGTTTTCGATGTGCGGCTAGAACTTTGCACACGCTACATTTTGGTGCCAAAATTTTGAAGATCGGACAATATCTAGTGGCACTTTTTCAGTTCCCCGTCCTTTGACCTTGAATTTGACCTTGAAGTTTGACCTTGATGAAAATGGTTTTCGATGTGCGGCTAGAACTTTGCACGCGCTACATTTTGGTGCCAAAATTTTGAAAGTCGGACAATATTTAGTGGCACTTTTTCAGTTCCCCGTCCTTTGACCTTGAATTTGACCTTGAAGTTTGACCTTGATGAAAATGGTTTTCGATGTGCGGCTAGAACTTTGCACGCGCTACATTTTGGTGCCAAAATTTTGAAGATCGGACAATATTTAGTGGCACTTTTTCAGTTCCCCGTCCTTTGACCTTGAATTTGACCTTGAAGTTTGACCTTGATGAAAATGGTTTTCGATGTGCGGCTAGAACTTTGCACGCGCTACATTTTGGTGCCAAAATTTTGAAGATCGGACAATATTTAGTGGCACTTTTTCAGTTCCCCGTCCTTTGACCTTGAGTTTGACCTTGAAGTATGACCTTGATGAAAATGGTTTTCGATGTGCGGCTAGAACTTTGCACGCGCTACATTTTGGTGCCAAAATTTTGAAAATCGGACAATATTTAGTGGCACTTTTTCAGTTCCCCGTCCTTTGACCTTGAATTTGACCTTGCAGTTTGACCTTGATGAAAATGGTTTTCGATGTGCGGCTAGAACTTTGCACGCGCTACATTTTGCTGCCAAAATTTTGAAGATCAGACAATATTTAGTGGCACTTTTTCAGTTCCCCGTCCTTTGACCTTGAATTTGACCTTGAAGTTTGACCTTGATGAAAATGGTTTTCGATGTGCGGCTAGAACTTTGCACGCGCTACATTTTGGTGCCAAAATTTTGAAAATCGGACAATATTTAGTGGCACTTTTTCAGTTCCCCGTCCTTTGACCTTAAATTTGACCTTGAAGGTCAAGGTTTAGGGGTGAATGGGTTCGATTTTCGTGATCCTCATGGTCCAATTGACCTTGGGCGAGGTTTTGGCTAAAATCGGTGCTCGTCGCTGGAAAAGTCGCTGGTGACATAGCATTTTTAAAGTTCCCCGTCCTTTGACCTTGAATTTGACCTTGAAGTTTGACCTTGATGAAAATGGTTTTCGATGTGCGGCTAGAACTTTGCACGTGCTACATTTTGGTGCCAAAATTTTGAAAATCGGACAATATTTAGTGGCACTTTTTCAGTTCCCCGTCCTTTGACCTTGAATTTGACCTTGAAGTTTGACCTTGATGAAAATGGTTTTCGATGTGCGGTTAGAACTTTGCACGCGCTATATTTTGGTGCCAAAATTTTGAAAATCGGACAATATTTAGTGGCACTTTTCAGTTCCCCGTCCTTTGACCTTGAATTTGACCTTGAAGGTCAAGGTTTAGGGGTGAATGGGTTCGATTTTCGTGATCCTCATGGTCCAATTCACCTTGGACGAGGTTTTGGCTAAAATCGGTGCTCGTCGCTGGAAAAGTCGCTGGTGACGTAGCATTTTTAAAGTTCCCCGTCCTTTGACCTTGAATTTGACCTTGAAGTTTGACCTTGATGAAAATGGTTTTCGATGTGCGGCTAGAACTTTGCACGCGCTATATTTTGGTGCCAAAATTTTGAAGATCGGACAATATCTAGTGGCACTTTTTCAGTTCCCCGTCCTTTGACCTTGAATTTGACCTTGAAGTTTGACCTTGATGAAAATGGTATTCGATGTGCGGCTAGAACTTTGCACGCGCTACATTTTGGTGCCAAAATTTTGAAGATCGGACAATATCTAGTGGCACTTTTTCAGTTCCCCGTCCTTTGACCTTGAATTTGACCTTGAAGTTTGACCTTGATGAAAATGGTTTTCGATGTGCGGCTAGAACTTTGCACGCGCTACATTTTGCTGCCAAAATTTTGAAGATCGGACAATATCTAGTGGCACTTTTTCAGTTCCCCGTCCTTTGACCTTGAATTTGACCTTGAAGTTTGACCTTGATGAAAATGGTTTTCGATGTGCGGCTAGTACTTTGCACGCGCTACATTTTGGTGCCAAAATTTTGAAGATCGGACAATATTTAGTGGCACTTTTTCAGTTCCTCGTCCTTTGACCTTGAATTTGACCTTGAAGTTTGGCCTTGATGAAAATGGTTTTCGATGTGCGGCTAGAACTTTGCACGCGCTATATTTTGGTGCCAAAATTTTGAAGATCGGACAATATCTAGTGGCACTTTTTCAGTTCCCCGTCCTTTGACCTTGAATTTGACCTTGAAGTTTGACCTTGATGAAAATGGTTTTCGATGTGCGGCTAGAACTTTGCACGCGCTACATTTTGCTGCCAAAATTTTGAAAGTCGGACAATATTTAGTGGCACTTTTTCAGTTCCCCGTCCTTTGACCTTGAATTTGACCTTGAAGGTCAAGGTTTAGGGGTGAATGGGTTCGATTTTCGTGATCCTCATGGTCCAATTGACCTTGGACGAGGTTTTGGCTAAAATCGATGCTCGTCGCTGGAAAAGTCGCTGGCGACGTCGCCAACTTCACGGACATAATTTTGTCGGGAGTATGTCAAACTCAATACCTACTCATGGACTCATGGATCTGGGACAGCTTGGTACTGGCTATCGCAATCTTAGCCAAACTAAAGTCGAGCACTGCTACTGCCTCCATCCCCGTGGGTTTTGGAACCTCATGAGTCCTGAAGTCCTGGTCGAGCTTTACGGCCAAACTCCGGCGCCCGGAGCTTGCAGAGTGCAGACAGGCGTTCCTATGGGTCGGGGTAGACCGGCTCGCGGCGGGAACGGGGCGGTCTTCAGTAACAAGCCAAATCCTCTGCCACCGTTGCCGGCACGTTGGATAGTGCAATGAAATTATTATCAGAAAAAAAACAACAACCTCGCCTGCCGCCAACCCACCCAGTCGCGAGATAGCTCAACACGCATGCAGCGGTGCGGAAACCCCATCAAAAATAAATTACATTTTCCGCTAGAATGCCGATAATCATAAGCGACGCTGATTCAATTACTTTGCCCTGGTAAGATAAAGATCACTGACGTGATACGCTGAAACACACCGGCCGACGCACAAGACCAACCGGCCCGAGTGTATGAGACACCCCGCTAAACACTCCAATAATTGATAGCCGGTCTCGGAGCGTGAAAACACTGTCGGCTTGTTTAACCCCCGCCCACCAATCACATCCCTCGATTACCGGCGGCGCCACCCGGGCCAGACACGGGGCGCGGGTGCGTCACCCCTGCCATCACCAATCAACGACCCCGTAACAGCGATCGGACCGATATCCGCATCCTATCAGACACCCCTGCCTCACATCAGACACCGGCCGAGCAGTGGCCGGTCCGAGCCGAGAGGTGTCGGTGCCTATCGGCGGTGAATCCGTCCGACAATCACAGCAGGGTGGGGCTGACCGCGGCCGACCACCCGCTGGGCAATAATCGACAGGGACGGGGCGCCATGGACTCTTTATTGACTGGAACGCGGGTGTAGGGATAGGGAACCGGGCCGGGGTGGGACTCCCTTCTGGATCTGAGGACGTGACGATGGACTCCCGTCTCCTCTCAGACGCTTTTATGGACTTTCGCACAGGCCGAGGACGGAGATTAGGACTTACATAGGACAGTAGACACTGTTGCGGCTCTGAAGTTCAAACTAGCTAGACGCTCAGAGTTGAGGGAGGAACCATGGATGGGGGGCAAGTTGAACCGATTACTAAGGCCATTGGCTTTGTCCCGGTAAAGTTTATGGCACTTAGGATGCAGATTGAATGAGGCCGTGAGAAGACAGGCAATCTGTCTGCTGAGCTAGATCTGATATTTATCGTAACTCAAATCGTTAATCGAGATGTGGTTTGATCGAAAAGGAATTCATATTCACGGCAGAACAAACCAGTGAGCCTGCAGCCCTCAACGGAAACATGATGATGAGTGCTGGTGACGAGTGCTCCGAACTTTTCACATGTAACTTCCGACGATTTACGAGCATTAGCCCACCATTGATTCCCGCCCGTTCGATCGTCCACATACCGCCAGTGACACTCGGCATCGACGGAGTGACATTTATTGCACTAGGTAACAATAACACATCTGACTAGAGTAGGTACCGGTACACCGGTACGCTGCGCGGCCTACCGCCACCACTGGGAGAGGAGAGAAAACGCGACGGCCGGCCGGCCGGCGATATAGTTGGCCCCGCCGTCCGTCCGGATACTGTACGGTAAACCCATCGGGGAGGGGTCTGAGGGCCGCCACCGCGGCGCGGTCTAACCGGTCAGCGAAGCCGAGCAGGAGGTAGTGCCTGCTGTAGTGCTGTACCGCCGCCGCCGACCGACGGGCCGAGACACAGACCAAGGCACGCGGCGCGACCGGGGGGTGGGTCAGTGTGGCAGACCCGACGGGTCAGCTGCTGACCCGGGGGGGGGGGGGGGTCTGACCTGGGATGGCGGGAGGGTTCACTGAGCAGAACATCGGGACTGACTGCGACTGACTGACTGACTGACTGACTGACTGATCAACACGAGGCAGCAGCACCTCCATACAACAGCCTACGCACGGAACGCGCTGACAATAGAGCCGAGTGACGCCTGGCGCATCACAGAAAACTGACCCTTACCGCCGCCGCCTGGCACTGATCGGAACTCATCACTCGCTCTTAAACTCAGACAGAACTCACCACACGCTCTCAAACTCAGACAGCGACCTATATAAAAACAGCAACGGAATAGCATACCGCATACACACGGCAACACCCGCTCTCACTCTGCCGCCCCGCACCACACGTTTGGCTGCCCTGAAACGCAGTCGGATACGCTGCTCGGCGACACGCACCCGGCGGGTCGCCCGTTACTCGGTGGCTGCCACTGCTGATCGTGGTCGCACCACGGGCCTGGCACCGGCCCTGGAATGAAAAACACCGCCCGATACGGATAACATATCCGTCCGGATTGTGGAATGACTCTGACCGACCGACCGATCGGCGGGTATTGGGTGATCCCGTCACCTGGTTCTCGTGTCGACCACCCGGGCAGGCGCTCAGCTCGTCACGATCTCACGGCGCTCGGTCATTCGTACGACACTTCTGAGCACCCGCGGCGCTACACCGGCACCCCTCCCAGCGTCTCAGTCCTTCGCACACCATCCCCGTCTCACGCGTCTGACTCCGGCATCGTCTCCAGCTTGACCAGGTGGATCGGGTCCAGCTCCTCCGGCACTGGCGCCTCCGGCTCAGTCTCCGCCGGCGGAGGGGGCGGCGGCGGCGGCTCTTCGGTCGACTGTGACGCCTCCTCGGTGGCGGGGGCGGCCGGCGCGGGCGGCGGCGGGGGCGGCAGCTCCTCTTCAGGACTGGAGAGTCCCTCCGGTGGAGTAGCAGGTGTGTGGATAATTTGGGGCTCGCTTCCGGGCGCTGTTGGTGATCGCAGCGGCTCGTCCGCCGCGGGGGTAGGCTCGACGGCCGCAGGCTCCGCAGCAACCGCCGCGGGCTCCGTTTTCACCTTGTCTGCCATTGCAGGCTCGGCGGGAGGTTGCGAGGGGGCCGCATCTGTCGCCGATGCGCCACTGTCCGCCACCGTTGCGCCGCTGTCCACCACCTTTGCGCCACTGTCCACCGTCTCTGCGGTCGCGGCGGACGCGGGCTCGTCGACCGAGCGCTGTCGGAACTCGCCGGGAGCTGTCTCCGAGCAGGGAGTCGGCGCCGTGACCACGATTTGGGCCACGCCCAGCGCCGCCGCCTCGGCCGCAGGAGCCGGGGGCGGAGGGGGAGCCGGAGGAGCTGCAGCCGGAGCCGGAGTCTTGGCGGAGCTGTCCGTACCATCCTGCAACAAACAACGGGTAATCAGAAGAAGGAAACTTTCCACAGGCACATGAACACTGAACACGCTCGACTGCCATTGATTATCACTTTCATTAGTTACTGCTGATCTACAGGGTGTCTCAAAAGTTCGCTTACAGGTACCAGCCATGCTTTTTTGTCAATAATTCTGAATCAACATGAAATTAACAGTCAAAATTTTGCATGGGCATTGGTAACAACCTTCCTCAAGCAGCTTCATTGTTTTCAAGCGCATTCGACCCTTCAGGAGCTCACAAAAAGGGTTCACCTCTGAACATGGATCAGGCATGAAAATGGAGGTCGCATACTCGGGTCGGCTGAGAAACTCTCTGCTTCACGAGTAATGGGAATGGTTAGGTCGGAAATGACACATGGCAAAGTGTCGGCGAGGATGAGTACAACATGATGGTCGTCTAATAAAAACGGTGGCTAAAATTTTTGAAGGACAAAACCATGCGAGACTAACAGCGCTTTGAACGACTCTTGTACCGCAGCAGACTCGTGCTCCGGAAAGCAGCTGAAAATGCAGTCCTAACTATTGAAAACTGACTAGAAGCTCACAGACAGAGGTTACCCAGTTTCAAAAATTGCAGGTCATCATAAAATAAAGACAAAATATCATTTAAAATTGTTTATAATATCTATAACGCTAAATTTTGAGGGAAAATAATGCGAAAATCGTCAATGCCGAGGACAAGTGACCCTCCAAAAGTGTCAATTAATGTAAAGTTTAATCTAACGAAGTTTCAAGAGGCAGATCTGGAGCAAATAGCTTTCTTTTACACACAAAATCCGGACAAAACCGCACGATGGACAGGTTTTGGCCGTTTACAAAGCAGAACCTCTCCTGAGGAAAACACTCCGGAACCCAGCGAAGGTCTTGGCATTGGGAATGACGAGCGTTCGGGATTTGCAAATTTTGCAAAATGTGTCTCAGAAACAGATGGCCGACACATTCTGCTACGATATGCTGCGAAAAATTTGCCCCTGGCACTTCCCATTTGTTCAGGAATGGGGTTGTTTTGAAAAGGAAAATGGTGCTTGGGAGGTCGGCGCCAGTCATTCATGAAGGAGTTAGCGCCAGAGCAGACCTACAAAATACTCACGGATGGTGTCGATGGAAGCTATCGGCTTTCAGGGAGAAGCGGATGTTGCCGGGGAGCTCGTTGTTAAGTTTGCATAATGAATTAATATTTTTCATGTAACTTTAAAGTGTATCTTAATTTGCTTTTGGTTTGTAACTTGTGTTAACGGCTGGGCCCCGGTTATCGCTCCTGCGCGCCGCCCGGCCGCCGCGGCGGGCCGCCGCATTGCGGTACAGCCTAACTTGTCAGGGCGCCGCCGATTGCCGCGGCCCTGCGTGTGCTGATTGGTCGGCGGCTGACCACGTGTGGTGAGGCGATGTCGGGTCGTGTCGTGCCGGCGGAGGGCAGTCGCGCAACAGTCCTTGCTGCGGCTGGGTGTGTTGGGCTCTCGAATCTATATCCGTTTGCGGGGCGTTGGCAGGCTCGTCTGTGGGCAGTCTGCCGGCGTTCCCCGCGGCGCATATGCGTTCGAGAATCTAAATTGGAGACTACGTCTGTCGGCTAGCCTCCACCCCACACCCATTTGGTCCCGACCACCAAAACACAGCGCCATTAATGCGGCAGTTAAAACGTGAACGTCTGTGGGCTGATCGTCTGCTGCTATTAATGGTGCTGTATTGAAATTAACCATTTAGCGTGCCAAGTACGGGCGCTCATAATTATACGGCTGTGAGCCTATTAAAGGGTTGGTAATTGCGGGGTAGCGCTCGAGCCTATCTCGAGTATTTACTTGTACCTATTTAAGGATCGAGTCGGCACTGTGGCCGCATCTGTTTATTGCGATTGGCGACCCCTGAAGCGCGGGCGGCAGGGTCACTGTTTTCTCCGGTGTTTAGAGCTGGTTTACCCGGACTTTGATTAAAATACATCCGCTTGGTGTATTTATAACTTTTTTTGGGTTTCATTCGCTACACATTCGACTTGGAATCGCAACATAGTCCTCCGGGCCGGATCATTTATTCAGTGGAGGACACAGTCCCCAAGGCTACCGGTATTAAATTTTGTTAAATTTTGTTAAGTCCACTGGGTAAATTGATAGTTTGTTTTTGAACATACAGTCCACTTTGTACTTTGATTTAGTTCCCATTTCACTCAAACATGGAGGAGCTACTGGCTGCTAGGTCGCGTCTGCGCACAAAGGCTACTAAAGCGTGCAACGATCTCCGAGCCTACAGGGAGGGAGATCGGAAAGCGCTAGACCCGGACCAACTTGCCCTAAAACTCCACCATGTGGAGAAGATCCAAACTGAGTTGCAGGGCTTGCAGGTCCAGCTGGACAAACAGGGTCAAGCCGATGAGACGAATCATGTTCAGACTCTGGAGGATGAGGCCTTCCTCGGTTCTCGCCTCCTGGCTCGCCTCGAGAGAGCTGAAGAAGCTCAATCCAGGGCCTCTGAGTCACTGAACACAGCTGGTAGCGCCGATTTGAAAACATCCCTCTCCGTAAAAATTCCCACTTTCAACGGTGAGGTGATGAAATGGCCTGAGTTTTGGGAACTCTTTTCTATTGCTGTGCACGACAACCAGTGCTATGCCAACGTTCAGAGATTCGTGGTCCTCAAGTCGCATCTTGCCGGAGCGGCATTGAGGGCCATTCAGGGCATCCCAGTCACGGGTGACGGGTATGTGCAGGCGGTGTCAGCTCTGAAAGCGCGATTTGACCTCGAGAATGTGCGACGGGAGACGCTCTTGAAGGAGCTGATGAACATGTCATCAGTCCGCCACGGTGACTTGAAGGCCATGCGATCCTTCATAGATCACCTGTCTGCGCACACGAGAGCTCTCAGCACTCTGGGTGTCTCCTCAGAGAGCCTATCCAGCCTGCTGCTGCCCATGGTGAAGGGCAATATCCCGGAAGACTGGCGTCTGGAGTGGGCCCGGCGATCGAGTCACCACTTTGATGACTTCCTGGTGTTTTTGAAGGAGGAACTTCGGGTCAGAGAGCTTGCTAGGGGCCCGAATAGTGAATACTCTGCTGTTGACCCACCAGCAACGTTCTCGGTGACCACCAGAGACCTCGACTCTGAACACCTGGCCAGGGAATGTCTGGGCAGTTCGTGTGCTGAGCGTGGCCGCCAGCATCACTCGCTGCTGCATGATGCAGAGCTTTGGGCACAGCGCTCGTCCTCCTCAGCCTCCGAGTTGAGGCCTGAGGCTGAGCCACTCTCGCCCACCGGGCCTTCTGCTTCGGACACTTGTGCAGAGGCTCAGACGCATGGTGTTGAGCTGCCCAGCCGTCACCGATACAATGTCAGCTCTACAGAAAAGAGCTTCTTGCAGACCTCTGCTGTTGTGGCTGCAGGTCCCAGTGGTCGGAAACCGACATGCGGTCCCCTTGTTGGAGGATCTCACGCCTCCGAACTTGACATGAGGAGCACAGACGTGCTATGCTCACCGGTCCCAACTGCTCAGCCACCGCGGTTGCCGTCTGAGATCCAGACGGCTGATGATTTCCGGGGTGGTAAGGTTGACGTCCTCGTAGCGGCTGATGACGTGCATCAGGTCGTCCTACAGGATCAGTTGGAAGCTGATGGGCTGAGAGCCATTGATACTAGTTTTGACTATGGGCTGAAAGGTCGAGACAGTGATGGTCCCCACATGAGCCAGTGCGTTCCAAGTCGGCACGATGCTGCCGACCTGGACGCGAGCCCAACTGGCATCGGTGATACCGAGCTGAACGACTCTCGCTCCAACTCACAACTGATGTGGAGTGAGAAGCTCCACGAGCCGCCCCCGATCTGGGGCTCTGATGAGAGGCCGACATATGGCCGCCGCTCCTGGCCGTCGTGGTGCCGTGAGGCGCCCTCGATCGTCGGCCCCCGACCCATCCCGTCGGTGCAGAGGAAGCACCCCGGCGGGATCTGGCGGTGGCATCGGTGGCGCCGTCGAGGGTGAACCCACCGCAACGCGCCCCAGTGAGGTTCATCCCCGAGGCTGTCCCATGGTGGGGAGGCTTTTGGCAGTGATTCGTGAGGTCTGAGAAGCATAGTAGGTTAACTGTAGGATAAGCTTAGTTAAGTGTTTAGATTATTTGGTCGCAGGAAGACAACATGGGCGGTAGCAGGATGGCAAACTCAGTCTGTCGGCTGAGTGCATGGCAGCTTGGCAGCGCCATATTGCCGCTGGATTATGCTATCTGCTGTTCTCGCTACTCACGAATCTTTCTTGTCTTTTTAGTGTAACCGTTGACGTCCTGGAGATGCTTCAGAAGGACGACCACCGGTCGCAGCGGGAGGCCGTCCGGGTGATGGTGATCCTGAACCTGACGTCGGGCGGCTCCCAGGAGCTGGTAGCGGAGCTGTGCCGACTGGGCGCCGCCAAGCCTCGCTGTGACCTGCTGGCCGCCGGGGGTGCCGACCTCATCATGGTCTTCATGGACGCGCCGTCGAACGTGCTGAGGTGCGCCGAGCAGGCGGACCGGGAGGGCACCGTGGCTCTCCAGGTGGATGAGTGCGGCGGCCTGGACCGCATCGGGTCGCTGCAGACGTACGAGGAAGAGCCGTCCTCATCATCGGCAGGCACTTCGACGATGACGACTGGGAGGACGCTGAGGTGGCGGCGCCCGCCGCCGCCGCCGATGGCTTCCAGCTGAGCGTTGACACAGATGCGGCCACGGCCGGCGACCTCCAGTTCTATGGCGGCGGTCTGCGCGGGACAGTCATGAGAGTGGTGCGCCGGTGATGCGAGAAGTGGACTTTAGTTATGAAAATGGGGCAAGCCCCATTTTGGTGGGGAGTATGTTAAGTTTGCATAATGAATTAATATTTTTCATGTAACTTTAAAGTGTATCTTAATTTGCTTTTGGTTTGTAACTTGTGTTAACGGCTGGGCCCCGGTTATCGCTCCTGCGCGCCGCCCGGCCGCCGCGGCGGGCCGCCGCATTGCGGTACAGCCTAACTTGTCAGGGCGCCGCCGATTGCCGCGGCCCTGCGTGTGCTGATTGGTCGGCGGCTGACCACGTGTGGTGAGGCGATGTCGGGTCGTGTCGTGCCGGCGGAGGGCAGTCGCGCAACAGTCCTTGCTGCGGCTGGGTGTGTTGGGCTCTCGAATCTATATCCGTTTGCGGGGCGTTGGCAGGCTCGTCTGTGGGCAGTCTGCCGGCGTTCCCCGCGGCGCATATGCGTTCGAGAATCTAAATTGGAGACTACGTCTGTCGGCTAGCCTCCACCCCACACCCATTTGGTCCCGACCACCAAAACACAGCGCCATTAATGCGGCAGTTAAAACGTGAACGTCTGTGGGCTGATCGTCTGCTGCTATTAATGGTGCTGTATTGAAATTAACCATTTAGCGTGCCAAGTACGGGCGCTCATAATTATACGGCTGTGAGCCTATTAAAGGGTTGGTAATTGCGGGGTAGCGCTCGAGCCTATCTCGAGTATTTACTTGTACCTATTTAAGGATCGAGTCGGCACTGTGGCCGCATCTGTTTATTGCGATTGGCGACCCCTGAAGCGCGGGCGGCAGGGTCACTGTTTTCTCCGGTGTTTAGAGCTGGTTTACCCGGACTTTGATTAAAATACATCCGCTTGGTGTATTTATAACTTTTTTTGGGTTTCATTCGCTACACATTCGACTTGGAATCGCAACACTCGTCAAACCTAAATCCGACGCAGAAACTGCGGGGGATTCCCCTACAAGAGCTTGAAAGCTGGTAACCTTTTATCAGCCTCCGGCAGCTGACGGAGTGACGAAAATCGGTATGGGCAAATATTTTTGGAGATACAGCAAAGGGTTTGGTTTCCAACCTTCCGAATCAGATGTCAAAGCATGCATATTTGTCTAGTGTACACACGGACACCAAAACCTTAGATTTTTGGCCGGTTCTTATATGCTTTATTGACATGGGAAATGTGTAAGCGAACTTTTGAGACACCCTGTAGACCTTAGAACACACTATTGTGGGCATAAAAAGTACGGCTAAAACCTTCCCAGCTGAAGCACAGCCTTTGCTCTCACGAATTAAAGGCATCATACTACCCCCATAATCACCAGCCGTGGAACCATTGCCACGGACTGTACCGAACCGTACCTCGGCGGTGACGGCGATCTGGATGTCTGTGCACGAGGCCGACTCCTGTCCTCCACTCTGAGCAGCGTCCGATCCTGTCCGGCCGGGGAGCGAGCAGGGTCAGTTGCGTAGGGCATATCAACACGATACACGACGCTAGCTCTATCTGTCTCATCCTGAACCCTGCACGGGACTGTAAACCTGCTCAGCAGTCTAACAACAACACCTACGGCCAGACTCTCCCGGGGATGACCAGGTGCGGATAGGTGAGCAAATTTCTGTCATTATGATAGTTATATCGGATCAGCGTCTAAGTTTTCAGGAAAGTGCCGAAGCACTGCCTAGCCCGGCTGCCCGTGCTCAGAGCTCGGCCGGTGCACTCCTCCCTGGTGGGTCCGGTTACTCTCCCGTGGCCATAACTATGTCCCAGGTGCGCTAACACACCGCGCTGCTTTCCATAATGACCACAGCGACGGTCGGTATGCCGCGTTAGAATTCAGCCAGAGCCATTAGACGGCTGGGACGGCCGGACCTCGCGGTATGAGGAGAGGAATATCGCCGACCGCGGGAGGAGGCACGGGGAGTAGACGGCAGGAGAGGGGCTTATGAGAGGAGTTTGGAGCGGCGTAGAGCAGAGGAATACAGTGGTAGAGGTGCAATTTGTCCTTAGGAAATACAGCCGCATTAATTACGAGAACAGCGCTTGTTAAAGAGGGTAGCTCGAAGCGACAGTTGTGGGAATAGTCGGGTTAGGTCGTTATTACTTGGAGTGGCTCTACATATTTGAAACACGAAATGGTTAAGCAGAGGGAAGCATGGGTACAATGAAAATTGGAGTCACAGTTCGGCTCCCCACACTGGAAAATGGGCTCAGTTGGGTGTTCGGTGATGACAAAGAGAACACACGGTGAAAGGTGTGAGCAGGTATTTTGCAGCGTCGGCTTAGAGAGGTAAGGTATAGGTAGCCATAGATGTGTTATCGGTGGGACGTTCAGAGAGAAGACAGTTTCGTGGTCAGTGGGCACAGTTACAATCAGATTAGTTAGCGGTACAACTCGGAAGAAAAAGTTCAAAAGATCGCCGAGCCAGAAACGACGCAGAGCTGCGAAAGTGCGGTGCAAAGTGTAGAGTCAGAGCTGAAAATGTAGCAGAAAACAGGCGCGCACACCGATACACACAGGCGGAGAGCGGGCGGGCGGGGAGGGGGAGACAGCGAGAGCACACAGAGCGCGTGCGGCGGGCACACGACAGTTGGGCGCGGCGCTCCCGGCGCCCCTCACCTGAGCTGCGGTCCTCGCCCCTGGCACGGTACGCCCGCTGCTGCTCTTGGGACAATGCCAAATCAAAACCGGGCGAGCAATACGAATAAGACACCACTGAAAACGGAACGAACCAAATGACTGGGGCAGAACTGAGCCGATCCAGCTGGGCCATGTATCGGCCCAGACGACACTCACATGTTCACATATGCACGTACATAAAAACGTACAGACGGCTGGACGCGCGTCACTGGAGCTGCCGAGGCTATGGAGCCCGGTCTAACCGTAACCAAAGGCCAGATAATCTCGGATATCGCGCAAGTGACGTTCAATGAATGTGGCGATTGAACGCATCTTTAATCTTACTTCAACAAGACAGTGATATTCCGTTAGACGCATCCGAAGTTTTACAGCCATTGGTATGCTACACTTAATTTTTATCAAATTCTCGCGTTTTCTAACTATCTATATATTATCATGCGAATCCACACTCGGGCTCCCAGAAAGCAGACCAGCCTACAGCTTTTCAGTAACTTTTCAACATTTGGATTTTGTGTAGCGGGAATTTGCGGCAAGAATATGAATGAACTAGCTATTTACAGAAGACATTACAAATTAAAGCACCGCTGAAAGCCAAAACACTGATGTCTTTTTTACAAACAAATGGGTAAATGGCGCTGATATAATGTGGGGCGTTGATATCAGGCCATAAAGCAAATTAGAGGATTTGAGAGTAAAAACAATAAATCTCCGCCTGCAAAAACAAAAGGATACTCGGTAAAGAACCATCTCTCTACAGAGCCACCACGTGCTTAACCTTTTAAAGAGCTAAAATATCATGCGAACCCGACTACACCTACGGCCGTTTGACAAATCGACAAAGACAAACGCAAACACGAACAAATATACCACTGAATGCATTGCTAGCATGCTCACTGAGAATGCAGCAAAGCTGAGCAGACACTACGCTTCTGTATAAACTGAGCATAAAAAATATCGATGTGGGTGTTTGTTGTAAAAACGTGTGAGCGCTACGCATGTGTATTAGCGGACGGACTACGGCCTATGTAAGTATTAAGTGCAGGCCAAGCTGAGACGAACAGTCTCGATATGAATTGCAGGGGAGACAAGCGTTGCTGTAGCTGCATTTTCAGCGATACGGGTGGTGCAGATACGTGTGAATACTGCATGGTCTGAGCCCGACTGTAGAAGTGAAGCCGACTAACTACAGTGTGATGTGTGCGCCGAGTTGCCCCTGAAGAGGTTCCGAGCACCCTGTGTCTCCCATTCAGTGAAATCCGTTCATAAGTATCCTTTCTTGGTGAGCTTGAAGACCCATGGTCTCTGTGCCCGATGGATGTAAGTGCGATGTATCGGCTAGCTGAAGTAATTACGACAGAAAGTTGTTTCTTACAGCAGGACCCTTCTCTTTGCTAGTACAGCGAAGCTTTCTTGCTTCCTTTTGGCCGGGCGGCTGAGAGTCACCGACTACGGCCCACCCATGTCATCCGGTGTTCTCAATGCACGGCTGATGGGTCACACACTGCAGTCGTCGCAACCCACCACACGTGTTTCTGTAGTGGAGCTTAGCTTAGCGGAACAGTCCTGCCTGTCCAGGACGGTGTGCGGGCGGCTGTCGCAGCCAAGACAGCCACTGGACTCCATTCCAGCCCACTCTCAGTCTCTGAGAGAAGCTACCCGGCGCCGGCGGGGGGCTGAACGGGCAGTCAGCGAGACAGCAGCAGTCACAGCCAGGCACGGGACCTCGTACCCAGCCGTAACTGGCCCGAACGAGACCAATAAACCCCAGCCGCGCACAGAGATTAGTCGGAACGTTGTCCGAGTGGCGCCGGCTGACATACCCACGCCACGCCCACCGTGGCACGGGGACTGGCCCATTCGGTGTCTCCAACGTGAGTTTACATGTCGACCCAAGAGGTGTCTGACCCGTGCGGGGTCAGTGACCAAATCTGCACCGGCCAGATATACGGTCTCTCAGGCGGCAACCCCGAGTTTATGTGATCAAGTCAACATCGTGAGACTGATCCCGAGTGTGGTTGGACACTCTTTTCTATGCAGTGCTCGGTCATCAGTCGCCAGGCCAAATCAAGGTGATGAGGCGAGTGAGATATAAAATACGTGAAGGCTTTGATCGTGTGAAGCTTATCTGCGAATAGCTGCTACTCCCTGTGCGATTTCAGACCCGAATAGTACGTCTCTGGACTGTGAACTTCAAACTGTGTATTTATAGGTGTAATTGACATACCCCGTACGCATTTGACATGTGACCTGCTGTGTATCTGTATTAGAGATGTCAATCGGATACCAACTTTTTGGTATACCGATACCAAACCGATACCAACTCGGTATTTGGTATTTCAATCATAATGTGTTTGGTATTTTGTTGGTATCACGAACCCTCGCTAGTGTTTAAGAGGCTAAGAAATCGGTAAAAAGTTGGTATTTTCCTCATGTTTCCAAGTTGGTTTGGTTTCGGTATTTCTCCACGGTTTTGGTTGGTATTTGGTTTGGTATCGGTATTCCGATTTTCCGTAATTGACATCACTAATCTGTATGTCCCGCTGACCTGCCCTCTCGTTTCTGACCTGTGACCTGCTGTGTTCCGTCTGCGCCCCTAACCTGTCCCTCTCGTCTCTGACCTGTGACCTGCTGTGTATAAGCATGTGTGTGCCCCTGGCCCACCCCTCTTGTCTCTGATCTGTGATCTACTGTGTCTGTTTATATGTCCCGCTGACCCACCCCTCTCGTCTCTGACCTGTGACCTGCTGTGTGTAATGTGTATACTGCATATGTCCCGCTAACCTGCCCCTCTCGTCTCTGACCTGTGACCTGCTGCTCGGCGGCGCCGTCGCCCTGCTCGCCCGGCTGCGGGGTCGGCTGAGTCACTATGACCATCTCGGGCGGCAGCAGGCTGGCCGGTACGTCCGGAGGAGTGAACACGGGCGGCGCCTCGCCCAGACCGGACGTCTCGCTCTGCAGACGCACCACGAGCGGGTCAGGTCAGGTCAGGGTTGAACACGGGCGGCGCCTCGCCCAGACCGGACGTCTCGCTCTGCAGACATAACGGCAAGGTCAGGTCAGGTCAGGGGTGAACACGGGCGGCGCCTCGCCCAGACCCGACGTCTCGCTCTGTAGGCACCACGAGCGGGTCAGGTCAGGTTAGAGAAAGGCCAGGTCAGTTCAGAGGTTAACACGGGCGGCGCCTCGCCCAGACCGGGGTGGTGTTTCACCGGTGCTAGCAGCACGCTGCTATTTCATTTCCCGAGCTGACGTCACACTTGTGGTAGTGTTGGAGCAATGGGCTTATTGACGTCTCCATGGATCCCAATTTGACACGTGTAACAGCAGCGTGCTGCTATCACCGGTGAAACACCACCCGGACGTCTCGCTCTGGCTTCACAACGGGGAGGTTAGGTCAGGTCAGAGTAAGGTCATGTTGACGGACTGTTCTGGGATCTGCTAAGTGAAATAAAGGCTGGGTGACACCTAGCAAGTCATTGAGGTGATATGCAGAAGCGACGGTACCTGTTCGTTCCAGACTGTCTGGGAGTACGTTTGAGATGCGGTTTACAGCGAGGATAACACACATCCACCCTCAAGCCGCCTCCGACCGATACCGTCGTTCAGTCTATGTTCCGAACGAGTATGTCCGGTCGGCAGTGAACACTGAACACCGACCGACGGCGGGGGCCGAAACAAACAGCGACCGTGGTGACTGATGACGGCCCCTGCCGGCCGGACCGCCCCTCATCGTCCTCCCCCCTCCCCCGCGGCCCTCCCCTCCTCCCCGCCGAGACACCCCGCCAGCCCACAGTCGTTAGCACACCGCTCGCCGCCGGAGCCGACACCGAGCCATCGCTCCGCAGAGCGGCGCCGACACTTGTAATGCCGCTGCGGCACGGTGCGGGCTCGGAGGGCGGCACGGCACGTGGGCGGGCCGCCGGACGGTGGCGGTGATCGCTCACAAACCGGCGCAACACCTCACCGCCGACCGAATTACAATCAGCACGCCGTACCGGGCCTGTGTAACGGCTGCGTGGTACCGCCGAGAACAAATAGGCTCATTAACTAGCATGGATTTCAGCGGTGGCCACGCCAGCTTACAGTTAACCCGGCTCAGATAGCGGGAGAACATTCGAGGAATGAGGTAAAGCGATAGGCGGGCGGAATAACTGACTAAACGGAACGTGCTAAACGAATAATGCATGTTTCTGACACAGGGTTTGCTTTAAATGACGTTTTGATGCATGCTTTCCATCGAGAGGCGGGTTCCAGCGGAAACACTCTAACCCACCCACCGCACTCTCTTCCTCCTTCCCTCCTTCTTTTCTTCGCTCTCCCGTCCATCCGTATGCCACGTGTGACAAATCAAAGTCCCGGGGGAGAGACAAGCGGGCACGCGGTGACCTACGAGTCACTCCAACTGACCTCAGGTGTGAGCGGGTCACCGTTGGCGTGGCAGTCCTCGACCACCAGCGAGGGGAACAGACCGGTGCGCCCCTCCAGCTCGCCCTCCCACCAGCCGTCGTCGACGCCGTCATGACCGACGGTGCGCAGCACGCGGATTATCTGGTCCTCGATGAGAGTCAGCTCCTCGGGACACGTGGCCTCGTAGTCGTATAGCGCCCGGCAGAAGTGGGCACCTGCAGGACGGAAGGAGATCGGCGGTGAGGGTGGTAATAGCACAACTCTTTTACCTGAAACTAGCAAATGGACAATCGACTTACGCCAGAATTGCAAGGACAAATCGCAATAAACGATCAAAATGTATTAATTATGGTTGATACTCAACGAAAACAACTTTGTGAAATATTCGATACAGAAAATCGCATTTGTAACGAATTTGAGAGAGCTCCCGACAGGTTTGCTGGAAATTGACAGGCATTTGGATAGTTCAACGTCTTATGATTCAACTTAGCATTATCTTTGTCCGTTTGAGCTAATATCCGATAAAATTTAGTCCATTAATTTAGATGACTAGCCTATTACGTAAAACTACCCGAGTGTAGATGATGCAATATCGTATTCTGATAAGCATCTGGCCAACAGCTGCAGTATGCAACTGGCAATTAATCGGCCTAGCAAAATGCAAAGAGAACAGTCGCAAGAAACAAAATAAAATAACCAACTTCTATGAGTGAGATACTTTGAAAACAGACAGCTTTTGTCGTAATAGTTGCTAAAAAAGCTATGTGGAACCAAATCGCCATCAAGTACCGAGTATTTCAAGCTGTACGGTCACAATACCTCTGTTTGAATACAAATTCTTTGACAGCGCTGGGTCAAATTTAACGTCAGCGCTTAATAAATAAGCGGTAAGCTGCACTGAGTGCACAGTATCAGACCCTCACACTTGACCTGTCTCTCAGACCGTTCTCCTCCGTGAGTACCACCCCACACCCGCCCCGGCGGACCGTTCCCAGCCCCACACCGTCCCACCATCGATCCCGGCTCTGTGTAGCGGCGAGCGGCGCCTGTCAGCGGTCCAGTCGCCGCTGACCTGACCCGACCCGACATACGCTGACCGATGACCTGACCTGACGTACGCTGACTTGACCTGGCATACGCTGACCTGACCTGACGTACGCTGACTTGACCTGGCATACGCTGACCTGACCTGACGTACGCTGACTTGACCTGACGTACGCTGACCTGACCCGACCTGACGTACGCTGACCTGACCTGACCTGACGTACGCTGACTGAGGACCTGACCTGACGTACGCTGACCTGACCTGACGTACATACGCTGACCTGACCTGACCTGACCTGACGTACCGGGCTCGTGGCCGTCTGCCGGCGCCAGCGGCAGCGACTGGGGCGGCTCGACCAGCACCGGCGGCGCCTCCGGGGCGCCCTCCTGACCCTCCTCGATGGTGGCTAGCTCAGTGCCGTAGTCGACAGAGCTGAAACTGACGCCCCCTTCCGTCTCCACCTGCGGGAGGGGGGGGGGGACGCAGGCAGGGTCGTTAGTGTGTGTGGGGGGGTGGGGGAAGGGGGATAGGTGCGTGACTTGGGACATTTGGGAGAGCGTGAAAAATAACATCATTACAATCAGCTGACATTGCTGTTGACAACGAATTATGTCCGGCTAATTATTAGCTCATTCCCGAAATGAGTTCTCTGGAGTTCACCGTCGTATACAAACCATTACGTTCGTTGCAGAGTAGTGCAGAGGACGTTCGGTCGATCTAATTGTAATTACTTCCTGTTTCAATGCAGTGCTTCGGTATAACTCGCTTAGCCTAACTCGCTTAACTAGCTTCGGTTATCGTCTTTTTTCGGACAATCGTCCACACTGACGGTGACATTAGGGTGAGATGGACCTTTAGACTGGAATGTTTCTGCCTAAGGAAAGTACCATTCATCCTACCTGCACGACTGCCGCTACAGTGCTATACAGCACTAAGCACACACATGATTGCACAGTGAACACTGCACGAACCACATACCTCGACATAGTTGTGCGGGATGAGTCCCTCGTCTCCGTTCTGGTTCCTGGCGCGCACCCAGCCGTCGCCGTCCCCCTCGCTGGTGATCTCCAGAGGCTCGTTCTCCACAATCGTCAGCTCGTCAGGGTTCTGAGCCTGTCGAAGAGCAGGGAGTTTGGTATATCACCGGAAAAGTTCTGAGCTTGTGGGAGAGTATGACACAGGTATAGAGGCATAAGGTTCCGGCCCGGGAGGGGCAAATAAATAACGATAAAAGTAAAACAGACCGATGGGTATTTGAGGAGCTAACGGACGGTCGGTCACACAGAAATGACAGGGGAAAGAATTAGAGGGGGCGTGGTAGGCTCGCATCGCCAGGTTCTAGACCTTCAAATCACGAGCATAAGCAATGAGCATAGGATAGGTATGACAGGGTCGGCATCTAAATGATTCAATACACAATGACAGCGCGATGATAAAACCGAAGTGTGTTTGAAGTTTGAACGTGTATGCTCAAGACTTACTCAGGAAGTATCAAATGCCCAAGTCATTGCGAGCTTGTGTGAAGTCAACTGTCATGTGTCCAAGTCAAAGGCCAGAAAAGACGGTAGGCATCGTGTCAATCCGTGTCCTGTTGCATGCCGGTCCGATCTCACTTCATTCGCTGGTGTCGTATAGCCCCGCCCCAGCAGCCCCCTATCTCACGCTCCCCGACGCGTAGGGATCACATGACCGCCGTGTCTACCACCCTGCGTCTGTGTAACATGACCCGTCGTCTCGCCTGGGGCGGTAAACCTTGCTGTCCCCGAGAGCAGCTCAGTAGCACCACAGACACGACGCGGGGCGGGCGTGGCCTTCTGTGCGAGCGTGCTTGTGTTAGTGAATGGCGTTTGAAGTGATAGTTGATACGCATGTCTTGTGCTGACAGAGAGGTGCTTGTGAGACGGCAGAATACACTTTATTGGTTGTCAGTAAGAGTCAGTTTTGTGCACTCCTCTTTTTGTTTCATGTTCTCTTTGTCTGACTCCTTGCAACCATGCGACAAACTCCCATTTTGGTGTCGGCAGCGCTCTGCTCTGTCAGTTAGTGGGGCCGGCCTGTTATTGACAAGGCGCGGCCGCCGCCCAGCTGATATGGCCGTCTTGGCTCCGCGCCAGCCACGGCGGACGGGCGGCCGGATTCAGCGGATAGAAAGGAGCTTATCGGGAGGGGAGGAGCCAATGACGTCATCCAGCGGCGCTCCATCTACAGGCGTCTACGTCAGATTGTGGAGTGGCGGCGCAAATCCTCGTGGCTCGTTGGTCTAGGGGTATGATTCTCGCTTAGGGTGCGAGAGGTCCCGGGTTCAAATCCCGGACGAGCCCTGCGTTTTTGACCCGAGATGACCCTTTGTTGACCAATTCAACAGATTACAATCTACAGCTCCATGGGAGCTTGCTGTGAGAAGAGTCCAATGTCAGATGTTCATTGAAAAGTGCATCTTATTTACCTCGTAATGGAAGAGCGCTATGCAGCGTGAGCCGACGGCGGGCGGCACGCCGGTGTCGGCCGTCTCTGTGTGGCCGTTCAGCTGGCCCTGCAAGTCGGACGACTCGGCCGGTGGCGGCGGCGCGTCCTCGTCACCCGCCTCCGGCTGGCCCCAGTCGGGATCGGTCGGCCAACTGGTCTCCACCCCCGGCAGCGTGGGAGCCGGCGGCACGGGCGTGGTGGGCAGCTGACCCCAGTCGGGTGCGGCGCCCCAGCCCTCCGTCAGCTGGGCCATCTGAGACTGCGCCGCCAACACTGCAGACGGAGGAGGACGGGGCTGTCATTTGTCAAACGGCGCCCAACACTGCGTGCACGGCCAGCCTACACGACTTATTCATATTGAAAGGGAAACGGAAATATGGTAGGTACTGGCTCTTGCAGAATATGTGATGATATAAGATACTGGACGACATGAAAACATTTTAGTTGATGCCTCCACAAGACACCAATGTGACGTCAGCAGATCAGACGAATGGGTCGGCCTTTATTGTATTTTTTAACTAGCCGCCTCGATCCTCATCGGCTCGTTGGTCTAGGGGTATGATTCTCGCTTCGGGTGCGAGAGGTCCCGGGTTCAAATCCCGGACGAGCCCACTAGTTTTCATCCGGTAACACAAACGTTTTTCACAGGTGCCGCTCGAGCCACTCAAGCCACGACACACTGAGATGTCCATCCACTCAGCAGCCGGCGATTTTGCTCACCCTCTTTGTCGGTCTGGTAATCGTCCTCGTCATCCTCCTGTCCGTCTGTGCCGGCGGTGCCCTGCGAGTCGAACCGGCCGAACGCACTGCCGGCCGGCACCGGAGACGGCATCGGCGACGCGTCGTTCAGGTCACTGTCGTCATCGCGGTACTGCCGGACACGGGCGGGTCACGTCAGGGTGAGTCTTATGCCCCAGGGCACACAAGAGCTTATCGATAACCTGGCAGTGACATTGCTAAGCTCCAGGCAGGAGTGGGAACAACCAGAATGTTGACAACCGGCAGAACCGATATCGCACACCGCAGCACCTGTTACCTCTATCCTGGCATATGCCACCTGTCTCACCAGCCTGGTATCGATCACAGGTCACCTGTTCACACTGAATGGAAAGCACCTGTTGGTGGTTCACCTGTTCACCCGGCCACAACTGACCTGCTAGAACCTGCAGCAACACCTGCCACCCGCTCACTGTTCAATTTCAGTGTTCACCTCTCATGCTCACATGCACTACATATATACCCAGACTGTTCATAAACTGCCTGTTATTCAATGAGCCCGTCCTATGTTCCCGGGGTATGTGTACCAGTACTTTATGTGCTGTTGACCAGTCTGTTTATCCCGCTCTGAGTCTGTTCACCTGTTCTCTGACGCTGAGCTGGCTGCCGGAACGGCACATGGAACCCCTACTGGCCCCAGTGGGGGTTATTATATTTATAGGGGTTATCATATTCACCTGTTCCCTGTTCTGTTCTCCCCCACAGTTACCCACCTGTTCTCTGACACTCCTCAGTCACCCACGCCCCCCCCTCCCGCCCTCTCAATTTACCTGTTCTCTGACGCTGAGCTGGCTGCCGGAGCGACACATGGAGCCCTCCACCGTCAGCTGGTCCACGTCAAACTGGTTCATAAACTCGTCCACATTCACTGGAGGCGGGAGAGAGGGCCGAAGGGGGTCATACGGCGGTCATACGGTATGAATGCCACACGCGGCTGGGTGGACACGGTGGTTATATGTAGAAGGGAAGAAACAAGTGGCTGGCACGACAACATGAAACAGGCGTGGTGATATTATAGGACCTAATAACACGTCCTGTTAGAACAACACTAACCTACCATTTAACAACCTAGCATTCGATCGGAGAATATTCCGCTGTTGAGGCCTTGGTATACCCGTGGCACCCTTTTCATTCCCCATCTCTAACACAACCCCGAGTTCAATATCAAACGCGCTGGACCCTCCGACGGCCCCACGTGACGCCAATCGAAGTCGGCCGCGGCGGCTGTCGGTAAACACCCCCCGTCTCACCGAGCCGTCCCACCGAGCCGGTCGGCCGGGGAGGCGGCCGGGTCGGATAAAACGCCCTCCGACAGATGGGCAACGTCGGTCCGTGACCGATCGCCGGGCCGATGATGAATAAATGCATCGCGCGCCCGGTATGAGCGATCTACCTATGTGCTATCGAACGGGGAGGTTGTGGTGGTGTCCGAGAGTTGCGCGGAAGTGAGGAATGCCGTAACTAACAGGAACGGAAACTCACATACAGCTTACAGGGGTGGTAAGGTAACGCACATCTGACAGGGGTGGTAAGATAAGATAACTCACCTCCGCCATCCCTCAGACATTGTATTCGCGCCTGACACTTGACCATCGCAGTCTGAAACGGACAACATGAACGGGTTAGTTGCTGATGGACACTGTATTCACGCCTGACACTTGACCATGGCAGTCTGGAACGGACAACATGAACGGGTTAGTTGGTGATGCATTTCGGATGAAGAGAAAGATACAGATAACAGATAAAGGTGAAGAGTAATCGTATAATGTGCTCAAGCTATTTTTGGAATAATTATAGCTGTCCATTCTGCTTATAAATATACTAAAAGAATCTTCTGAGGAAAAGGATTAATTACGCTGTGGAGATGATTGAGCTCCTCATGTCTCGAAATAGCACGTTAAAATAACCAAATAAAACTTAAAGCTATATAACGCCATCCAGACAGACGAAGGACGCCGAAACCAATAGTCCAATTCTCTTCGACCGTTCCAGTTTGATCCGGCCGCAGTGAGCCCTCCTTCCACCAATCCTACCATGGACTTATCCCGTCCAGGCAATGGGCGTCGTGTCAGCGGACCGAATCCCCAATAAGACCGCATAGAACTGCGGTGGACAAACGCGATCCGGGCCATCGGAGGTCTGTGGCGCGACAGCGGACTGGTCTGGTCCAGTAGGATCCATTAGTTCGGCCGACAGAGTTCCGTAGCTCGGCTGATCCTCTGCAGAGCACTTTCGTCCCGTCCTCTGAACCCTGTCAGTCCTCCACAGAGAATCGTCGGCTCAGTCCAGCAGAATTCATCTGGTCCGTTACATAAAATTTGTCGGTCCATCCTTTCAGGGCTGCGTCATTCCGTCCTCTTCCAGAACTCATTCGCCCCGTCCTCTCAGCTCCTCCAGTCGTCCTCTCGGCTACGTAGTTCAGTCCTCTCAGTTACGTCGGTCTATCCTTTATCACATAACTTCGTCAGCCCGTCTCAGGAGAGCTCCGTCGGCTCGGCCCCTCCCAGCTCTGCGGACTGTCAGCGGTGACCATCCGAGCGGCAGCAGCTCCAGCCGTATGTGAGGGCGGACGATTTATTTCCCCAGGCTGTCCTTAACTGCCGAGCTACCGCCGTTCTACGCCCACAGCCCCCGGTGGACACGTCTGCGGCTACTGCGCGGATTTGGCAGGACTACTGAAGGGATTGCGGTGACACAGACTTGTCAGAGCGGATGGGGAGACTCTGGTTTGAAGCTTGACCTGCCAGCATTAGGATAAAATGTATGTGCCGTGAACGTCAATCGATGAATTGTGGAAACGACAGCCGCCGGGCGCGCTTTATTTATGGACGCTGGAAATCATGGGCCGCCCTGTCGGCTGGATACCTACTCAATGAAGTGACAAGACCAGCCAGTCTAAATGCACCAGATCCGTGACCGTCTGGCTACTCAATGAAGTCGTGACGGGACCAGTCAGACCTAAATCACCGCATCATCCAGACCGGTCAGACACAGACACTACCGAGCGATAACCGCCGGCAATACCCACGCACCCTTCCCCACAACCCGTCCCCAGCACATGCATATGGATGCGACTCTCGGCCGGTTGGCTGTTCACACCCGACTCGTTAGCCTGATCGGCTCTGCAGCGGTCCAAGAGTGCCGTTCCCACGATTCTGAAGCGTCCGGCTACTGACCGATGGCCGGCAGATGAAGTCGTCAGCCGTGGGATCAGACCGCTGACCACCGCCCCCGGCACGGACTGGCCCCCAGGGCGCAAGATGAGTCGGTGAGACGCACCGCCGCCGGGCGCCGGAGCGGTCCACGCCGCCAGCGGGCAGGCGGAGAACACGAAACGGACGCAGAAACAACGACGGGTTATGGATACGTGCGTGTTAGGGGAGTGGTTAGTATACCGAGCACGTGATTAATGGATTCGTGACGTTGTTTTCGCCTTTGAGGAAGACGTCTTCCCTTTCTTCGTTTTCACCTCGAAGGGCCGCGGAGGCCAATTTTGAGAAATAGTCTGTCCGTTCGTCTGACTGTCAGCGACAGATTTTTCCGTCGGCTCCTCAGCCGAGTTTGTGCGACGGAAAAGCGGATTTAAACTGTTCGTCGCCGTCGGCGGCGACGGCGGCGGACGAGGATACTCGGAGACGGATGCTTCTCGAGGAAATTCGATTTACGACCGTCGAAAAAGTCAGAGGTGGCGGGGTGGCGGTCATCCATAGGGAGGAGATACACTGCCAGGTGCTGTCGACGCCGGTGACCAGCCTGCTGGAGACGCTGTGGGTCTCAGTGTCGTGGCGCGGCGGCCGGCCGGCCATCATTGGAGTCGCATACCGGCCTCCGGCTGGCTCCGTCTCCCAGGCCGTAGACGAGCTCCAGGAGCAGCTGAGAGACGTCCTGGCCAGGGGCAAGCCGACCTACCTGCTGGGAGACCTCAACATCGACGTTCTGAACGCCCAGTCCTCCGACACCCGGCGCTACAAGACTGCTCTCTCGGAGCTGAACGTGACCCAGCTGATCGACCGGCCGACCCATCTGCGGCCAAACCCATCGGCCCTGGATCACATCATCACTAACATCTCATCATCTCGCGCTGACGTCCTCACCACACCTATCAGTGACCACCAGCCGATAGCAGTCAGCGCACCTATCGGCCGACTCCGGAAGCAGCCGACGGAGCGCACCACTCGGAACTGGGGCCGAACAGACTGGGACGCTGTCTGCTTAGACCTGCTGCTGGCTGACTGGTCCAACTTCGACAGCAACGAGGACGTCAACAGCATGGTCGACATCTTCATGCAGATATGGTGGACAGTCATTGACCGTCACTGTCCGGCGCGCACCCGACGCGGCCGACGCAGAGGCTGTCCGTGGATAACCGACAACCACGAGCTGCGACAGGCCATGCTGGAGCGTGACGAGGCGTACCAGGCGTGGCTGGACCTACACACTCCCGAGTCCCGCGAGGACTACTGCCGCCTGCGGAACTCCGTCAAGGCTCAGCTGGCTCAGGCGCGCAGGGAGTTCCTGGGGCGCCAGCTGCTGGCCTCTGACCGCAAGGAGTTCTGGTCCAGCCTCAGGAGGTTCTACCTGGCGCCCTCCGCTTCAGCACACTCGACTTCAGACAAGAGTCCAGCCGAGCAGCGGGCCCGCGCTGACCGATTCAACGAGTTCTTCGCGTCGGTGGGCTCTCGCATCGCGGCCGACTTGAATGATGACGTCACTGCGGGCCTAGCCCCGCGGCCGCCTATAGTAGTCTCAGCGGCGTTCCGGCTCCAGCCTGCGACCCTACCGGAGCTGGCGCGAGCTGTGAGGCGGATGAACTCGTCTGGGGCGGTGGGGCTGGACGGGGTGCCACTCGGTGCGGTGAAGCGCTGTTTTGATGTGATTGGCCCCCACCTGCTGCGACTTGTGAATGTGTCCCTAACCAAAGGTGTTTTCCCTGAGGCGTGGAAAACTGCCGAGGTGGTGCCGATCCTTAAGCCACGCGGTGATGTACACGAACCATCTAGCCACAGACCGATCTCACTTTTATCTCACTTGTCAAAAGTTGTTGAAAAGGTTGTGTGTGACCAACTGTCGCGGTACCTATCGGACCACAACATTTTATTTCACAACCAGTACGCCTACCGATCATGTCACAGCACGGAGGACGCCGTGCTCGACGCTGTCGAATGGATCAGCCAGAACTCAGAGCGGGGAGAGGTCTCCTCAGTCACGGCAGCTGACCTCAGCAAGGCCTTCGACAGCGTCGACCACGGCGTCCTCCTGCGCAAGCTGGAGTGGTACGGGATCGACCCGACCTGGTTTGGTAGTTATCTTGGCGGCCGGGGGCAGCTGGTCAGGGGTGGCAGAACAGTCCTGCCGGTCCCCTGCGGGGTTCCGCAGGGATCCATAGCCGGGCCGATCCTCTTCAGCCTGCTAACGAACGACCTGCACTGCCATCTACCGGACTGTCGGATGATCGCATATGCTGACGATGCCCAGCTGCTCGATCACTCGCGTCCTGACCCTCAAAATTTAGCATCACTAAAACAACGTGTCGAAAACTCCTTGGATGTCATGAAACACTGGTTTAGCTCAAATTCTCTTAAAATGAACCCTCAAAAGACCGACTTCATTCTCATCGGAACCCGCCAGACTCTCAGCAAGGTCGAAAACTTTAATATCTGCATAGCTGAGTCAGTCTTAAAACCGTCACCAACCATCAAATTGTTGGGGGTGACTGTCGACTCGTGTTTGGCCTGGGACGCCAACATCAGTCACATCGTCAGGAGGTGCAATGCCCTCCTCATATCCCTCTCCAAGTTCCGCCACCATTTTGACCAGGAAACGCTAAAGTTACTCATTGAGACCCACGTGTTCCCTCACATTCTGTACTGCATTTCGGTGTGGGGCGGAACCACAAAAAATCAACTCACTCGGATCCAAAAACTCATCAACTTCAGTGCTCGGATCGTGACAGGCGTGCGGCGTCGGGAGAGGATCGGGCCGGCTCTGGCATCCCTGGGCTGGCCCAGAGTGGAGCGGCTGGTGTGGGAGAGGGACCTACTGAAGGTGTGGAAGGCGCTCCACATACCAGCTTACCCTCTCTCCATCCGCCGCATGTTTGTGTCCCGCTCTGAGGTGTCTGGCCGGGTCACACGCTCTGTAGAAGCTGGCGCCCTGGAGCTGCAAAAGTGTAGGCTCTCTTCCACACAGAGAACGTTTAGTTACCGCGCTGCTACCGCGTGGAACCGGCTGCCGCCGGCCGTCAGGGAGCAGCCCACGCTGACCGCGTTTCGCCGCGCAGTGGCGGCCAGCGAAGCCTGAGATCTTGGGGTGCTGTGTTTTATTCCGGTTTTAGTGCAATTAGTTGTCTTATTTTATCTGCCAGTGCCTATTGCCTTCTTGCATTTTACTGTATTATGCATGACGCTGAATCCTGAAAAACCATGTTATGTGGATGGATTTTAGATCAATACATACATACATACATACATACAATCGGGGTAGTTGTGATTGTGGACACCTTCAACGTTTTTTATATCGAAAATGATTGAGGACCGTTCGTGAAATCAATCATTTCTTTACATCGAAAAGAACGAATGGGCAATAAGGTCGATCATCTAATCAATCTGAAATGGTGTTGCTGGAAGCACTGTGGCGTCAAATTTGGTGTTTTTGCTACGGCACACCGGTCGTCAAGTAAGCTTGCCGCCAAACTTCCCTTTCCTCTCATCCACCAGCAGCGCTACCCTGGGCCAATCTCATTGTACCATCATCCTCAACACCGGCAGCCCAGTTCTTCGCCCGGCTCCCCGCCCTGAAACCCTCCCAGCACCTGTCGCAGGTAGCGGAGGGCACCCCTCACCCGGACCTACCTCTGACCACCGTATGCTGTTCTTCATCTCGTCGATTCGTAGGTCGATGTCCATCCCCGACGGGTCGGCCGGGTCGGACTGTGGACGGGGAGACAGTAATGTCACTTTGGTATCTGGGGCTGAACGAATACACAGATCATCAGCCACCGGGCACACTCAGGCTCAGGCTATATGAAACATATGGCCCGTATTCACGTCGACATCTTACGATCAGTTTTCATCGTACGATCGATTTGGTATTCATGTTGACCATCTTAACTTTTTATCGTACGATCAGTCTGGATATTTAGGATGCTTCTAATTCACGTTGACAGTCTTAAGCGGCCCCCGGTCGACAGACATGGTAGCCCAAATCTAGTCGGATATGAAGATTCTTCCAAATCCATAGACTTTAATGTTAAATTGACTATATTTGAGAGGGTTTTATGAAGATACCTGACCAGATACAGGAAAAAGCGAGATGCTATCTTGTAGATTAAATCGTCTACTATCTGCGACTTCTGAAGTGTTTTTCAATCTGAGGTACGGAAATCGTGTTCCCAAGAGACTGAAAGTAGCCATGCTTTACATTAGACCCAATGGCAAAAATTCGAAATCTGACGAAATTGGCCATTTTTACGTCTGATTTATGAAATTTCTAGACAGGATATATACAAACCCGAGATGCTATCAGGTGGGAAATTTCATTTTCTATTACTGCTTTTTGAAGTGTTTTTCGATCTGAGACCGGCAAATCGTGTTCCCAAGAGACTGAAAGTAACCCTGTTCTACAGCAAGACAATGGCAGAATTCTACTATTTGATGGAAGATATCTTAGGTGATAATAACCTCACTACTAATTGCAATGCTTCATTGGAAAGCTCAACACTGGCACTGTCATCGGTCTTTGCATTGCTATTTCACAGAACAACAAAAAATAACGTTTTGAAGCCTTTGAATATTGACTTACTTTTCATTGACGGGCTCGATCCCCATCACCACCAACAATTTTCCGGGAAGTCAGGATTTTAGACATATTTAAGCAGAATTGCAGAGCTGTGTTAATACTACGGCACTTAAATACACATTTTAAGAAAACTGCTTTTTTCTTAGCATGATTTAGGTCTCAGAAACAGCAACATGTCGATAAAATGAGGAAAAATAAGTGCAACATGATCGCGCAAGAGAGAATCCTTAGCTCCCTAGCAACCACCTAGCAACGTAAGGCAAAATAGTAAACAACTCCTGTTGATATCAGGTACTCAGCCTTGGAAGCACAGTAGACGGTCACTATACTGGGCTTCATACTGAATTTTGCATACCAGAATGGATGTTTCCAACTAAAATTATTTTTTCGCGAAATTTATCTTTGTTGCCCTACTATTTTTCGTAAAACCGAGATATACAAACTTAATGATATCAAAAATAATATTGTGATAATGAAAACCGCCATATAAAACAAGATAATTGCTGAGATCATGCCTACTAAACTTGGTCCTACCCCCTAATTCAATATACCCTGGTCTTAAGATAATTTGGTATTCATGTCAAAAGTCCTAGGATTCATCCTACGACCCAACTACGACCCAACTTAAGATGTCGTAGCAGTTCCGAAGATTTGATTTTTAGCAGCATATTCCGGGACGACATAGAAAATGAATCCTCCGTCAAATGATACAGCAAACGAAATATGTGCCAAACTGTGCAAAATGAAATTGCCGATCAGGGAATGGGAAGTGGAAAGTGCGGCGGACTATCGACTAAGTGATGAAGGTCAAGATTCAACTTCTAAACACAACGTGACAAGATAGCATAAGTGTGATAAATGTCATGCTCTCGGGCTCACCCGAGAGCATGACCCCAAAACGTTAACGCAGACCTCGCAAAAAAACAATCGCCCGCCCGCCGAAAACCGCAGAAAAAAGGCAAAAAACGCCGCAAAAAAAACGCCCGTCCGCCGCAAAACGCAAACACCGCCGCCGCCGCAAAAAAAAACGCGTCGCCCGCCGCCAACCGCGCAACGCCGCAAATAAACGGGCGCCCGCCGCAAACAGCAACACCGCAAATAACGGTCGCCCGCCGGCAACCGCAAATCGCCGCAAAAAAAACGGCCGGCCGCCGCCCGCCGCAAGAAACGGCCGCCCGCAGCCAAACGCAAACACCGCAAAAAAACGCAAATACCGCCGCAAAAAAAAAAACGCCCGCATCGCACGCCCGCCCGCCGCCAACCGCAAAACGCCGCAAAAAACGGCCGCCCGCCGCCAAACGCAAACACTGCCGAAAAAAACGCACGCCGTCCGTTAAACGTAAACACTGACGCATTAAGACAAATATGGCGCCTTGCGGCAAGTGTGGTGCATTCATATCTGCCGTTTAAGCAGCCATCCCTCAATCAAAGCGCATCCTAATCGTCCCATGTTCGATAAAGTTACGCACATTCTGTGATTTGCGGCAAAAATGGCGCTTTGAGACAAACGTGGCGCACTGCGACAAACGTGGCGCATTCGTTCCTGTCGCTTAACAATTTTATCCACCCACCAGAGTCTAGCCCAATTGGACTTAAACTGACAAAGTTATGTTCATTTGAATATCATTCACTATCATTTTGGGCGTCATTTTTTCAAAACAAACAGTGCCAAACTGGCGGTCTATTTTATGTATCACCGTCTGTCTGATTTCAGTTTCACAACAAACAAAATGCAAAACAACAAACAAAATGTTATGCGAATAGATGGAGTTTACACATTCACGTATACAACGTAAAATTATCATGACAGGCATACAATTTGCCAATTTCAACAGCATTGCAACTATTTCAAAAATACATGAATGAATAACTGAGTTTCATGAAAAGGCTCACTCCCGCCGTCTCGGACACCGCCCTGTTGCCATTTACTATTTATACGGCCCTTAACGTGGCTCTGACCTTTTCGCCGCGCTCCTTGAGGCTGATGAGCTGCTGGAGTCGCTTCTGGCTCTCCCGCAGCGAGCGGGTCTCCTTGGCCAGGCGCGAGGTCCACTTGATGGCCTCCTCCTCCAGCCAGCCGGTGCAGTTGTGGTCCATCCGAACTCGGTCCACCTGAGGACGGGGACGCAAGACCGACGGTCAGAACAGACCAGAGTACGGGCCAGGTCAGTTCAGCTTATTCCTGGGTTGTTACTTGGTACGGTCATGTTAAAAGCTGGTAACTAAGGTCGAATGGGTCGGGTCAGTAGTCTGGTCATTGGTCAGGTATATACCGTAACTGTCCCCTTGGGCCTTTGTATCAGGTCGTCTCCACTGTGTCACCTATCACCCTATCATCTAAGTCACCTCCAATCATGTCATTATTTGTCGCCTCTGCTCAGGTCGAATCCGCTTGGGACAGTCGATCCTAAGTTTTGGCCATGGCCGGCCCGGCCTTTGCCAGTGATACCAGCAAAAGTTGTTGGTACCGACAGTCAGTAGTAGTTGTTTATAGCATCAAGCGATCCATGATTAACCTTCGAGCACTTCGCACACCAAGAGATTACAAGTCAAAGCAAACTGACCAAATATGCATGGTACAACAAAATCATAGTTTCGTCAGTGATATTAATAGTATACCCTCTACCGAAATCGAGACCATGCTATCAATTTTCTATATCTAGCCGTCGCTAGACACTAACACCAAATAACTATAATACATACATACAACTACAACACCCAGCTTACAACACTCCAACACAGTTACCCCTAGGACTTCCAACGACACAAACACACACATCGAGACTAACATAACGAGCTGGAGACACCAAACGACTATTTGGGGACACTGTACGCGCTCCTCTGGAAAACTATGGGTGTGGGAAGCGCGAAATGACAGAGAAGAAAGTGAAAGCTGCAAGAGAGCCAGCAAGAAAAGGTTGCAGCAAATAGGTAGCGAATAAGTTTACGGTTGTTTGGCTTCAAATTGAGAAATGACTATATGTATTGTGAATATCCGTGAGCGTCCTGTCATTATTACGTTCTTTTTTTAATCAAGGGTGATGCATTTTTGGTCCAGCTTAACTTCAACGTAGTTCGAGAGCAATTTGAGGTTATCCAGACTGTCTTCATTCACGACAAAAGATTTTGCGGTGGATGAATTGAAAAAAGTCTCAAGCAATTCGCTTCACGGTACAGTTTACACAGGGAGTGTGCATATTTCGGCGCATGCTGATGATAGGTGCTCTGTACGAGTATATGCGTGTAGTAAAGGACGTCAGACAGTGCAGCAACACTTCGTTGTAATTTGTCTCTGATGTTTATCGAGCATTGAAACACTCTTGGAACATGTGCATCGCAGTGCTTGATGGTTCTGGCATTCACTTAGCGACTTTTTCCAACTAACTTAGAATCGAATGCATTTTGGGTGAGTTATTTCACATTTTATCATGCAGTCATGCAGTCATGCTGGTCCTCTGTGGCTTTGTCTGCCGTGTTGAGATATACATACAGCTCCTGTCCCGGTGAGGGGCGGGCGGCAGCAGCGGAGCCAGTGGCGACAGTCGAGTGGAGGGCAGCGGCAGGCCAGATCGCGAGAGAGAAAAAGACAGGGAGGACGGCCAGAGAGCCGACCCAAAACGGACGCACCGCCAGTTCAGGCAGGCGAAAACGTGAGGTCGGCGGAGGGAGGGGTGACGGCCAGTCCACAGACAGCAGCGGAGGCAGCGGGGAGTCGCTGTGACTGTGAGCGGTGTCACAGGGATCGCAGAGGGCCTGGAAGCCTCCCACGGCCCACAGTGACACCACTCACAGTATACAGCGCACCGCCGAGCTGCCGCTGCCGTGAGAGTGACACCCCACCTCACCGCCGACCTTCCGCAGCAGTGTGAGAGCGAGTGAGAAAGAAAGGGAGAGAGATAGGTAGGTTGGGCAAACGATCAGAGCCGGCCGGCCGCGCCGCGCCGCACCTCACTCACCGGCGTTCCGTCCCGGGGACTCACCGAGTCACCCTCGCAGGGCTCGAACTCGATGGGCACGTCCTGCGCCAGCACCGGGTACAGACGGTGGTAGCACTCGATGTTGTACTGAGGAGTGATCTGAAACATACGCGGGGATGACATGTCAGTCGGCATCATCGTGAGGCAGTCGGCGTTTGGAACTTGGGGCAGTCGTCATAAACATGGTCAGGTGGAAAAGTTGTCCTGCTTTTCGAGCTTCTCGTACTTTACTAACATTTCTATGACATATGACATTTATTCTAGCCTAATCGTTATAGTGTATCAGCATCGGTGCTTTTCATATCATGCAGACATTCAATGGCTCTTTGGCATGGCGATTCCATTTTGGGAGAGGTTACGTCCCCGATAGCATTCCTGGTAAAGGTCACCGACCCCAATAAGTCATCTTGACATTCAATCTATCCTAATTCCCTCCGCGCAACGCGGGATGGTGGTCGAAATTCCAATCCCAGTAGAACGTAAACCACGATCGGACTCGTAATAACCCAATGCCGTCCGCAAACCTCTGACATATGCAGCAGCTCCAATTCGTGAAGGAAACTAGACCGCCCGTATCCCCCAGAGCGACAGTCAAACAAGGTCATCACCCCACGACGGCCGTTCAAGTTGGTCAGGAGTCGGTTTGCTGCGCTGTTTGCTGAGCGAGTCACTGATGCGGGGCGACCCGGCCCGTTTTAGAGTCCAGAGCCACCCTGCAGATCCGCCCCTCAGTCGGCCGAAAAGGTTAACGGGCGTTCATACAGGCCCTCCACTTGGCCGCAACACTGGGTCACAATGGCTGAGTCGGTATTCAGCTCCGGCGAGTGGCGCCGTGAGCATGGTCCTCAGGGAGCCCATTTGAGGCGTGCAGCCGACTGAAGGCGAGTGGCTCAACATTTTGTCGGAGCACGGGGACGCTGTTAGTAGTCGAGTCGGCACACGGCGACCGAGTGTCCCACCAAACGACGGTGGTAACAGCGCCGACACTAAGATCGACCGACTGGTAAATAAACCAGCAGTCGTCCCGGCCGACAGGACAATGCCGGCTGAATACTGAGGCACAGACGTCTCAAGAGCTGCCTTCTCCGAACGCTGCCACAGATATCAGTCAGGGCCCGCCTCCGGCAGGATATTAGGCAGGGCGGGCAATGGAACCGAGCCCGCTGGCACGCCCACACAGTCTCTCTGCGATAATGGCCAGAGCAGGAGTCATCTCAGCATGCTCTAAAACGGTCCCGAGAGGTATAATGTGTCAGTGCATGGATCCGGGATGCTGCAAAAGCTATCGCGGCTCGCAGCTAAGCCGGACCTTCAGTGCCCCATGTGTGTTAAAGGAAATAATAAATCGCTGAGATAAATGAGATAAATAATAAACGGGACGTGAATCACCGATGGAAAAGAAGCTTCAAGTCAATCGATGTTCCAAACTCGTTTTTTATAACGGCTGTCAAATGCCATTTGTTTTTCCTGTATCATATTTCGTAATCAATGGGAACGTCCCACACATCCGAGCGCAGCGATGCGAAGATAGGACCTGTCGCTGCCCACTGTCCAGCCCTTCCAGCCACAAAAATATCACTCCCTAATTCATAATGTAGGTCACATCATTTCTCTCCTGCCGTCTCATGGTATTTCAGCTCTGCTCCACGTTGGCCTCAGTGACAACCTCTAATGCCATGGGCCTGTCCGATGTAGTACGCCGTTCCTTTCCCCACTTCACATGCCTGTATGACTAACTAGCCGCGCCTGTATTAGCAGGGTCTGGCATTGCTAGTCATATTTGCCACGCGACCAGCAGCAAAAACACGCTGAGGGTTAATACGAAGGTTAATAGAGATCAGCCCCATGTCTGCCTTCCTCCTCCTCTTCCCGCACTTCCATCTCCCCCTCGTCCCTAGCATACGTGACCCCTGCACTTGATCAGAGACCCTTCTAGTCGGAATAGAATACGAATGTGGTTCTATTCAAAGTAATACCTGTGCCTCAGTCACTGATGTCCGATGTCCGTGGTGGTATTTAATTTACGTACCGCCCGCGCCCAGTCGCGGACTTCGGTGAAGTATACGTCACTCACCGCGTGCGCCTGGTCGCGGACTTTGATGAAGGAGGCCTGATCGGTTCTAATACGTACTGCCTGTGCCTGGTCGCGCACTTTGGTGAGGGTCTCTCAAACACTTACCGCCTGCGCCTGGTCGCGGACTTTGGTGAAGGAGGCCTGCTCGGCGCTGCAGGTCAGCAGCTCGGTCCGGCCGATCAGGGTCAGGTACTCGCCGATCTTCTCGTATGTGTCGCCCTCCATCGTCTGCCCGATATCAGAGAACAGGAGGCCGTTAGACGGTGGGGCAGAGGAGAGGTATAGTATAGGAGGAGTACTGTAACGTAGGCGAAGCAGACGGGGGGCACACGCTACGGGCGTTTGTCGTCAGTCACGAGACTGATGAACACAATACGGACTACGGACACAGTGAGTACGAGTCTAATCTGTACTACAAAGCTTCTTAACATCCCAAGTTGTAATCAAAATGCAACTTCGTGTAAAATTGTGAGCGCAACGAGCATGTATCTAAACGGGATATCACTCGATGCAATTCCCTCCCGAGAGTAAGTCCCCGTTTGGAAGCGGGAACACGGCTTAACGCTGAGCGTCAGACTAGGCAGGACATATTCTGCCTTGCAAAATACCGGAGACGGGAAAGCGGGAAAGAAGCCTACCACTAGCGGATACACGCAAAGCCTCTGAAGACCAGGGGCTCAGCCGTCGCGGCACAAACTGCACACGAGGCTACCACAGCTGTATTACAATGTCACAGTAAAGTACGGATGAGTGGAGACCAAGCGAGGCGGAAACACACCACAAGTGGTCATCACACGTCCACACATCCCTTCCTGGAATTGGTCTCGACGATATAAAGCTAGTGTCAGCGGAAGAAATGGCAAGATCGTGCCTATACTGTGCTAAAGAACAATCGTAAGAACTCATACCAAGCATGCTGAAGAAAGGCTACGTGTCAGAGAACGACTGTACCTATACGCGTTCAAGCAATACAAACGTTTCTAGTTAACAACTGATCCGCAGCGATGTGTCGTGCGCTGTCGGACTGACCCTGAGCAGGTGCTGCAGGTCGGTGTGGTGGTACCGCTTCTGATGCGCGCTGGCAGACGCTATATCTACCCAGTGTCTGTAATTGTATGTATACAGTAATATGCCGTGCGCTGCCGGACTGACCCTGAGGAGATGCTGAAGGTCGGTGTGGTGGTACCGCTTCTGATGCGCGCTGGCAGACGCGATCTGCAGCAGGTACTCGTTCCGCGCAGAGGTCGATTTCTCCTCCACCTGGTCTTTCTTGGCCGACAGCTGGCGACAAAAACACAGATGACGTCAGCAAAAAAAAAAACAGACACACACCAATGCCGTCAGCAAGAATAACAAGATGCACAAATGACGTCACAAGTCAAATACGAGATGTGATAGGGGTTGGAACGATGGCTAGCATAAAACATGAAGGAATGTCCGAAGTTTCGCCCAAAATCCATGCCATCAAACTCCGAACTGCTCCCACTCTCGTAGTTGTGAGGGAGCAGCCTATCCACACCACTACCCAAACAAGAGGCTTCCATTTCAGTGCCGAACGTGCTCTGGAGAGCTCAATCCTGTTGACAGAAGTGGATTGACGTTTTTACAGCCCCCACAGCTCACAGGAGAAGCGGCGGACATGTGATCTGCTCACGACAAATCACATCTACCCCGCGTCAACAGTATCCACAGTGACAGCATTTGAACACGATTGCTGCACCCGAAGCACTGCAAATGCAAACTGCAACTACTGGGCAATGATCCGATAGCCAATATCATTGCGCTCCCTAAATCGGCCAGAGATCGCCACTGCACTGTTTTGGCGAGCTCGGGCGATTACAATGCAGGCTGGCCTTCCCATAATGGGTCGATGGCGGCTGGTGGCCTGCCTTGGACTGGGAGATATTGTGCCGCGAGGGCGCCGGGTGGCTGTCTGTACTATTGGGCCGCCGCGCCGAGGGCGCCGGGTGGCTGCCGGTCCTATTGGGCTACCGGGACAGTCGGTCTAATACTGGGCGAAGGAAGAACGGCCACTGACTACAGTGGACGGGACCGCTGCTGACTGCTAGGACGGCCGTTGTTTACAAAAGTGATAGCACACTGACTGTTGGGGAGGTGCAGCCACATAATGCCGAGGGGAGAGTAGGTACTGCCTGGGCTGTAAGAAGAGTTACCAAAGAGCGCCGTGAGAGCAGCAGCTAGTGGCTACCGAATGGAAATTTATCTAAATGCGTCGCTAGCGAACATGACTGTTCTGCTTCATTGTCACCGTGAATGATGACTGTCAACGAGGCAGTGTCACGGTTCAATTCATGGGCACTTACATGAAACGCAATAGCGGACAAATTGAACCCGCCTCTCTGCTTCCTGTTGGACCTTTGATATCTAAATGCGACTGGTTTGCGGTACATGCTATTAGATATTCATCGATTCTCCGTACACTGCGCAGCTTGGTGCGGCATGTGCGACACTCAGGAGCAAGCTGAAACATGTATGCATACGTAAGTACCCGGCTCGGGTACCCGGAACATACCCAGCTCGGCTCGAGAACACCCTCAAGACGCCAACGTTCCCATGAGCCTTCCCGGGTGTTGTGCACGGTCAGCCGGCCGATTAATCAACAGAAGATAAGTAGAGGACCAATAATCTGACTAGACCAATGCCGCCGTAGTATATGCAGCGTGAACTCTGGACTACGCAGCATGGATTCTGTGCCAAAGTGGGAAACATTCCATCCAGCAGCCACAGCTAGAATCGGCCACAGAACCACCAACAAATGCCAGACGTCTGTGACGAGCAATCTCGCTCGGCATTACCGACCCAGACGGCATCTCGAGCAGCTCTCAGGCCGGGTCATTCACTGCCACAGAGAGCGGTGGAGCTCACCAGTTGCAGACAGCTCAGTCTGGGTCGGTTCGAGCACCGTGTCTGCGGGGCTCGGTCGGCCGTGAAACGGGTGCCGACAGTTGGGCGGATTGCCCAGTTGATAGCTCAGTGGTTTGGACGGGGTTTAGGGCTAGGGAAGTCTCAAGAGGACCACACCCGCCTACTGAGGGTACTCTCCAGCCGCAATCGAACTGGAGACCAGTTGCAGTGGTCGGCGCGGCGGTCTAGAGACTAGAGGCACTGCCAATCAGTACGGGCAGACACCAGCCGGACAAACGCAACAAATGACGCAGTCATGGGCAAAGATGGCACGCTCCGTCTTCTAGACACAGCCTCTGAACGACAGCTAGCCTAGCATCGACACTACAATCAAATAACAATTTCGTCACCCAGCCAGCCATTCAGCGATTCCCTCGAAACTGTTCATTTCAGACATTTTTCGTTATCTCAAGCCCTTTTCTACCACTCTTGGAGAGCACAATCGTTCCAACAGCCGACGAAGCTTAGCAGTCTTATCGTTGTTATCGTCGCCGACAGAAACTTCTGGTCTCTAAAAGACGCGGCGACCCATCCTTAGAGCAGTTAGCCGCCGTGGATAGTAAACAGAGTCAATATCGGCCTCTCCACCCCCGAAAGGAGAGAGGGAGGGAGAGGTCAGGGTCGCTGCCAGCTCGGCGTTCGTCCTCTCTGAGGAAGGACAGAGGACAGAGCGCCAGCGCCGCGTGCAGATCGATGACGACAGCGGCGGCGGCGGCGGCGGCAGTGGCGGCGCAGGGTTTCCGAGCAGTACTATACGCGGCCGCCCAGCCCCCTTCCTCCTCCCACACACACATGGCAGCGGCGACCGGCCGGCGCGCGTGACAGGTCAGTCGATGAGTGATCAATACGCCTCCTACACTCGCCGGCGCCCGGCCCGGTTACACACTCTGACACGCCACGGCAGGGCGTGCGTGTGGGCGACCTTATCCAGTCGGAGCCACGTGTTAGGTCACAGTGCTATCCGATAAATGACAGTGATGTGGTTATAGGACTGTCATAGTCAGTCCCTATACGGACAGAATCAGAGCTCGTGTGCGGCCCATTCACGCTGGGCGCTGCTGGGATCGATACAGCGTGGGTCGATGTGGCTGACGTCCGGCGAATGGGTGGGTTCCTGTCCCAGTCAGCTGAGTGCCGTGCCTGACACGGGCACAGCGGTCACGGGTCAGCGACCTTAGCCCGACCCGGGGAGGGCATGCTTTCAGTAGTGGCGAGCATTGATTATGTCCGGTCTCCTAACAGGAGAGAGGTCCGCAGCTTGCACTTTGGACCTCGCTTGAAGATAAATGGAAAGTTTTCTGAGAAATCGACACATCCCAACGCACAAAAAAAAAAAGACAATAAACACACGAAGGCCAACTAACCACAACCTGGTGACAAGCTTTATCTATTGTAGTCGGTACCGACTCTGGTTCCATAACACAGCCACACGCCGTGGTACGCCGCCACGCCACGCTGACAGCCCGCTTGTCACGGCAAATGACACTGAGTGAGGCCGGCACGGGCCCATGCTGAGCAGTGAGCGTGTGGTAATGGGGTGAGTGCGGGTCGAGTCACACCGCGCCGCGCCGGCCGAACCCCGGGTAAACGGCTCTGCTGGACGCAGCAGGGTCCCGCGAGGGGGGTTAAAGGGACTATCCCACCTTCTAAAATGTTGTTAAAACCAGTTAAATTGTGCCCGACTTTATAGAATGGATGACCAGGAACACGGTTCTGGCATTTATTTTTCATTAAACATCTTAGGCTTCCCATATTCCAAACACAAACTTTCAAATATGTGACGTCACAGCCCAAAATTACCTCCTTCCCCAGGCCACATTACTGTCATAAAGCTGATTCTTTTTACTCTGTAGGCACCACAACAAAGTTCAGACCAAGTTATTTAAGCGATTTTTCAACGAACAAACCCATTTAAATCAGAATGACTAAACGAGGTGACGTCACACTAACGGTCGCTCCATGTTGAAGATAGGGCCTTGTACAAGGCCCATTTTCAAATGAAGGGAACGAATTTCTTCAACACCAAGAGGCCGCGGGGGTTGCAACCTAGATAGATAGTGGTTTCTGAACCTCGCCGCAAAATTGGCTATCTCAACTCAAACCCCATGTTAAAGGTGGGATAGTCCCTTTAATTGCCGACGGGGGTTAAAACGACGGGGGTTAATTGCCGTAAGGTTCGGTCGAGAGTAATGTTTGCTTTGTAAGCGCTAAGGAGCGATGAGCAAATGGTGCTGGGTGCAGCTTTACGATTCGACAGATCATCTTAGCAAAACAGCATTATGTCTTCAACTTCGCAGCTAACTTTATAAGAGCCTCTGACATTTCAAACGCGAGAAGCCCAATAAAAGGTACATTAGGAACCACGCAATTCTTATTAACGTTTTGCGTGACCTATTCGGACAGCACGATAAGCGCACGCTGCCCACCAGTAAATGGTCGTGCCATACCACGACCACTGCACTTACCTTAGCGCTGTTCTTCTGAAGGGACGACAGCGACGTGAAGAAGCCCTTCTTCTTTTTGAGCCTGCGGAAGAGACAGACAAACAACCGTCAGTCACACCATGCCGCTCAGCAGACTAGACGGCCTAAAACTAACCACAAACGCGCCTATTGCCACCGCAAAACCAATCTTCAGCGAGATGCAGGAGACGCGTACTCCCGTCTCCCACAAAATTATCACGTCTCAGTCAGAATCGTCCCTCCCACCCCGTTCTGCGCAGCTCAGCGGCCACGAGCCAGCACGGGTCGCCCTGCCCCCGGCCCCGGGGTATTTCTGGCCGACCGCCGCTGATGTCTTCCGGCGCGGCACCGCCCGGGAGATGGCTGGCCGGCCGCCGCACCCGCTGTAGGGTCACAGCGTCCTATGGTCGCCGCTCGGCGGGGTCACGCCGTTCGTGGTCGTTAGTCCGGCGCCATCCGCGGCATCTCGGGATATAGTGAGCATTTAGCCGGAGGAGACGGTCGTGAATCATGTCAGTCGGTTAAATACGTCTCCGGTATGCCAAAATATACGATACATCACTTCGGTATTTGATACTTTATTGAGTAATGCTTCGAAAACATTTCATAGTCACAAACGTTTACCGATAGAAAATGGTAGGGGTTTGATTCGAGAACCATATGTAAATCCCTTCAATCATGTCCTTTTGAGCATGGTCAGTCATCAAATCATGCAGCCTGGATTTTGAATGTCAAATTTCAAACGTCATTCACCAATGCATGACCTTATGCGCTATTACGCCCGATTCCATCATCATTGGCCGCAGCTCAAATAGTTGATCGCTGTCGACTGTCGAGCGTCGATCGCCCCTCCCAGAAGGACCAGCACTCGCCGCTCGTCGGTCGGGAACCTCTGACGTCATCAACGCCATTAATTCCTTTTCTCTCTCCTCTTTCGACCGCCCTCATGCCAGACTCGAGACCCAGAGACTTGGTGGAGGAACGCGTGTCATCCGAGTCTGCGACACAGCGCCGTCCCTTCCAGAGGCCGGATATCTAGACGAGCCCCAAACAGCCCACAAGTTGCCTCTCTGGAGCTGCTTAGCATCGCAGCTGTGTGCTCTCAGTCACAGCTCAGTGAACGCAAACTTCAGTGCTCAGTCAACCGCTAACGGCTGGAGCCGGAGCTTTTGTGGCGGAGATTGTAAAACTCTGGCCCATGTCATGTTTGAGATTTTCCAGAGAATGGTTTGAATCTGTAATGCAGATAAACATCTCGGAGGAAACAAAGTAGCGTTGGCTGAGTTAAGGGCAGTGTGGTTGGACATCATTCTAAACACATGAATGTCCATGACCACGGAACCGAAAAGTCTTCAGTTGGAAAATATTGAAATCTTCGACTACTTAAGTGAGCTCATGAAATAATCATTGAATGAGCAATTTTCACTATGCATCAAGGAGTACCTATCCAGAACATTACAGCTAATCGGACGGACGTGCCCGCACGACCCCGGATGGTCCCTCTACTCGTTCAACTCAAACTACTCCGTCCAGAGAACCGTCGTAAAGGTCGTTTGTAGCGCACCACAATTCCCCAGGACTCCATAGAAAGCCTGAGTACAACGGCACAACGCACCTCAAATGGTGCCTGAAGCAATGTGTTACTGCAGTTGCGGGTATTCCCTTTGTCACATTACCAACCGCAACTGAAGGCATAAGCCTCACAATGCCCAGGTCCCAGCGGCCACACCGGCAGCCCACCGCTCACCTAATGGCCTCTCTGCGGCACAGCTCGGCGCAAAATGTCTGGTAAAGGGATGTGACGGCCCTGAGTGAGCTAAGACACCAATGCCGGCAGGCTAAAATGACATACACACAGCACCGAGACAGGCTGAAAGGCGACCAACGGTGAGCGTGACATGCTGAAAGGCGTGACTGCGGCGAGAAGCGAAGGTGCGCTCAATAGTGAGGCCAGACTGAGAGGCAGAAGATTCAGGCACGGACATTCGTAGCGGAGCGACGACAGATGCGACCGAGAAATGATGCCTGTCTGAAAGTCAGCTCCGCTGCAAGAGGAGAGCGAATGCCGAGAGATGTGAGATGGGAGCGGTGAGAAGAGAGAACAGGCTAGCAGCACATCGCCACGGTTGAATGCAGCAAATAGCAATAACACAGCACAACCCGGGTGATACAGAACAAAGCCGGCTGGGCAGGCGTAAGTGCAATATGTTGTTCGTTCGTCGTCTGTGGCAGTGAATTCGAAAAGCAGCCATTTCCATCTACACTGCTCCCAGTGCCGTTGCTGTCCAAACTAACGCTGTCTACGCCACGACGGTCCACACCACGGGTGTCGACCGCCGCTCACCAACCATCACAGGGCAGGACCTCAGACGGCAACTATAGCGACAAACTTTGGACAGCCCGTTCAAGTGTTCGCGCCGCGGACCCGCTAAAACACTCTAGTTAGTTGGTGGCGAAACTTTGTAACAATGAGGTCTGGAACGCTTAGGTGGCCTTTCAAAACCACGGCAGTTTCTGGTAGGAAGGTTCGATTTCGTGGACCGCCTCATCAGCAGCTACGGTCGCGACAACGTTCGAGTGTAGTCTGTCTGACGCCGGCCCAGCCTTGTGAATGAGACAAAGCAGGCTACTTGGTCGTCCCAGAAGCCGGCTTAGCCACAGCGTGCGAGTGTGAGAGCATATATGCATTTTGTAGGGTATAGTTATATGCAGACAGACCGATTGAAGGAAGCCGAGCTGGCAAGACCACTGCAGCTGCAGCACACTAACACAGACGAAGACGGACGGACAAATAGACGAGCGGACAGACGCAGACAGACGAACGGACGGATGGAGGGACTGGAACCTACCAGCCGAACCGAGTACGAGCACGTCTGTCCGGGCCGGCGCGGCGGCGGCAGGGAGAGCATGACCAACAGTCAGTACATGCTGCATCAACCCGTGCCTACACTATTGTCCCCACACCTAGCGCGCTCGCCGCGCGGCCATAGAACTAATTAATCAGTAAACGAACAGCCAAACAGATGATTCGAAAATGTGCATTAGTGGCGAAGCCGTCCGCAAAAGGAAAATGCTAACATTCATGCAATTCTTTAGAACCATGCTGTAAAAAGACAAATCGATGCCTCAAATTCACGAGTTGGTTGGATGCAAATGAACCTATATATTTATCAACAGCAATGAAATATGTTATCTAGGTAAATGAGGAACATCACTACTTGAGCCGTGAATTGATGTACTTCACGAGCGTTAGAAATTAAAGTTCTTAATGGTAAAAATGTCAACAGAATGTCGCTCATCTCGTGTTCGATTACATCCAGCCCCCTCATGGTTCTCCCGCCCGGTCTGTTACACCGACTCCGTCCGGCGCTGTGTTTGTATTGCGGCACAGCCTACCCGGCCAGGTGTCTGGCGGCTCAGTCTACCCAGACCGGCGGCCGCACGGTGCCGAGACAGTGCAGTGTGACACTGAGTACCAACTGCACTGCCATTACCGACCACTTAGGCACAGTGATTGCGAGGCTTTGTAGAAAAGGCTTCAGTGAAATTATAACATGCGAGTGCCCCCATGGGATTTCCGTGCGCTTCTAGCCTAAGCCACGCCACAGTCACAGCTATTCAGAGGTATAATATTGGACCCCGGACATACTCTTGACACACTATCGTTCTTCAATCTGATAATAATCTGGTAGATCACATCTAGTATTGCCCAATGATCAGGTGAATTGGCAGGAGAACATGACCCTAAAAACTAAAATCAGCCTCCTCCGGTTGTACTCACTTTTCCTCCGCCTGCTGGGCACGGTCTCGGATATCGTGCGCCACGTGTTCGTCCTCCTGGTAGCGTTTCTTACAGTTGTCCAGCTCCTGAACACATCCCTGGAGCTCCTTCTGGATGGCCTGCAGCTGCTCCAGACACTGCAATACGATTACACAATACACATTACACAGAGATAGAGTTCACACACAGGCTCATACAGTAAGAGTACATACAGATCAAAAGACGCGAGCATACACAGACACGGGTCAGTCACGTGCACAGGCACATAACTAAGAGTCAGTCATCTGGTCAGGTAGTAGCGGAGAGAGGGTGAGAGAGAGAGAGAAGAGAGAGAGAGAGAGAGAGAGAGAGAGAGAGAGAGAGAGAGAGAGAGAGAGAGAGAAAGAGAGAGAGAGAGAGAGAGAGAGAGAGAGAGAGAGAGAGAGAGAGAGAGAGAGAGAGAGAGAGAGAGAGAGAGAGAGAGAGAGAGAGAGAGATCAGAGCGAGCAGCTGCAATGCCAATTGATCCAGGAGCCGATTTACGAGTACAATAGACGGCTGGGATCGCTGTACATACATACAAACAGCCTAGCCGCTTAGTTGGCCTCTTCCCCGATCCATTGCACAGTAATACGGGTTCAGTTTAGGTGGCAAAATATGACAACAAGCGGCAAATAACAACAACAAAAACAAAGCCCATGCAGCAGCGTGCCGGAACACTGTAGTGCATCAAGGCGCGTTTCAACGTGCTAAATAACGTCAGTCAGCTCACGAGCCAGACAGCCGTGGGTACAGTGGACGGACAAAGCGACCGATAGCAACAGGGACAGCAGACAAACAGCCCCTTCACGAGCTAGCAAATCGGAAATTGCAGTTGTTTGAGGCATTAACTACGAAATAACGATCACGATGAACTTTGGGTCATCTGTCTGTTGCTGCAGCAACACGTCAACCTGTCCTTTTACAGACGCCCTTTAACGAGTCGGGTCAAACCATCTTCCTTCCGTGTGGCGACATACCACAGCCCCGGGACCTTGAACTGACCTTTTTGGAGGTCTGCACCTTGCTGGTGCGCACTGTTTTGGCCTCGTCTGTGATCCGCTGCTGGAACACCTCTACGGCGGCCATCCGCGCCTTGGCTAGTTTCTCCGTCTCGTCTAGCAGCGTCCGCCATACGGTGAACACGTTCCTGAGGGGAAAAAGGGAGACACGGTCAGTCAGTGACAGTGAGCAGAGGGGCATATCAAACTGTGAGCTGTCAACGACACACCAGACTCGTCCAACAGCGTCCTTCGTGCTGAAAACATGTTCCGAGGCACATCAGTCAGTCGCAGCTCGTAGAAAAAAGTAAGTCCCAGTAAGTAAAGCACATGACATACAGGGTGATCCAAAAAATTTGGAACCCCTAACTTAAAATGTCTGTAAGTCAGAAAATTTTCACTTTATTGATAAATTGCAAACACCATTAGAAAGAACGTTCAATTCTCTATAAAACCAAGTTAATTGTACTTACTTATTACAATAAATATTGCCCTAGACATATGCCTATAAAATTTGTGTCACGAAACTCAGTGAAACGGTTTTGAACATTATGCGCAAACCAGTGATTGAAGGTTTGCTGTTCTGACCATGTCTCTTGTTGGGGGTTCGGTTAGCTCATTCACGTGCTATTGTAAGGAAAGGAAAGGCTGACGGCCTGCTGGGACCAGTTGTCCCAGAGACTGCTGACCCGCGCAGTCGGACTCGGAGCTGTCCCCAAGCAACTGCAGGCCTGCGTGACGGCCCCCGGAGCTCGCGTTGAGCACATGCTGTGATGAACAGCGGAAGCTAGGACGCGTGTACCTGTTCTACTGTGTGCTTCTGTGTAAACTTTTATGAAATAAAATTGAATTTGGATGTGGTGTTATTCACGAAAAGACAACAGATAGAGTGCTAACGGATTTCAGCGCATTGTTAACATTTGGCGATTTCGTTTCACTCAGTTTTCTGACGCTCATTCCAAAAGCTAATAGTGTGCCAATGCTTTACAACATACATGCACCAATTTAACGTCATGCTATGGAAGATTTAACGCTTTTTCTAATGGTGTTCGCAATCTGTCAACAAAGTGAATACTTTCGGACTTATAGACATTTTAAGTTAGGGGTTCCAAATTTTTTGGATCACCCTGTATACATATATTGTATAATAACATTACGGGGAGACAGCATGGTGAGCAGAAGACATTAGTCACATCGCAGTCGCACATCAGCTGACTGCGAGGTGCGGGATATGCACCACACGGCGAGCATTTCTCGGAAAAGGGAGTAAATGTCTGCTGATAGACATAAGCATATCACATGTTCTTGGGACAGAGGTGACAATTAACCATGGTCAGCACTTAGCATAACACAGCGCGCACTATTAACACATTCCTGGCATGGCATTCATGCAAAAACGCATGCCACGTCGGATCATGAGCATTTTCATGATCTAGATAAGCGAAAACTTCCTGAATTGCCATCATTAATCATGAGTTGTTCACTCTGTCAAGTGCGACTTTATTTGGTAACAGCAAGCAGGCAAAAATGTCACAGCTCTTACGAGGTCACGATGCAGGGCATCGAGGGCAATACAGCTCCACGCTATAAATAAGCCTCGTTACCATGAATGAACTTTAATGGTCAAAGGGCTTACGTACGGGCTACGGGTTCCAAATATAATCCAATGTTTCGTTCTGAATGTCAGCACTATATTTAGTGCCACCATGCAGTTCAGAACGCAATATCGTGTGTTATTCAAACCGCACACCACTTATCACAGTCATAGTGCCGCAGAAATAGCACTGCGCTGTCGTGTTCAGTAAATAATTTCCACCGACAGTTATTAGGTTTATTCCACGACCGCTCCCATGCGGCGGGATTCGCGCGTCACCATAGCTCTGACGTCACTGGGTACCTCTCCAGCTCCGGTGACGTCACCGCTATACAGCCGCTGTCTACCAGTCCATGTCCCACCACCACCCCCTGCCGGACCGACCGACCGGTGGTCGATATACCGCCAATAAATAGCCGATAGCAGGCGGCCGCTGGCCGTATCGATTCCGGGGAGCCAGAGTCGCGTAATCGGCGGCCGAGTGGCCGCGAACGGGGCCAGGTCAGGTCAGAGCGCACGCAGCGCACAGCCGTGGCATCAGGTGTGTTCCACGAGGATTACTGGCCGAGGGGACCGCCCCGTGGGAGAGTGTAATTGGGTGATTCTGGCGCAGAGAGGATGGTGGCGCAGGGTTGGTGGAGAATAATGGGGTTTGTGTGGGTCTCATGGCACAGATTGCGTTAGTAGAACCAGCATAACGCCTTTTGGGGCGACTAACGGAGCGAGCGAGAGGGTGAGCCTTGCACGTCCGGAATTTCAAGGGGGTACCTCCAACTGACTTGTGCACGGCACCCAACTAAGCGGTCTCTAGCGATGTGCCAAATTTGAGCACAATCGGCCCAGCCGTTCTCGAGATCTGGAAGCGGCACCCTGCACGTGCGCACGTGCAAAATGGGTCCCAACTGACTTGTGCACGGCACCTTAACCGGTCCCTAACCGTGTACCAAATTTGAGCGCAATCGGTCGAGCCGTTCTCGAGATCTGGAAACGACCCCTGCACGTGCGCACGTGCAGCAGCACCCTAACTCTGGCACATGGATATGCAGTGCCTAGTGAATGCCTACCTACATGCCAACTTTCAACGCAATCGGCCAAGTAGTTACCGAGATATTGCAACAATTACCAAACTGACACCTCTTCGTTTTGCACGTGGCACGTGCATAAGGGGTCACCCACATGCATCGGGAATAGTCCAATACTTGGTAGAAGGAATGAAGCTACCCTACAAAAATTACCGCGTGTAAATCGGTCAAGTGGTTGCTGAGATATGAGCCTCGCAAAAGCGTCCGCACGGCCGGCCGGCCGGCCGGCCGCTCATACTCAGAAATTTCCGTTAATCTAAGGAAAGACTCCGCTCGCTTCGCTCGTTCCGTAAACAGAGAATGCGGACTGAAACTGAGAGTAAAGCTGGGATAGGGTGAGGGGCTGGGACACCGTCCCCTCTTTTCCATCCTCATGACAGACAAATCCTACTCCTTCACGCCTCAAACCCCTGCTCCGGGCTGGACGGGACACTTTATCCCATGCGGTAATCCCCGTAAGAGCACGCCCGTAGCCGGGTGCGGTGAGTGCTTGGAGGACTGGTCGGCTTGTCCTCTGGACGGGTTCAGCCTCGGCGACTCACCAGGGTGCTCACCCAGACCAATATCTCCTCCTAATTCCTATCATCCCTCCGGGCCTGAAATGGTCTCGTCAGACCGTCACGGTGCAGTGTGATAATCTCACGCCAGTAAATACAATGTGGGACAATCTGATGAGTATGGATATTGACATGTTCGAGGAACCGGCAAACATCGTTTGACAGGCTGCGCACATACGCCAACAACTTGGCAGCTAATTGGTGAGAAGTTCAGCCACATCTTCTGAGTACCCACATCGTAGTGAAAATAACGAGCTTGCATGTTCGTGGTAAAACAAGGCCTCTGCTTTTCTGAGAATGGCAGGCCGGCTAAATATCGCCCATGGCCCGGTTGGTCGGGTGGCTCTTACGCGGCCGTTTTTTCCCATCAGTGCCCGGGTAATCAGACGATCGGAGCAGCCGGCCGGACGAGCCACGCCGGCCGCTGGTGGCCATCGATCCTTGCCGAGGGGCTGGGAAGACGGCGGCCGGCCGGCGGGACCGGGTGTGGGTTGAGAGGAAGTCGAGACTCCTCAGAGTCAGAGGGCAGTGGCGGATCAGCTGATAGAGATTTGAGGTCCCACCACCCGCACCCGATTTGCCAGGACACGGAGCTGAGCGGCAGCCTCTCCACAGCGCAGAGATAGCTCGTCAAAATGACAGGGTACATGTACAGGGTACAGGTAGTTTGACCCTGACCGGAAGTCCGGTGGCGAAAATAAAAAACATGTATTTCGAGTTGAAAAATTAACAATCAGCGTTCTTTCCTTTCAGAAATGTGGCTGTCCTGCTGACCAAGAATTCAGGAGAGACGACCAGCATCGCTCAGTGCGGTGCTGACCATCGTCATTAGGGTCCCACCGACCAATTTCACCTGCCGTACTGACCATTGTTCGGGACCGTCGCCTTGTATCTCTGGCAGCTGTGGAATCTTCTTGTGGAGGTAGGCCGAGGAGATCTTGAGCAACGCCTGCGGCAGAGGACCGGTCCAGTCAGACACAGATATCACGGGAGGTCAGACGGCACCAGCTCAGCACAGACATAGTGTTTGTCTATTAAACAGTCTGCGGTGAAAGAGAACGTCACCAGCCACACTCCAGAGAACCACACCAGTCACGCTCAGGAGATCGTCACCAGCACAGACACAGTCTGCTTGGTAGGCACTGGCCAGAGCCAGACATCCCACGAGATTACAGACGTCACCGGCCAGACTCAGACAGTCTTCAGGGAAACGTCCGACAAGGCCGGACGAGGGACGACGACGCCCTCATATGTTACGCTGACTAGCCAAATAGTTGTGTTGAAAAATTCACGATCCCTCACAGGAAATGCGGGTGGCACTCGGAGGTGAGTCCCTTTGATAGCCATCTTCCATAAAATGGTGGTGAATATTCCCAAATAAATAGGAGTTTGAGATCTGACATGGGAACACCTACCTTACGAAAATAGCTGGAACACCAAACAGAAGCACAAAAAAAAATCAACCACCATATCCTCAAGAACTGCTTCAAAAGATCAATGAATAAATACAATTTTCACTTTTATAATAGTCACAGTGAAACATGTCATTACCCAGCCATGGCTGTCAATACCACAGAATCATAACGCTGTGGTATCACAACACAAGACTTCAGGCCTTCAAACGTAATTCCGGATGGAAATCCTGCGACATAAGCCGAATGAAGATACACATCTCCTGTCATTTGGAACACCACATCAAAGACATATTTTCTCGCAGAGGGAATCCCGCTCAATGCAAAAGGAAAATGTAACCGCGGCAGCACATTAGGTAGGGTTCTGTCACGCGGTAAAAAGCTTACCTCTGCGTAAGACTTCTCAACAGCGGCCCTCTGCTTTGTAAAGTTCCTGCGAAAAAGAGAGAACATTGTAGAGAAGCAGTGACATTCTGAATAAGTGAGTGAGAGAGAGAAAAAAGAGAGAGGAGAGAGGAGAGCGAGAGAGAGAGAGAGAGAGAGAGAGAGAGAGAGAGAGAGAGAGAGAGAGAGAGAGAGAGAGAGAGAGAGAGAGAGAGAGAGAGAGAGAGAGAGAGAGAGAGAGAGAGAGAGAGAGGGAGCTAGCTTCAGCCCCCTCGACCGCCACGTTTTACCGACCGAGTACAGCCTGCCCGTAGCATTGCCTTATCGCCCGCTCTACATATTAGCGCGCCCGAGACTGTTCGGTTGAGGCGGCTATCCGTTGATCTCCGTTAATTCCAATGGTTAATCCACCCTCGCACGGTAATACTGTTTGTCCTGGGCCCGCCGGCCCCAATTCATTAGCGCAGGCAGCACTCCGAACCACCATCAGGGCACGGGCTTTATTGAAATGGTCGGTCGGCGGTCCGTCCGCACTCAGAGTGAAAACACGGAGAGAAATCGGGGAACCGAGGGGTAAAGAAAAACGTTTCAAGAAAATAATAGGTAAATTACAATCATCAAATTGATTGTCAAGTCGGATTAAGATAACTGAAATATTTCGGTAAACGATAAACGTAATAAATGATCAAATCCAATTTCACGAACTAACAAGGTTATAATGGGTAGTGTTTACCTTGTTACCTTGAAATGAATCAGAGATGGGGTTCGCGTACACCTTATCGACCCTTTGGACTCGCAATAGTTTTTTATGACTGAGCGGCTTGAAGCTCGGAGCCTCACCAGCTGACTCAATGTAAGACAAACGACCTTTTATTCTTTAACGTGCATCGAGATAATCAGGCTAGCTTCACAAAATATATGGCAATTCATTGGAGAAATAGTTCAATAAGCCGACACTTGACGCTGTACTATACAGACTATTTACTACGCGAAGCATTGATCTGCACAGCAGATAAATCAGTCAATCAAAAATCATAACACGATTCCGAGCTATAGTCGCATCAAAGCAGTTATCACTAGCCCGTTGCCACCCCGCTAAAATGCTGCAACGCTCGATGCAATCCATTTGACTGAACGCAGGGCCGATCTTCAGACCTCCAAGTATACCTAAAAAGTACAGGCTATTGCAGCAGATGCTAGCCCATTCAAACCGCCCATCCGTCTAAAGCCTGCACGGCGCGCGACAGTCGACGGTGCTGACCTGATATCCTCGAGCAGGTCACACTCCTGCTGATTCTTGGCCTGGGCCCGGCTCAGCTGCTCAGAGTGCAGAGCCTTCAGGAACTTGGCGTGAGTAGTCTGTGGGGAACACGAGGGAGATACGTCAGTGGTCTGAGCTGTGGAGAGAATAGAGAGGCACTTCAGTGGTCTGTGGGAGAGCGATAGAGGCACGTCAGTGGTCTGTGGAAGAACGAGGGGGACATGTCATTGGTCAGTGGTCTATGAGAGAACGAGGGAGATACGTCAGTGGCCTGTGGGAGAGCGAGGGAGACGTCAGTGGTCTGTGGCAGAACAGCGGAGACACGTCAGTGGTCTGCCACTGTGGAAGAACGAGGGAGAGATTTGTCAGTGGTCTGTGGAAGGGGAGACGTCATTGGTCAGTGGTCTGGGAGAACACGAGGGATATGTCAGTGGTCTGTAGGAGTACAGGGAGACACGTCAGTGGTCTGAGGGAGCACAGGGAGAGATTCGTCATTGGTCTTTGGAAGACAAGTAATTGGGCTGTGGGAGAACGAGGGATACCTCAGTGGTCTGCGAGAGTAACAGGGAGATACGTCAGTGGTCCGTCGGATATTTATGTACGTCAGTAATGTAGGTATAGAAGCAACAGCAGAATACTGATAACAGAAGAAAACAGGAAACAACAGGTGTCATGCAGAAGCAGCCATATTGCGAACCTCTAACAAACGGAGAAAATATGAGTGCCGAGAGCGACAAAAGAGCAGCCTAGGAAGGACGTCTGAAAACCAATGGTCTCATCCTATAGCATGCTATAGGATGCATGCAGCACCTCTCAGAGTTCTTCCACCGGAGCCCGTCATTCCAGTCAGCTACGGTGTGATCTCTCCACTACTGTTACACAGGTCACCGGGCACGGGTGCTGAGCCCAGCACCGCGAGCCTGCAGGCGGGCTGATGTCTGCCGAAAATACCTCCCGAGATTCGGCCCGGATTGGTGTGCCGCGCCGGAAATAGCAGCCATGTCAGACGGACAGACGTGCTGACGGTGCGGACTGCAGAGTCGACCGTAGAAGGGGATATCACAGACGGTGGGTCGTAGGGGGAGACTGGGAAGCCGGCCGTGGACGAGGCGTGTTAGACGGGAGGTCGTACGGGGAGGAGACTGGGTAGTGAGTATCCTACCTGCTGCCCATGGAAAGGGTATCGATGGCGTCCCTCCTCCCCCCCCCCCTATGAGAGGATTTTAGGGAAGATTGGAGCTCTCCCTGCCGGCTGCGGATGCCATGGCGAAGACGGTTTCCTCATCGGACAGATTGTAGCGGAGATTGAGCCCTTTTCGGCGAATGTGTTACTCAGATCAGAATGCCGCGATGCCGCTGCCACTCTGCAGTGACAAGTCCATTCAGAGTTGATCGACTGATCTAGCTACTAACCGGCCCCAGCACCAGCACTGGTCGGTGCTCTGACTAACGTCAAATTCTACGTGTCATGTTCGGATATTTTGGACATGACCACACTAAGCTCGAACGAGCTTTTCCCCAAACATTGGCACTTAGTCCCTGCGGCAGTGGAGGGAACTGCTCCTCTCTGCAGTCGGCCGTGGGCCGTTTTATGATCAGGACCGTCCCACGGCGGCGCCAATCCAGTGGCAACAACCGCTGTCCATCCTCCCACAGCGGTCACAGTCCGGTCAGCGACCAATGTCCATCCACCCACAGCGGTCAAAGTTCGATTAGCGACCGTCGCAACTGTCCCGATTCGGCTCTCAGAGAGCGCCTCTTGCCGACTCTCCCCTCTCGCAACAACTTTCGGTCCGACCGGACACTGTCCTGTTGACCGTCCCAAAGGGTCTGAGGCCCACGCTACCGCCACCACTGCTGGAAAAGGATGTGACGCATCCAAAGGCAGAGCTGGGTCATCGAGCGAGGGCTGTCAGAAGAAGTCACACAGAGCGAGACCGACGGTGGCTGCTGGCCCCGGTCACCCCCGAAAGCGAGCAGTCGGTAGTGCACTGAGTGGTCAGTCTGAAATGGGGTCGGAGCATGCCATGGCGGTCAGAGGTTAGGGGTCATAGGTCAGAAATCAGAGGAGATCGAAGTTCAAACACCAAATCGGCAGAAGCGTGGAACATAATTCGGGATTCGGAGATGAGAGAGAATGAGAGAGTGGGGGAGAGAGAGAGAGAGAGAGAGAGAGAGAGAGAGAGAGAGAGAGAGAGAGAGAGAGAGAGAGAGAGAGAGAGAGAGAGAGAGAGAGAGAGAGAGAGAGAGAGAGAGAGAGAGAGAGAGAGAGAGAGAGAGAGCAATATGGAGGAGAGAAGAACAGAGATGTAAAATCAGGACAAAAAACATCATCCAGTAACAGCAAAACTTTCCACCATTCTGGCCGCCCCTGCTCTTGATGGACCATCCCTGACCGCCCACCATCGCCGACCGGCCGGTCTGTCGAGGTCAGGCTGGCGCAGCCTCCGATCGATCTGAGGGGCCATCTGAGCTGGCCACTGGCAGCGGTCGGGGAGGCACGCACACAATGCCACCCCCGCCGCCACTGGTAGGTCTGTCCTCCCCACCGGCCGATCACCATAGGCTGCTCGATAGAGTCGCGATGGTGAGTCTCCCAGGCCCGCAGCCATGCTAAACCTTTCTCCCTGGGGAGCTGGGGTTACATAAGGAGATTGACGTCCCTCCGAGATTTAGCAGTGTCGGTCGTTGGGATATGGAAATCCTTGCCTCTGACGCGCGTTATTATACGTCATACTACAGTACTTGCTAGTTCCTGTAGGCACTTCGACTTTGCGACCAAAGCAGCAACTATGAGGTTTTCCAGCCGCGGCGCCTTTAAAACACTTCAGGGCAGAGACGGCAGCCAGGAGCAAGCACGTATTAAGCAGGCATGCCTCTCAATTTGTACACGCAATCGATAAAAAAGGTAATGCAATTATGTGCATGATTAGCCGGATACAGCACAGCATCGCATTAGTACAGAAGATAAATCGTTTAACCATTCGAGCAGTACAGACAAAAACATGCAAGATAAAAACAGCACAGACAAAAACATACAAGCACATCCATCAAACAATGAGCCTATCTCATAAGGCAGGCAGTCAAGGTAAATAAGTACGAGACCGAGGCTGGTAACTAGTGGTGTGACTTATCAACCACGTCATACGTGAATACAATAACGCGCTGAAGCAACAGGGGCCAACAGAGCAGGATTTCATCAAGGCACGGTAAATATACATAAAGCATGAATGTTTCAGTATAACAGAGAGCAGAAAAGCGAGAAACAAATGAAAGAGTAAAAAAAAAATGCAGGAATCCTCAGGAATCAAACTGACGATGATTTGGGATTGACAGACGTAAGGGTGCGACATACCCAGTGTCGAAGTGCGATATAACCTGGCATAGCTTACTTGTACACCATGGAGCAGAGCGGGTTTGGTTATATGAATCAGAGTGGGGCGGTATAAACCCATAGAAATGCGATAAAATCCAGAGCAGCTCATAGAAAGGATGACCCGATCCGAAATTATCCTACTCGGTAAGGCGAACTGCCAAGTTCTGACAAAATTAAACGAATGCTATCAGTCACTCAGTCAAGTGGAAAAAATAGCGCCGAAATCACGAAGTTCCCGACTGAATCTTTAATAACGCCCGAGTAAAACTGTTGCCGTCTAGCTTAAAATGTTAGAATTCGAATTAAATCGCAGCCACGAGCGGAAACGGCGCACGTGGAGCACCATGTCTAAAACGGCACCGGATCGATGACAGACGAGAGCACAGAGCCCAGATGGAACGGTTCACGGGCCGGCCAAATCACGTTATTTGAGGTCGCGGCGCGCTGACCCGGAAACACCAGACGTCTGGCCGCCCGGGCAGCGGGACCGGCACACATTTCCATCACAGCTGGACCAGGGAGCAGTGCTGCGGCTCCTGGCTAGTTGCAGACAGACGCACCTCAGTGCTCCAGCACGCATGCCATCCTCCGTGGCCCTGATCAGCCGCCGAGCAGCCACTTCCGGCGAGCTGTTTGTCACAGCGGCGGAGCACCGACATCCCCGGACCAACATAATCCCCGATGATTACGGTCGATGTCTTTAATTAGAGGCTCATTAATTACCGCGGAGGAGAGGGCGCCTCGGAGTGAGCAGTGCGATCAGATACCAGGGTAGAGCCACAGGTACTCAGTCCTCAAAGAAAGCAAAGAACGCTGCGATGACGACGCCGCTTTCAGCTTCTCTCCGGTCACGGACCCAGAAGTCAGCTCAGCCCGCTGTATTCAGTTAACACGGACACGGACAGTCCGGGTCATGAGCTCGTCTGCCTTGGGCTACACCTGGATCATCGGATAGAACCATCAGCTGCGGGTCGCTCATACACCAGCGGTCTATGAGCGTCACTCCTCCAAGTCCGACTTTCAGCAAGCAGAATCGATTACCAAATACACCGCGGTAACCACAATGCACGGCTAAGCAGCGGTTAGTCTCAAAGAGTACACGGACGGGTTTGCGGCGTCACTCCTCCGAATGTCTGCAATCTGCAGCACCACGCAGCTCGAGCTCTGAGATCCGTGAGTGGTGGGCGATACATCAGAGCCAGCCGTGCTCGGACCGAACTGCCGGCGGCGGATCCACGGTCCCGGCCCATATCCCGCAGATAAGTGCTCCTAATATTAGCATAGCTCCGGCTCCGGCCGCCGCGGCGCCGGCGGCGGAACGGCGCTCCGGGTCAGTCCGGTATCAGACGGCCGGGGGGGGGGGAGGGCCGAGGGGTCAGGGGGGCAGTCAGGAGAGGGATACCGCAGCCAAGAAACGGATACGACTCATAAGCTCACCTGTCTGGCTACACCTGGATTGAAAGATAGAACTTGGGAGCATTTGGGAACGCAGCATTTGGGGGACGGATTCCATGAGCATAAACTCTTCAAAGCATGTGGTATTTGATAACCTCTATTTAAAGAAACATCTTTATCAATAAAGGATGAGCGTCCTGAATCAGTCTGTCTTGCGACCGAATGACTACTGCACCAAAAAGAAACGTTCACCTAGATTAAAAGGAAGTTGTTTACCAGCGATGGTCCAATGGAAGCACAATTATGGAGATTGGAAGAGACGCAGCACGGATAGAACACAAAAAGGAGAAGTAATCGCATTGCTTGGAACATTGAACAAAAGTCGGCAAGGGCGCACATAGTCGGAATTCGGAAACCTTGGGCTGGGCGACGCAGGTGGTGACATAAGTTAGTAGCAAGACGGACCACGTATGGGGAGCGCAGGTATTTATTGTCATTGATCTATAACCTGGCGTCAAAAGTTGGGTTATGAGTTGCGTCTACCAGAGCATGTCGACTTGCAGTCTGATATCAAAGTATCTTTGCACAGAAATGCATAGTTTCGATATAGACTAGATCATCTGATAGTTCAATTAGATGGCTTTACGGCACTCATTTGACCGTTTCAGTTTCTCGTTTGACCGTTTCAGTCGTACGCAATAGACCACCGGCATCAGTCCACAGTCGCCAGCCAAGCGGTCGGTCCCCGGTTCACAATGACGCCCGGTTCGTCAGCCCCGCCACCGCACACGGCCGTGGGTGAGCCGCTATAGTGCCTGTGTACCATCACAAGGGAAGCGACGCTGACGGATGCCAACCGTTGATACTCTGGCGCCGCCGGCCAGTTCGGCCAGCTCGTGACAAATGCGCCGGTCACAAAAAAAAATAGCCCGCAGCGACGAAAGTGCATTATCCATCACGCGACATTTTTAGAGTAAGGAAATTAAACAAATAAAGCGTGCACTACGAACATAGCATGTCATTTAGTAACGAACGGTAGCAAGAGATGACAAAATTTGCCAGCTGCATGACATTGCTGCAGTAGAGACCAAGTGATTCAATTAGAGGTCAGGCTTAAGAACTTTAAATCGGGTGCCAGCTAAGCTATCTGCTTAGCGCGGTCCATGAATGTCTAGTGTCTATGGCTTTCGTAAATAACTAAGTTTGCCAATTTAGATCGATAAGGTTCGTTGACCATCAAAATAATGAAACTCATATACTAAGTCCTAGACGGGAAGAGTTCAGACCAGCGACATTAAGTGAAGGTCACCATTCATGTTGTAAAAAAAAAACATTCGAAATTCTAATGAAAGTTACTAACTCTGAAGAAGGCATTCGGTATACGAAAGACTGCACTGCATTTTTAGTCGCAGCTCCATTTCCACGTAACATGATTGCGTACCATAAACAAACGCAGACGGAGTAGAACGACACCACAAACACTCTGACCTCATTGTAACGCATATATACTGCCTACATGTGAGTGTACATACACTGTCACTGAACACATGGCGTACCTATAGTATGCTCGACTGCACGACTGCGGTATAGCTCTATAGCTACAGAGCTGTAACTGAAACGGCAGTTTGTAGAGTTGAACCACAGTTTCGCCATGTTAATTCAAGAACAAATGTTATGGCGGAGTGACTCCTTTTACACTAATGATATCTTGCAGCTCTATGTTCCTATGAACGAGAAACTCGTAACCTTTGTGAATGAGGTTATTTACACACATCGTCAGTTAAAAACATACCAAGCAAGGCCGGGGCCGCCTTCACAACTTAGCGTAATTACTACACTACTAGTTGTTTTTTAATTCACTTACACGACAATAGTATTGAACCTAATTAAATTGCATTGCAATTAATAAGCTCGTCCAAAAAAGTGAGAGTAGAACCGGGTCTACCTTTATCACAATGGATGAAATGTGCGGTATGGGACTCACTGTCTGATTTGACCTTCCGTTTCGACGCACTGAAATGCATCGTGGTAAATATCGCTAACACAACTTCTAAAATAACACTGCAACAAATAACATTTTGGATTTTGTTTACTTGAGACTGGGCTGGGGGCTGGGCTTCTCGACGAGACGCCACCTCTGCCAAGCAGCCGTGACCGCGGCAGACGGGCGCGCTGCGGCACAGCCTAGCTTCAGGCGTCGACTAGTAGTGCCATCTAGCGGCACGTTTGTAAAATCGCATAGTTAGGCTGTGCCGCACAGCACGACAAACTGAGCCCGGCCTCTTGAAGCCAATAATTACCAGATTCCTCAGCACTTAAGCTCCATGGCGCACATGCGTTCCCTGTCAATCATCTTCCCACTGAAAGTACAATGTTTTAGTGTCCTGATATGAAGAAAAACATCGCCTTCCTAAGACACCAGTGGGTCCAACAAACTGCAACATGGTGGCATAAAAGCTCACCACTAACGCGAGTTGGGAGCGGAGCTAACGTCATTATCTGATGACGCCTGCGATCCTGAACATAAGTACGCAGCTCACGGCGTTCATTAGACGCTCCTCGGTAAGACGACGCTGGTGTCTCGGCGAGCTGTCTCAGGTTTGTAACCATGGAAACTGCGGGCGCTTGCTGCATTGGCATCGCCGAGCACCCTCGTGCAGAGGACGGCTCAGATTACATGGCTAGGGTGTATCAGCGTTTAATTGTTTGGATATTTCCAGCGTTATAATAAACTGAGGAATGATGATAATCGATCTCTTTGAATCAATAATATGCTACCAGTACAAATGGTCTGGGTTCCCTTACAATAAGTAAGCTTTCTCTTCCGGAAAATAACCAAATAAGCAGCCTCAGTCTACTCAAACCAGTGGAGCAGGCCTTTCCACCTCAGCAGAGCTTCGCGCTTGAAGCAGCCGCATGCCCCAATCGCCGACACAGGTGACTCGGGGTCTACACATCAGCGTCGAGTGTAGACCGTCGACTACAAAATCGACGCAACTGAGGATCCGAGAGCGGGTCAATTCCAGCAGCGAGCGACGCGGGGTCGCCGCTGGGGGCGGTGGCGGACAGCGGTGGCGGCCGGAACAGAACCGATGGAGGCGCCCTCACCAGGGGTCAAGGACCAGGCGGGGCCACACGGGGTGTCTCGAGCTCTCACCTTCCTGGGCGGGTTCTGCATGGCGGCGACTGGAGGTGGCGGCGGCGGCGGCACTCTGCACCCGCCGGCGAGCGGTGCACCGGCCACGGACCGACAGGCGTGCGGCGCCGCTCCAGCCGGGCCGCCCGTATTGATCTCTGCCGCCGGCGGTGGTATACGGTGCGCGCGCGCCGCCGCCACCGCCGCCGGGACAGGGGATCGGTCCCGACTCCCACCCACCGGCCAGTGCCAAACCGGGCAGGAACCCAGAGAGGAGGGCAGCTAGCCTGTCGGTCCGTGTGAGCGAATAGCGGGACATGCAGGCGGCCGAGGACCATGAGTATAACATGCAAACAGCGCTACGATTATCAACTTACCGGATTTCCGTAACGCTATTACCGTCGCAGGCAAACAGTCATGGGAAAAGGTAGCCAGTGGAGATTTGGAAGCGCCTTTTTATACGAGGACAAGCAGCTAGCCTCTCAGACGGATTCTTTCATCCCTGCAACAATTGTCCCAAAACAACGGCACCGATGCAGATCAAGTCGGCATAGTTATGTAGAACCGAAAGAGGCCAACATTTAGTTATTCTGCTTGTCTTCCTCAGGAAGTCAGAACCCACTCATCCGCATCCACTCTTACGTTCCCCTTTCCGGGCTGGCGGTAACCCCCTCCCGAGGCAGAACAACTATGGTGAGGGCAACTCCACCTATGCACTAGGACACCCTCTCCGGGGGGTGACCGTCTGAGCAAGGGGGCACGCTGTCCCGTCGGAACATTTCAGCCTAACCGCGGGACAGTCTCTGCCGCTGCCGTGCACCGTCGATGATCCGCACAGTCCTCTATCTATCACCCTATCCTATCATACCATAGGTTTGCAATGGCCTCATGCCGTAAGACCTAGCTCCCAACAAAACCCACAATTACTATTTCAAACAGCCTGCGGTTATAATAAAAAGCTTTGCAAGATGTTCCATTTCATCGTTCAACAAGCCTTACCTAGCCATTGCATCAATCAGAGTCCAGCACCTAAACGGAGATATTCAGTACGAGGCCTGGGCGTGTTAATTTATTTTGTTGTAACCCTAGCGCTGGGTAATTTGCCGGCCATGTGGCATGTCGGATGGGGAACCAGCCTGATGCTAAGACGTGACGGTCCCGCATTGAATTTGGCTGCCACCTGGTGAGAGGGTACCGCACTAGACCCGGGAGAACCGTGTCGCCATCTACTGCGGTACGTTTAACCTTTAGCCTGAGCCCTCCAATAACGTCTACTCTTGGGTATGACAAACCATCCAGTGTTCCATTTTTTAGACTTTTTGGTGGCAAATCACACATAATGGGGAAAGTGTTTTCATCCCAAAAATATGAATGACTGAATAGACCTCATCTCTGAAAAAGTTTCATGTATTCGAACAGCCAGTTTACATGTCACTTGACGGTTGATGTACCCACGGTCCCACATCCTTTTGTTTCACATCCTGTCAAGATCCTGACATGAAATCCTGGTTTATCAGTTGACATAAAAATTGGCATTACACCATTTTGCAAAAATACTTCAGTTATTTTCATCCTTTTTTTCTCATCCTAGGATTGTTTTCTTCATCGGCACACTCAACCCAAATCCAATTTTAGAACACTGCAACCATCAACGATATATCCGAACTGTGTCATCTGTTCATTCTCTTTGTTGTTATGTTGTTGATCAGCTGAAAATTTTGAACATTTTCATATCTATTTTAAAAAGATTTCGATTGATTCCCACCACTTCAGTTGGCTTTCAACTTTCAAGAGGGAGTTCAATTCCAATAACGCCAGACGCATCAGTACGAGGTATATTTATTAAATTGCCATAATTAACAGTCGATGCTATGTACAGCATGCCAAATGTCACTTACAATATGTACAATATTCAACCATCTTGGTATGGCCAGGTAACAGTTCAATAGATTCACAATAAATACGAAAGAAAAATTATGTACACACAATACAAAAATATGACACAAATACAAAAACCTACCGATCGGCATGATTCGCGCTAACATTAAGTTACTAGAGTCTACGGGCGGCCGCGCGCGGCCCGGGCGGGGCCGGCTCGGGGCCGCCGCGGCCGCCAGTCGCCCCACACGCTCTCGCACGCTCTCTCGGTCACCCGCTGGCGCTCTCTCGGCGCGGCCCGCCCGCGGCAGCCGCCTTCCGAGATCACATGTAGCCGTGCTTAGTAAAGCGGCACGCCGGCGGCGCGCACCCTCTCTCACGCCGCGCGCGCACCACATGACCCGGCCGGCCGGACGCGGCGGCTAGCGCGCACGGCGGCCGCTGCGCCCCCAGTAAAGCTCTCTTATAACTAGGCGGCCCCGGCCGGCGGGCGGAGCCGACCGGGTAGGGGCGGGACAGGAGAGGGCGGGGTCCGAGCGCCAATTTGAACAGCGTTTGAACGGTGGACACGGACCAGGCACCGATCCCGTCACGACTCGGAACGAAAGACCAGATAGACCACTTCAATTGATAATAAAAACGAACGTCCCGATACACGGGAGAGCAACTCCAAAACCAATCAATGAAATAGAAAACGTGACTAATTTGGGTAAAATCTGAACAGCTGATCGGATATAAAACATTTACAAGTTGATAAGACGGAAATTCAAATCACAATTGTTTGATTATGGATCTATCGACAATGGTCGGTTCAAATTTAAATCGCAACAATGAAAAACCGTATCAGGCAGAACAGCTCAAATACGTAATATCCATTCACTTTGAACTAGTAAAAGCGGCCAACGACTGGGTTCAACCCAATCATGAGCCTCGAACAATTATCCACCGCAAATGTAACAACGGATTCCTCTGGCGAGAAATGCTACTCCAGTCGATATCAGCCCCTCTGCGCAGCGCTACTCTAACCTCCCATTGCTAGCCTAGCTCTTTCAGAGCGGCTGCGCGGAGGGCGGGCACCCCTCGCGCGCCGCTCCGGCCACTATAATGCCTGTCAGTCGTCTCAGCGCCGGTGCCTGCGGCGGCCGGCGGTCGGCCGCTCGCGTCACGGCGCACCCGGCCAGCTAAAACAATACCCGTGGCCCGGCGACAGAGGAGGAAGAGAGAGAGGACAGACAGAGAAGGGGGCGCCGCACCGACCGGCGGCCGGTGCGGCTCCGTACCTGGTGTGATGGTGGCTGGCGGCGGCGGCGGCGGTGACGGCCGCGGCGGCGGAGACGGTGACTAGGGTCAGGTCAGGGCTGGGACGGCAGGAGGCCATCGCGCGGCAGTCAGGAGCGGAGGCAGGAGGCTGGCACGGGAGACAGAGGCACAGCGTCAGCGCGCGCGGCGACAACCGATCCGGCGACTCCGCGCTCGGGAACACAGGAATGTCCGGCGGGCGCGGCCAGAGGCCGAGCCGTCCTGACGGAGCACTTATTGGGGCCGCCCGCACGACCGGCACTGACACCCACCCTCCCACGCACACAGACACACACAGCACAGTCACACATACAGACGCACTAACGCTCGGCATGATAAATTCTAAAACAACACACTCAACGCACATTGAGGCGCATATCACAAAATAGACGGCGGCCGGCGGCGGGCGGAGGCTGTGCGTGAGGCTACTGCGGGCCGCGGCCCGACCGCGCGAGTATCACATCACTTGCGGGCAGCGGCGGCGGCGGCGGCGGCCGGCGGCGCGCCGACCCTTTGTACCGGTCAGGCTGGCGGCGGCGGCGGCACAAGCCGACGCTACCTGACGTCGCAGCCGTCGCCGCCCAGATCGCCGCCCACTTCGGGCGTGAGCGTGGGCGGGGGCGGCGTGGCGGCCGCCGCCAGCGCCGCGCCGCGCCGCGACAGCATCAGTTTCAGCGGCTGCAGGCGACCCGGCTCGCCGCCGCCAGCCGGCTGCGTCTTTATCTTCACCACCAGGTCCTTGGGGCCGCCGCCGCCGTTCTCGTCGCTGGGCGGCGGCGTCGGCTGCGACAGCGGCGGCGGAGGCGTCTCACCGAGCTCCGCGGGCGCCGGCGGAGACTCGCCCAATTTGCGACCGCCCAGCTTGATTATCAGCTTGGGCGCCGCGGCAGTATCGTTATTGATAATTTGTACTTTGGAGTGTTTGTGAGACTTGTCCTTTTTCTTCTTCTCCTTATCTCGATCCTTGTCCTTATCTTTGTCCTTCTCCTTCTTTTTCTTCTTCTTTTTGCCCTTTTTGTGTGGAGGAGGCTCTTGATCAAAGCTGGCTAGCATTTGATCACCGTATTGCAGGTTATCTTGCCGGATCTTTTCGAAGACGGAGAGCTCGCCGGCCGGCTGTGCCAGCTCGCCAGGCCGCTTCTTGGGCGGCTTGACCTCGTTGCCACGGCCGTCCTTTCCGAAGCTGATGCGCAGTATGTTGGGCGAGGCCTCCTGGGAGGCGGCGGCGGCCTGCTCGCGGGCTTGCCGTCCGCGCCGCTTGGGCAGCAGCGCGGCGCCGGAGGCCGCGCCCTCCTCCCGGCCGGCGGCCGGGCCGCGGTAGTCGTCCCGGGTGGGCGCGCTGCTCACAGATTTGACTGCCTTGGGGCAGACGAAGCGCTGGCCGACCGGCGCGCTGTCCTCCTGAGGCGGTGCGGGCGGCGCCGGCTCCACCGTCTCCGTGCTGTTGACGTACTGCCGAATCAGCTCCTTCTTGCGTTTGCGCAGGTTGGAGTTGACCGCCACAGCGGCTGCCGAGGCGGCCGCGGCCGGCGCCGACTCGGGCGCCGCCGCCGCCGGCTGCACGTTGTAGCTCGGGTTCAGGAACGGGCCCTTGATCTTCAGCTTGAGCTGGTTCCGCTCGTCGCAGACGCTTTCGATGGGCGCTGCCACGGGCAGTTCGGGCGGCGCGTCCGTCACGCTGGGCGCCTCGGCCGCCGGCGCGCTGGTCTCCGCGTCCGGCTCGGTCTCGGCCTCAGCGGTAGCCTCGTGCAGCGTCGGCGGCGTGGCCACCGACTCCATGCTGGTCTCGGAGGCGCCCGGCTGCGTCAGCGTGGGCAGCACCTGCGGCATCGGCGCCGCCGGCGGCAGCGACGACTGACTGGACGCGTCGTCGGCCAGCTCAGACATGACCGAGCCGGCCCTGTCTGAGCCGACGTCCGTGCTCTGGAACCTCTCCCGGATCGGACGCATGCGGCCGTGCGGCGTCTTGGGCAGGTCGTCCAGCTCGTCGTCGTCGAAGTCGTACACGGTGCCGGCCAGGTCGTTGGGCACCTGCGGCTTGGGGCAGAAGGGTACCGCGGGGGTACGGGACGCAGCCGCACCTCGACCGCGACCCCGGCCCCGTCCCCGACCACGACCACGGCCGTACACCGCCTGAGTGGCCGCCGATTTGCCGCCGCGCCGGCCACGACCCGACGGCTTGCTCTCGGAGGCGCGCGGACTTTTTCCCGGCGAGACGTGACGAGCCGCGGAGGCCCGCCGCGCCGGGGTCGCTGCCTCCGAGTCCGCGTCGTTTTCGCCGGCGTCTGATGACTGCATCTTGTGAATCTGCATGCTGGCCTTGAGACTGGACTCTCGCCGGCCCCGGGATCGGACGGGCGCCGGCTCGGCCTCTGGCGGCGGTGCCGGCGCGGCCGGCTCGGCGGCCGCCGGCGGCGGCAGTGACGGGGTGGAAGCGGCCGGTGGCTGCTCGGCGCCGATCGGCTCCGGCGCTGGCCCCACGCGCGGGAACTCGGAGACCAGCTCCTGCGCCGACGGCTGGCTCTGCAGCCGGGACTTGGGCGCCTGCACGTCGGCGGCGGCCTCCTGCGGCGGCGGCTGCGATTGTACTGGAAGTGGCTGGTGCGCCGACACCGGCGGGGCCGTCTGGTGGAGGGACACGGCCGGCTGCTGGTGGAGGGACGTGGGCGGCAGCTGCCGCTGCTGGTGGAGGGACACAGGGGTGGGCTGCTGATGATGATGAAGGGACACGGGAGTGGGCTGCTGCTGATGAAGGGACACGGGCGCCGGCTGCTGCGGCTGGTGGAGGGAGACCGCGGCCAGCGGCGGCTGAGGATGGTGGGAGGGTGGCGCCGCCGGCTGCTGCAGGGACACGGAGGGGTGCTGCTGGTGCATGGACACCGGCTGGTGGACGGACGCCGGCGGCGGCGGCTGCTGCTCCTGCTGGCCCGTGATGAGCGCATTGAGCGCCTGCAGCCGGCACTGGTCCAGGTCGGCCGCCGACATGGGCGGACGGTGCGGTTCCTTGACGCGCTCGGCCGGCTTCTCGGCGGGCGGCGGGGGAGGGGCACGGGGAGGCGGCGGCGCCAGCGAGCGGCGCAGCTCCGCCTCCTGCTCGGCCATGAACGCGGCCACACGCTCCTCCTCCCGGCGGCGCTTAATCATCTCCTGCAGCTCCCGCATCCGCTTCTCCTCCTCTTCCTCACGCCGCCGGCGCTCCTCTTCCTCGCGCCTGCGCCGCTCCTCCTCCTCGCGCCTGCGCCGCTCCTCCTCCTCACGCATCCTCCGCTCCTCCTCTTCTTTGCGTCGGCGGAGCTCTTCCTCAAACCGGCGCCGCTCCTCCTCCTCACGCGCCAGCCGCTCTTCCTCCTCTCTCCGGCGGCGGTCTTCCTCTTCCTTCCTCCGCCGCAGGTCCTCCTCGTAGCAGCGTCGCTCCTCTTCCTCTCGCGCGAGCCGCTCCTCCTCCTCGCGGCGGCGGCGGTCCTCCTCGCTGCGCCGGCGCCGCTCCTCGGCCTCTTTCCTGGCCTCCTCCTGCCGACTGTGTCGCTCCGCCTGTTTCCGCAGCTCCTGCATCTCAGCCTCCTTGCGCCGCTTCAGGTCCGCCTCGGCGTCCTGCTGCTGCATCAGGTACTGCTGCTGCTGCATCTGGAACAGCTCCGGCCACTGCTGCATCTGAATCAGCTCGCGCAGCTGGCCCTCCGGCAGCATCTGCTGCATCATCATCATGTGCTGCATCTGCATGATGTCGGTGAACTGGCCGTACGGCGACGGCATCGGGTTGGCGGCGTTGATGCTGGCCGGTGTGCGCACGCTGACGGATCCGAGGCCGCGCGGCGGCGGCAGCAGGCCGGCCGCGCTGCACGGCGGCGACGGGAAGCCGGGCCGCTCCGGGGCCGCCGCGTAGCGCGCCGCTGCCGGCTCCGGCCGCGACGCCTGCCGTTTGCGCGGCGGCACCGGCGGCTGCTCGGCCTGCAGCGGCGGCGACTTGAGCGGCGGCTCCAGCGGCCACTCGACGCCAGCCACCGGGCGGTGCTCGCCGCTGGCGGAGCGGCGCGGCGGAGCGTGCGCGGCCGCCGGCGCCGGAGGCGGGGGCGGCTTGCCGGGCAGGCTGCTGACGGCCGCCGTCGGGCTGGGCTCGACGGGCCGCTCAGCCGGCGGCTCCGACTCGGCCGCAGACGCCAGCGGCCGCCACTTGGACGGCTCGCCGTGCGTCGGAGTGTCGCCGGGCCCGCCGCGGCTCGGCGTGCTCGGTGTCTTGGCGGCGGCCGGTTTCTCCTCTGGCCGCTCGTCGGGGCCCTGCTGGGCGTACTGCAGGCGCAGCTTCTCCACCAGGTCCATCGTCACCTGCTGGCTCTCCTCCTTGGTCTCCATGATAACCGGCGCGCGCGGCGCCGGCCGGGAGACCGCCGGCGGCTTCTGGTCCACAATCTCCGGCTCGATCGCCGAGTCGCCAGAGGTGCTCGGCCGCCGCGGCGGCGAGAACATGGACGGCATCGGCCGAGCGGTCGGCGCCGCCAGCTGCTCGGAGACCGCGCTGGTGGTGGTAACCGCCGCGGGCGCGGCCGTGGAGACCGGCGCCGCGGAGGAGGCGGGCGGCGCTGCGGCCGCCGTCTTCTGGCCGCTGAACAGCTCCGTCTCGAACTCGAAGATGGGGTCGCCGGCGTTCAGCCTTGGCGGTGAGAAGATAGACGAGGGCTGCGCGGGCAGCACCTCCGAGTCGGCATCGACGGCCGTCGAGGCTCGTCGAGAGGCCGGCGCCGCCGCCGCTGCCGCCGGTGCGGGCTCGTCGGCGGTATCTTCGAGTCGCTCCGAGCGAGCCTCCTCGGCAGCCTTGTACCCGCCTGTTGACTCGGTTTTGACCGCCGACCGTTCGCTGAGGATACTGTCGATGGAGCCTTTGAGCGGTTTGGCCGCGGCCGCCTCTCGCGAGGCTTGGCGAGGCGTTTCGGCCGGGACGTCACGCCCGCCGCCAGAGTCGAGCCCCTCAAGCCCCAGCGCTTTCTTCCGACTGAGTGGCATTGGACGCGCCTTCCTCACCGTTTCGGCGGCACGCGGACTGCGCTGTCCGCTGAGCGCAGCTTCCTTGGCTGTTGGCTGCTGCGTGTCTTGGCTCGATTCTCCTGCTCCTCCAATCGACGCGCGTCGGCGCGTCGGCGCTGCGGGTCCGGCCGCCGCGGTGGTGGCGGCGGCGGCGCGCGCACCGTCAGCGACAGCTCGCGCTCGCCCAGTCGCGCCGCGTTCACCTCGCGCAGCAGCCGCCGACTGGGCGGCGCCCTCAGCGTCGGAGTCGGCGCTGTCAGAGCTGCTGCCGCTGCCACTGCTGCTGCTGCTGCTGGAGCTGCTGCTGCCGCTGCTGCTGCTGCTGGAGCCGCTGCTGCTGCTGCTGCTACTGCTGGAGCCGGATGAGCCAGCACTCCTTGGCCGCTGCTGTTGCGGAACCGAGGGCGGTCCAGCAGCGGCATCTTCAGCGGTCGCCGCAACTGCGTGCGACGGAGTAGATTTGCTATTATGCCCCGACCGCCCTCCAGCTCGAAAGGGCGGCTTTTCCGGCCGCCGCAGTCGAGTATCACGCGCCACCGCCTCGTTGCCGGCGCCCTCGTCCTCGGGCTCCGGCTGCGCGGCGCGCTGCGGCTCCCGGCCCGGCACGCCCACTCGCGGCGACTTGGACGCCGCCCGGCCCTCGGGAGACTTGCGCGGCCGACCGCGACCCCGCTTCTGAGGCGTGATCGGCTCAGGCGCGGTCGGCGGCGGCGGGGCCGGAGCCCCCGCCGCCGCCAGCGCCGCCGCAGAGCCGTCGGCTGGCTTCTGTCCGGCGATGCGTTTGTTGGCGTCCAGCATCGCCTGCCGCGGCGGCACGATCAGACTGAGGTCGGGGATGGGCGTCTTGTTCCGGCCGCCGCCCGCCTCAGTCGCCGACTCCACGTCGGACTTCTTCTTGCGACCGCGCCGCTTTCCGCCACTGGCGGCCGCCGGCGTCTCCTCCGCCTCCGCCTTGACCGCCGTGAACGCCTTGAGCGCCGCTTTGGTACGAATTGCACTGACGGGCGATGTAGATCGGCGCCGCTCGTCACCCTCCGACTCACTGTCGGTGTAAATGTTTTTGCCCTTGGTGACGGCCGCTGCCGACGGCACTCGCGAGTCCGAATCACTCGTCACATCGTCACTGGCACCGGGCGCCCGCGCGCCGCCCGCCGCTCGGGTCCGGCGCCCGCGGCCGCGGCCGCGTCGCGCTGCGCTCTCGTGCGCCAGCGGCACGTCGTCGTCACTACTGTCGGCCGCCTTGTTGGCGCGCGCCGGCGGCGGCGGCGCCTTGTGCCGGCCCGGTCGCCGGTGTTTGTCCACGCTCGCCGCCGCGTCACTCTCACTCGTGTCACCGAAGAGATCACTCTTGGTGGGCCGCTGGCTGGCGGTGCCCGCCGTGGCCCCACTCACCGGTCGGCGCCGCTCTCGCTCGGTGCTGGAGCCGGAGCGGGCCGAGCGCCGCTCGCGGCTCCTGCTGCCGCCGTCCGACTCGCTGGTGCAGCTGCTGGTGGCCAGACGGTCGCGCCGCTGCTCGGCGCCGTTCACGTAGGTGCGCCGGTACGGGTCGGCGGCGCCCGGACGGCGCACGGCGCCGTTGGGGCCCGAGCGCGGCACGCCGCCCTTGCCGCGGATCAGGTCGAGCAGCTGCTCCAGCGGCTGGCTGTACAGGCTGGCGCCCGCGTGCGAGTAGTGCCGGTCGTACACGTTCGAGCCGACGTGGTTGGCGGCCAGCACGGCGCGTCGCTCCTCGGCCGAGAGGCGCGTGCCCGAGTCGCGCAGCACTGCCTCCTGCTGCAGGAACGTCTGCTCGCGCAGCCGGAAGTAGTTTCGGCACTGCTTCTGCCGCTTGGTCACCATGTAGCACAGATTTCGGACCTGACGGCAGACAAAGGGCGTTCACCAGAGATCGAATATAGGCGGGGGCACGCCACAGCAGGCGGATGGAGCACTTACCCGCGCACCAACCATCGTCGAACGCCAACACGCAACACTTTTCGTTACAGTTAAAATTTACTGAACGACTGCCGACAATAAGGAACCCCCTAAAAACAAGCAACAACAAACCCTCTGCAAACACACATAATCGACAAACCACACACAGTATCCCGACAGCAGCCTCATCTGGGCCGTCAGGGGCCGCTGCCACCGGCCCGTCGGGGTGCGGCGCTCGCTAGAGTGACCTACCTTCTCCAGGTTCTGTCTGATATGGACAAACTGTTTGATCTTCTCGAGGTCCTGCTGCTGCTGCTCTGTGCGCAGATCGATCTCGTCCGTATTGGGTGTCAGCAGCGCCTTGTTGTTGCACGACTGTCGCATCGGTGACATAGCCGGGTTAGCGGGTGGGACGGAAACCAGAAAACTGACGCTACCGGTAATACAGCAGCCGCGTTAAGTTGGTCGAATTACATGATACAAAGTGTGCCCTGATGCACAAATTGCAGTTTACCGAATGACTACATAAGTATGGTTCAAGAAGGTGCACAATGCCTGTAAAAAATGTGCTCCCCATAGGCATGACGTAAATGTAGAGACGCTGGACGGCCCGACACTGAAGTACCCATCCGGTACCAAATACATAAATAAAACGCATCAGTCCCGTGTTGGCCCCGAAAGCCTACCTTCCGCTTGAGCTTCCAGTAGTTGTAGATGAAGTCCAGCGCCTCGGTGGGCAGCCCGCAGGAGGCGGCGGCGCCCCTCAGGTCCACGTGCTTGTAGAACTCGGCCTCGATTTGCTGCAGCCTGCGGCGCCGGGCAAGACACACACGGATACGGTACATACGGTCAGCGGACGGCCACATAGGGGCCTCGAGACGGCGGGTGACTGACAGGCCACTGGCGGGGCACGTGCAGCAGCGCTGCAGTTAGTGCCACAAAATACAGCCACCCGTGTCACACCCGTGTAACAGGGCAACGGTTCTGCACACTGAAAGTTGAAGCGAGGCGATTAACTTGTGTGACGCGATTAACTTGTCATTATGTCATGTTGATCAATAAAACACATGTCGGCGAAAAGAAGCCTACGACGTAGCAGACATGACGAAAGACGTTTGAAACTTCACTCGACATACCAAAATCTGCTGGAAAGGGGTTTAAGTAAGCGCTGACGTACTTTTGTTTCCTGGTGCGCCGCTGCGCCTCCGAGTCCGGGTCGGCCCGGCGCATCTCTCCGTCCGAGTCAGACTCGCCGGAGAGCTTCTCGTTCTTACTGTGCTTCGGACAGTACGACTGAGGGAAGACACACGAGGCGGGGACGTCGGTTAAATGTAAAACAGACATCGTTAAAATGTTGTTGCCCAAAACAAAGCAAATGCCAAATACCAATTAAAAGTCAATAGCCAATTACATAACAAATGCCCATGCCATTGACCACCTACCCGGGGCAGCCAGGCATACCGATAGAACATCAGTAATCACTCCCCAGTCCCCACTATCCCTTCCACGCCAAGCATGAAGACAGAGTGGCTCACCTTCAACTTAATCTCATCGTCGTCACTCTCGTCCTCGACCGGCTTCATCTTCAGGTTGTGCTTGAACGCGCAGGTGACGTGGTAGGCCGTCTTGCAGGACTTGACCGAGCACTGGATGCACGCGCCGACCTTCTGCTTGCAGAGCACGCAGAGCAGTGCCCACCGACGCGCCTGAGGAGACGCACAGAACTGTGACTGCGGTGGCGAGGTTGAGACGCAGAGCTTTTAGCTAAGTTTTGGAGCTGTCAGTGCATTATGGTGGCGGTACTACGGGCCACGGATCACGGGATATTCAGCCGAGCAACACCGTACCTTTGCAATAATTGATCCGTATTTCGAGTTTGGCATTCCATACGACAATCTGCCCCGTTGCATAAGAAATAGATTTAGTGGTTCGAGGAGAAACTTCAGACTTCTTAAGCGCGATGTGCATTGAGTGTCAAGAGCCAAACAAGAATTACAGAATGAGTCCAAGCTAATCCGAGTATCAGGACGTGCCTTACACGACCCTGATGTTTTAGCATCGTTTTCGACCGGATAAAATCGTTATTATGTAATTCAATAAGATGTAATTTATCACTATACACAAATATTTCCGTCTGCGAGTAAGTAGTGGTCACTGTGCAGTGTGCGTTGACTTTGGTATCAGTGGCTGTAACAGCTTTGCACTGGAAAAAAGGACCAGTACACGTGACCCACTGTCCCGCCCTGCCCATCCCCACCGTCCCTCCGCGCGACTGACCGAGATGTTGGAGATCTTGGTGACAGGCTCCATTTTCTCAACGTCGCCGATGCTGACCTCGGGGATCCAGAGGGCGCAGCTGACGTGCGCCCACTTGTGGCCCGAACGGGTGCTCTTCATGGCGCCGCCTGCGAGACAAGCATCGACACGTTATACTAACAATAACATACGACAGGCCTCGGCACGTCATGGCACACATCACTTCACGCGAGTCATATGACACACATCAGGATGGTGGAGAAACATAGCGAAATGTTCGAAGTGCGAGTCGGGCATCTGGCAAAAAAAAAAAACTAGCAAACATCCATAAACAAATAAGCAGAAGGCATATGGTCACAATAGCTACGGAAAAGTACACGGCAGAGTTTAGTGAGAAACAGCCCAGCTCGCGGGCAACTATTTTAAAGAAGTATCGAGGAAATCAAAATAATCACAATTGTAAATCCAGCAACCCAATGCAAACCAATATTGAGTACCTATCTAATTGAACTATTGTCTTGATATCAAGTCACAACTTACAACACTTCGGCCGATACCACCTCGCGTGATTCGTGTGCCGTATGACTCGCGTGAGATGGTCATCATGCTCCAATAAATTTCACACATCCCCAAGAACTGCCCATACACAGCCGATCACCGTACCTTTGTTGGGGCAGAGCACACACTCTGGCTTGATGCCGAGCGCGCAGGTCTTGCAGAGCCACGAGCCGTCCGGGATGCTGGTGATGCCGTAGCACATCTGGTGGACGCAGATGTTGCACTTGTCGCAGAACACCATCTCGTTCTCCTCCTCAGAGTCGGGCTGGCGGTGGAGCACAGGGCAACGGTTAGCGACTGGGGGCGCGGGTAAGAGGGAGGAGGGGCTGCCGAGCAGGGGCGGCTATCTGCGGATAGGACGGGGAACGGGTCAGTTGATTGGGAACTGTAGATGGATAAAACGTGGCAATAGTCAAATGGAGGAGAGCTGTAGGGCAAGAACAGTTGGCAGATGGCGTGGGGTACTGGGTAGACGGGTTAGGGAGGCGCGCTGTCAACTGGCATCAGCTGTGTACAAATCACTGGCCGGCTATGTTTTGAGCTGATGCCAATTTATTGCCCAGCAACCGTGGCATCCAATCAATGTCATACGTGAAGGTTAGGGTTGAGGTACGACGTGATTCAAGAAAAGACGCGAGACAAAGCATGTTTACGGCAAGCAAGACAAAATGTCAAAATTGTAATTGTCAACAGCTGGACGTGTAGAATAGAGTCATAGTGATAAGTCGTTTTGAACAGCGGAATGGTCCCCGTGACCTCACTACCTTCCTCACACCAGTGCTCCCCCGGGGGAATCAAACGACGCCAACCAAACTCGGTACAGCTGTCATCCGCAACCCATCAGCTCCGTACCGCCCAGCCAATTGATATGATTCTGAGCTCTGCCTCCCGGCGGAGACGATCCGAGTTTACCCGTGGGTCCGTAACCGGCGTCCTGTGACGCAACGCTCGTCGACAGCGCACCTGGCACGCCGTCAGGCGGCGGCGGCGGCGGCAGAGTGGAACGGCTCATCGTCCCGGCAGTTTGCGGGCGGGCGGACGGCCCGGAGACGGCGAGAGTGTAATGAATGGCACCGCCGCCATGATAGTGCCACTCCACTTAGTGAGCCAGTCTCCACCCCATCTTTCTCAGCCGGCTCGGCACTCCCCCACTAACCCGGTCTATCCAATACCACCCCGTCCCCACGCGATTCGCTCGGCACTCCCCGCTTCCCAGTTCTACTATCCAATACCACCCCGTCCCACGCGATTCGCTCGGCGAACCCCGCTCCCCAGTTCTACTATCCAATACCACCCAGTCCCCACACGGTTCACTCAGCACTTCCCCGCTAACCCGGTCTATCCAATACCACCCCGTCCCCACGCGATTCACTCGGTACTCCCCCGCTAACCCGGTCTATCCAATACCACCCCGTCCCCACGCGATTCGCTCGGCACTCCCCGCTTCCCAGTTCTACTATCCAATACCAGCCCAACCCCACACCTTGGCCCACGGTGTGTAAGCCACAGTGCGTAGTTAACAGGTGTTGACGAAGACCCCACCTGTCGACAGACGTCGCAGACGACGCTCTCGTCGAACTCGATGCTGAGGCACTCCTGCGTCTTGACGATAGTCTGGAGCCGGTTCCAGCACTGGCGCTCCAGTTCCTCGATGGCCCTCTCCAGCTCCAGGTCGGAGACGGCAGGCAGGCCTGCGGACAAGGACGGCGCTCCGGTCACAGACGTACACCCACACAGGCGTCCAAACGGACCGGAGAAAGTCGCCAGATCGCTGAGGCGGGGGAGGGGGCAGAGAGAACCGCGCCGCGGCCAGTGGACGTACGATCACTGTCATGGCACGGATGTGTTGAGACATGACTAATTCTATAGCAGATTAGGACAAATCATGCTTCTAATAAATACATTGTGTTAACAAGAAGGAATACCAACAGTGATGAAACTTAGTCGATATAAGTTACATTATTGATGAGCGTAAATGGTTCGAAAAGGTCGAGAAAAGCTTGGCTGACGTAAGAAGGCAGCTGCAGTAGCTTATCGAGGGACTGAGGAAATACAATAAAAAAACAACTGACGCAACATATACAGACATCGAATGATGCAACAAGCTGCCACAGCCACATTCACGATGATAAAGTTATACGCCGATGGCAGTGGATTCCTTCTGTTAAGGCTTCTCAGGACAGGACTGATAAGTCCTATCTGGCGCCTCAGATCCGTCTAGTAAGGGACCACCGGCACCCAGCGGCGGGCGGGGCGCGGGGCGCGGGGGGTTCCCCGGCCAGCGACCCCGCTCCGTAAGGCCGCGGCCAAATCCGGCACGGTCGGGGGGCGACGTGCCCGGTTTAGAGAAAAGCGATGTTGATGAAGGCGCACGTAAAATAATGAAGACAAATGTGGTATAGCCAAGTGGCTAAAGCTAAACTGGGACGGTCTCAATAAGGCAAATTGATGCAAAGTTAGGCCGCAATTACCATGCTGGACAATCCAGACGAAAGTGTTGAAACTTGGCGCTCGAAAACGGTACCAACTCAGTTCGTGCAAAGCTATGTACCGGTTGGATAAGTTCGTCATGGAGGACATTGTCCCATATCGCCATATATTTTGTTCTTATCAAAGTCACCAACACCCTGTCAGGAAATGCGATTATATGAATCATATGATCCTTCACACACAATCTGAAGTATCTACTGCCTGATTCACGTCTAACCCACGACTCAGGCTGACACATCCACATACGATACACTACGCAGGGTATCAGAGGTCTCCGGCCGTCGGTAATGCAGCTTCGCGAATCACAACCCTCTACCATAGGGCGGCTGTGGCCGCTAGCGACACTGGCCAGCGGCACTGGCCGCCACAGCCGGTCATACCGGGTCCCTGCCGACCCCCCTGCCCCCAGTGAGACAAACAAGTCCCGCACACGGCCTCCCTTACCCCCACCGGTCCCTGCTGGTTCCCGACCCGCATAACTCACCAGACTGCCCAGAGACCGCCACCCCGTCCCCGCCCGACTCCCAGCCGCCTCACTCACCCATGCGGGCGCGCTCGCCGTTGAAGATGCCCAGCCAGATAGAGTCCTGCTCGTCCAGGTCGTAGCGACACATCTTCTCGGCCTTGGCCGGCGCGTTGGTCATGTGATACAGTTCGGGCGACGAGTCGTCGTGCGTCACACGCACCAGCTTCTTGGGCCTGGCGGGAACGGGGAGAGGTGTGAGAGGTTTCGAGCATGTCGAAACGCACTAAGGAGATACGCAAAGTTTGAATGGATCACAGCTAGCTAGTAACGTGTGACCGAGACTAGTGACCACTGAGCAGTAAGTGATCATTGGCTAGTGGTACCAGTTAGGAATTGAAATACGATGGACGAGTGCAACATAGGAAGGCAAAGAAAGAGCGTCCAGGGGATCAGGGTAGCGGAACAACGGAAGCAGAACATACGATACGACACAAGCAAACACAATCGCGCGACTTATCAGAGACATCCAGGAAACTTTACGACGCTGTGGCTATTTTTAGCATCGCACGCATGACGTAATTCAAAGGATATGCATTGTTTTGTATCACTAGATAAACGGGCAAAAAATGAGAATGTTAACAGCTCTAGATGACTTCAAAAAACGGGTTATATTACTAGGATAGCGCAAAATCAATACAGCTGATGCAAGAAACAATAAGGCGTATACAACAGTTACAACGGACAACGCCGGGAACTGAGAAATCTCCGAGCCCTCTTCGCGTCCCTTCCTCTGCGTCCCAGCGCACCCGCGTCCCGTCCATCTGCTGGCACTCACAGTTTGAAGTCATGCAGCCGCTGCGGCGGTCCGGGCACGCAGCTGACGCGCGGGTGCGGCAGCGTGTCCGGGTTGACGGGCACCTGGACGCCGCGCTCCCACTCCTGCTTCCACTGGTCGGCGATCTCCAGGTACTCGTCAGGCGACAGGTACTCCGAGTCGGCCAGCTTCATCGCGCTGATCAGGTCCGTGCGAATCAGCTGTGGGCGGGGCCGGGTTGCGGTCAGCTACGCGGGTCGACGACGAGGTCTTAAGTCGTATATTAAGTAATGTGCTTATCCCCAAGCACGCAAACACGCAAGATTCAAATGACGTCGCCAAAAACATCGAAGTAAGAAAACGATTTGTCGAGTTAATAATCCTTCAATCACCAGCGATAGCAAGTCCGCAGTTCGGCGCTTTCCATTCTCGCGGTTCAGCTAACCGCAGACGGCATGGCGCAACAGTTACCGCCCCGCCCCTCCCCACGCACCGGGTGCGGTCCCGCCCCCATCCCCCACGGCGGTCAGTCGTACTCACCTCCCCCGGCTTTTCCACCGCCTTTTTGTTGTAGGCCTTCAGGTCGCCGAGGTGTTTGGGCGTCCAGCCGTGGCCGGCAGCCGACAGCTGCGGCTGCTGCGAGTCGGCATCCTCCGAGCCGCTCAGTTTCCGACGTTTGCGCTTACCCATGGGGCCTGTCGGGTGGACGGCAGGGCGCGAGCGAACGCACCGGTTAGAATGGACGGGCAGCTTGACGGTTGGATAGACATACAGGCAATTAGACACATAGCCATCCGTATCTTATTGAGGCGAGAGATAAAGACAGACAAGTTTAGATAGAAATCCATTTCATGTAAACGCAAAGTTGCAGCTAAAAGATTCGCAATTGATGTGACTTATTGTGCAGTACACATGCCGACAATTCACACTGCAATGGACCTAAGGTGGAAAGCTGAGGTTATCTCACCTGGATCATCAGGCTTCCCAGCAAGCCTCTTCAGCCTCTGAGACATGGCTGCTCAGTGGGCTGGAACACAGCAAAAGTAAACAGCTTTAGAGGATTGTTACACCACAAAGACGATATCTTGTTAAAGAATGATGGCAAGATGGCAACAATCCTACAACAAGATGGCAACAATCCTAAATGTTGCATCTCGTCCCATGATTCATGATATCTTTGAAATATGCTACAAGAACTTCTTTATTTCATGTAAATACAGGGCAGCATATATACCGCTCTGCTAGATACACGCTTCCACATAGCGCCCTGATATTGATATAAAATGTGGTGATTTATTCTTGGATTTATTCCTGCTTGCTTATGATGTTCATCGACCTCCAAAGAAGGTTAATTTTAACGATACAATGGTCCGTTGACAAGGTAAAACATTAGATCAAACAAATAAAGATCAATTGATCACACTACAAAAATATTAAGTGATCGTGTAATCTAGAATCACTGCCATTTATTTATGTCTCCAACATTCACAAATTTCAGTGAAGAGCATTATCACATGAAGCTATTTTGCTTCCCACATTTCCGAATGAAATTGATATTTGACCGAAATTGCTGCAAGCTACCTGAAGGAAAACTTCAGCACATACATTCCATTAGGATTTATCTTAACAGCCATTGTTAACTCTCCACTCTTTTTTATTACTGAAAACGACATTCCCGACACCCTGCAAGGCACACAGCCTGGCCCTATTGGTACACAACTGAAAAAGCAAAAATGCTACAGCAGTCCCTGCTAAGGTACGGAATCTATCAGAAAGCTGAAGCACCAGAAAAGTGAGTGTGTGAGTGTAATAACGAGCAAGAAGGACGAGCAAGAAGGAGGTTGATTGGTTGATGGGTCAACTCATTAATGAATGACTCCCAATTACAATCTCAGAATGAGCTACTGAAAGCATAGGGGTAGAGCCTGGAGCATGTTCTAAGAATGCACAAACATCCTGCAGTGGCAAATGTGAGATGCATTTGTAGGTTCATTATGAGATCCATTCTCTCGCGTCACGCGTGTTTTCCGCTTTGAAATATTTCACTTTTTAGTACCTGTTTACAGATTAGGGTTAAGATAAGCGTTTATCAACAGTCGATTTAGAAGATTGAGCTTCAGGTAGCATTTTACATTACCTTCCAATGCCCCACAAGTTCCCTCACCAGATATTTGGGTTTTAGATGGGAAAATGTTTCCCAACCATGTTTCCCAGCCCAGAGGGCAGCATTGGTATGGCCACTGAATCATCCAACAGATGAACATCAGTAACGAAAATTGAATCTTACTTGAAGACTTCTCTGATCACAAGAGTACTTTTATTGCTAAAAAAACAAAAACATGTGGTCTCCTCATATAGCTAATTATAGTTTTGTTGTTGTTAGATGAAGAGGATTCCCTCATCCAATCAGCCAATTTGGTTGCATGTTCCCAACATTTTGATGATGTAACCCAAAGCTCAGCGGCCCTGCAGCATGCACAACGTTACAAATTGCTTTTCATGATCTGACCTGATACTATTTACAGCTATTATCAAAAAGTGTCTTTCAAATTTTCAAGTTCTTCGTAATTTCAGCCTGTCCTGTAGCTCAGTTGGCATGGACTCCCGGTAGTGAGATCCCAGGTTCGAGACGCTCCGGCGCTCGATATTTGAAAACCCTGACGGGGATGGTCTGCGGTTGGTGGGAGCAGCCGCAGCCAGTTGAAGTCAGTTGAGTGGGACAGCCCGTGTCCGGCTTTGAAAGGCAAGTTCAACTTTGGCATCTAAATTATCCCATTACGCGGCATGGCGCGATCGAACAGTAGGGGTCGAGGTCGATGCAGCAAACTCTGCTTAGCGTGGGCTCCGGCTCTGTCAATCCATCCATTCAAACATTCAAGCTAAATTTATTTCTTAAAAAGTTTTCAATGGTTTTACACACTCACTGACAGCCTCAGGTACCCATACAATGTGTATGCTATATATTTTTGACTTAGCAAAGATAACCTCTTTCTCATGTCACCTAAATTTTAGTCAGTATCTTCATGTGAATGGCTGAAATTTTGCATTGTCAATGGTAGGATTTATGGTCATTTGGATAGGATGACATTAGATGGGAAGAAAGTAGAGTGAGGTCAATGAGGCCAAGCATGTCACCTACATAGTGATCCACTTTTCAGAATGTTGGGTGGAAAATCAAACCTAACATGCAAATATTTTTTCAATTTCATCCCAAAAATGAGAAAAAGTGGCATTATTTCCTTTTTTGAAAAAGTGTTACAATCCTTTGACTTGCCTGTTTGCACATAACGTTACAGTTGATGCATCCACATTCCACACCCTTTCTTTCAGATCCAGCCAAGATCCTGACATGAAATTCTGCTTTATCAATTGGTATAAAAAATAACAATGTCTCTGTTCTGCAAAAGCACTCTAGGTACCTGTTTGTTTTCTCATCTTATATACCGTAAGGTGGGGCTATTTGAGACAGTGGGGCTATTTGAGACAGTATTTAAAATCGCTATGAAATGAAGAGCGTTTTAAATTTATGCTTAATTTTTTGCTGAGGCGACTGCTCGATTCCACACCTTCCTGAGCAAAAATATCACATAAAAATCAAACGCTCTTCATTTTATAGCGATATTAAATACTGTCTCAAATAGCCCCACTGTCTCAAATAGCCCCACTTTACAGTACTTTTTTCATTGGCACATCCAATAAAAATCCAAAGTTAGAACACTGGCCATAAAACTACCAAAAACTTAGAATATGCAACATTGAAACAATGTGTTTCAATTGGTGTTATGTTGTAGACATTCTATAAAAATAAAATACCTTCAGTTACATCCACAATTCTGGTAACAATGGAAGTCATCAATATCGTTTCCAGAAAAATAATGCCACAAATAAAAACCTTCACCATTTCCAACCTTTTTTTGCAAAATGATTCACCATCACCAAGCATCAAATGGTAAGTAAATGCACACAATCTAATAAATGGTACAGATATGCATATGTCACTGCACCTGGGAAACATTTAGGTAAAACAGATTGATCAGAATAACATGTTACAAGTGTTATATCTCAATCTGTCCTATTGCATAACATGTCAAACATCATCACAATCAATTAAAACCAATTGAAATGCATCATACAAGGACAACAGAGAATTATGAATTTATTATATATAGACTCATTTAATAACTTATTTGAATGCAATATTGCTTATGAAGAACTGCATATAAAGAAAAATGTACAAGATACCCTATCATTAAAATTAATGTGTACTTCCAGTGTAGGCAAAAAATAAGTGTCACCAATGATAATGGCATGACCTGCCACTAAAAAAGCATGTGAAGCAACTTAAAATGGGTTGAAAATAAGAGGAAATAGGAATCATACTTTAAAATATTTGGAATTATTTAAATTGATTTAATCATGACTATCACATAACTCAAGCTAGGCTGCAATTGCACCTGGACGCTTACACCAATGGATGACTGTTGAGCTCATATGAAACAGTGCTTGCAATGCATCATGATGCATCCATTAAAGCTAACGGTGAAAGGTATTGCAGTAATCAAGGTATCAGATTACTTCACATCAAAGCTCATTGGCATGAAACTGTCAAAACAACGCAACAGCACCAGATCATCGTCTAACAAGCAAATAAACTGACTTGAACAGTATTAACCATGCATGAAATTTTAGCAGATATTTCAAAGTGGTAGACACATCATATCAATTCCTGTGTTGTGGATAATCTGCTAAAAATGAGTTCTATGAAGCGATGGCATAGCACCCTCAAATTCAAATGCATGCATGGACACAGGCCACACAACTGACACATTATATCTTAGGCAATCAATGCATCATAAAAGTTCATGAAATCTTCCAAAATCAAGTATGCAAAAACATTCAACTATAAAAGCAAAGAAACTACATCTACCTACAAACAATTCCAAAGAAGCTGCGCCGCATTCGAAACAACGGAATTGCTTCAATATTCTCACCTGACATGAGATTAACTTGCCAGCGCTTTATTCCCCTAGTTCTCTGCTTATCAAAACCTCGTCTCCATTTCCTCCATTATGCACCGATTGCAAATAATACTGAAATTTTGCAAGGGACGGTTAGCGCCATTTTAGTTACGAAAATAACCTGTATGGTCACGTGACCACTAAAACCCGTTAACTTTCGCAGAGTCTCGCGTTCTGCGAGACTTTAGATGCGTTCGTGTAATATACTTTTAAGATAATTAAACTTTTACAAAAATATTTGATATGCTTTTTTCGTGCCATCATTGGAACGAAACAATTTTAGGACGACAGGAATCTTTTTATTTGAAATATTGAATGATTTTGCAAAAAGATAATGATGACAACTAATGTCGAACGTGTACATTTATCGATATCCAACTTACGTACTTTTGCGTACTTTTATATTTACGTAGCTCACTTGATTGTGAGTGAATTATTGGGCTGAATTTGGGAAAAAAATAAGTACAGGCATGAGATTATCCACTCCAAACTCGCATTTAATACGTGGAGGAAAGGTTTTGCAGGTTCCCCTTGAAGAACGATTTTATCGATATAAACCTAGCTGTTTCCTTGCATGTTATGCATAATCGATATGTCATTTGATGTTATTCGTCGGTCCAATTCCCGCGCGAGCTGCGTTCTCTCATTTGGTGTGAACGTGTGAATTAATTCCTGCTGCGGTTCTAACCAGAGCATGTTGAAATGATTAGGATACTTATTTGACATGCAACGTTTGTTTACCATTCTTGTTCTGAGCCATGAGACAGACCCTGTCATCGGCAGCCTTCACCTTCACCTTAGGGTCTTGCAAGTGAACTTTAAATCACTTCCACTCCAGCCGGCACCAAGATTTTGCAGGTAAATTTAAAATTGACACATGCAAGTATGAATTTGCTTATATAGAAAATTTTAGGTTTTTAGGTTTTTAGGTTTATCCTTACCTTACCTTACCTTACCTTAGTTGGTCATCGGGTTATAAGGCCACTCGGCCTATGGGTCCCGCTCGTATCGAGTGAAAGGCATAATCGGAGAGGCTATGGTCCTTAGTACAGGGTAGGGATGTCGAACATCACGCTCGACCAGTGCCGGTCCAGCCGCGCCTTGAAAGACGACAGCGACTCAGCAGCGACAACGTCTGTTGGCAGGGCGTTCCAATCGTTGATGATTCTGACGCTGAACGCGTTCCTGCGAGAAAGATGCTTGGCGTTTGGCTTCCTCAGCTTCCACTGGTGGCCTCGCGTGTTTTGCGCTTCGTGTCTCGTCAGCAGTGACTCAAGCGGCACATCCAGAAGTCCGTGGAAGAGCTGGTACACGGTCACCATATCTCCACGACGACGGCGGTAGTGCAGCGATGGGAGGCCGAGGCGGCGAAGCCTGTCAGGGTACGGCAGGTCTCTGAGGTCCGTGATCAGGCGGGTCGCGCGTCGCTGCACCCTCTCCAGTCTCTTCTGGTCTTCTTTGGAGAATGGACCCCAGATGGCGTTCCCAAACTCGAGGAAGGGTCGGACTAAGACCTTGAAAAGAAGAGGTAAAGTGAACTCATCCAGGTTCGCAAACGACCGACGGATCACTGCGAGTATCTGTGAAGCCTTGGCGGCGGCAGCGGCTGTCTGCTTGTGGAATCTTAGCTGCCTGTCGATGATAATACCTAGGTCTCGTTCCTCCTCGCAGGTGGCGACAGCAGTTCCATTCAAGTGGTACGTGCGGTCTGGGTTGTGGAAGCCTAGGTGCATGGTCTTGCACTTCGCACCATTGAAGGGGAGCAGCCATGTCTCCGACCAGCGGACCAGAGCGTCGATGTCGTCCTGCAGGCCATCGTGGTTGGCAGTCATCTTGCAGTACAGCTTGGTATCGTCTGCGAACATCTTCACTGTGTTGGTGACCTGTGCTGGCATGTCGTTCACATACACTGTGAAAAGTGCAGGACCGAGGACGGTGCCTTGCGGAATGCCGCTTGTTACTGGAGCCCAGGCTGACTTGCATCCCCGAACAACCACCCTTTGAAGGCGCTCAAACAGGAAGGCCTGGATCCAGTTCAGGAGTCGACCCGACACACCATAAGACCTCAACTTGCCTAGGAGTCGCTTGTGTGGTACCGAATCGAATGCCTTGGCAAAGTCTAAGTACGCCACATCAACAGGAACTCCCTCTTCCATGGCAGCAGTCCAGTCCTCAATCACCCCCAGGAGCTGTGAGGTGCAAGACCTTTTGGGGAGAAACCCATGCTGAGCCTGATGTAGCTGGCCAGTTGAGGTTAGGTGTGCAAGTAGGCTGTCCCTTACCAGTGACTCAAGCACTTTGCACGGCACTGCAGTGAGACTCACGGGTCTGTAGCTTGTTGGCTCCTGACGATCTCCTTTTTTGAAGATGGGCGTTATCTCCCCTGTCTTCCACTCTGCGGGTAGACATCCAGAGTCCAGAGATTTCCTGAAGAGGAGACTGAGGGGGTAAGATAAGACGCTCGCAGAGTTACGAAGTACACTGGGTCGGATACTGTCAGGCCCTGGGGAGCTTCGTGGGTTAAGTGCAGCCAGTTTTGCTTCAACCTTCTGGGGAGACACATCGACATCTTCCAGTGACGGACCGTTGAAGCTGCCGTCTAGAGTCGGTGTAGTGCCAGGTCCTTCAACCGTGAAGACACTGCCAAAGAAACTGTTCAAGATGTTTGCAATCTTCTGGCTATCTGAGACAACAGAGCCGTCTTTGTCCTTCATGGTTGCAAGATGGCTTCTGGTCCGGAGTCTGGTGTTGGTGTACCTCCAGAATCCTTTTGGGTTGTGCTTTAGGTCTGCAGCAAGTTTCCTCTCATAATCCTTGCGAAGACTCCTGGTCAGCCTCCTCAGCTCATTGCTGCAGCGCTTGAAGCGGGCGTGGTCAAGCAGGCTCTGGGTACGACAGTAGGTGCTCCAAAGCAACTTCTTCTTTTTCCTCAGCTGGAAAGCCTGGCGATTCATGTAGAAGTTCACATTTGCATGTTTCTTCCTCTTGGATGAGCATGATTGGATGGCATTCACAAGCTGTGTTTTGAAGAATGCATAGGCGCCGTCCAGATCCATGGCAGCCATCGGAGACCAATCAACATCTTGAAGAACGCTAGATAGCCGGTTGAAGTTAATGCGGTCAGAGCAAATCCTGGTGTAAGCACCTGCTAATGGGGAGCAGGTGACCGTAAACTGCAGCATCACATGGTCGCTACTTCCAAGTCCCGGAAGATATTCCAGCCCCTTCACCATGCCTTCTTCTTTGGAGAAGATCAGGTCCAGGATGCTGGGAGCTTCACCATGTCGATAACGAGTTGGGTGGAGGACATGTTGAAAGAGGAAGCAGTCCTGGATGGTGTCAATAAATGAATGGCAACTGTGACCTGCAGGAGCCGGAGAGCTTTGTGTCGACCAGTCAATCTGGGGGAGATTGAAGTCACCCACGAACACTATGTGTGAGAAGGTCTCGGAACATGCTTGACGGATGAGTTGGTTCATCTGGTTGATACTGTCTTCAGCGGAGCCGGATGGGCTGCGGTACAAACATCCAATGAGTAGGCAGTCACCTCCCCTTAGTGACAGTGACACCCATACATTTTCGGTGGTTGAAGCATCAAAAAAGACTTCGCTCACTTTAAGGTGCTCTGCGGCATATACACAGATGCCTCGGATGCCACTGCTCCCTAGGTTCGAGGTCAGAGGAGTAAAGTTATGATGCACCGAGTACCCTGGGATCTGAAGTAGAGCTGGGTCAATGGGTAATCTCTGGGCCTTGGGTATGACTTCAGTCAGAAGAATCAAGTCCGGTTCCTTGTTGCATATCAACATACACAAGTCATCTCTTTTGTTGATGAACTGATCACAGTTGGTGTACAGAACAGTCAGGTCTTCCTTTGCTGACTTAACATCTTTGGGATGCACTCTTAGTCATTCAGCTGCTCTGTACGCAGGCTGGTTTGACTGAGAACGGCTCCCACGAGTGTCTTCAACTGGCTGGTGCAGGTTACCCTCCTCCTCCCGGGTCCCCGTGTTCCCGAGGCTCCTCCTTCCATGTTGCCCTTCAGCCCGCTGGCTACCTGCCTCTTCTTGACGTGGGGCACGGGTGATCTTGCCATTTCTGATCACCAAGTTTGTTTCACCAGCCCCTCTTCGAGCTGCCAATTCTTCACGGAGCTTCCTGTTGGTCTCTCTTTCCTTCTGGGTTAGGTCTGGCGTTAAATAAATGTTAGAGTACTCCCCAGAGTTTCTCAGCCAGGATGCTCCTCTCAGGATATCAGCTCGGCATGCTGGATTGTCAAGGGTCAGGATAACCAGTCTAGGTTTACCCTGCAACCTTCTTCCGGCTCTGAAGGATTTAGAAGCTGATACGCTTATTTTCATCACATCCTTGATCATCTTCAGGATTGCCAGCCTATCCTTCTCTGCCCGCTCGTTCAATGGACCTTCCTCGGGCTCTGGTAGGTTGTGCACGACAATGTTGGCTTTGCGTCTCTCCCTGTCCCAGTGGTCGTCCAAAGCCTTTGTCAGATCCAGGGCTGAGTGTTGTGTGCTTTCATTACCTTTTGGGAGTGAGCTCAGCTGGGTTTTCACCGCTTCAACAACCTCCTTGCAGGTGCCCTTGACAGCATCTGCATAGGAAGGTCCTGCTGAGTTTGCATGCGCCTCGACTGCTCTCACCTGATCTGCCACACGCTTACCATATGCATCTAGTGCTTTTTCCATGTTGATGGCCTGGTTCCTTAGCATCTCTTCTTGGCTTTGGACAGACTTTGTGATGTGCTCGATGTGGTTCTGGACTTTTGCTTCGAGCTGAGCGAACCTACCCTCGAGCGACGCAGCAAAGACAGGGCGGGGTTTTCTAGTCTTTAAACTCTCTTTGCAATCCGTGCACAGCCATGCGAGACACTCAAACCTGTCAAGTGCTTTCAACGCTGGTTTTGAGATGCCTTGACAGGCAGCGTGAAACCATAAGTGACATCTATCACATTTGGCACCGTCTTCGCCCTCTTTTTATGTCTCTTGTTTATGTAGTGGGTTAGGTTTAGACACAGTCTATTCAGTACCCACATCATACTGGTTTGGGACAAGATGACAGGTCAGGGTGCCGCAGCCCGATGTCGGTCCAGCAGATTTTTGAAGTGGTTTGTAGATGTTGCAGCCACAACTTCCTCTGGTAAACTGTTCCAGGCAGTAACCACTCTGTTTGCAAAGAATTTGGCCCGTGCTTGACTGCTGCATCTTCTTTTTGCGAGCTTTAGGTGGTGCCCCCCAAGGCGTGCCCCCTTGTCCTGTCATCGAAGTTCCTCTCGAAAAACTGGTTTGGATCGACAGCGAGTTTACCTGTTAGGATCTTGTAAGCTTCTATCAAATCACCTCTGCTGAGTCTCTCTTCAATGGTAGGTAGTTCCAGCCTTTCCAGTCGTTGATGGTATGGAAGATGTTTGATTTCACGAACCAGTTTCGAAGCACGCCGTTGAACTTTCTCTAAGGCTTTAAGATCTTGAATTAAATGGGGTCCGACAGCACTCAGGCAGTAGTCAAGATGAGGGCGCACATAGGATGTGTACAATGGCTTAAAGTTGTTCATGTTGAGGCTAGCAAAAGCAATTTTCAGTAATCTTAATGCTGAAGAAGCTTTATTGGCTGCTTGATAACAGTGTTCAGTTGCTTTGAGGGAGCTTGTAGTTATCACGCCAAGATCACGCTCCATGGTAGTTGCTTTGAGTTCTCTATTCGAACCATTCTCTGTCATGTAATACCGGTTATGTTGGTTTGAAAACCCACAATGCATTATCTTGCACTTGGCAACATTGAACCTCAGTAGCCATTTCCGTGACCATGCACACAGAGCTTGTAGGTCGGCCTGTAGTGCAGCTACATCATCATCATGTCGGATTGGTCGATACACTTTGGCGTCGTCAGCGAACATTTTTATGCTACTTTTGATCTCTGTTGGCAGCTCATTGACATAAACTAAAAACAATGTTGGACCCAAAACAGAACCCTGTGGCACACCACTTTTTATATCCACTGAATTCGAAGTACTATTTCCTATAGTCACATGTTGTCGGCGGTTGTGCAGAAAGTCACAAATCCAGTCTAACAGCCTTCCTCGTATTCCATAGCCATACAATTTCTTCTTTAGCCTTCTATGCGGTACGGTATCAAACGCTTTCTGAAAATCCAAGTATGCTATGTCCAAAGCATGTCCGTCATCCAATGTTTTGGTCCATTCTTCCATTGCTTCAATCAAGTTGGTTTGGCATGATCTTCTCTTTGTAAAACCATGCTGGTGTTTTGAGATCAGGTCATGGTCATCCAGGTGTTCAACAATGCGTTTTCTAACTATTCTCTCCAAAACTTTACATGGTTGACTTGTTAAACTGATGGGTCTATAATTTCCTGGGGCTTTTTTTGACCCTTTCTTGAATAGTGGTGTTACCCTTGCTTCCTTCCAATCAACTGGTAGCTTGCCCAAGTCCAAGGTTTTCTGGAAGAGGCATTTCAGTGGTCCAGCCATTTGATCTGCACACATTTTCATTACACTGTTGGGTATGCCATCTGGTCCTGCCGACTTGTTAATATCTAGGGCTTCTAATTCCCTGTGCACTTCTTGTAGTGTTAGTTCGATATGCTCCAGGATATTTTCGTCCTGTACACGAGCTGGGAATTCTGGAACTTCAGAATCGTCTTCTTCAACAAATACACTTTGGAAGAACTTGTTTAACACTTCCGCTGCTTCCATGTCACTCTGTGTCAATGTACCGCTTTCAGTTGTAAGTGGTCCAACCTTTGGCTTCAATTTCTGTTGTGACCTTATGTACCTTGATATACTACTTGGGTCTTGTTTTGCATGTTCAGCAATCTTGGTTTCGTGCTGACACCTTGCTAGTCTGATAAGACTAGTTGTCTTGTTTCTCTGCACCGTGTATCTCTTGTAGTCTTCTGTAGTTTTAGTCCTTCTGTACTCTTTCCACAATCTGTACTTTAACTTTACAGCCGCTTCAAGCCGTTGAGTCCACCATGGACTACGAGGTATGGTGTTCTTTTGATGTGACAAGGGTACATGTTGTTCAATGCTGATATTGACAATATCCTTTATCTTGCTCCAAGTTTGTTCTACTCCCATGTTTTCAAGAGTTGACCAGTCTATTTGACTAAGGTCATCAGACATTTGAGCATAATTACCTTTCTTAAAGTTTCTACGGGTTGGTTTGTCTTGGTTCATTCTGTTTGGTCTCTTGCTAATGTAGACGTATTCCCATGTGATAACACAGTGATCACTTTTACCCAGTGGGTCAGATCCCACAATGCTATCAATGGCATTTTCTTCATTTGCAAATACTAGATCTAGCAAGGACGGTTCATTTCCTTCTTTGAAACGGGTGGGAAAGTTGACACATTGTAACCAGAACAAGTCATTGACAGCATCAAAAAATCTTTCTTGACTTGATCCCTCAGAACCATCAACTGAGCCAGTATCCCAATCAATCTGCGGGTAGTTAAAATCACCCATTACCAATATATGCTTGGTTCGTGTTGAAGGAGTTTGCTTCAATAAATGGTTTAATCCTTCATTGTACTCAACAGAACTGGCTGGCGGCCTGTAGCAGACACCCACTAACAGTTTTTCTTTGGATGACAATTTGACATAACACCAAACAGACTCTATATTGGGACTGCTCAGCTCTGGGCAATCTAACACCTCCAGGTCACTTTTGACAAAGAGCATGACACCTCCTCCTTTTTGATCTTCTTCTCTATCATATCTGTAGGCAGGGTGATAGCCTTGTAGAACAATTTCATCTTTTGTCCACACTTCCGTAATCCCTATTACATCTGGTTTGCCTTCATCAATACGCAGTCTCAACTCACTCAACTTGTTTTTAAGACTATTGGCATTTGTGTACATGCATTTTAAAAACCTTCTATCTTGGCTCTGCTTCGCGCTAGCGAGGGACGACCTTACCTCGAAAGATTTTGTGGGTTGTTTTTCCTTTTTGCTCCAGTTCCATCCTCAACTTTTTTTGAGATTCACGATCTTCAGGCGAGAGGTCCCTGGTCAGGTAAACATTCAGGAAGCCCACTTCTCTCAACTTTGTTCTCTTCCTGATCAACTCATTAACAATTTCTCTGTCTTTCACTTTCACCAGCATCAGTCGCTTCCGTGCATTCAATCCTTCATTTTCATTGTTCTCAGGCTTTTTCCCTAGTCTGTAGATGTTGACTATTTCTACATCCTGTTTGCCTGTCAGTGAAGTCACTAATCTTTGAAATATTTCTGTGTCATGATGTTTTCTTTGCTCTGGATTGTCTGACTGGCTTTCTTCTATGTTGTGCAGCAGTATGTTCCTTTCTCGAGCATCATGTTCTGCCTTGTTTTCAACTATCTTCTGCAGATTTTTGGCACTCGTTTTCAGTTCTGCTGTGTATTCTGGCAGTTTCTGCACCACATTAACCTGTTCCTTGATCGATTTTTCAACCCGCTCCTGTTGTTCTTTCACGCGCATCATTACGTTGTTTTCTAGTGCTTGGAGTTTTTGTTCTATCTCCTTTTTGAACTTGGCGTCGCTCAGTGCCTGCGTAATTTTGTTCTCAATGTTCTCCATGCCCTCACGGAACTCTTTTCTCAGTTCAGCGATGGGTATAATGTTTGGTCTACACTCCATACACACCCATAGGAAGTCGAACTCGGACAGAGCCCTAAATTCCTTGTCAGATAGCTTCTGACACTTAGGATGGTACCACTGCCTACAAGCATCACACATAATACTATCATCCTTAGCCAAGATTTTCAGCCCACATTGCTTGGGTCCCCCCCTATAAAATCAATTTTTATAGCTTGTCATGGCCTTGGCTGCCATTTTTATACGGTATCAGTAGGCACACGCATGCATTATGGTCACATTGCATTAGCAAATAGCATTCACCATTGTTATGGTCATAATACCTTACCTTACCTACCTTACCTACACTTATCGGGATTTAGAAAGGCACAACGCCTGAAGGTCCCGATCTCGTCGAGTAGGTTCTGGATACACTAGGTTAAATCTTGGGTTGGCACTGAGTAATGGATGGTCTGCCAGTGCTGGTCGAGTCGAGATTTGAACTGGGTTATAATATACCCATTTTCCTTTCAATTAGCTCTAGGTGAGCCAAAAACAGGTACCTACCGGCTACCTACTAGGAAAGATTACCAGAATCATCTTTATCCTGTTTTTTGTTGTTGTAGCAGGTTACTGTAAGCTCATCATTTCATATTCAGATTGCTGTCTTTTTTCAGAGCACGATAATTTCAAGTCTTCACTATGAGTCGCATTGCTGCTCTGAATGATGAGGAGCCCACCCAGCTCAGCACTGGAGAGATCCAACCTGTCATCACAAGAGAGGCTCAGGTATACCTACTCACTTGTTTTGGTAAATGTTAAGATGAAGTCCAAGTAGATAAAAAAAAACACAATCTAATCTGACTTAGCCTTACCTACTAACCTACTAAGCAACCTACCTGTAACATCCATGCAAGCTACCAGCCTATAACCGACCAACCTACAACCTATCAACCTACATCCTATCAACCTATCAACCTACATCCTATCAACCTACATCCTATCAACCTACATCCTACCAACCTACAACCTACCACTTGGGCTTCATCTTCACAAATCACATTCACAAGTTTTTGCTGTGTACTTTTTTAGCTGCTGAATGCATTTTATCACTGTTGTACAATGTTAGATATCCTTGTGACTGTAGTTTTACAGATTAAATGAATGAAATTTCTGGCAGGAGACTCTAGGAGAGCAGGTTGAGCTATATCTTGTGTGGAAATTAGTTCTGACTCCCCACTCTGTATGTGTGTGATGTTTGTTTCCAGGAGGATGCTGCCTACCAGCAGTACACTGAGGCCCTTAGACTGCAGGCAGCAGGCGATGATGACGGCGCTGACGTGCTGTTCCGTGCAGTGCTCGCCTCTCCAGCTCTGGCAGACACGGCCGAGCCAGACACATCTGGTGAGTTCAATATCTGAACAGAATGATCCTCCAATCCTGCATCAGCACCTACATTGTTCACTGAGGGAGGAGAATAAATGCAGGTAATCACTTATGGGGTTCTAGCCAGAATCAGTACTATCCAGAAGAATAGGTGATAGTTATAGATAGTTTCAGCTCACCAATGGTCCATTGAGTCAGCTAACCCATAAACAAAGAAAGCTTGAGGTTCAGCACCGTCCAATCTGGTGACCGCCCTGGGAAGTTTGCTGGATGGAGGGCGGTCGTCGCATGTCTTGTGTCATTCCACCTGCTGAAGTCGTGCCAGTTGAGGGGCAGAGCGGCGGGATTTTGCGCCGCGGACCCGGGAAACGGATCCATCGCCCGGTCACTTTAGCAGAGCCGGCGACCAGACGCAGCAGAGGAGCGACGGGACCCCTGCCACCGCTGCAATAGTCGCCGACAGCCCATTGGCATGCTGGGTCAGGTCGTAAAGATGTTTCCAGTGTGGGGCGAGGACATGCTCGCAATGCCTGCAGATGGGGTACGTACGTTGGATCTGGTGACGCGGGGAGGGCGAATTCATCGAGCTACCAAACCGAATGGCGCGTGATGATGTTGAAGTAACCGTATTACGAATCAGCAGTGGGACAGTGACTCATAATCGTCGGTCCCTCTTATCGTGTACGCTAAGTCAACTACAGTGCGATCAAACGGAAGGTGACACTGGACACAAACGACACTGGGACGGTGGTTTATGCTTGTTTCTGAGCTGCGTTTTGAAAACGGTGGCTGACGCAGCAGGCTCTTCGGTGGTGAAATTTAGCACTCAAAATGGGGACACGTAGTGGTCGTTCCACCCTCGGAAAGCACCAGAGGAATGCGGTTACCCAGTGGTGGGGGTGTTTCTCTGTCATTCATATAACGTTAGGCCGCGATATACACAGCACACAATATGGACCTCGGCGGGCATGATGCTTGCTATGAAAATATCTGTTTTATTTGATTCGTTTCTTATGTACCTACCGCCGCTAGCGCCGTAGCACGGGACGGACATTGTGTTCACGCTGTAGGCTGCCGTGTGGATAAGAGGTTCAACAGTAGCTGCGGTACCATGAATATGACCTGTTACTGTACCTGCTCCTCACACCAACGTCTCACCCTTTCCAGGCATGGCCCGGCTGCTGCGATACACCTGCCACAAGAACCTGGGCAGTGGGGCGCTGCGGCGCGGCCAGCACGAGGCGGCGCTGGCCGGCCTGCTGACGGCTGCAGCCATTGACGACTCGGATGTCACGCTGTGGTACAAAGTGGGCGTGGCGGCATACCGGTGCGGCCGCTACCACCAGGCGCGCTCCGCCTTCAAACAGGTGAGTATGGGAGATGGGAACGGTGGGATGGGGCTGACACTGCAGGGGGCACAGAAGCACAGGTGAAGGATGGCGAGACTTGGAGGCTGGGGTGGATTGGAAGCTGTAAGCGGCTTGTAACGGTAGCAGTAACCTAACCCTGAGTCCTGGTTCTGAATATGATTCGGGATATTGTGTGACAGATTGACATTTAATCCGGTTGACATGATCCCTAAGCTGTTTACTTAATTAGGTCCGTTTCTTAGCTTGCCTTCATGTCGGCGAGTGTTTTCTTACGCTACCATCGGTCTAATTATTACGTTATCGTCGATCTTATGGCAGACGGCCTGGTGCCTGGCTCTCCACCCAGACCCACCGCTGACCATCTCCCCTACCCTCACCAGGGCCTGGCCTGCAGTCCCGGTCACTGGCCGTGCATGGACAGCCTCGTCTCGGTTCTCTACCTGCTCAACGACTTCGAGGAGTGTGTTCTGCGCCTGAGCGCCGCGTTCCGACGCGACCCGCAGTACACGCGCGGCCGGGCGCTTGTCGACCTGATGCTGAAGGAGCAGCCGTCCCTGCGAGACACCATGAGACCGTTCCTGCCGGATGGGTGGGTGGTGAGGAGGAGCGCAGGATGGTGCTCGGGAAAGATGTTTGAGCAGTGAAGAGATATGAGGCTGGCTTCGGGCATTGGAGAGGGATGAGGATGCGGTACGGTCTACGGGTGCCGGGGTCGGCAGAACGTATGAGCTCTCGTGAAGAGTGAGGACTGAAGAGACTAGAAGGTCGTTGCGCTGCATTGAGTGACGGTTGTGAAAAAGCATTGAATGAGGGTAAGCACGAATGACAGTGGAAAATATATTGTCGGTTCAGCTGAGTGCTGACTGATCACCCGCCTTCATTTATTCGACGCAGTCTTGCTTTTTGGTAGCCGACCTCATTCCTATTTAGGTGACTGTTCGGCAGCATGAGTGCCTGCTCCCGCAATGACTGACCTGTGCATTATGCAGAAATGACCTATTATCCCGTCCCTCCCACAGTGACTCGACCCTCTCGGGCCGCGAGTACGACCCGGCGGCCGGCGAGCGACTGACCAAGGAGGCGGTGACGCTCCGCACCCAGCGGCGGGAGCAGCAGCGCCGACCGCGGCCGCTGGCGCCGCTCAGTTTGAGCCGACCGCCGGCCGCCGCCTCCTGGGAGGAGGTCGGACGGAGTCTGCTGCACCTCTACAAACACGTCACCGACGGTGGCGCCGCCCTGGTGAGCGCGCAGGGAACTACGTTTAACGGTGGGCTGGCTGATTTGTTAGGGCATAGGTAACATAAATCATGTTATCTGTGGTTAGGGAAATAGTCTTTTCAGCGAATATATCATTATGTATTGAAAGTCATCATTGTCATTTTACTACAAAATTGATATTTTGCTGTTGAATGCTGACAGCATGTTTCCTTCTTGAATTTTTCTTGTAATTTACACAGTCGCTAACCCTCTAAAGTCCTTGTATAACCCCTGACTCTCTCCCGTTTGTCGACAGAGCCTGCTGTCACCTGTCGAGCTGGAGCCCACTCTGGCTCGGCTACAGCGGGGTGAGGCCGCCTCCCCGCCGCCTCCACCCCCTCCCGATGGGGATCAGCTGGAGCCGCGGTCCGGCCGCGCCGCCGGCAGGCACGTCACCTTCCAGGACGAGGAGAGCGTCCGACGCCGGCTGGACCTGGACGGGATGGGTGGGGAAGAGTCTGGAAATGATAGAGGGAAGGCAGAGGGGAGTGGTGAGGAGAGTGTGACGTCTCGGAGTGAGGATGTTGGGAAGGACACGATGGTGACGGCGATGGAGGTTATTGAGGCGGACCCAGGGGCGAGTGGAGGAGAGTCTGGGAATGACAAAGGGACAGACAATGGCCAGAAGATAGAGATGAGTAGTGATGAGCGCACGGCCGAACGGAGTGAGAGTGTGGGGAAGGACGGGACAGGCGGCAGCGAGTCTGGGAACGACAGAGGTGCGGAGAATGATCGAACGGCGGAGCCGAGCAGTGATGAGCCTACTGGTGATGATGAGAGAAAAGCCAGGACAGTTGAGGTGCTGGAAGCGTTGGAGACTGATCAGGGGGCGGGTGGTGATGCAGCCGAGAGTGGAAATGTCGTGACGGCTGTGACAAAGGGCGATGACAGTGTTGTGACGCCGGCCAGTGTTGTGACATCGGCTGAGGACTTCTGTGCCAGTGATTCCAAGGTTGTCGACACCGAGCGGGTCGAATCGGGAAATGACATTTCTGCCGTTAGCGCTGCCAAGAGACGGGAGGGTAAGCCTGAGCCAATGGACACTGATAACCCTGCTGAGTGTGGCGCTGCGGTAGAGACGCCCGCCGTTGAGGGCGACCAGGTGGCGAGCGCAGAGCCTGAGGAGATTAGACCGACGCCAGCGGAAGGACCTAGGACAGTCGCAACGTCGCCTGAACCGGTGCGTTCAGACGAGTCGGCAACCGCCTGTGATACTGGAAACGTAGGTGATGATGCCGATATGAAAGAAACGACAGAGACTTGTCCCGATAACGCTGGTGTATTGAAGAGTGACAAAGAGCTGGTTGATCCCAGTGAAGAAAGTAAACGAGACGCAAAAGAGACTGTGGAAGGCGGTGACAGGCCAAAGTTGGAGGAATGTTCAGAGATAAAGCCCGAATCGACAGACTCTGAAATGACATCGGAACAAGCGGGAGGTGATGCCTCTGTTGAGCCGCCTGTGCAGGTACTTGAACAAGAGACAGTGTGTGCTGAAGACGTGACTGAGCCTGACGTCAAAAATGATAGGACCACCCCTACCACTCACGTACCCACTCAGCCAGCAGAGGTGAAATCTGAAACTATCGGCGGTCCATCCGCGTCTGAAAAAGACGGCTCGCCAGACGCCGCTCATGAGACGAGTGAGGTGGCTGCAGTGACTGGCTATCAGGCTGGTTCACCGAAGACGAGTGAGCCACCAGTGACTAGGCAGGATGCTGCTGCTGGCTCAGGAGCTGCCGCGGAAACTGAGAACCCATCCCCAGGAGCAGTACCGCGTGCGAAGTCGGAGGACGGCGGTTCGGAAACGCCGTCCGCCGATCGGTCGACTGTCGTGTTCAGCACTTCCAGGCCGATACTCTGCGATTATGACGCATCCAGTGATGATTCTACTGCTGAAACTGCTGAGGTGGTCCGGCCGCCGCCCTCGCCGCCACCGCCCCCGCCACCTCCACCAAAGGAAAGTGATGTCAGTCAGAAGCCAGTGCCCGCGTCTCGCGAATCCACCTCCGGTGATGCTGAGGTGACGGGAAGCGTCCACTCCCCTCCATCAGGTGTGAGTTTTGACGAGTCGTGGCACTCCGCGTTCACAGCCACCTCGGCCCTGCGCCGGTCTACCTGCAGCGACCCAGAGGAGGGTGAGATTCGCTCGGACAGCGGGTCCGCGGATGAAGACGCCGAGTCGCCAGGGCTGCGACCATCCCGAGATGGTAGCAGGAGTGGAGAACAGTCCCGGTTGGATGTTTCCGTACGGGATATTCCTCTGCCGTCTTCTCCGCCTCCACTGCCGCCTGGGTCGCCTCCCGCGCCTCCCCCGCCGCCGCTTCCCCCTCCGCCAAAGACGGCAACTCGTCGTGTGTCCTCTTATGAAGAGGGCGAGCTGACTGACTCAGATGCAGACTCGGACAGAGGTGATATATCGCGGAAAGTATCGGAGGAGACGTTGGAACATCGAGACAGTTTGACGGCTGATCCCCAGAGTGCTGTCAAAGTGGAACTGTCTGACGTGCGGAGAAGCACTGATGCTTCAGGACTTGGTAGAAGTGTGGTTGGAGATGGCCTTGCGACGTCAACACATTCAAAACCATCATTAGCTGTCCCTGAATCAGACGAAGGCAAGCCTGATCCATCGGCTACCGTAGTGAAGTCCTCGGCAGATAGGCCGCGCCGTTCCGGGCTTCTGGCCAAGCTGAAGGGTTTCAGGATTGGGCGCGAATCGAAAGACGGTCGACGCGTACTTAGTCCCGGACCGGACCAGGCTGGCAGCCCGAGCGGTCAGCGAGTGACCACTCCAGAGTCTCCACTGCTCAGCAGTCCAGCGTGTGAGTTAAGCCGCAGTCCGGCAGCTCAGTCCGTTGGCAGCCCAGTATCTCAATCCATCGCCAGTCCGGCGCTTCAGTCCGTCGCCAGCCCAGCCACTCATAAAGAAGTGGAGAGCTCTGCGTGTTCTGCTGACGCCAGCTCCGCTTCTGAGAGGACCGCTAAAGGCGACTCAGGTGGCGCTGGTGGGGATGGTACAGTGGGCAGTGAAATTGGCACTGAGGCAAACCCCCCGGGCGTGAAAGATGAACCTCCTGTAATCAACCCCCAGGCGGGTAAGATAGAGGAAGTGCAGACTGACGTTGGGGTCTCCGCTATACAGCCTGTCAGACGTGTTCTACCCCGCCGGAGGGCACGATCTCTGAAGGAGGCCATATCCGTCCCCAAAACTGGAAAAGAAGTGAAAGCTAGTGATATTACTGCGGCGAAGAATGCGAAGTGTGTCGTTCGTATCGCAGCTGATGAAAGAAGGGCTGCTGAAAAGGCGCTGCACTCGAATACCAAGCTCTCTATCAAGGAGTTGTTTTCAAAACCGAATCGAGAAGAACGAAAACGTGACCTTGGCCTTGCGCTGTCTGTGAACCGAGATCAAGATCAGAAGCCTGCCCCTAGCCCACTCTTATCTGAAACTGTTGCCCAGAAAGCACAAACCCTTGAAGTCGACAGTCCGGAAGCACAAGTCGCCGAAAACGCTCTGAAAACGGAAGTTCCCGAAGCGGATACTCCGAAAATGCAAGTCTCCGAAGCTCATAGTCCTAAGGCGCAAGTCTCTGTAGCTCTTAGTCCTAAGGCGCCAGTCTCCGAAGCTCATAGTCCTAAGATTCAAGTCTCCGAAACTCAAAGTCCCAAGGTGCAAGTTTCTGTAGCTTATAGTCCTAAGGCGCAAGTCTCCGAAGCTGATAGTCCTAAGGCTCAAGTCTCCGAAGCTGCTAGTCCTAAGGCGCAAGTCACCGAAGCTGATGCTCCAAAATCTCAAGCATCTGGAGCCGATGCTCCCAAGACGCAAGCATCGGAGGCTGATGCTCCCAAAGAACAACTTCCCGAAACGGATAGTCCTGCAGTGCATCTCCCTGAAACCGATAATCCAAAAGTGGAAATATTCGAAACTGATCATCCAAATCCTGAGGAGCAAATGGAAAGTGTCGCTGATGACACTCGGCCTGAAAATGACTCCGAACAGCCAAATGACCATTCAGATGCCGAAGTAATTGTAGATAGCTCAAACACGAATGACAAACCCGCTCCGATGGATACGGACCGTCCAGTAGAGGTCAGAGGCGATGGCGCTGAAGCAGAGAAACAATTGCCCACCTCCCCACAGGATGAAGGTGATGATTCTGTGCAGATGTCCCCCGAAACGGGACCGAGTCAAGACAACGTGACTCAGTCTTTAGAGTCATCTGTGTACGAGGAGGAGAATCCGCTTCCTCCTGGCGCTGGTGAGGACGTACTCCCGGAGGAGAAAATGGTGGTAGGATCGCCTGGTATGGACCCGGAGCATACGAAGAAACAGAAAGAAGAAGCGAATACAGCGATAGACCAAGATGTAGACATGAGCGTGGATTGTGCAGACCAGGAAATGAACGTAGATGAAATGGATGATCTGGCGTCTGAAGTAAAAGTTCAAGATCAGCAGGATCAGGAACCGGAGCGCAAGGATAGCGTCACCGTGGACAAAGCTGATGACAAAGTGGAAGAAAATAAGATGGATGGTGACGACGATGGCGCTCCTCAAAGTGAACACCGTGCAGCACCTTATGACGCCGACCTGAAACACCATGCTGATCAGAGCAAGAATGAAGGTCGGGACTCGGTGGAAGAATGCAATCCTAGTGATGAGAGCGCAGCGGAAGAACGCAAGCCCATTGAAGAAGCGGCAGACAAACCGCAAACTGACGTGAAAACAAGCATTTCTAGCGACAAGGAAGGTGGCGAACATCGCGGTACAAGCGGGGAGTCAGGCGATGATTGTGATGCTGACAAGAGTGGTGACCAGGAAAAACAAGGACTTTCTACCGAGAGCGAGCAGCGTGCTGAGAGCGAGAAGAGGGCCGATTCAGCCGAGGAGAGACGCGGTACTTCCACCGAGGAGGGGGAGAGGGACGCACGGGGCAGTGAGGAATCCTCTGGTGAGGAGAGAGGCGCGGAGTCGGGCCGCGGGGACCAGCCAGATCCGACTGACGACAGCTGCGCCGGCGCGGAGACGGCCGGCTCTGCGCAGGCCTCTGACACAGGCGCCGAGTCTGAGCCAGCCGCTCCCGCCCCCGGCCGACGACGGGGCGGCAAGCGCAAACGCAACATTCTCGACTCACTGAAGATGTGGCCGCGTAATGACCCGGCAGAGAAGCGGCGGAGTAAGCGCTCGCGCACGGCTGGAGGTTTGCGCTACGAGGAACCAGCCGGCGGAGATGAGGTGGCCAACCATCGCGAGACGTTCTCGGCGCTGATTCCTGCCGCTCTGCGCTACGACCGCTCCTCGATGAAGATTGGCGAGGCCTCCCCGCGCCGAAAGGCCGCCGATCTGGCCGGGGATGGTGGTGATCAGCCGGTACCACTCTCTGAGGATGAGCGTGACGCCGTGCTGGCCTGGGTGGCGGCGCACGCAGAGAACGGCGGCGCCGTGCGCCTGCTCTGGGCGTACCTGGACATGCTGGAGACCCTCAGGGACCGCCGGTGGCCGAGCGGCCTCGCTGAGCTGTTCACTGAGCTGTACGAACTGGCGCAGCCCCACGCCACTCGGCCAGAACCGTTCGAGCTTGAGGTGACGGCCGACTCGGCGCCGGCTCTGCGCCGACAGGTGCTGCTGGCACTGCTGTACGCAGAACTGCGCGTCGATTGTAGTCTGGCCGACGGCGGCGGCGCTCAGGACCTCCAGCTGGCAGAGGAGGAGCTTTCCTGGCTGGGGTTCCTCGTTCACCGTGAGGATGTGTTGGAGAAGGAACAGCCGGCCACGCTGCTCCGATTCGGCTGGTGCTCCAGCAAGCTGTGTCGACTTCAGGGTGACGCACCGCTGGCCATGGTACAACTGCGTGAGCTGGAACAGTGGTACGAGCGAGCCCCGGCCGAGCGACGACCCACCGTCCGTCTGGCCAACGCTGCCACTGAGCGGCTGATCTCTCAGCAGTCGGTGCAGCGGCAACTGGCCTCGCTGCAGCGCGTGCACGACCTGGGTAGTCTGCAGCGGCTGTACGACCAGCGGCGACTTGAGGACGTAGTGGAGGTGCTGGCCGACACGTTCGGCGGCTCCGGCTCGGCGGTGAAGCTGCCGCAGCCGACAGCTGGCGGCGAGCCGCTGCCGCACCGCAGCCGCCAGCTGCTGATGATGGTGGATGCGCTGCAGCGACTGGAGCGGCCGCGCGGCGAGCTGGCCGCCTACGCCGAGTCGTGTCTGCACGAGGCGCTCCAGTCGTACCTGGCGCTGGACGAGCCGGCCGAGCGGACGTGCTGGGCAGACGCGCTGCTCGGGGTGCTGGCCGCTCTGCAGGCCTGTCTGGAGCGCGGTGACGACTGGATGGAGACGCTGGAGCCGCCGCGCCGCTGCCGCCTCACGGAGAACCTCCTCCACCTGACCGTGCACCAGCTGAACTGCGCTGACGCGATCATCCTGCCTCTGGAGACGGTGACACCGTGGCTGCTGCTGCACCACGCTATCGCCACTGCCGAGCGTAGTGCGTCTGGCTCTGGCCCTACCGGCGGTGGCCGGCCGCGCACCATGCCCGCAGCTCTGCGGTTCCTCGTCGAGGCACACGAGGCTCTGGGCGCCCGCTCGTGGTGCTGCACGGACGGCGGTGCGCTGCTGCTGCGTAGTGTCGACCACTTACTGCCAGCTCTGGACGCCGCTGACGACCTGCCGTACGACGAGCAGCTCCGCCGCGAGCTCGAGCAGTGTTTCTTCTGCCTGTACGGCCACCCTGAGAGGCGGCGCGCGGCGCGAGACCTCCAGGATCACGGTGTTCCGCCGGTGACGCTCACCTGGCCCCGCGCGCAGCTGCTCTACTACTACTTCTGTCCGTGTGAGCTGCCCAGATTCGACTCCTACCGCGACCTGAGCATCTCGGCTGACGACGAGGCGCTGTTCCAGCGTGTCATGGCGCTGGTTCCTGAGGAGAGCTCTCCGGACCGACCGTGGCGCGCGCTGGAGGAGTTTGTCACGGCTCCAGAGGAGCAGCGACCGCCACCGCCGGCCATGCTGCCCGCCACCAGCGTCACCAAAAACCTCTACTACCTTGTGGCCGACTTCCGCTTCAAAAACCGCCAGTGGGAGACGATCGCGCCTCAGCTGGAGTCGCTCGAGTTTTACGCGCGCGACCTGTGCATCAACCCGGAGCGTCGCGACTCATGGGCGGCCATGGCGCTAACACGCGCCTCGGAGGTGGGCCGCGAGCTGAACCTGTGCCGCCGGCCCAGCGAGGACGCACCAGAGCTGTGGAGCCGTGTGGAGGCGGCCGTGCGCTGTTATCAACGCGCGCTGGAACTCGACCCGGGCACTCACGACCTGTGGCTCGAGTTTGGGACGTTCTCCTACATGCTCAACTCGCATGCCAACCGGCTGCTCAGACAGGTCAGTTGGCCGACGGCGATCCCTGATTTTTTGTATTACTTAAATTGTCTGGTGCTCGTTTTGAACGCTGTTTTTGTTAAGATAAATCGTACCTCTTTGGTTTTTTTGTGGTTAGGAAATTCTGTCTCATTCGATAAGTCGCTAACTAACCTGAGAGTTGTGTGTTGTTTCTAATTTTCTTTGTGAAGGACGTGTTGTCCGGTATGGGTGAACATGTAACCACATCATATAGTTAACGACCTTCTCTGACCATTTACCCCGCCTTCACCGTGTCCCAGGAGTCTAGCGGTGACCTGGACCTGGCCACGTTCGGCCGGCTGGAGGCGATCGCCGCGCGGATGGCCGGCCAGGCGGCCGAGTGTTTCCAGCGCGCGGAGGAGGTGGCTGTCGAACAGGCGGCCATGGAAGACGGAGAGTTCTACGACGACCGCTGGCTCCACCACTACATGCTCGGCAAGATCGCCAGCAAAGATGACCAGCCCGTGCAGCGGGTGCTGGCGCACTATCAGAAGGTGAGAGAACGGACGAGCGTAGCCTGGTAGATGGTGTATCAGACTGCTCCCTTGGCTGAGAACTTTGTTGGATTCTTGATATTCCGAACTATTCTTACGACGGATCACTAGTGTGCCAAATGACGCACCGTTCCCTTGCCACCCCCGGTCCAGTCAATCCAATTCTGGTCATCAGTACGGTACTGCTAACCACGCAGTGCTCACGCCCTGTGTTTGTCGTCGCCAGGCTCAGGAGCTGCTGCGTGATGCCGAGTGTCCGCGGAAGATCAACTACCAGTCGCCGCCGCACCAGGCGCTCGAGGCGCTCGAGGTGTACTACCGCACGCATGCCACCGTGCTCAAATACCTGCTGCAGCACGAGCAGCAGCCCCTGGAGGCGGAGGTGCGGCGCGCCATCGTCTGGCACCTGGACGCCATGGAGCAGAGCGCGCTGCCGATGTGAGTTGAATGCGGCACTAAGAACCTCCGCTGTTGAATTTCCATCAGTATTACTGAAGGTATGACAATCGCGCTTCACCTGGCTGCTTGGAGTTTAACCTAACTGCTCCGTGTATTTATCCTCGTATTTGGACATGCTCTTCGATGGCTCTGTTCGATGTATAAGCTTGTTTTGTTTTTTGGTTGATTTCTGACGAGTTTTTCTTCCTGCAGAAAGCCGCAGAATGAGCGTGAGGGAGAGCTGAAGCGGAAGCGCGACCCGTCCTGCTCCGATGATCCGGTGGAGGTGAAGCGACTCAAACTGGACGAGGCAGCGGCCACCTGCGCGGTAAGAGCCCTCTCCACGTGCGGTGACAGACGGGTTCAGAAAGATCAGGTGTGTGACCTAACCTATCCCCGAGTTTTTAACTTTGAAAATTGTTTCTGTTTACCTAGTCGACCTATTGCAGTTTTTTTGCGATCTACCTTGTTCTTTGTACCTTGTAGAATACGAGCTACTTGAGGTGTTCTACACCTGTTTTGCTCGCTCTTTGCTTGAATTTCTTAATCTTCTAAGTAGTTTGACCGTGATTTTGTATCATCATATAATGGTCCTCCTTGGATGCCCACCCGATTGCGATGTTTTGTGTAGGTTTTATTATATTTATTTCGATTACTGATAAGCTCGTTTTCCTGCACTAAGTTCTTTAGATGAGTCGCGACCGTTTCCTTTACGAAATATCGAGTAAAGCTGCCTGACGTGAGGGACGGTAATTCCCGTTCACAAACGTCCACCTCCCCTTTGCAGGTAACTCTCTCGCACAAGATCCTCACGTCGGCGGTATCTGAGGCGCGGGCGCGACTGTCGGGACTCCAGCCACCCAGTGAGCAGGAGGGCCCGGGAGCCGCGGCCGCGACCCCAGCACCGGCATCGACCGAGGAGGGTGCGCCGCCGATGGCTCAGGCTGAGGGAACCGAACAGCGTCCGCCGCCGGCGGGTGAGGGTACCGCTCCGGCGTCTGCCTCGGCGGACAACCAGTCAGCATCGACTCCGACAACGGCAGGGACGGCGTCGGGGGCTACACCGTCGGCGGCACCGGCAGCCGCGGCATCGTCGACGGCGGCGGGAGCCGTCTCTGACGATGACGTGGTCCTGCTCAGTGATGACAGTCGCCCAGCAGCTCCCGCAGCGCCGACGGCCCCGGCGGCGAAGGAGGAGGAGCCCGATCCCGGCCACAGGCGGCTGGTCGCCCGCTGTGTGGAGGCGCTGCACCATGTCATCAAACGGTTCCCCGAGCACTACAAATCCGTCTACAGACTGGCGCACTACTACTACACCAGCAAAACCAACCGGTCAGTCTGTTTGGACAGCTTTATTTGCGTGTAGGGCTGACGCTGAGCTGAATAAGTCATCTTTACTGCGACCAACGCTTGCTTGAATTCAAGTTGACTTGAAAGCAACAACTTTTGATTGTTTAGTACTTCTTTACGAATTCGGGCAAGGTCAATTTTAGTCAAAACAGTATGAATCGGGCTGGAAATAGTCAACAAAGGTGTAAAATTGAACGAGGAACTCCCATGTTTTAGATAGACGCCTTGGCCGCTTATGTGGTCTCAGTTGCTTTGCGCAATTATCTAATGTAACATGTCGTAGGATGCCATACTCGTCCTGCAGTCGTCAGACGTCAGTCACCAGTCACCTGACCCGCCTCCCTCTGATCCGGCAGACACCTGGACTGGGCACGTGACCTGCTGCTCGGCTGTGCCGACTGGCAGACCAAGAGCCACATGCCCACGTTTGGCCTGTTCGCCGAGAGAAAACCAAACAACTTCTTCCACGTGAGTCACAGGGACGGATTGGGTGGCAGCGCTCTGTAATGGCTATGATGTGGGGCTGGCAGGGGTGTTTGGTATTTGGTTCTGATTGCCCTCGAAATATGGACGATTCAGTTCTGTTTCTTGTAGGTCCAGCTGGCCATGGCACCCGAGATTGCACCTAAGACTTTCATTCTTCTTTGTTGTAAAAGACCCTGAGTCGTTTTAACCACACGTTGAGCTGCCTTTCTGCAGACTTTCTGTTAAACGCTGGATATCGACTGTCATCGTGCCCGGAACTTATGCTGCTTCGCTGTTTGACAGAGCAGGCTGTCTGACCAGCACCTCTCCCTCCCAGTGAGCTCAGCCGCCCGATCTGGATATCTATGATCATTGATCATACTGCAGTAATCATGCACTCAACACCTCGCCCTCCCGCTGACCTCACCCGTCCCACCTCTCCCCTTCACAGGGTATCTGGCGTATCCCGATCGAGGACATTGACCGGCCGGGAAGTTTCGCCGCGCACATGTACCGCTCCGTGTCGCTGCTGGCCGACGTGTTGCGCGCCGCGGACGATTTCCGCACGCTGCTGCAGCTCTCCGACTGGCTCCGGCCCATGCCGGACGATGACAAGTAGGTGTCTGGGAGGATGTGGTAGACTGGGACGTGGGCCTGTTTGGTGTAATGTGGTGTCTACCAAGGTTAACTTTGGTTGAATGTTGGTTGATTGCATACAAGGTAATTAGTTCAATGTTTCTTTCTTTCTTTCTTTGGTTTTGGGGCATTTCGGAATTGGTTCAATGTTCAGTTAGACTGTTGATACTTGTGACTAGTTGCACTTACGATCAAAATAGAAAGCCGCGTAGGAGGTCGCCACTGAGCAGTGAAGACTGAAGTGTGAACATATTTCTCACCCTCTCAAGCTCTGGGTGTTAACACTTCATACTGTGGCACTCGTTCACTGGTCCTCGCTGCTGCCTCGCAGGAAGTACCTGCGGGACGCGGAGCGCGAGCAGCTGGCCGGCCACGCGTTCAACATGGGCCTGCAGTGCGCGCGCGCCACCTTCCGGCGACTGTTCAAAGCTCAGTCTCCCGTGTCGGGCACCAGGCGGCTCTACTTCCTCCTGGGCCTCTATGAGACCCACGCAGGGATGCGGCCGCGGCGGAGACCTAAGATCGCGCGGCTGCTCGAGGAGACGTACAAATTGTTCAGGGGAGGCAAGGTGAGGTTGGACCGGATGGCTGCAGTTAACTTGAGTAGAAGGTAAAGCGTGCATGACTCATTGAGAATCTGTCAGTGCGGTACATAATAAGTAACGTCCCGATAAACTTTCAAATGATCTAAAATTGAAGTAAGCTCTTCTCCCATCATGTCCCCAGAATGTTTTTCATGCTGTTTCTTTGTGTCCAGGTTGAGTCGGAGCCGCCGCTGTTGCAGCAGGCCATTTCTTACTGCCGCTCCCAAGTGAACGCCATTCAGCAGGCCAAGATGCAGGTATGTCCAAAACTACTGAGTACTGATAGGTGTACTTCACGACCACTGCGCAGGGTGCCATTGCCAGCTGCCTGTCCTGCCTACTGTTTATCATGTCTTTCGGGCTTGCTCAGAGTAATTGATTTTTCGACAAGTCTTCTAATGGACCACGCGATTTTTGACAAACATCTGCCCTTCCCTCTGTGACATTATGTCGGTCTGTCTGCCAGCAGAGCGCGCCCGGTGGGCCAGCGCCGGTAGCCCGCGGCTCCGGCGGCGTGACCCGCGGCACGGGCCGCCGCGGCCGGCCGCCCCTCTCCGGCAGCCGTGGCCGCGGCCGTCCGCCGGGCTCTGCCACCTCCGTCACCGGCGCCCGGCTGCCGTCCATGCAGGACCAGCTGCGACAGCTGCAGGCGGCGGTGGAGGCCGAGCGGCTGCGGCAGCTGCAGCAGGTGTGGGCCGATCAGCTGGGCAGCCGAGCCACCTCGGTCCAGGCGGACGTGGAGGCCAACTATCGGCGGCTGCTGCAGCTGCAGCGGGCCGGACAGCCGGCGAGCGAACAGAGCAAGCCCGCGCAGGCGCCGGCCAAACCGGCCCAGACACCAGCCATACCAGCTCAGGTCACAGTGGAACCCGTACAGACACCACCCAAGTCGACGGCAGAAGCGTCTACCAAGGCACCATCACTGACGGTACCCCAGCCGGCGGTATCGACAGCTACCAAACCAGCGACTTCGGCATCCAAGCCACCAGCGCCGACGGCTAAGCAGACGGTCTCCGCTCCAGCTCCTATGCCAGCCCGGTCGGCGCCGGAGACTACAGTGGCCAGTCGGACGTTAGCTCAGGCAGCCTCCGGTGGTGCTGACCTGTCCGTGCTGGCGGCGCTTTCTCACGCCGGTCTCACTATTACCACTGTGAGCCAGGAGAGTCCGCCGCCTTCCGTCACCCCCGCGCAGTCCCGACCCACACCGCCGCCGCCGCAGCAGGCCGCGAAACCACGCTTCTCGGACGCGTTTAGACCGGAGGTTAGTCAGACGGCAACGGTTCCAGCGCCGGCGCGATCACAGCCTCAGACAACAGCGGCGGCGCCGACCCGACCGCCTTCCCAGACAACAGGTGCTGCGTCAATCCTCCCGCAGCCGCCTCAGCCACAGACGACAACCAAGCCTCAGTCTCAGCCGACATCAAAGCCCCAGTCTCAGCCGACATCAAAGCCCCAGCCTCAGGCGACGGCCAAGCCCCAACCGCAGACGATATCCAAGTCTCAGTCGACATCCAAGCCGCTACCACAGGCGTCTGCCAAGCCTCGGTTCTCTGACGCCTTCCGGGGAACGGAGAGCGGTCAGCAGCCGCCAGCCGCGCTCCCGGCCCTGCCCAAGTCTCTCACGGTGAAGGAGGTATCGGTGCCAACCTCGTCGGCATCTGTCGCGGCGTCGGCAGTGGCGTCGGCGGCCACCGGCCGGACCTCCGACTCAGTCAGAGTTTCGGTATCACCGGTGCCGCCGAAGGATGGACGGGCCGCGGCTGAGACTCTGCGAGCTGTGAAGGCGACTCCGGGGATGACCATCACTCCGACCAGTGGAGGAAGCAGGGTGACCCCGCCGACCAGCGAGACGAGACCGTCGACCAAAGCTGGGTCGGCATCTGTGGCGACTGTGACGCCGACCAAACCGTCGGCCAGCGCGGCGGCGGTCTCGAAGACGCCGGAGAAGGCGGCGGCTCCGTCGGAACGTCTTCCGTCGGAGGTATCTGTCAGTGTGTCGGCCGGCGGCGGTTCCGTCAGCATCACCCCTCTGTCGACCTCCCGGCCGGCTGTCACCACGGCCGCGGAGACTCCGAGCGTGTCTCTGACTCCAGCGGTGCCGCGGCCCCAGCCGAGACCGGTCGCCAGGGATCGACCCCGTCCGCGGCCGACCGCTACTGCCACCGCGCTGCTGCGCCAGTACCGGAGCCGGCCGGCGCCGCCGCCGCCGCTACCGCGTCTTCCCAGCGGGATGACGGTGACGCCTAGCCGTGCTCCGGCGCCGGCGCTGCCGTCTCACATCTCCATCACACCGGTGTCGGCGGCGCCGCGGCCGGCCCCCATCCCGGCCGAGCTGGCCCGCGCGGCCGCCGGGGGACTCTCCATCACCCCTGTGGTGCCGCCGGTCCGGCTGGTGTCCAGACCGCGACTGGCGGCTCCCTCCGGCCCGCCGCGGCCGCCCCCGCCGCCTCGCCAGTCCTCCCAGCGGCCGGCGCGACAGCCGGCCGTCCGTCAGCCGGTGGTGGCGCTGCAGAAACTACCGCCGAGCGTTCTGCCGTCGCGGCCGGCCGGCGCCCCCACCCAGCGGGCCGGCTCGGCCCGGCCCGCACACTCATCAGCCGGCCCTCAGCGGCCGGCGACCGGCGCCGCTCGCCCCGCGCACTCGGCATCAACCAGCTGGTCGCAGCGGGCTCCGCCAGCCACGGCTGCGGCTCCGGCTCGTAACCGACCTTCCTTCTCAGCGAGCCTGCCGCGCCAGAGGCCGGCGGTGGATATGGGACAGCTACCGGCCTCCATCTCAGTCACCCCCGTAGTGGTACCGGCCCAGCCGCCCAAGCCGAAACCGTCAGGAGGTAGTGATGATGACGTGATCTGTATCGACTGATCTCCGTGAGATGTCCTTCCCGAGACGAAGTCAGGGTGACTGCCAATCGTGCTGTGAACTGTTTTCCTAGTCTTTTTGTTGGCCTTGTTTGTGTACTGTTGTATTTAAAAATGTGAGGTCGTGGAAAAGTAAATTTTGGAATCTTTTGGAGGCTCTGCCAATAGCAGACAATGCCTACCTGTTCAGCTGGAGAGAATTGACCCAGTTGCTTCTTATCAAATTTCAATCGTCTTTATTGTTCTCCAATGGCCAGTCAAGCCACAGGACACATGACTGCAGGCTGCGCCTTGTGAAATGTTTTGTATCTTGTAATATGCTTTGTAATAAAATACTCAATTATTGTTGGTATTTTGATATGATATTGTTGCGGACCAGTAGTCATCGATAAAAAATATCACGTCTGAATGCGTTCCTGTATTTTCATAAATGACAACAGCACACGTTCATCGCTGACACTGCTCAACTTGGAAACATTGATGTTACGCTGCGACCTCGATCCAGCCATACCATAAGAAAAATAACCCACCGTCATCCGTCACGTCTCCCGCCTTGCACGTCCATTCTCATGTATGTCGCCGGCGACGTCCTCACTTTCGGGACCAGGGACGATCGGTGCAGATGAGGTGAAAGTCGGCGATCCTCACAAAGCGTTCACACGGAAAACATTGGCGAGTTACCCGATGGTGAACAAACAGGACCTCCGTTCCACTGCCGCAGCGCGAGACATCCACAATAATGAGACGACCACGTCCAGCCCGCAAAACCGGCTTGTTCCACACAGCCGGTTAGGCCGCAAGCAGAACGGCACGAGAGTCCGTCAGCCGGCCGCGAACCTCACAGCCTGCCCGCCGACCCTCAGTCGAATCCGGCGCGGAGTGCCCGCTCCTGCTCGTGCCGCCGCTGCTCCAGCTGCCGGCTGGTCTCCTCCACCCTCCTCTGTAGCAGGGTCGTGTTCTCGTCCAGCCAGCTCAGGCTGTCCATGTGCGCGTTCAGGATCTTCGAGATCTGGACCATCTGTGAGGCAGAGAGGAACAGTCAGTGGTGGCGCAGGATGAGGGTTATCGCTCACGACTGGATACTAAATATTGGTCACTGAGCACGTATGTACCTGTTAACAAGTCTGAAGGAACGAAATATTTAGTCATTGAAAATGACAATCAAGTATGGATCAATAATCATTAACCCGCGCCCTGCTGGGGGGGTGTTTGAACACCCCCCCCCTTGTGGTTTTTCGCGAATATCTCAAAAACGGCGGCGCGGAGCGCCGCCATTTTTGGTACACCTTATCATACGTCAATTCTACACATGTTGTGAAAATTTCAGACCAAGGTCATTCAAGGTCAGGTCACCAGGTCACTTGAAGTAACCTCACCTCATAAAAAGTTTCAATGTCTGTCATAGCTACACCGAGTGACCGATCGCTTTGAAACTTTCAGCGATTGCTAAGAGCAATAGCATGTACAAAATGTATATCTCAGAATTTTTATATCGATGACCTAAGGTCAGGTCAATTTTGCGACCTCCCCATTATAAGTCAATGGGAGAAAATTGAAATGCGCCTCTTTTGGACGAAAGACATTATAAACACTCCCAAACACCGAATTATAAGTGGTTTAGACACACTGAACATGAAAATGGTGTCCGTGACCCTTGTTTATGCCCTGAGGTCATCTTAGGTCACGAATGGTATCTAGCAGATTTTCGCAAATAACTTTTGATAGAGGCATGCTAGAGCGATGAAAACGCCTTAGATGTGTTCAGCTCGACGATACGGATCGACTGATATGCAACATGACCCTTTCCGGTCAGGTCATGACCTTGACCTGAGGTCAAATTTTCAAGTTGACCTTTTAAGGTCAAGTTATAGTTCATTCGATGCGTCTTGACGAGAGGAACACGATGCCGGTAAAAGTAAGCTCGTACAAGGCTTGGGTCAAAAGTTATTGCAGAAAAACTGTTCACGAAAAAATCGGCTATTTTTGCAGTTTTTGCCCCCTGCAGGCAAAACCGTTGACGTTAGGTCAAATCTGAGAGAATTACTCAGAAAGGGCGTTAATAGGGCTATCGAATGCGCTTTTCCGCGGCGCTGTAGCTCTATTGGTTCCCGAGTTATGCGTTGGCTTCTTGGAAATTTTCGACATTTTACCTTGAAATCGGCGAAATTTTGCCTTCAATGACCTCTGGTGACCTGACCTTTGACCTGAACAAAAAATTGACCGAAGTGATTTCGTCATTATTTTTGACGCTCTTTCGAACGCCGCTTTCCGCGTATCGCTACGTGGCCCAGGAGCCGAGTTACAAGGGGGGGGTGTTCAAACACCCCCCCCCCCCAGCAGGGCGTGGAAATCCAGGACCCCCAGCCGGGCGCGGGTTAATGAAGACTGGTAGTGAACTGAAGTAACCAGCTAAGCATCGTTATCCGCGGTTTTAATAATTGTCCTGATGGCGACCGACCTCTAGCTTTTCCTACACACCCTCGCCTTCTTTCTGTTCCTATGAAGCTCCAGCCGACACCAAACTACCCATTCCTCCCTCACCTCCTTCCCGTAGTAACTCACCGGGTCGTTATCATCCCTGGTCTTGTTGGCCGCGTTCACGTGCTCAATCATCTCCCTCAGATCCTCCGACATGCGCTTCAGCTGGGCGTCAATGCTCTCGGCCAGCTGGTAGGTGTGAGCGCGCTCCATGTCGGCATGTTGAGGCGCCCCGCCGCCGCTCGCCGCGGACTCGACGGCGCGCTCCAGAGGGGTCAGGAGCTCCTCCAGCTCCCGCTGTTGAGTCGCCACGAAGTTGAGCTCGGTGTCGAGGCGCTCCTGGTCGAGCTTGACCCGCTCCACGGCGCTGTTGAGCTCCGTGATCTGACGAGAGAGGTGGAGATTAGGGAGAGGGTGGACAGCTGCCTCAGGTTTGCTGTTGTCCGACTGAGTCTACACTCTACACTTACAGGGAGAAGTGATTTAAGGCCACCCCACACTGGACCTCGCATGCGGGTTGCGAGTCTGCGGGTTTCGGGTTTGCGGGTATTATATTCATTTATGGAGTGAGAACACCATTCTCTCATGCCCACTTCATGAATGCTGTGAAGCCGATACATCTTCAGAAAATTACGTTTTGTCTCAAGAACAGCACAACGAACCTACAACTAACACCAACAAAACACCTCAAAACTCGCAGCCATCGCAGCAAGGAAAGCCGAAAGTTGACTCAAAGTGAACTTCTGGAATGTGAGGCGAAGTAGCTCGCAAGTCAAACAAACACTTGCGGACTCGCTTTTTAGATGGCAGAGTGGGTCGCTTAACGTAGAGTGTATTCTTTAACTTTGAAGAAACCCGAAACCCCACAAACTTGCAACCCGCATGCGAGGTCCAGTGTGGGCGCGGCCTTTAGGCGTGGCGGCTATGACATTAGTTGTCAAAAAAAATCGACTGCAAGAGCCACTTCAATCGCTGAGTCAAGATACATGAATTCCTTCAAGCATAACCGGGCTGAGATGACAAAATATGGGCTAAAGGGCACAAATATCATACGAATGACAAGCGAAACAGCTATCCACTAACCACACGGAGACCCAATCCAGCTGCCAGCTCTGTCACACGTGCGCGCGTACCTTCTGTCCGTTTTTGATGAGCTGTCCATCCCAGGCGTTGACCTGGGTGGCCTGGTTGAGCAGCAGCTTCTCCTGTTCCTCCAGCTCGACCGTGGACTTATTGATGAACTCCTCCAGCTGACGGTAGGTCATCGAGGAACCGGGCGTGGAGGCGCTGGTTCTGGGGGCAAAAAGGCCGCAAAGAACGTGAGCACTTGTTGAGCACAACCTAAACACACTGCTCACCAGAGCCGTGGGATAAAGTCAGCCCAAAATACAAGCATTTAGATATCATACATGTGTCTATATTGTAATATGTAGGTATAACCGATGTCAAGATTGATCCCAGTGAAGATGACTGCATAATGCATATCTGACAGAGCTTATGCATGAAATGTCACAGTCTGGCAATACTGTATCTCCCAGATTTTGTTGTGCTCGCATTCTGATCGTGCCCTACTACACCGTGTTACTTCATTCCGTCCTCACGTGGTGAACATGTCTTGTGGTGCCTCTTGCCCCGTTCTCTTTGTCGTACTCATGTGGTGCCCGTATCACATCGAGCCGTATTCCCGTGGTGGTGGTCGAAACCTGTCGTAACGTGCCGTACCATGCCATACTCACGTGGTGGTCGTGACGTGCCGCCCGTACTATGTCGTACTCACGTGGTGGTCGTGCTGAGACTGGTGGCCGTCGAGCCCTGCGCCGGCTGAGCACTGGCCGTACTGGTCAGACCCAGGCCGAAGCCGCCAGTGCCCGCCGCTGTAGTCGTACCTGCAGGCAGCATGTCGAACGAATGACCCCGTGGACCACACGGCAGCGCCAGATAGGCTATCTCCCGCAGATTATGTCACAACCCCGTCAGTCACCAGGTTGATATCGACTAGATCCTGTTTGATCTATCGATAAACCCGTGTATGCATTTATCTACATGCTCCTCAAACGGCCTGAACGGCAAATAAGCTCGCCTTTGTTCACTAGTGTTCAGCGGGTCAGTGAGGTGTGTCCGTGTGTGCAGTGAGACCCACCTGAAGTGCTGGCCGGTTTGCCCAGTGTCAGTGATCCGCCGCTGGAGGCTGTAGGAGTCGACAGCGAGAACCCTGCAGCACGGAGAGACATCGAGGGGAGTCCCAGGTCAGTGATATTAGGAGGAGGCGGCTGACAGTTACTTCTAAAGGCTAGTAGCTAGCTGCTCGTAGCTGGTGCAAGACAAATGAGGATAAATTGGATAAAACAGGATAAATTGGATAAATAAACAGGATAAAACAGGATAAATTGCGTCCAATCAATCAAACAATGGCATTCAGTTGGTACAAGCATCGTTTAAAGAAGTGGTTTTCTAAGTTAGCGATATCTCGAAAGATCAGTAACAAAAGCAGCTTACCACACAAGGCATGCTAGGTTGGAAGGCCATTACTCTTTTGTTAGTATTTGCTGAATGGAGCTTTAGGACACACCGACACGACATCACTGGTAATCTTAAGTCCATAGTTGAATGACCATCGTTCAAAGCTAGCATTAAACTTACATAATCACAAGCAACAACACTAGAGCCAGGCTGCAGCGACCGGCGTCACACTGGCGTGTCACTCCTGTGGTCGCCGATCACCAGTGGGTCAGGCTCACCTGTGGCCGACGCCGCTGCCGTCGACGCCGCCGTGCTGCTGGCCGCTGCCGTCCCGGCGAACAGCCCGCCCGACGGAGCCGTGCCCAGGGAGAAGCCTGTGGCCGGAGCCGAGGAGGCAGCTGTCGGAGCCGCGCCCAGCGTCAGACCGCCGGCCGAAGACGCGGCCGTCGACGGCACGGACAGGGAGAATCCTCCGGCGGGGGCCGAGGCGGCCGGTGTCGCCGTTGACGTGGCGGTACCGCCGCCCAGACCGAACGAGCTGGCGGTGGGCGCGCTCGACAGGCCGAGGGGCGCAGCGCTGCTCGCTGCCGGTGTGGTACCGAAGGAGAAACTGGGAGCGGCGGTGCTGGCGGCCGGTGCAGCTCCGCCGAGCGAGAGCCCGCCGCCGGAGCTGGACGCTGAGGCAGCCGGTGCGGCGCCGAACGAGAAGCTGGGCGCTGCGGCGGTGCTGGCCGCCGGCGCGGCGCCGCCGAACGAGAACCCGGTGGCGGTGCTGGCCGGGGCCGCTCCGAACGAGAACCCGCCCCCGGAGCTGGCGGCGGCGGGCGCTGCAGGAGCGGCAGCGGCGCCGAACGAAAAGCCGCTGCTGGCGGACGGGGCTGGGGCCCCGCCAAACGAGAAGCCAGTCGAGGTGGTTGACGCCTGGCCGCCGCCGAAGCTGAAACCTTGACCTCCAGACATTTCAGGGTACTTAAGATGCCTGAACAACTTCTTATGTCTGCAAAGATATTTGTAGTGTTAAACATCACTCATCAGAATGTAAGGCTGAAATTATATCATTTACTAGAACTATGCAGCATAATAACACCATACCAGCCTACCAGGACACCAGGAGGAAAATAATAATCCAACTTCTGTATATTCATGGGCTCAAGTTAAGAAATAATATGAAATAAATATAAAATCATTCCCTACATAATTTAGGGGCATGACAAAATATAGGCTAAGAACAATATCTTTCCCAGAGCTTAACAGAACAAAATCGTCTTAAATGCTCATGAGTAACATACTTAGTGGTGCCTAGGAGTGTGTCCAAAAACAAATCAGCTGAGTAGACCATCTGAACTATGATTAGAGTTCAATAATATATTTGTTCCAAATGATTTGCTAGTTGTGTAATGTAGGTACTTAAATATCACATTATGAGCTAATGAATCTGAATTTTAACTTACAAATTCAACCATTCTTCTAAAATTTGGCACTTAAGTATAATCTTTCAATAGATAGATTAAAAGAGCTGGAGCTCATGCTAAGCAGAGCTTGCTGAAATCTGCATAGCGCATAACAATTGTCCATAAATTAAAGAAGTGTTTTACTGTCATCACCAGTACCTACTTGCTATGAATAAAAGTTAAAAGAGGCATTGTTTCAAAAAAGGATAAAAAAACTAAATGGAACCGCAATAGCTTTTAGATACCATGAGACATTGCTGCAAATGACTGGAGGCCAATAGGTAGGTATGATATGACCAGTCCAATAAAAAACTGGCAGCCACAGTGCTTTTAATTTTAAGTTTCCACAACTTAGACCAGCCAGGTAAAAAAAAAGACTGGTGATTGGTGTGAAAACATATTAGTTAGTAGAGCGGGTATTATTTTCAAAAATTGATCAGAAAATATTTTGACTTTTTTACAAGTCTAGCAACATTGTGGGGTGCCTGAAGGCTAAACACTACAGCCAATAACTTTATCGCTGGGAAAACTGGTTTCAGACACCTGCACTATCCGTGAGTAAATCACAAGCATAAAACACTATAGTCTGATAAACCTAAGAAAGAACATAGCTTAAGTACCTCAAAGCACTTAACATGCACTTGGACATTTGAGATAGCCTATGTGTGCTTTAATTTGAGAGAAATTACCTGGCGTATTGGAACTTATCTAACAAACACATGCATCAAAAAACCGTTACAATTTAAATCCGTTCTTCTTAGTTGTCAAACTACAGGAATTACACTGCTTTATTACATTAAAATGCATCAAAAACCTCAATGCAAAAGGGCAAAACAATGAATCACCCCTTGACACTTAGGTACCCATGCTATACCCAGACCAGACCAATCTTTATGATACTTTTCTGTATATTAACACAAATTGAAATATTTAAAAATTGATTCAGGGGAGATACCAAAGTTAATTACAACCTTTATACAACCAACCAACGGCGAAATTACTTATTTATTTTATACGAACTCTGAGAATATGCGCTCTGCCGGGAGAGGCCGCACGCTTCGGAGAGTCAAATTTTCGCTTGTGTTCCTTTACAGATAAATATTCTGTCAGTAGTGAAAATTTAACCAATTATGCAGAAGAATACTGCTTCGCGAACATAAATTTGCTGCTGATATTGTTCTACGAACACAATACATGCTGAAACTATTTTGCCTGTAACGCGCAGTATTTGTAGCAAATAGTTTACGAATCCAGAGTAATGCTACCATATGGAGGGGAAAATTCGCACCTTTTCCCCTACTCCATAGCGAGTAGCACATTCGTGAAAGGGAGCTCCAGCCTCGATTGATGATTGCATGCAGCATGATTGCAAGACCGTTCTTTTGAATTTTTGCAGGTGTAAACGCTATATTCATAAATGATGTGAATATGAACCTCATTGGAGGCTATCTGCCTCTGGCGACCGGCGACCGCGGCCGCCGGCCATGGCCGCAAAGACAATGAGAAAGGACCGAGTCACCGAGCGCTAAATGAGACGGACGATCGAGGTACCTATAGGGATAGGCGGTGCTCCAAGTTGGCTCCATGCCTCACGACGACTGGGCCTTCCGCCCGCATAAATCCGCCGGTTTTAATGAAATGGGTAAATGGAAAGCACGATGGACTACCCGGCGAGTGCACCCAATTTGACCAAATCTACACCTAATCTGCACCAGATGTGAACCAAATGTGTACCAGATGGCCGTCGTGAAAACGGCTATTACTACTTTTTATGGTTCGCTCAACGCCGTTCAAATTCGAACAGGGTGAAGGTGCAGCATTCCGGCTCAGAATATAGGTCCGAAATTCACACGACATGCACTGGGCAATTTTCTTGCTCATAGCTACCACCAGTCGTCCTTTGGGGACCGTGTTTCGGGGAGCGGCCGGCGGCTGTTTGATGAGACGGCGGGGCCTGTCCCTCGCTCCATGACACGGTCGCATGGCTGCGGTTTGCGCCGCACTTGCGGTGATTTCCCCCGGGGACGAGATGCAGGTAGACATGGTCGGCCGACGCCGTGCCGCCGCGGGAGAGCTCAGCTACCCGGCGCTGTGCTGAGACTGCAGCGGGAGGGTGCGAGGTTAGATCCGGCGGCACACCGAGGACGGGACGGTGCGTCCTCAACCTGTATCCGGTCCGCGCCTCCTGTTTTGAGGAGATGTACGGACGGTGACCCGTACTTACCGGGACCAATAGACCGGACCTTTGCAGCAAACTCTGACACGAGACACTGCAGTTCAGAAACGGATGACCTTCCCGTCTCCGCTCTGAAAATGGAAAGCCCGGATAAAGCACCATCAAAACCAACCAGAATGGCCGATGTAGCTTGTCATTTTTTGACGTACGACTCTATAACTATGGCTTTGGTGTACCGGGTGGCCCAGAAAAAACGTTCCGAACTTTGGAGGCCTATATATCAAATTCGAGTGCTAATAACGAGCCAAAATTTTCATCAAGTTTGCGTCATTTCTTTGCGCATTGGCATGCCAAATTAAATCACTCTACCATCATTTTCAAGCTGGCAATCTTGAGTTGAATCAAGCAAGACGTTTTTGCTTTTTTTTGCCGATGTCAAACGATAGTGATGTTTGGGTTAGACGTCCCATGTTATAAAAAAAGAATAAAAATAGAGCACGTGAATGAAACCAACACGGATGTTCTTATTTTAAATATTTTGTCTCACTTATGTGCCAAATATTCAAATCTGAGCCAAAATGGTGCTCATGGATGCCATTCGTTTCGACACCAAATCATGTTTCGAGCAGGAGTGGCACGGTGCATGGATTACTGCTGACTACCCTCCTTGCAGTAGATCAAACAATAAAACGAGACCGGATAAGGGAACAAACTATGTAAAGCAGACTGATTCCTGTGCCAGAAAACCACAGAAAAGCTTATGAAAAACAACACTGCCAGCAGATGACAAAAAAAAACTGGTTGAAAAGCTACCTTTTCCCAGGAATGTCAGCCAGGAAAGCATTTGAGCTACAAGCTGGTTAGAAAACTGGAAATTTCTTCCGATGCCGCTGTCACAGAGCCATCGTCGTTGCCTGAGGAAATGTGTCATCCTGAGACCCGAACCATCAATGAGACTAGCTGCCAGTAGAAGTCATGGCTCTAGGCCGCGGTGCCGCGGGGTGAAAGTGACCCGTTCACTCACATTATTTAGTAAACATCGGAGCAAAAAAGTAATTTTTACATGGCATGCTTGAAACACGAACTGTTTAAAAAATAATTTACCGAACACCTTGAAAATCACACCATTTACTCAAAATGTGTGCCGCATTGACTATTCGAAGTTTCGATGTTGTATCTATATCACTTTCTGAAAAATATTGATTTAAATTTGGGAACGTTTTTTCTGGGCCACCCGGTATGTACGGACGTATGGTCGCTGTGCTCCATTTGTCTCCCGTCTCCGCTGTGTCGCACCATTTCGCTTTTTTTGCATCCATAGATGCAAAAAAGTATACTTACCTATTGTAAAAATATTGATTTGTTAGCAAAGACGTGTCAATTTATTTATTTATATATTTATTTATTTATCTATAGATTTGTTTACCTATTTTTATACACGACAATAAATATACAAAATAGTAGGTAAGTATGCTCACCAATTCAAAGATACCTAAATGAAACCGTGCGCATTTTTTCAGTCTGCAAGTGTCGTGAACTGGGTAGCTTCCGACAAGTGACGAGGTAGCGGGTAGCCTGGGCTGTATTTTACTTAACGGTTCGGATACTGCATAAACATACGTTGTTATTTCCTCGTAAGCGTTTGTAAGGCTCGTCAACTTCCGTCCTCAATCTGCATATCAGCCAGGGCACCCCTGTTTTGCGCAAGGGCAGCTGGATTGCCAGATGCATCGTTCGGTGGACAAGACGCAGCCTGGTGTCTGGTGGAGCACAGCATCTAAACAAGGATATCCGCAGACCCGAGCTGCCGGCACCGAGCTCGCAGTTTGCACCCGTTCATCTCAACATGCCTTCCGCTACCTTACCTCGGCCCTTCCCAGCGGCCAGCCCCCGCCTCCCTCCCACATCCAATCGAACGTTATCCATCGAAAGACGGTTCACTATAGCATGGCCGTATTCATGTATAACATAAATTCACCCTAAACGCACAGCGTCAGCCGTCAGACCCGCTCTGAGCTACGCTCTCATACCGGTGCCCCAAACGCGGCGCCTGCTGACTTCTCCCTGTGACGAGTATATACCTACCTACCTGCTAACGGACACGGAAGTCCGAGACCGAATATGGAACTGTCAAACACCAACCTGACCCTAATGACTCACGGGATCGGTGTCCCCTCGGCTCACCGTTCTGTGAATGATCAACAACTTGCACCCTACATCGGCTGCTCTCACCAACCAACCGGGAAAGTCCCAAGCGTTAGCCGGTAGTGGCGCCGTCATTGCCTCCCCCCCCCCCCGGTGGGAGGGTCAGTGACCGAGGTCTATCGCAGTTTTCACATGACTGACTAGTCTACTATGCATTTCAGACCCCATGAGATCCTGTTTTTCGGCGATAATTTATTTAATATTTATCCAATTAACCTCAATTTTTCGCAAAGCACATTTCAGCTCAAGCGCCAATTTTCGCTAATATAGTCTCTTAACAAAATATTAATTGTTAGGGTACTTGTCGTTGCCTCGTAATGTTAAAATCAGCTCCGTAAATCCGTCAGTGGAGTAGAGGCTATCCGTACGTAGGCGTGACGTCACAAGCACGTGACCATTAAACTCCGCCCTCCCGGCGGACGGAGCGGTGACCTTGGCCGGTCAGTCGGATGCGTGGAGCCGGCGCGGCGGGGCAGTAGCTGCCAGACCCAAGGCCGTATGCCGGACCGGGGCAGCTCGCATTGGACGTGGCTGCCTTGCGGTTGCCGTTGCAGTAATAACGATACAGCGGAAACTAGCGCTCGTAATTAGCGCACTAGCCTTCCTTATTGCATTTATCGTAAATTAACCTACACCATGTCAATCAATAAAGATATACGTACTTTAATACTGCTACAAGCTCAGTAAGCTCAGGGCCAGTGGGCAGTGACTGCATTTTTGCTTGATTGAACGTCATTAAAAAAAAAAAACGTTGATGTCAATTGACTGTGAACTGGTGCAAGACGTCGGTCAGCTCAGCCTACGTCAAATTTGCAAGACATGTTAAACAGTTACACCGTAGCATTTAAGAAGTGTGGTTGCAGTATGAAATATATTATGCTTATGCGTATGCTTGAGATGGATTCATGTGATTGCGGTGCAACATGAACACCTTCAGAACTAACCCATTTTATAATTGGCTAGACTGAAGTCACCGGACTGACTTGACCTCAGGCTTTCGTGTTGAACTGCAAATAATTAGAATATCTGTAAGTAAGTACTAAGTAGCCTACTGCCTCATTATTAAAGGGCTTGAAAAGTTACTTTAGTTTCACAAAAAGGCGCGATTTCTTTACTATAGCCTATGGGCTTGTTTCCCTTATTCTGTCACATTTCTACCATGCGCCATAAATCGCACATCACATTTCTGCTCCCTTCTCAACGCTTCCCGAATTACGAACACAGCTCGTGGAGCGATGTCAGGCAATCGGAAGTGCTCGCGACTCATCATCTACTCTGTTTTTTTTTTTTTCTGCATAGGTATAACAGCGTCTTCAGAAACAGCGATTGACGCAGCCAACCATATCGATATTTTCGAGTAGTGCAGAGGCTTCGCATGTCATAGGTGACAGAACAGTGACACGAACTGACCATGAGATAAGCGCCAGAATGTGCATTCATTCAGATATTCAGATAGTGCACGTCCTATTCCAACAAAAACAACAACATATAGTGCATGACTCAGCTCTCTATTTAAGGCTGGTTTTGGGGAGGTTGATATCCTCATGATGATTATTCTTCATATTCTGAGCTGGATCGGTGTTGATATACCAAAAAGAGAGAAGCGGTTACCAACTCCCCAAATGAAGAGCAAGCTTTCGCTCAGATACTTCCTGTCCATTCCATATACATATGTTTCCAGCGCGCAGCCCCCGTGCGACCCGCTCGCGGTGCTGCCGCCGACTGAGCGGGCATAGACCCAGCGTGGTCACCGCCAGTGGGCGGAGTTTAGTTGGGCCCGGCGCAACGTGATTGGCCAGCTCTCCCATCCAATCCGCTGCGGTAGCGAACGAGCCTCTATCCGGGTGCAAAATCTTATTAGCATTACGAGCCTATGACAAGTGCTCTACATATTGATATTTTGTTAAGAGACCATACTGATGAAAATTGGCGCTTGAGCTGAAATGTCTAATGTCAAAATTTCAAGCCGATTAGACAAAAACTAAAGAAATTATCGCCGAAAAACAGGGTCTCATGGGGTCTGAAATACATAGTAGGTCTCTGGTGGGAAAAATATAAATCGTTTGTAAATCGTTTGCAGATAGTTCTGAAGCAGGGCATCGGCATACGCATGCGGGAGTGCAGTTTCGCCTTGCAGCCGCCGGCCCTGAACGAGCCTTCGGTATTTAGGGCGGTCACTCCTAGACAACGCGGTGGCGGTTCATATCTCTCTCGGTATGGATCGCTTCTGTTGGTTCTTTCGGAGAGCAGGCATCGATTCATTCGGTGGTTAAATCTGTGCCTGCATTATCTATTTCAAAGCCATTGCCTGCATCTTCAATCTTCATTGACCAACGAAATGCAATTCCTATGCATATATATGCAATTTGCTAACATTCATTTGACCGCCTCAAAAAAAATCACGGATGCCAGTTTAGCCTGTGACGGCTAAATAACGTGTTTTTATATGCATCATTTGATTTCGCATAATGTACCTAATATATACTTAGTTACCGATGTATGTAGCGACATGATTTAAATCGATCGTCTCTTGCTTTCTGCAAAATAAATGGGAATTCACCACAGGTTCAATTCTTACGACGCGTCCGTCCTCCCGTCTGTCCGTCTGTCCGTCTGTTCGTCTGTCCGTCTGTCCGTCCGTCCGTCTGTCCGTCTGTCCGTCTCTCCGTCTCTCCGTCTGTCCGTTTGTCCGTCTGTTCATCCGTTCGACAATCCCAAGTTATGCCGTCTTTTCGAAGCGTGATCTGTGTGAGGCACAGCGCCGCTTTTTCAGAATGGTATATACGGTGAGATCAATTTACCTTCGTATCGAGTCGTCAGTAGTAAGTCACAATGCGCAACGTTTATCTTGGTAACACGTTTCTGGTCCTGAAGAATAAAGCGGTTAAAACACATTTCAATCACAGTCGGCATAGCGCACACGTAACGGTGCCTATCATTTATTTAAGAGATCAAACAATGACAATAGTTACTATAGTATATCCGTGGTATAGGTACTGTCTAGCCTTATGGGTAATATTTTGACACTGTTTTATTACTTACTTTGCGGGACAAATGCATTCCTACGGCAATTTGGCTGATGCAGGGAGTCGAAGTTGATGGTCTGTAATGTCACCAAACCTATTCATGCCAGCTTATGACCGCGTTAGTGCTCGGGGTGATTACGAAAGCGCTGAACAGACCCGTACCAGACCTCCTTCACCCTCCCCTCCCGTCCCAAACACGCGGTCTCGTGACCAGCAGACGCCGTGGCGACTGGCGACGGACGGTGTCCCCTGTGAGCCCGGTGATGATTCACGCCGGATGTGGCGGGTCGGTCTCGTGACCAGCCAGCCGCGTCTTCAGAGCCCAGGGATTGGCCGCGCCACGACCCGCCGCGCCGGGGCTGCAGGGTCAGTTGGAGAAGGAAGGGGGAAAGGCAAGTTGTCTGTGCTGACGCGCATCGGTATTCTTTACACTATAGGTGCTTTTCATATTTATAATATATAAGATACGGAACTACACACACATAAATATTTTTTTAGAAATATCTCCTCTTTTGCCATCATACTTGCATAAATGGTAACATAGTGTGTGGCAACGGCGAAGAAAATACGTATAAAAACAAATAAAATGCGAACAGGGATCATCTAACGATCGAAAGAAGTCACATATACAACCAAGGATAAGTGGTTGTTTTGCGCTTTAACACCAACGAGGTTCATGTTATATCTTCACTTCCCTGCTATACTCGGGTCCCGTCGCCTGTCTACATGTCCTCGCATTGACCCGATCTTCCGATAAGCGCTTATGCAAAAACGTATGTGTATATGTTCCTCGAAGGTAGTCAATAGATCGGCCTTGCGTCCAGGTGACGTTGTTTCGTCTGTCGACACATATCTATATGCCATCTCCGTCCCGACGCACGATGTCGCTGTGCCGTATCAATCACCAGATCGGATGCACGAGGCCCGCACTGGAGGGGGGGGGGGGGGGGGGGGGGCACTCAGCGCGAGGTGCAGCCGCGCGGGCACGCGAGGGGTGCTTGATTTGGGGCGGGCCGTGCCCTATCGCTGGACAGAGGGCACCCGGGCTTGCGCAGGGTAGTCAAGCTGAGCCACACCCGTGCCTAACACCAGATGGATAATGTACGGAAGGACTGGCGGTCAAGGACCAAGGTGACGGCTTTCGGTGACGACTGACTGCCCGCGGCATGATCACTGCAGGTGTGAGGTGGGCAAGGTCATCAGGACACCTCCGATGCGATGCATCTAACTTTTCTTTTAAAGAGCATGTTTTTTTTTCAGTTTCTACTGCCCTCGTGCTTTGTTTTTGTGTTTTAGTATTTCGGTTTGGTATATTATTTCAATTTAATAACTTTTTTAATAAGAATAAGTTAGGTATTTGTTTCATATTCCGGAAAATCATCTATTTAAAGTTGTACGTTACCTAAGCCTTATAGTTTGGAAGTCTGATTATTACCTTTATCCTGTACCGTCATAATTTCTTTACAATCTAACCATGTTAAAATATACTTATTTTCGGGAAATGTTTGCCTTGCCATCAAAGAAGGACTGTGCACTGCTATGCAGCAGTCTGAATCTCAAGGAAGGAGTCTTCAAAATATATTCAGTCGAATGAATAATAATTCTTATTGGCCTGTATTTGATGTCTGAATTAATGCAACAGCTATACGAGACATAACCAATTTGTTAAACGTTTACTATCAACCTACTATAAACGTTTACCTACTGCTGTTTTTGATAGACCTTTGATAAACTGTGGGCACCTAGTGGCCGTAAAACACAACAGTTCCGCGTTACTGGATACTTTTTGCTTATTGCATGCAAGACGTGGGCCAATATTTAACACCGCTATATGGTGACCGATGGATGACCATCATCATCCCGACCGAGGACATGGCCATTTGACGTTTAAAAAGTTGCTGAACGCCAACCTCAACGTTTAACGCTTAAACGTTTTAGCGTTTAACGTTTAGCGCTTAACAAATGTGATATGTATCCAGAAACTGTTAACATTTACACATCAGTTGGGTGGTTACTGATAAACGTTGTTTTTATTCTGGCACCGTTTACGAATGACGAAAAAGGGAATCCAGATTCGCGATCGAAGGGATAAACGTCTATTTTCATTTATGTAAAATTTGATCAAGCTAGGTAATATTGGCATTCAGACTGTTCAAAGTCAAAGTTCAAGCAAAATACAATTTAGTCGAGAAAGAAGTCAACTTTAACATCGCGGCTACATCGTACGAAAATTGTTGCGTATTTACGACTTACGATAAGAAATGGTTCATGATTGTCTGTTGGGGAAACACTAATGTCTCGCTACGGTTTAAACTTCATTTAAAGTAGGACTGCCTTTAGCATAAGAAATCAGAATTACTTAAACGAATGCGTTTGGGAATTCTAATGATGCCTAGTGCATCCTCGTCTTCATTCCGTTCTAATAATAAAGGAACTCTAAGAACCGTTTGAAAAATGACCGCATTGTTTTTTTCGGTCACTGATTTCCGAAGCATAATTTGCTTCCTGAATGCCATTTGTCGTTCTCGTCCCGTGCCGACCGGTGAGACTGCCTTGAGACATCAGAATTTCGCCCACCCCTTTCGGCCCCTACGGTAAAGGTGCGGCTCCGCCGAGTACAGCTGCACTCGGCACCCCAGCAGCCAAGGCCGCCCGCCTCCTCCGGTCGGCGGCCGCTAGGGGCGCTGGTGTGCGCGCGCGCGCAGGCAGAGCCGCCGGCCGGCGAGAGGGCGAGAGCGCGACACCGGCCGGCGCAGTCGCCCGGCGTCCGTGAGGTTTGGAGCTGCCGTGGCGTGGTGCTGCGCTGCGGACCCGCAGCTGCTGTCCGGAGAGCGACAGAGGAGCTCCAGCAGCCGGACAGCGCCGAACAGGTTAGTTCTGCGGTCTGACAGTCGACTGTGGCCGGCTGGCAGTGGGGTTCTCAGCAGGCGGTCCCAACTCCGAACGGTTCGCCTTCACACCGATTACCGGCCCGCGCCACCTGAGTTCAAACCGTCGCCAGCTGGGGTGCCGCGCCGTTAGAAGGCGCCGGGCTCGCCACAGCAGAATCGACAGTGTGCCAAACATAATCTTTGGCTACCAGTGATTAAAGTTCAGGTGGTGTAGTGCGATCAGGTTTTGGGAATGCTTGCAGTGCAGGCAAGTAGGTAACCACCAGCGGCCATGATGGCTGAGATCGCCGACGTCAGACGTGACGACGCAGACGGGCCGCCGCCTTTCCTCCATGGCCGTTTCCAGGTGCCTCTGGCGTGCGCCGCCGCCCCCCGGGCCGGCGCCGCGCCGGTCGAGCAGCCAACGCCCTCGCCGGCCGCCGCCGCCGCACGCCGGCCGGCCGACCGGCGAGGGCGAGCCGACCGCGCCGACCGCTCCGCCGTCGATATTGATTTTCACTCGATCGGGGGGCCGCGCCGCGTCGGGTCGCGACGCGGGCTGTTCACGCTCCGTTTTGGCGTTGAGGGTGGCTCACTGCGCGGATTGACAGTGAACCACGCGGGCTGGGGCGCCATTGCGAACATTCCCGAAGTGTCGGTGGAACGAAGCGTCCCCACTGCGCTGCCCGCACCCGACCGCGGCCTTGGTGATTCCCAACCGTGAACGGTTACCGAGCGGTTAGATGGGGATGGAATTTGGTAGGTACCTACAGGTGCGGCGAGGTGATTTGATTTGAGATCTGATAAGTTGTCCCACTCATATGCCTGCCGAAAATTTGTTTCACGGCGAACTTCAAATCAAAGTCGATCGCAGTCTGGAGATCAGGCTAGAGTTTCCGCTTGTGACAGGCTGACGGTTGCCATTTACTTGTTCTGACTTTGAAGTTCCCCAATGTAATTTGACATGCTGTGGAATGGAATCCCTAACTTCACTGTGGGCGGTGGCTAGCTCAGAAATGTGTGACCCCGTTGGCTCGGGAGGTAGCCTGTTGGGCATACCGGCCAACTCGGTCAGAAATCTCGGGCCAAACATCGAACGGCGGCGCTGGGATGGCGTCGAAGTGCCTCTGTCACGGGAGTCACTTTATAATTCAACCCTCCAATCCGTCCCGCTCCTCTGGCCCTACATTATGATCGAGCTGGATCGGGAAGCCGGACGTTTTACGGCCCCATCGATTGCGTGATCAATGCACGACATCGATCCTTCCTCCCCTATCACCGGTGTGTGCCGACGGCTGGTGAGTTTCCGGGTGCACTGGATCTATGGAATGTCGTCTTGCGTGCGATGTACCGCCTCGTTTTGCCAAATTTGGATGGTGCCTGCTTCCACATGGCTCGTGACTGGCAAAGGGGCCGGGTTTCCGCGATGGCCGCGGTGGCGGCGGCGGCTGGGTGGCCAACTTTCCTCGCCCAGTCGGCCGGCCTCGTTCGGCCGTATCTGGGAACGCCGCGGTGGTCGGCGCGTGGTTTGTGCCCAATGCCGCTGGATAAAACCTCACGGCGGTCACCGGCGCATCTGCCGGCGGTCGGGCTGCGGCGACATATGATCAGCCCGCTGTCGTCTGTCGGGCCGTTTGACGTGGAACGATCGAGCCACCTCCTTCCGCGCTCGACAGCCGTGGAGACCGGGTCCGCCCCGACGTCCATTTCCCGTGTCTGGGCCTCGCCGGGGCGACGCACTTCCTCACCCGCGGGGGTGGCGACTGGCGAGCTTCCTTCCGCGCGAGTTCGGTTCCGGTTCCGCCGACGCTGTATATGGCGGGCTGTCGCAGACGGCGTCGTCTCCTGGTAGAAGACGCTGTGTGCAGCCGTCGTCGCTCCCCTTCCGCTGGAGTCCCCTTTCTGTTGGAGGCTGGTGCGGCTCCCACGTGACTGCGCGGAACATGTTTTGCTCAGCTGGAAGTTATGTCGGTCGTCCAGCGAGGTCACTTTTTGTCCCGGAGCTACTCAGCCGTGCCTCGGACAGCAGAGATTCGTACGGTGCTGCGGAAAATGCATAAACATACAGCTATTTTAGCACGGTAGATTGTTCTTCCGCACATAAATAACCGCCCCTCTCGCACTAAAATAAATCGCCTCGATTGCAATTTGCATGGCTAAAAAATTCAACGCCGCCGCTTAGCGGCATGCGAAAATATCTCCTTTTGGAATTTGGAGTCTCCAGGATCCACTTCTAACCTTTTCACCTAATCCTGAAAAGCCATTCTACCGTGTCAAGGAAAAACATAGTAAGCGCCAATGTAAACAAAAATGAGTTAGAGATGCTAACGGGGGTTTTCGGGAACGACGGATTCGTTTCTGGTATCGCTTTTTTCATAACTTTCTCCAAAACTGAGATATTAAAGGGGTAGAATATAGCAAGTCCAGTGGCGTCTTCGGTTTGACAAAGAAAAACACAGCATGTGACAAGTTGCTGCATGCTAGGTTTTACCTCGACCAAAGAGACCTGAACATCCCATTTTGCGCTGATGTGCATTGTGATAAAGTGTCGCATACTAGGTTCTCGCCCATTCGCGACTTCCGCGCTTTAGGAAGCCCACTCCCCTGGTTGGGTCTGTCTGTTACTGCTGGCTACATGAGCGAGCTTGATGGCACATCAAGGTTGATGCATGTAGCAACTTGATGTGCTCTAGAAAACCTAAACTTCGCTTCACCGCCCCGGAGTCCCTATTGCAACTTATCAGTGGGAACCCCGATTTTTGAACTGTGGAGAGCCACACTGACAAACTTTCGCGGTGTCCTTGAGCGGGCCGACATCTGCTGCGTGTGCCGAGCCGCCGAGCCCCGGTGGTACGAGTGGCAGGGGTGCCGGATCCAGTATCCCTGCACCTCTTCCTGACGTTCCCGAGGAGTTCCTGAGGGACCCAGTGTAATCTACGTCTGCCTCTGCGATACCGAATGCGTCTAAAGAGCACGATATTAGGGTGTGTGAAGTGCGTTAGTAGGCTAAACTATTTTGATTTGGGTTGTGTTGAAGATAGCGAGAGATACTGATGCATGCCGAGGCACTGTAGTCAGCCAGCATGATGATGAGATGGCGTACACTGCAGATATGCAGGTGTAACTTCTAAAAAAAAGACCGTGGCCCTGTTGACGGGACCTGCGGTAGCTGCGGGCCTGCGGCTCGGCGGTCAGCCGCGGGATCTATGGCCACGGGTAAACACCGAGCTGCAGCTACGGCAGGTGCCCGTGAACAGCACTCGTGAAAATCACTTCTTTATGAGCCACCTGGTCCATAGGCGTAGGAACAGGGGGGGGGGGGGCGGAGCCCCACCCACTTTTCAGCCTTTTTTAAGGAAAAATCTTCATTTTTTGATTTAAATACAAAACTAAGAGCAGGAAATGGTTCAGCAAGGTAAGATGAGCACAAAACTACAAAGAATTTCTTCATGGGAGCATTCTTGAAATGACCAGAAATGACAACTGTTTCAGTTTTGTTGACAACCTATTTCATAGATAAAGCACATCTGGCACAGAAAAACGTAGTAAGTAACCATGCTAGGTTTTCCCTCTTCGTCCAATGCCACAGCTAATCTAGCAAGTCCACATTTACATTATCGGTAAGCATTTGAAAAATTTGGATAGCATTTCTGAATTGCGCACATAAAATACATATAGAAACACTATTCAGGTTGATGCATGTTATGCGCATTTGCTTAGGCTAGCACACGTTAACGTTTCCTCGTTTTTCTCCGTTTCGTCACCTTGACACTTACTAGGTTCTTCAAAAATAGGGTAGCATTCCTCATCACTGCACCATCTACACATTAGGGTATTTACCAGTGCCGTAAGATGTGCTAAGCTGAGGCCTCTTGCACCAAAATACCTAGCTAGGTAGAATCGGCAAAATACCTACCTAGTAAAACTACCTACGGCGGTACCTTCTCTTGCACCATCCTACCTACCTACCTAGGTAAATTTGACAGCTCGCGTTTTTAGGATTTGTTTTGATTGGCTGTTTGGCGACGAATTATTTGTGGGCGCAAACAAATAGTAACTAAAGAAAACAATTAAATGGATATTGTTTTTATTAATATACATTTTGGTATTATGAAATCATTTTTCATTTACGTAAATACCGATAGAAGTTATTTTGATATTAAATTACTTAAACAAATAAGCTTCGTTTCCATGGCAACGAGTGAGTCTTCAACCTGGCTGTTCTGCTACGGAGGTTCATCGCCTTGGTACGGAGAAGCACCTCTGTGAACCCATGCAGCATTTGGTCAATTATATTATTATTCACTCGTAAAACATTGATTTATCATTGTCTAAACATTTTGTAATGCCTAATTTACATAAAAGTACCCGTGGATTATCATGTATTGTGCCTATTGTTACTAACTGAATCATTTTACCTAAGGTTTTGCTAGTTATTTTGGAAGCCCGCGTTTACCGTCAAACCGTCAAAAATTTCTCCGCGAGTACTTCTTTCCGGCTTTCGGTGCAAGAGAAAAACAGCCGGTCGCAGTTTAACAACTGGTAAGTTCCGACGCCGCTCGGTAGAATTTCTAGGTAGATTTTCACGGTAGCGTTTTTTGGTAGGTAGTTTGGTGCAAGAGAATTTAGGTAAAATCGGAATTTACCTAGGTAGGTAGTTTGGTGCAAGAGGCCTCTGGTCACTATTTACCGATAGCCTGGTTTGGCACCCGATGTAGGTATGTACGAAGGCTGTCCACGGCCTGCTCGCCGGTTTGTATCGGGCGCTATCGTGACTGGGCCGTGTTGATTCTGATAAGATTGGCGATTTGTCCTCCACCGGCGTATATGTAACGGAAGTTAGCCCACATTCAGCCCACATTCGGCCCAGCCCAGATTGGGGCTGCCAAATCTAGGGAAAAATCTAGAAATCTAGGGAAAAATCTAAAAACCGTTTTACACCTAAACGGCTGGACGAAACTGAAAAATAAGACCACCATTTGAAAGATCTCTTTACCCCGGACCTAATGATATGGTTAAATACCGGATCAATTTAACCAAAAGCATGATTTAACCAGGATGAAAATTTTCGGTCAATGGGGCGGCCCCTACGATTTTCTTCAAAATCGGCATGGTGATACTACAGGCCCAGATGACCAATCTGGCTGAAGAAACCCCTATGGGCATTGAAATCTATGGGGTAAAAACGCCCTTGGAAAGTTTTACCCACGCATTTCTGGCAAGACTATCGCACGCATCCCCCAATATGGGTATCATATGAAAGCCCATGAAAACCCAAACAAAATGGTGGGGTAAAATTTACCCATTACCCCATCCAGGGTAAAGTTTACCCAAGATGAAAATTTTCGGTCAATGGGGCGGCCCCTACGATTTTCTTCAAAATCGGCATGGTGATACTACAGGCCCAGATGACCAATCTGGCTGAAGAAACCCCTATGGGCATTGAAATCTATGGGGTAAAAACGCCCTTGGAAAGTTTTACCCACGCATTTCTGGCAAAACTATCGCACGCATCCCCCCAATATGGGTATCATATGAAAGCCCATGAAAACCCAAACAAAATGGTGGGGTAAAATTTACCCATTACCCCATGGATGGGGTAATGGGTAAAATTGGATAAAATGGATGAAAAATGGATGTAAAATGGATGGGGTAAAATTTACCCATTACCCCATGGATGGGGTAATGGGTAAATTTTACCCCACCATTTTGTTTGGGTTTTCATGGGCTTTCATATGATACCCATATTGGGGGGATGCGTGCGATAGTCTTGCCAGAAATGCGTGGGTAAAACTTTCCAAGGGCGTTTTTACCCCATAGATTTCAATGCCCATAGGGGTTTCTTCAGCCAGATTGGTCATCTGGGCCTGTAGTATCACCATGCCGATTTTGAAGAAAATCGTAGGGGCCGCCCCATTGACCGAAAATTTTCATCTTGGGTAAACTTTACCCTGGATGGAGTAATGGGTAAATTTTACCCCATAATTTTGTTTGGGTTTTCATGGGCTTTCATATGATACCCATATTGGGGGATGCGTGCGATAGTCTTGCCAGAAATGCGTGGGTAAAACTTTCCAAGGGCGTTTTTACCCCATAGATTTCAATGCCCATAGGGGTTTCTTCAGCCAGATTGGTCATCTGGACCTGTAGTATCACCATGCCGATTTTGAATAAAATCGTAGGGGCCGCCCCATTAACCGAAAATTTTCATCTTGGGTAAACTTTACCCTGGATGGGGTAATGGGTAAATTTTACCCCACCATTTTGTTTGGGTTTTCATGGGCTTTCATATGATACCCATATTGGGGGGATGCGTGCGATAGTCTTGCCAGAAATGCGTGGGTAAAACTTTCCAAGGGCGTTTTTACCCCATAGATTTCAATGCCCATAGGGGTTTCTTCAGCCAGATTGGTCATCTGGGCCTGTAGTATCACCATGCCGATTTTGAAGAAAATCGTAGGGGCCGCCCCATTGACCAAAAATTTTCATCTTGGGTAAACTTTACCCTGGATGGGGTAATGGGTAAATTTTACCCCACCATTTTGTTTGGGTTTTCATGGGCTTTCATATGATACCCATATTGGGGGGATGCGTGCGATAGTCTGGCCAGAAATGCGTGGGTAAAACTTTCCAAGGGCGTTTTTACCCCATAGATTTCAATGCCCATAGGGGTTTCTTCAGCCAGATTAGTCATCTGGGCCTGTAGTATCACAATGCCGATTTTGAAGAAAATCGTAGGGGCCGCCACATTGACCGAAAATTTTCATCTTGGGTAAACTTTACCCTGGATGGGGTAATGGGTAAATTTAACCCCATTTTTTTGTTTGGGTTTTCATGGGCTTTCATATGATACCCATATTGGGGGGATGCGTGCGATAGTCTTGCCAGAAATGCGTGGGTAAAACTTTCCAAGGGCGTTTTTACCCCATAGATTTCAATGCCCATAGGGGTTTCTTCAGCCAGATTGGTCATCTGGGCCTGTAGTATCACCATGCCGATTTTGAAGAAAATCGTAGGAGCCGCCCCATTGACCGAAAATTTTCATCTTGGGTAAACTTTACCCTGGATGGGGTAATGGGTAAATTTTACCCCACCATTTTGTTTGGGTTTTTATGGGCTTTCATATGATACCCATATTGGGGGGATGCGTGCGATAGTCTTGCCAGAAATGCGTGGGTAAAACTTTCCAAGGGCGTTTTTACCCCATAGATTTCAATGCCCATAGGGGTTTCTTCAGCCAGATTGGTCATCTGGGCCTGTAGTATCACCATGCCGATTTTGAAGAAAATCGTAGGGGCCGCCCCATTGACCGAAAATTTTCATCTTGGGTAAACTTTACCCTGGATGGGGTAATGGGTAAATTTTACCCCATCATTTTGTTTGGGTTTTCATGGGCTTTCATATGATACCCATATTGGGGGGATGCGTGCGATAGTTTTGCCAGAAATGCATGGGTAAAACTTTCCAAGGGCGTTTTTACCCCATAGATTTCAATGCCCATAGGGGTTTCTTCAGCCAGATTGGTCATCTGGGCCTGTAGTATCACCATGCCGATTTTGAAGAAAATCGTAGGGGCCGCCCCATTGACCGAAAATTTTCATCTTGGGTAAACTTTACCCTGGATGGGGTAATGGGTAAATTTTACCCCACCATTTTGTTTGGGTTTTCATGGGCTTTCATATGATACCCATATTGGGGGGATGCGTGCGATAGTCTTGCCAGAAATGCGTGGGTAAAACTTTCCAAGGGCGTTTTTACCCCATAGATTTCAATGCCCATAGGGGTTTCTTCAGCCAGATTGGTCATCTGGGCCTGTAGTATCACCATGCCGATTTTGAAGAAAATCGTAGGGGCCGCCCCATTGACCGAAAATTTTCATCTTGGGTAAACTTTACCCTGGATGGGGTAATGGGTAAATTTTACCCCACCATTTTGTTTGGGTTTTCATGGGCTTTCATATGATACCCATATTGGGGGGGATGCGTGCGATAGTCTTGCCAGAAATGCGTGGGTAAAACTTTCCAAGGGCGTTTTTACCCCATAGATTTCAATGCCCATAGGGGTTTCTTCAGCCAGATTGGTCATCTGGGCCTGTAGTATCACCATGCCGATTTTGAAGAAAATCGTAGGGGCCGCCCCATTGACCGAAAATTTTCATCTTGGGTAAACTTTACCCTGGATGGGGTAATGGGTAAATTTTACCCCACCATTTTGTTTGGGTTTTCATGGGCTTTCATATGATACCCATATTGGGGGGATGCGTGCGATAGTTTTGCCAGAAATGCGTGGGTAAAACTTTCCAAGGGCGTTTTTACCCCATAGATTTCAATGCCCATAGGGGTTTCTTCAGCCAGGCTAGTCATCTGGGCCTGTAGTATCACCATGCCGATTTTGAAGAAAATCGTAGGGGCCGCCCCATTGACCGAAAATTTTCATCTTGGGTAAACTTTACCCTGGATGGGGTAATGGGTAAATTTTACCCCACCATTTTGTTTGGGTTTTCATGGGCTTTCATATGATACCCATATTGGGGGGATGCGTGCGATAGTTTTGCCAGAAATGCGTGGGTAAAACTTTCCAAGGGCGTTTTTACCCCATAGATTTCAATGCCCATAGGGGTTTCTTCAGCCAGATTGATCACCTGGGCCTGTAGTATCACCATGCCGATTTTGAAGAAAATCGTAGGGGCCGCCCCATTGACCGAAAATTTTCATCTTGGGTAAACTTTACCCTGGATGGGGTAATGCGTAAATTTTACCCCGCCATTTTGTTTGGGTTTTCATGGGCTTTCATATGATACCCATATTGGGGGGATGCGTGCGATAGTTTTGCCAGAAATGCGTAGGTAAAACTTTCCAAGGGCGTTTTTACCCCATAGATTTCAATGCCCATAGGGGTTTCTTCAGCCAGGTTAGTCATCTGGGCCTGTAGTATCACCATGCCGATTTTGAAGAAAATCGTAGGGGCCGCCCCATTGACCGAAAATTTTCATCTTGGGTAAACTTTACCCTGGATGGGGTAATGGGTAAATTTTACCCCACCATTTTGTTTGGGTTTTCATGGGCTTTCATATGATACCCATATTGGGGGGATGCGTGCGATAGTTTTGCCAGAAATGCGTGGGTAAAACTTTCCAAGGGCGTTTTTACCCCATAGATTTCAATGCCCATAGGGGTTTCTTCAGCCAGATTGGTCATCTGGGCCTGTAGTATCACCATGCCGATTTTGAAGAAAATCGTAGGGGCCGCCCCATTGACCGAAAATTTTCATCTTGGGTAAACTTTACCCTGGATGGGGTAATGGGTAAATTTTACCCCACCATTTTGTTTGGGTTTTCATGGGCTTTCATATGATACCCATATTGGGGGATGCGTGCGATAGTCTTGCCAGAAATGCGTGGGTAAAACTTTCCAAGGGCGTTTTTACCCCATAGATTTCAATGCCCATAGGGGTTTCTTCAGCCAGATTGGTCATCTGGGCCTGTAGTATCACCATGCCGATTTTGAAGAAAATCGTAGGGGCCGCCCCATTGACCGAAAATTTTCATCTTGGGTAAACTTTACCCTGGATGGGGTAATGGGTAAATTTACCCCCACCATTTTGTTTGGGTTTTCATGGGCTTTCATATGATACCCATATTGGGGGGATGCGTGCGATAGTCTTGCCAGAAATGCGTGGGTAAAACTTTCCAAGGGCTTTTTTACCCCATAGATTTCAATGCCCATAGGGGTTTCTTCAGCCAGATTGGTCATCTGGGCCTGTAGTATCACCATGCCGATTTTGAAGAAAATCGTAGGGGCCGCCCCATTGACCGAAAATTTTCATCTTGGGTAAACTTTACCCTGGATGGGGTAATGGGTAAATTTTACCCCACCATTTTGTTTGGGTTTTCATGTGCTTTCATATGATACCCATATTGGGGGATGCGTGCGATAGTCTTGCCAGAAATGCGTGGGTAAAACTTTCCAAGGGCGTTTTTACCCCATAGATTTCAATGCCTATAGGGGTTTCTTCAGCCAGATTGATCATCTGGGCCTGTAGTATCACCATGCCGATTTTGAAGAAAATCGTAGGGGCCGCCCCATTGACCGAAAATTTTCATCTTGGGTAAACTTTACCCTGGATGGGGTAATGGGTAAATTTTACCCCACCATTTTGTTTGGGTTTTCATGGGCTTTCATATGATACCCATATTGGGGGGGATGCGTGCGATAGTTTTGCCAGAAATGCGTGGGTAAAACTTTCCAAGGGCGTTTTTACCCCATAGATTTCAATGCCCATAGGGGTTTCTTCAGCCAGGTTAGTCATCTGGGCCTGTAGTATCACCATGCCGATTTTGAAGAAAATCGTAGGGGCCGCCCCATTGACCGAAAATTTTCATCTTGGGTAAACTTTACCCTGGATGGGGTAATGGGTAAATTTTACCCCACCATTTTGTTTGGGTTTTCATGGGCTTTCATATGATACCCATATTGGGGGGATGCGTGCGATAGTTTTGCCAGAAATGCGTGGGTAAAACTTTCCAAGGGCGTTTTTACCCCATAGATTTCAATGCCCATAGGGGTTTCTTCAGCCAGATTGGTCATCTGGGCCTGTAGTATCACCATGCCGATTTTGAAGAAAATCGTAGGGGCCGCCCCATTGACCGAAAATTTTCATCTTGGGTAAACTTTACCCTGGATGGGGTAATGGGTAAATTTTACCCCACCATTTTGTTTGGGTTTTCATGGGCTTTCATATGATACCCATATTGGGGGATGCGTGCGATAGTCTTGCCAGAAATGCGTGGGTAAAACTTTCCAAGGGCGTTTTTACCCCATAGATTTCAATGCCCATAGGGGTTTCTTCAGCCAGATTGGTCATCTGGGCCTGTAGTATCACCATGCCGATTTTGAAGAAAATCGTAGGGGCCGCCCCATTGACCGAAAATTTTCATCCTGGTTAAATCATGCTTTTGGTTAAATTGATCCGGTATTTAACCATATCATTAGGTCCGGGGTAAAGAGATCTTTCAAATGGTGGTCTTATTTTTCAGTTTCGTCCAGCCGTTTAGGTGTAAAACGGTTTTTAGATTTTTCCCTAGATTTCTAGATTTTTCCCTAGATTTGGCAGCCCCAATCTGGGCTGGGCCGAATGTGGGCTGAATGTGGGCTAACTTCCGTTACATCCGGCGTATAGCGGTCGCGTGTGTCACGCGTCATGTATGCACTCACATACGCAGCGTTTGGTAGTTCAATTCAAGCCTATCACAGTGCCAGCTCTATCAGCCAAATTCTTCGAGCATTTCATGTGTGCTTGACAGTTTTCAATTGGTGCATCGTCAGATGGGCTATTTTTGAGCGTGCTTTTTGGCAGGGGTGTAGGATCGCAAAATAGGTTGGGGGGGGGGGGCTGAGCCACGGACGCCGGTGGGGGGCGGCGACGAAAGGTGCTGACCGGGGGGGGGGGGGGGGAGGGAAAAACCAGCAGTGGAATCTCCCTCTGGATCCAAGTTCAGGCTTTTAAAACTAAGGCGTAGGTTTTTATATTCCGGCTCAACGTTTTACAACCACATGTCCACATTTATGCAGTGTATGTTCCCGCTCTTTTCAAATGCAAAGTGATGCCACTAAAACAGTATATGTATGCTCTTCTTATACTTAACCCTCGTCCCGCTGGGGGGTCAATTTGCCCCCCCCCCCTGTGGTTTTTCCTGAATGGCAAGAAAACGGCGGCGCACAGCGCCGTCAAATTTTTAGTACCTTACCGGGCATCAATTTGACACCTTCACACAAAATTTCCAGTCTTAGGTCACCTTAGGTCAGGAGTTATTGAGGTCAAACTGAGGTCATGTTCGAGCAAAAATGAGCAAAAAACATGAAATCTTGAAACGCTCACAAAAGCTACAGTTACTAAGCAATTTCAAAGTACTTTATATGGTCATGTAGAGAAAAGACTGCGCGACAAAACTGCTATCTCGGATTTTAACCCTCGCCGGTACAGGGGGGGGGGGGGGTTGATGCACCCTCCCTAAGGTTTTTCGCGAATAACTCGCGTAAAAAGCGGCCGATCGCGACGAAACTTTCAGTACCCTCGCATTGATCAATTTTACACCTACCCTGACAATTTCATGACCCTGACCCCAATGACCTTTGACCTGTGACCTCTTCTCCGTGACCAATTACAATGTTTGGCCGAAATCGCGATTCGGCGTATGTCGGCTCGCATTAGCCGCGCGTTTGCAAGCTTTTCGTGGTTTCAAACGCTCAAACATGTGATTTGATGTTGCTCCCATACATTAGGGTGGTTGTCAAGGTCAACTGAAGGTCAGGTCAGGTCACTTACCTTTGGTGACCTCGGGTGACTTCGGTTCACTTTTTCGATTTTTACATGTTTCTAGGCTAGTTTTTGGAGCTGAATTCGAATTTAGCAACCATTTGAACATTTACGAAGTAGTTTTGGTGCCTTCGTAACATGTTACGAAGCTGTCAGAGGCGGTTGACACGTATTACGAATACCCGTCACAACCCCTACCGGTTCCCCTGTTGGGGCTATCCAAAGCCGTTTGCTGCTTGTCGCTAGGTTGCGTGGTTCTCGAGATCTTAGGGGGGAGGGGGCCAAATTGCCCCCCCCCCCGCAGGGCGCGTTGCTCGGCAGACCCCAACGGGGCGCGGGTTACGGCTGATGAGAGATTCAGTTTATTGATTGATTCAGTATTTAGATTCATATCCCCTAGTTTGGCAAACTGTTTAAGGGTCCTTAGAGGGACCCTCACTTTCCTAAAATGTAGGTACCTGCTCATTTTTCACCAATCACCCACTTCATTTCGGAAGAGTCAAGTTTTTGTGTACCTAAAGATTGTAGACTGTTTAATGGTTCCCTTTTGACTGTTTCAGGGACCACCTCGACTACTTCTAGGGCCACGATAGCGGTATCGACAAAGTAGGCGATCGTGACCGGTAAAGCTGCAGGACCGTCACAGAACAATTTTTGTTGTAGTATTTCGCAAAACCCCCGCATTCTGCATATCATTGGAAGAATAATTTTATTTTTAAAGTTGTAGGTCGTGTAGCCACACGAATACTCCCAAAATGCAAGAAACAATTGCAGGCACGTACCTAGGGTTTGGCCAGGGGGGGGGGGGCGGGCGGAGGATCCCGGGAGGCCTCCTCTCTACAGGGGGCCTCCTCTCTACAGAGGGCATTGGAGCATCTAGGCGAACGTTTTTTGTGGAGGGGGGGGGGGGGGTTTACAGGTCGGCTGACATGCCGGGTCTGATGGATGAATTCTGACGACCGGGGGAGGGGGAGCGAGTATGTCGAGCTCAAAAGGCATTTTGTCTTCGTCGTTTCTAATGTGAAGCTTTATCGTTATAAGTCACTCGGCTCAGTAGTTTTAGTTAAATTCACCTATACAAGTGCGTCGCCACGGATTTCTCACTGGGGGGGGGGGGGGGGGGACGTATCGACCGACTTAAAAACCCAAAAGTTGATATTGTTACCACACTTTTAGCCTAATGCATTAGAAGCATACAGTAACGATCTCTCTGTTTATGAATCGGCGGCGCGAAGCGCGGCGAAAATTTGCAAAAAAAAAACATTTGTCAAAACACAGCTCTAAAACACAAATTTTATGACCCTTTTAGCATGCTAGTACAAGCCGGAGTTCCTTAACAGTACACATATGAATTTTGATTCAAATTGATATTGTTGGTGTTATTACAGTCACGATCTTTCTTATTGATTGGTGGAAGAATTCGGAGGCGCGGAGCGCCGAGAAAATTTGCAAGAGCATTTGTCAAAATAAAGCTCCAAATCACACATTTTACAACTCTTTTAGCATGATAGTACCTACAAGCCGGAGTTCCTTCACACTCCACAGTACACATATGAAATCCGATTCAATTTGACACGGTTGGTGTAATTACAGTCACGATCTCGTATTGACCTGTGCGTACAACAATTTGCAAAAAAAAAAAAAAAAACACAGAGCAGGGGCCTCCACTCTACAGAGGACCACCGCTGTACTGTGGGCCTCCTCTTTTCACACGGCCTCTCAACTACAGAAGGCCTCCTCTCTACAGAGGTTTTCTCTCTACTGAGGGTCTATCCCTTTCAGAGGGCATCCTTTCTTCAGAGGGCCTCCTCTCTAGTCTTTACATGGGGCCTCCTCTCTACAGAGGACCTCATCTCTGCAAAGGGCCTTCGGCCTCCGGCTTGCTAAAACCACGGTTGATTTTTATGTGTGTGTGTGTGTGTGTGTGTGTATCTTCCTGGTTTTGTTTTGCTAGTATGTTCTTTCTTATGACTCGAAAGTCATTTTATAAATTAAATTTACTCCCTCCATTGCAATGCACATTTTCAAGGCCCCCAGTTAAGGCCTGGCTACACTATGCGTTTTCTTCGTGCGTTTTTTGCGTGTTTGCGTGTTTTGCGTGATATCGTTCTAGAAAAAAGAACGATATTACGTTTTTGTGATGTTTTTCACCTTAAATTTTAGTTGCATAAGAGTTATATCAGCTTTTGTATATAACCAAAGTAAAAATTATATTGTTTATAACTTATTTCCTAAAACGATATTACGCAAAACACGCAAACCTGCAAAAACGCACGCAGAAAACGCATAGTGTAGCCAGGCCTTTAGTTTTAAGGCCAAAATTGGGTAGTCGTAAAGCAGAGAGGCGCTATACCCAGACTCCAGAGATGCTTTCAAATCGGACCAAACCAAACCAGATCTAACTTCACCTACAACCTACAACCAAAAACCTGCAACCTACTCGTACAACCTAAAACCTACCACCTAAAACCTAAAATCTACAACCTACAGCCTAAGCTACAGCGTCTCTCCTTGGTTGCAAAAAGAAGTGTGACGCCTGCTTTACTACTCCCCAAACTAGTACCATTTAATCTTGCCAAGTTGAGCTTTCCTTGATTTGTCCATGTTTTAAAATGTTGGGGGGGCTGACTGGCAAGTTGGGGGGGCTGACCAGCCAGTTGGGGGGGGGGGGGGCTGAAGCCCCCCCAACTGTATAGGATCCTACGCCCCTGCTTTTTGGTGATTCATCGAGCCGATAGGTCGCTATATGTGCGTTCGAATAGCTAGAGCCCTCTGATAAGTTCGCGCAGACTGGCTGGGGGATGGGGGATAAAGTTTGGCATTTCTGTGAGCGGGCCGGGCCGACTGCCGAATTCTCTCCACGGCATGCCACTCGAGCCTCCAGACGGTAAATTTATGCAGCGCAGCCCAACACAATGGCACGCTGTTGAAAAATGGCCATATTGTTGACCTCCTCCATCCATCGGGCCTGTCTGCACTTTAGCACGCCTGTATGCATTTTATTCGTAGACTTGCTTCTGCGACCTCCGAGCCTGCTGTCCACGGCACGCTCGCGAGGCAGGCTGTGACTGTGACGTCCTAACTCACCGAGCCGGTTATTTCTCAATTCTCCTAGCGATATTCATATTCGTATTTGCCAATACTTTTGGGTCGTCAAGCAGGTGTGTCGAACGGCTATCTGCCGCCCTCTGACGGCTTATCGTCCTTACCATGACAAGAGAATCCTGTGGTATCGTCTATGGGCGTGTCCCAGGACGTCGCATGGTAGCGCCGTGAGTGGAACTGCCGCCGGCTCACCTCTCCTCTGGGCCTCGACCTCCACAAAGTTGTCCCCATGATGTCGTGACCCTCGTCGGCGTCCCTCTCACGGTGTGGGCGCATGGCGGTGTCACTGTCCGCTTCCCATGTCTCCCAAATAGCCACCACGGGCCGTTCTCATGTCTCCTAACAGGCCCCAGGAGCAGAGCGATTATCATGTCTCCCAATGGCCACCACCAGACTGCCCTTTTCCCATGTCTCCTAACATAAGAGCCACCACCGCGCCGACCGGCTCCCATCGCCCGCCGCCGGCAGAGGACGCGGCGTCTGCGCCGGCGCCGACCGCAGACACGACACGCATGTGTGAACCGCTCCGGTACCGGATGTGGCTGGAATCCCGCCGCCGCCGGGGAGGGGTTCCGCCGCCGCCGCCGACGGTTGGACCGCCGCCGCCGCCGCCGGTTATGAATGGCTCTGGCGCGCCGGCAGCCGACGCCTCTGTCGGGCTGCGATAGGGCCGTCGGGGGACGCCGAATGGGGTGGCTGTCGAAGTGGAGTGGAGGGGGAGGGGAAGGAGGAGCGGTGAGACGGGGGGGGGGGGGGGCTGGAGGAGACAGACGGTTGAATTGCCAGACGGCCAGGTAATGATATTGTGACCCTGAGATGGCGATGTTGAACCCGCAGACGGTGAGACAGTAAATTAACTGTCTGTGCAATGTCACACAGCTGTCTGCTATCAGTGATTCACGGGACACGGCGGCGTATCGGATGGAGACCGTTCACGACCGCGTGTCTGGCGCTGCGACTTATGAGGGCACCTTCACCGTGACCTGACCCATGCGGTGACCGAGTGCAGGGTTGGGACGGTCTGGAATGGCTCGTCCCGTCGGTCTGGCTGGTTTATATCACACCCATCCAAAGCCCTGTGTGCCTCTCAGAGGGATGCAATGTATAAAAGTAGAAAATCGGACACTTTTACCGGCATGCTGTAACGTTGAAACTCTGAAGTTGTCGTACTGACTTAAAAGTCACCGTCCAGCACAAGAAGAAGATCTATTCTGCTCTCCTCTACACCTTCCAGCCAACTAAACTCACAATCCCCCTCCTGGCACATCCACAGCTCGCAGACACACATCTCACATCATCACCAACCAATCGCGCTGTCATACGTCATATATCTCACATCATAACCAGCCAATCATGCTCCCATACGTCATGCCCGGCCCAGCTACTTGCAGGGTGTAACTCGGCCCTGCCGGCATCAGATGCCGGCGGCTATGACCAACGCTGGGTCACCGGTTCACAGCTCGACGCTGAAGCTGACTCACACTTATACGGCTCACATTCATCCTTGCGTCACGCTACATCACCCCCTGGTTCTGAAGAACCACATTACTCTACATGTTACATGTCATTCAATCAACGCATCAACTACATCCTCTGGCACACCATCGCCATATCTTTCCGGCTCTCTTCGAACACGCGTACCACGCCGCAGCGTCGCAGGCACGAACGTTTCACTCTCGTCTGCGGACACATCGGACCCGGTCGGTGGATCGGGGTCCGGGGACTGAGCGACGCTGGGCGGCCGCGTGTCCGACTCCGTCACATCACTCGGAGCTGGCGACACACACACGCCATCACACTCGCTGTCATCAGACCACTCCACCGTTGGCGCTCGCAGAGCCCCTGGCCTCGGACATTCAGGGACGGTCAACCGATGTCGGAGGTTTCGCACATGTCGTGGGACATTATCGACTTCGATTGTCTGGGCCGAAACGACGCCTGTCACAATACCCTCGTCTGACTTTACAAAACATCGGTCGCCCCGCCGCCGAACCCACACCATGTCCCCTACCTGGTATACACCGGGTTTCTTCAGCGGCAGGGCGTCACCAGGCTCGTCTGAGGTTCTGCGGGGCGTCACGTCAACGTCTCGGCCAGGGTGTCGAAGCACCCCGTTGATTGGAGCTGTGGCCGGGTCACTGCCATCCTTCGGTGTTACGTTGTATCGATGGACTGCTTCAGCAACGGAGCAGGACTGCCGGGCCACCATCACTTTGATGGTACGATGATGGCGCTCGACGATGCCGTTCCCGCCGGGCTCGTAGGCAGCGCGGAACCGGATGGATACGTCCCAGCGAGCCGCGAACGCTAACATGACCCGGCCACGGAACTCTGTCGCATTGTCCGTGAGTATTTCCGCCGGGGCTCCACGCTCTAGAAACACGTTCTCCAGCTCACTCACAATCTCCAGAGCTCCTGCCCGGCGAAGCCGTCGCCATATGGCGTACCTCGACGGCCCGCAGTCCACCAGCGTCAGGTATGGGTGGCCGTGCACGTGGGTGACATCCATGGCCAGGCGATCCCACGTGCGTTCTGTTCCGAGTGACCCACCGGGCCAGCGCTCCGGCGCCGGGTCAATCGAGGCACACGTCTGGCATCGTCTGACCACGTCTCGCACAGCTGGTTTTGACACCCGCCTCACCCCCAGCTCACGTCGGGCGTACCACAACGTTCTCCTCACTCCTTGGTGACCGATGTTTTCGTGGATGGTGCGGATGTCACTCGCTGAGGCACTTGTGATGGCAGCGACAGCCACCGGTTGTGCTTTGGACGAATCAGTGGTTGGCTGGTCGGCAGTCTGCAGCCAGGCGTTGGGCACCCGCGTCACCTCATCAGCACGGTTGACCGCTGACGCGACCAGCTCGATAGTGACCTCCAGTTCGTACTCGATGACGAGCTGACGGAAAACAGCCACGCGCCGTCGGATAAGCATTTCGGACTGCGCCTTGGTTCGCAGCCTTGCCTTACCCGACAGCGCGTCACTCAGCCAGCGGTGCACCGTCACCGAGTCTGTCCGGAGCGTCAGGCGACGGAAGCCCCATGCTACCGCCAGGTTGACACCGTTGAGAGCGGCATCCAGTTCTGAGATATTGATGTGCACGTCCCTCTCCGATTCGGCACGCAGCCAGGACGCGTCCTCGATGATGGCGCCCGTGTCAGGGTCAGTGAGCACGACACCGCGGGCGATGGAGCTGGCGTCGGTCCACACCACGACGCTCGTCCCTGTCACACACCACTGGCCGCGTGCCGGGTCACATGCTCGAAACCGCCGTGACACCTCATCCACCTCACGTTGTAGTTCCTCGCTGACGATCGGAGTGTCCCAGTCCGGGCTGAGGCGGTTGGCAGTCCGCTTCATCCATGCAGCGGCCGGCCGCAGCCAGCCTGCGACCGGCACATGAGATGTCAGCTGGCCGGCCCACGCGAAGACAGATCGCCGCGTTAGCACGGGTGGAGCCTGCGTTGGTGACTCCCCGTCCCTACTCCACTGGAGTGCCGGCCCGTCGCTCTCGGCGACACGAAGGCCCAGCATACGTGCACCGGTCGCGACCCGCTCCGGCGGCTTGCATGTGAGCCCGAATCGAGCGAAGTGCTCGGCAACCTCATCAGCCGAGACCACCGCTTCGTTGACCAGCAGATCATCGGCGTAAGGCAGCACTGCCTCTGCCAACCCGGGGCTCTGTGCGAGCACCTTCCTGACCACAGCCTTCATGATCAGAGGCGCGATACTGAGCCCAAAGCCGACCCTGGTCAGGCAGTACCGCCGCCCTTGCACGATGACTGTCTGGTACGGCCACAGGGCCGGGTCCACACGAAGCTGAAGAAAAGCTTTCTTCAGATCCAGGACAGCGACCCGGCGTCCGTGACGTCGCCACCTTCGCAGCTCTTCCACGCAGACGTCAGCGTCGGCTGTGTGACGTGTCAGGTGTTGATTGAGTTCCCGATAATCTAACACCGGCCGCACCTTGTCCTTCGCTGCCTGAGTAACCACCATCAACGGGATCAATCCCTGTGCGGGACCGTACATCGTCTCATCGTATTCGCGCAGCCAGCCCTCACTAATCCACAGCGCCAGCTCTGCATCGAATTTTTCACGCGCACAACTCGGCACACCGTACTGAGCTATCGAGTTTCCAAGCGGGGGCGGAGCCACGCCACCGGCCCATTTCCAACGGACTGTCCACACATCATCGAACACAGCCGTGAAGTCAGTCTCGTCAATCCTTAGCTCCGGCTCCGTGTCGACCGCTCGACACACCTCCCGCTCCGGCGGGACCTCACGCTGCACCACAGCAGCCGTGTCGACCGCACGACACACCTCCCGCTCCGGCGGGGCCTCACGCTGCACCACAGTAGCCGTGTCGACCGCTCGACACACCTCCCGCTCCGGCGGGACCTCACGCTGCACCACAGCAGCCGTGTCAACCGCTCGACACACCTCCCGCTCCGGCGGGGCCTCACGCTGCACCACAGCAGCCGTGTCGACCGCTCGACACACCTCCCGCTCCGGCGGGGCCTCACGCTGCACCACAGCAGCCGTGTCGACGCTCGCAACTGGGTTGTCGCTCCCGAAGCGAACGGATCCTCCACTTACACTCACGCCCTGCAGGGCGTCAATGCCGGTCATGCCCAGCAACACGTCTACACCCAGCAACCGGGCCGGTACGACGACCGCCCGCACACTCACTGTCGCCCCGCGCACTCCAAGGCTGACCACAGCCCGCCCACAGCACAGCACCGGGCTGTCGTTGACAGCGACCAAGCTGGCGTCACTCCGCTCCCAGCAGGACACCATGCCCTTCCACACCACTGTCTCGCTGCACCCTGTGTCGACGAGTGCTCGGCACTTGCGCCCATTTACATTGATGTCGATGATGGGGGCTCTTGGGTCACTGCGGCAGCTGGCGACGGCGGAGCCCGTGGCGCTGATGTAGCGCCGTCGCCGTGCCCGTTTGGGCAGAGCCGGGCGATGTGGCCTACCTGGTTACAGGTCCAACACCGCAGTGGTGGACGGCGACCCGTCCCTCTGGCTCCCCGCTGCTGCTGTACATATGATGGCGGCGGCTGGACGACAGCCACCGATGCAGTCGCTCTCTCCCTGGCCGCCATCGCCAACGTTGACCTAGCGACGGCGACGGCTCGCTCCAAGGAGAGAGTTTCATCTCCAGCACTGTTACGTACTGTTAGCCGCACCTCCGGCGGCAGACCTTGCAGGAAGTGCGTCGTCATCACTTCGTTGGACACTGAACCTATGAGGGATATCAGCCGCTTGACTGATCCCAGGTAGGCATCCACAGACTCGCCCGGTTGTAGACGTCGGTGATACAGCTCATACATAGCCGCGTCGGGTCCCAATGCAAATGCACGATGCAGTTTTTGGCGGACGATTGCAGCATCCCGCTGCTCGGTGGAGGAGAGGGTGGCCCACACCTCGTACGCCTGGTCCCTCAGGCGTGTGGGTATGACAGCGGCCAGTGACACACGACGCAGGGCACACAGCTGTGTCGCCTGCTCCAGCCATCTGACGACGTCACCGCTGCCGTCGAACTCCGGTATTGCCCGCAGATCGAATGCAGGCGCAGGAAACTCTGGTTCCATGGTATTGGTACCAGCTACCGGTGCACCACTGCCCTCTTCTACGTCAGACATAATCACAACACTTAGTCGAGAAGGCCGAAATAGCTTGTCGTACTGACTTAAAAGTCACCGTCCAGCACAAGAAGAAGATCTATTCTGCTCTCCTCTACACCTTCCAGCCAACTAAACTCACAATCCCCCTCCTGGCACATCCACAGCTCGCAGACACACATCTCACATCATCACCAACCAATCGCGCTGTCATACGTCATATATCTCACATCATAACCAGCCAATCATGCTCCCATACGTCATGCCCGGCCCAGCTACTTGCAGGGTGTAACTCGGCCCTGCCGGCATCAGATGCCGGCGGCTATGACCAACGCTGGGTCACCGGTTCACAGCTCGACGCTGAAGCTGACTCACACTTATACGGCTCACATTCATCCTTGCGTCACGCTACAGAAGTTACCGGGAAAAATTAAAGCCATGTGCCTCGGATTGTGCCTGGAGACTGGGACTGGCATTTTTTCTACATTTATTTGCTGGGGCGTCGGCCGTGTAGTGAAAATTAAAGCAAAATCACTAAAAAGTGCAAAAATAAACATGAAATTATTACTTCTGGTTTGCTTTGTCTTGTGAAAATATTGCCAGCGCCGTATGATTTATTAATTTTATTATGTAGGTGTAAGCATTTGTACAAAAGAGTGAACAATTATATGCTAAAAGAAAAGAAAAAAAGAATCAAGGGATGACTAATTCATCCCGACTCATGAATTTCGCTTTGCATCAAAATTTTCCATTTGTGGCACACAATGGCCGCATTATGTTCCGCCGTCGCCCTTCCGCCGGCTGCAGCATCTCTGCAAACCATGGCAACAATCGCCCCGGATGTCCTGTGTGTTCGGAGAATCGGCCAGCGACCGGCGCATCTTTTTTCGGTTTTCGGAGCGGTGTTTATAGTCGCGCTGCTCTCCCGACATTCCCAACAGCGCGCCTGTGCCGGAACGGGACATTGCCGGCCGGGCTGACTCATGTTTCCGCACTTCCGCCGGCTGCAGCACTTCTGCAGTCCATGGCAACCATCGCCCCGGACATCCTGTGTGCAGCAGAATCTATCCGTGGTCGGCGCGTGGCCTGGGGCCGGCAGATCGTGTTCGCGGTCCGGCGAGTCACAGTCGCGCTGCTCCACATTGCCGGCAGCGCGCCCGTACCGCTCCCAGTCCGCTCTGCCAGGTGTCTGCTGTTGCTTCTGAGGTAAGGGATGGCGAGAAAGTGCACCGCCCGCCGAGCGTCGGCCTCGTTCTTTCAGCCCCGACCCCACCCACATCGCGCTACCGACGGCCGGCGGAGGGTAGGTATTTCGCGTAGCGGCGCCGGCACGCGAGGCGCGGCGGCATGGGGAGAGGCGCGGCGCCGCCGGTAGGCAGGCACTGTCGAGAGCCGAACCGCGTCTGCAGTGGTCAGACAGAGCGGGAGAAAGAGATAGGGGGGGGGGGAGGGGGACGGGCGGACTGGACTGCACTCTGCAGTTTCAAGGCAGAGCGAGGGAGCGATATAGAAGCCTGAGGAAACGACTGGACTGTTTGCATTTCTCTGGCAGGATGTTTCGAGAGGTAGTGTTGAGGAAACAGTCGACCCGTCTGCATTCTTCAGGCTGAGAGAGCGAGATAGAGAGCGGATGAGATGGTCGACCCGTCTGCAGTCTCTCGGTAGAGAACGAGAGGAGTCTGGCAGTGGCAAATGACTGAATTGGCCGTCGTTTTGCAAGCTAAAATCATATTCAGATGACCGCCGCGCTGCGGTGGACAAATATCCGTCTCTGTTGCAATCTTGCATGCACAAGTAAAGTAAGACGCTGGGAGCCATCCAGGTTTCGGAGTTTCTGTAAACGTATTGGATTATTTCAAGCAGCACGTGAGCAGCAAAATAATATTTTGTGAGTTTTCTGGTGGAGCGTCATGCCACAGCTATCATGTCCATTGTCCAATGCTTATTCATTTCGCTCCATATAGGCGGCGGAACGGGGAGGGCATGCGGGGCACCGTGCCCCCTTTGATTTTGGCATTTTAACATGGGCGTTGCCGTTGCATGGAAAGAATGGGACCAAAAGTCGGCGGTGCCCCCCCCCCCCCCCCCCCTCCGTAATTGAAGGTGTTCCGCCGCTACTGTTTCGCTCTCGCTATATATATGTTTAAAAAAGATAGGTAATATAGAGAATCACACAGTTGCTGTTGCCAGGGAGTCCATCAGCTCTTCTTGCCACGGCCGATTCATAGACCGCAGTCCAAGGAAACCATGCACAGACAGTGAGACAGACCGTAACTTATTGGCTAGTAAGGCTGACTTTCGCCACTAAACCATTCCTACCAATTACCATCACTTTCGAGCAATCGCATATTCGCTGTGTAATTGCATAGCCGGATTTGTTATAGTCTGATGCCCTTTATTTTGCCTCCTACGCCAGCAGACGATGGCTCGATGCCACCCGATCCGACTCCCATTTATTACCCAAATCCATTGAGCCGTCTGCAAACGAATATGCAAACTTATACAGCAAACGAATAAATAGCCGTCAGGGTATATACCATTCGTTCATTTGTTTCAGTGTCAGTGATTCTAAAGGTCTCGCGACACTGGACACTGAAGGTAATGCTATTTCATTGTATGGCATTACCGTGGTTGGGCCGGGCGGACAGGTCGACCGTGTTTTTATGCGCGTCGTCGGTGTGGTGTGCACTCGTCACCGCGGTGTTCGGACCGTGTTTGTTGTACTGGAGCCGGTACTGTTACCTGGCACCGGCCAGCCCCCTCTGTATACACACACACTGCCGCGGACCAGTGCTGGACGAGTGGTGTATAGAACGGTGCAAACCAATGGTCAATGTGCCCCCTATGATCGTCCCTTCCATACACACCACTGCTGAACCGTGGATGAACGATTGAACGGTGTATATAGGATACGAACCTTTAGTCAATGCGTCGCATGGGACCGCAAAAAACGGTCATATACACGTAGATAGGTATACACTGGTTTGACATTGGCCGTGAGGTGTACGGAAAGGGGGAGGGGTCAAGAACCATTGACAACCACACACCAAATTAGTGCTCTTACTGATCCTTGTGCATTGCGGCGTGGAAAACTCTGGATGCAAAAAACTTGATTTGTGATCATGGGCTGAACACGTGTTACTGCGCTCTGCAATTTCGATGTTGAAGCAGAGCGGTTATATCCACAAAACCCTGACTTGCTGGTAATTTTAGTTAAGCCAATCGAGTCAGTCGAGCAAGTCGAGGTGATCCTGCCGTTCTGGATCTGCACCTCTCCTCTAGATGACCGGCGCCCGGTGTCCATGGTCACTCTCCTCACCGAGCCGGGGCTCCAGCCTCTGCCGCCCGTCACTGAAAAGGTCTGCAGCCTGCACGGTCGGCCGGGCAGCACTCGCAGACTGCACGATCGGCCGACGGGCCCTCATCGAACGCCGCTGCCGTGAAGGTGTCGATACCTCCGCCACAGGCGGGAAGTTGATAGTGCCCGCCGCGTGGCTTGTAATTTAGCTGCTTCGATCACGATGGTCCGACTTTTGTTGGCCGAGTCGTGCCCGCTCGCCTCTATTCTTACCAAACTTTTGTTGGGCTGTTTGGAAAGATGTGGCGTTTGTTTGTTGTTTGGCTCCACGGGGCATACGATGACAAGGCTATCCCGTATTATCTTTCGCTAATGATCTGTCTGTTCGTCTCGACGGCTCGCTGGCGCCGCAAATTCCGCCGTCTGGCCCCTGGATCACGTGACCGAGCTCAGCTGACAGCGGCGTCTGGCACAGACTCCACGTGACCGAGCCAATCTCGCAGCAGCGTCTGGATCAGACATCACGTGACAGGCTATCAGACGGCAGCTATATGGCCCCCAGGGCTCTACGACCCGTCGAATCAGCTCAGGGACTGTGTCGCGGTTATGATGAGTGTCGTGGCGCGGACGGAATGTGATTGCTCAGGCTGACCCGTCGCTCCGCTGACCTCTTCGTCCGATCCGGGGGTGACCCGCCGTTCTGCGACACCCCTTCCAGCCTGTCCGATGACCCGTTTTGGTCCTCTCGCGGCTCTCACCACGGGACTTTACCCGCTCCGTGGAGACGCGGAGCAGGCATGGCATTCCAGTGGGCGCTGCCGCTGTCACTGCAGGGTTAGTCACCGGACGCGCTGGTTCGAGCTAACTGAGCTTTCTGATGATTGGAGACGCCGCTGCGGTGGCTGTTTGGAATGTCAAACTTCAGCGACTGGGGCTGTGAATCAGCTACTGTGAAGGGTAGTCGCTCCTGTGGACTCTCAGTAGTTGATTAGGTTTTAGATGTCCGCTTTTCCACCTGTTCGTCCACATGTCTGTCCACCTGCCTGTCCACCTGTCCACTTGTGGTCGCCTGTCCAGCCGGCGCCGTGTGCCGATGGCTCCGATAATGCATCTTTTTCACATGGCTCTCTCATCAGTGTCACCTGCTGAGGCATGGTCTGGTTAAAATTCCTCAAATAGCGTCCGTCTTCATGGAATTTATGCTGTGCTAACTGCTAACTAACCATGCACCTCGTATCTGAAAGCTAACCTTATCTAAATTGGGAGTATGTCGGTAAATCAAAAGGTATATTTTACAGATAGAGTATTCATAACCCTTGGTCACGCTCGCATTGGCATTGGGGTCAGACCATTAGATTCAGTGGGGTACGCCCCGTTCTGTTCTCGAGCCAAGTTTTGTTGGCATCCTCTCGCATTTTACATTTCTGGCGGCGAATTGACGTGTCACGGTATCTCTGTATCGGAGACGGCGGATGTCATGTCACAGGTCTGTGTCACGGTGTCACGGAAGTCGGTTTGTGTCACGGTGTCCCAGACGACGACGGCCCGGACTGTGACACTAGGTAAGCTAGCAAGGCGGTCCCCTTCAAATGCACATGGGCAGGCACATTTTCTAGTTTCCACGCTTCCATCGAGACGAGACAGTTTGATGCCAGTAAAGCTAAAAAAGCAAAAAAAAAAAAAACAGATGATATAAATAAAACTTATCGCCAGGTCTGCTCTAATAAGCCACATTTTGATGTTCACTCAGACCTGTGGATAACCACATCACTTGAGACGATATCTATGGGCTAGCTATGCATGAGATAACCCACAGATAAGCTTTAGCTGTCGCGTTGACCTTCGAGCATTATCGCTAAATACGTGTAGCTGGTCAGTACCATGTAATCTGCCAGTGGAATAATAGCACTGGTGGCATTGTAGCCCCAAGTCCCGCATGACCTCGGTGTTGTGTGTCGCGATAGAGTGCTGTGGCATACACCAGAGCTCCCGGCCCGCAATTTGATCATGTACTATACAGCCTACAGGTGAAAAGGATAGTTGTTGGTAGTAACAAACAGCAGCCTTCGATGTCCGTGCTGTACCGTGTCGCTTTGTTACCGCGGATAATGGAATGGAGGTTGACCTCTGAAGGGGGACGGGGGGACGGGGTGGGGTCACTCTCCGCCAACGGGACGGTATGGGCAGGGAGGGGTCCAGATCATCTATCGAATAGTGGTGGCGGTGTGCCAGGAGCCAGCCCACCGAACCGGACCGGAGTGACCTGGCTCGGTCCGGAACACTCCCACCGGGCATTAATTCCGGGTCTCGTCCCGTTCAGTAAGTCCCTCCCTCTACGCTCCGCTTCGGCCCACTTCAACTACGTCATTCTTCGAGCGACGGCAGTTCACTTCCTTATTCCAGGCACAGTCGCGCGTTGTATAGCATACATTTCTTCGTATGAAAGTGCAGTCACCCACGCTGCGTCACAATTCGCCACCCCCGCTGAGCTGATGCCAAATTGCATGGGAGGGTGGTATCGCCGCTCTCAGTCACCTGTGTGACCTCATCGGGTGAACTGTGTGACGTCATCGAGCGAACTGTGTGACGTTACAAATCACAGTGCGTCACCCACTGCGCGGGGTCACGAGCTGGGGTGAAACCTCGCGCGGATGAATGCTATCGGTGGCCCACACTGACGTCATCAGTCTGCTGACTGTCGGCGGTCCGGTGACTGTGACGTCACTGGTTTATCAGTCAGCTGATGTACGCGTTTCGAGCTGAATCACCGCTTCCTTCCCGCCGGCCACCGAATTCGTTGTGCGTCAGCGATACACTCTGTGGTGATACAACGTTTAGTGGTCTGCGTATGTTGCCCGTGACAGGTAACCGCCCGTGAGTCTGTGGGCCGCGTGACGTTACCCCTCCCCTTCCTCCTCCTGGGGGTTGCTCAGAACCAGTGTTACCACCAACATCGTCAATAACTATCGCGGCGGCGACGGTGACGACTGTGACAGTTGTTTTTGGTGGCGTTGTGGCGCCGGCGACAAATTGATCCGCATTGCTCACGCACCGTGGCCCAATTATGGCTGATACGACGCTTTTGTGTGATGAGCCAAATTGGAGGAAAATAAGGACAGCGAGGAGTTGGTCGGAAAAACGTGCGTCACGCGTGTGTGATATGATAGGTAGACATTTGGATCCAGGATCTGAGCTATGCAATATTTGATGAACGCTTCTTGGCGATAACACAACCTACATGAAGTTTTTTTCCCGCGGGAAAATTGCAGCGCGCTGCAATTTGTATTTGTCAGAAGGTCGTTTTTCGAGGCAGTAAGTCATGCTTTCCTCCAGAACAGATATTCGGAGTTGGTCAATGTGATAAGGCCGTCGGCCGAACTCTTCTCGAAGATAGATCATCCACTTGCTTCCCTGGTGTTGGAAAGGAACTGAGCAGTCCGGCAGGAAAGGTGGCTTCAGCTCAGCATACCTCAGACTGGTTACAAGCCGAAGCACTGGGAAAAGGAGGTTGCCGGTCAGGCTGAACCATAATATGATCGGCGCTGTATACGGGCTCGCCTCAAGCGGCCATCCCCGTCGACTCTCTCCAGTGGAGACTGGAGAGAGTGGAGACTGGAGAGTCTCCACTGACGTACCGGATGTCCGGCGAACTCAGTTCCGTTCGATAGCCGACTGTGCTGAGCGGACACGCGCCCACACGGCGTGAAGTGATAACGAGTTTCATTGTCCGGGATTATGGCCGGCTGTTTGGTCTCCACACTCGTGCCTCAGCCTCTGACGTCGTTATATCGTAACCTTGCCCTTGAGAGACGAGCTGAAGTTATTGTCTCCGGCCTGCCAAGTTTTTATGTCCGTCAGCAGGTTTCCAGTCCTGTTCCCGGCCTCAGTTGGCACTCGAACCGCTCCTCACACTCTCCCACAGGTCACTTCTCAGTCTGCTCGGAGCTGTTGCTCGCTCGTCTTGCCTGATACTGACTGCATCTCTACATGTTTTCCAGATTCGTGACTGGAATTTTCTGACGACAGCAGCATTTCATCAGAAAGGCTAGCCTCGCCTCCCTTCCTCTACTTCTGCCAAACTGAATTTGTCTGTCTGTATATAGCTACTGTAGAATGAATTCCTCCTGCTGCGCGGCCGGCCAACAGAGTAGGCGATATACCACTCGAAGTCAAGGTCCCTGATCCACATGCAGCGCCTTTGCGCTAGTGGACGGCTTGGACGTGACGAGCTGTTGTATGGGGCGGTGCGGAGCGGTGCGGGGCCGGTGTCGGCCGGTGCGCGGGGCCGGTCTAGGCCCGGTGCAGAGGGTCGGCGGGCCGTGCGATCCGCGCCCATCTCAAGGTCAGCGGGTCGGGCCGCCGCCGCCACTGCCGCCGCCAAGGACAAGGTCCGACGTGGGCGCTGACCGGCGGCGGCCGCCCCGCCCGGATCGACGTGATGCATTCTGCACGTGAGAACGGCCGGCCGGCCGACCGGCGCGCGGCCAATGGGCGCCTAGCAGCCGTGGGAAGGCGAGGTGGACGCGGCAGCAAACGTGACTCCCCCTCCGACCCCCTCTCCCACCCCTCCCGGCTGGAAGGGGTGCGGCTCCTGGCGACCTTGCACCAACACATTATGAATTTATCATCGGGAGCTGTGACGCCCGTGGCCAGACCGGTTGGTGCTCGTTCATCATGGCAATGAATACGAATTAGCGATTGTCCGCGATTTTTAGCCATCACGATTTATGGTTATTAGTTATTACCACGTTGATAGTCGGGGAGGAGATGGCTTTTCTTTTAGTTATTCCACTGGCGTTTCGACCCACAATCTTGTAGGCTTGTGCTGGCAGACAAATCACAAAGTTTGTGCTGGCGGGCTAATATTTGTGCTATGCTTGTCCGCCACTCCCCATCTTTTTCCGACGTCGGGCGGTTACACTGGGCGCGATTGTCGGAGAGGCTGGCGCGGCTTTGAGTGGGTATTGTGTTCGCTCCGGGGAGCGATGCACTTACGCGAGTACACAGACGGGCTGGCGGTGCCGGCCTCGGACTGGGAGGGGCCGGCCAGACCTGGACTGCCGCCAGCCGCCGCAGGGCGGGCAGGTGTCCGTGGCTGCGGTCCCTGCTGCAGGCGCACTGCAACGGGTCGCCTCATTCTATCTGCAATGTCTGCTGACTAATCGACCGCGCCTTCTGTCAGTTGCGATAGATTTCTTCCTCCAGCTCACCCCTTCTTTTAATTAATAAGATTACCAGGCCCTCCCTGACCCTCCTCCATGTGCCAATTTCTGGAGATGGCCTCTGCTTTGTCAAACAATTCTGTCAATGCTCTGTCCTCTCCTTCCCTCAAGTGAAGATAATTCCATTCAACCAACTACCAAGTAGTTATACCTATGAAAGTTTTCGGGAAAACAATGTTTATCGGACCGAATTGCAGATGTCAATTGTAGGTACCTACAATTTAACTTCGTCGGGTTGATGCACTTTATTTGCTTAAAACCCCCGCCGACGACAGACCGAGTGCGTGGCCCTATTTTTTCGTTCTATTTTGGCTATCCTCGGGGCTCCTTTGATGTCGCCCCACACACATATGCGTGTGTGTGTGTGGGTGTTTGTTTGCCAGACGGGCCTATACGCGGCCCGAGGAGACACCTGCGGGCGGCAGGCCCCCGCTCGATATACCTGTGACGCAATGGTGCACCGTGGTAATCTGATAATGCGTGTCGTGCGGGCTGCGGACACTACACGAGTAGGTCAGCGTCCAACCTGTCACAGTGCGATTTGCGATGTGACGTCCATTGCGCATATCATATCAAGTAAACTCTTTACCGGTCCGCTTTGACGTTTGACGAGCAGCACAGCGTGATCTCGCATGGGATCTCGTTGTAAATTTCTGCTGCTATATTTTCCGCGGCCTCTTCTCGCTAGCGCACAGGACTGTTTCCGAAGTGTCTCAGCCCCGGTGGGGTTTGACTCGCCACCTGAGCTTCTCAGCTGGCGCGACAGACGTCCCAAGCCGCGCTCTTTGCGGAGAAACTTAACACGCGCTGGGCGGGCGGCAGCCTCACACGTCATCTGAATAATGCTAACGAGGCGGCCGCATACATTAGTGGGGTGTAAAATTGCTGTGGGCTCGGCGGCGAGCCTCCGGGGATCTAAGCTGCCTCACACCAGGCGCGTACAAATTCCCGGCCGACTCCCGTTCCGTTCGAGTTTCTGCAGCCATCTGTATCCACCTTTTCTGTCGAGGGTTTCGCTTCTGCATTGGATCAAACGCTATATTCGGCCATTTTATGCTTATTCCGCCGTCAGGTACGGTTGGATTGGCCCGCCTGTTGCTCATTTAGCGATGATCACCAGCAGAAGGTCGGACGTATCAGAAGAAATCAGTCCGAGGTAGGGACCTGTCTGGTGCTGGTTAACCTCCCCTGGACGGCTATTAAGGATACCAAACCTGGGCGATAGGTGTGCTGACCGAAGAACGACACACTGAGGTAACCCTCGACGGCTGGCGAGGACGCCTGTTTGGGTGCTGGCTATTTTTCAGTTAGGGCCAACCTATAAACGGTTAGGGCTCGAATAGATTGGTTACCGAGCCGGTCACACTGGGGAACACGGTGTGCCGGCAGTGCCCGTCTCAGATGCAGCTGTCGAACTGACATGCTCACAGACGTATAAACGACTATGCTTAAGCCGGGTCACCGCGTGGCCTCATGGGAGCTGTTCAAAGTGACTTGTTTGACGTTCATGTTGGTGGGCTAGTCATCACCAGCTGTTCGGTGACCAGTTTCAGCCGGCTCTGTCGGTCATGTGTGACGCTGGGTGGCCATTTGACGGGCCTGTATGTGTCACTGTGGCTGGGAGGCACCGAACACCTGTGTACGGTCACCTGACTTGCTATTCCCCCTCTTTCACAGGTGCGCAGCCACTAGACCGAGCGACACCGAGCGGGAGTCACGCCCGTATCGCTAGAGCACATCGTTAGGGACGGCCTGCCGTGAGGAGCGTCCGCTGACAGTGCTGTGAGAGCCTGCCGCGTGAGGACGGTGCCCGACGGGAGGAGCCCGTGAGGACTGTGGTTAACAGGCACAGCTTGCGAGAACCGACAGAACAAGGTCGTGAGGACGGTGACCGGCGCTAGGGGCGTCCCCCGGCTCAGTGAGGAGTGCTGTGTGTTCGGTGCGGCGCGCGCGTGCATGATGTGTCCGGTGTGCGGCGCGGCGGGCGGCGCACGCCGATGACGTGCCGGCTGAGTCGCGTCGGCCGTCCCCGCAGCCCCCGGCTCGCCGCCGGTCATGTTCTCCTACTACAGCTACGAGCGCCACTGGGCCGACAGCCTGCTGCTGGCGCTCTGTCTGCCCGTGCTGGTGCTCTGGACCGGCTACTGGGGCGTCCACCTCATCGGTCTCGTCTATGCGTGAGTACTTCAGTCTCAAACCGATCATATGTGACATTTCATTCACATATAGTGCACACCCCGTGCCTCACAGTAGTACAATTGCATTGAAAGTTGATGCGGTATGGCCGGTGGAGTGCCTGGTTATCTGTTCAATATGATGTTTACAGTTACTTAGATAGTGAGTCACCATGCATCCAACAGCGGAATCGATGACACGTTTATCTTCTGTGCACACTCACCTGAACATCATGTGGTTGTTATGTTACAACATGAGAGGTGTAACGTTCGTGATTTAATTTACATCACACGACGGTGTCTAATGATACTGTTGGCGGTCTCCACTCCTCAAATATTCAAGACTACGTGTGACAGTGCATGTTTGCAGACCACTGCAGGCTTTCATTCATTTTCAAAAGTCCCGCGGCATGAATTTGTTAAATATTTCCCACAGTCGGCCACATAAACGTCACTGCAATCACGGTACTGTGACCGTGAGGGGAAGCGCCCGGAATTGGTGGACAGAAGGGAAGTGATTCACTTATCTACAGATCTACTACAGGTGGATTCACCACAACGGACGTGGGCGAAGGGTTGAGCTGGCGTCCGGTGGGGTCACATGATAATAACAGACAGCTGGCGCGGATTCCAGACACAGGGGCGCTGATTAAGTTGGATACAGTGTAAAGTGGCAGGTGGAGGGAGGGATGAGAAAGGTATAAAAACGGTTACCCATAGCTTCTCATCCTCTGACGGAGTTCACCTTTCCTGTCCGTCATGAAGCAATCCGCTAAAGTTCTCGCTGAAATTCGAAACCCTTCCGTAAATCAGCATTCGTTTTGCTGGGCGGGCATTGGCGGTTCCATTTAATGGATCGATGCGCATCAGTGTGATTAAAATTAGTTGCCTTGGAAGCCTGAAAGCGCGAGTCTCTGGAGACAAACTTTCTCATTTCGTTAGTTATTTTAAACGATCCCATCTTTCTGATACCCTACCATATTGCACCTGTGTCCAGGTGTCCGGAGAACGGCCCGCTCTCGTGAAATAACTGGTATAAAGAGCGTGCAGCTAGGATAGATGAGAGTCGAACCGGGATAGTTATCCACTGCTCTTTGGATCGTGACGACCGCAGAGTCGGGGGATGCTGGTTATACGGGATGTGGCGGCGATAGGACGGATGTCGACTGACCGGAAGAGACGGGAGCCATGCGGCGGTGCCACGAGCGGAGGCTCTGATCATACCCTCACCTCGGGGATGGGGTGGGGTATGGTCAGCTATCTATAACCGCCGCTGGGAGATGCTGGGAGCCGAATGTGGCATGGTGCGGCGTGGCGACTGGCGTGGTGACGGTAGGGTGACGCTGGGGTGACGGTAGGGTGAAGGTGTCTTCATCCTCCGCGACCCTCCCCGGTCGCCTCGCTCCCTCCCGCCGAGCTGAGCGGATCAGCAGCAGCTGCAAAGTAACAACACTTGTCCCGGCTGGCTGTGCGCTACAGACCGGTGGCATATACTGGGGACCGGTCGTACACACCGCCGGGACCGCACCGGCAGGTGCAAAGCTAGGAAATGTTGCACTGGAAGTTGCAGAGCTGTGATCCCCATCGCGATATTACTGTGTCATATGACCCACGCGGCGGCGCTGGTGCGGAGCGACGCAGACGTTCCTCGCTCTCCGCGGCCTGCTCCGGAATGTGTGCAGCGCACAGCCGGCCTCCCAGGCCTGTTACACTTTCCCGACCTGCGCTGAATTCCAATCTTGGCAGCCAGGTATATACAAAAGTCTGCTATGTGGAGAATGTTCCTGCGGTGGTTGGCAGCTCTGGAATTTCAGGCCGCTGAGGGAAAGATTAGACAGGTCCAGTGAGCAGGCCAGTCTTTTGACGGGTTGGTGGGAGATGTTTATCTCCTCGGGTGAGGTTCGTGTGAGGCAGCGTGGAACGCCGTCCGGGAGGCACAGCCTAGCCACAGGTGCTTCACTGCTTATCTTTCTACCGGGGAGCTGAGGACCGGCCTCGCCGTACAATGGGAGCTACGGGCTGTCCTCTGTCGTCCTACAGTGGTAGCTGTGCCTCACAAAGGACCGCTCAGTGTGTCTGAGGACCGACGAGTCACCGCCGGTAAATGGTCACTGGATGGATCTGCAATGTCTCCGAGGAAATGGAAATCGATGGCGAACAGCGGCGCGTCTCATACACGTAATTGAATCCATCGGCGTGCTTCTGACGTCACAGAGTGAGTGTCATTAGCGACTGAATGGTGAACCGAAGCGTCGGCAAACGCAGGCCGGCCGCCGTGTCGCCGTTTGGACGGAAAATTGCCCGGTTTTTGCAGGGAGGCAGGGGCGGCGGATTCGGGGGGGGGGGATGGGGGGCAGCTGCCCCCCCTGGCAAACTCGTGGGGGGGGCAAAAGTATCTTTTTGCCCCCCCCCCATAATTTTTGACAAAACTCAGACAAGAAACATATACCTGATTATTCTGTTCGATCATCTGAAGATGTAACCAGATGCCCATATATTTTATCATTTTATCATACGTTGCCTTTCTTAAATGACAAGTGTTCGCGTTCAATTCAAGTTTTCCTCTCTTCAACCTAGTTTTGGAGACATTATAAGCGTCAAAGTGACGCAGCGGCAACCCAGGCCTTCAGTGACCGCTTACAGGGGCGACAGATACTGAGCGGCAGAGGAGGCATCGTTCCCTAAGAAACTTTTGGAGGAGGGGCAAACGTATGTTCTTGCCCCTCCATAATTTGTGCCCTAAACATGAGGAAAATTTCCATAGCCTGATATTGCAGCTATGCGCTCCTACAGTTTGTCCAACGGTGCCTTTTGAATATGAGTAAATGCTAACCATTTCCGCTTTATAGCATTTTTTGTCTTTTCAGATTCGATTTAGAGATATTTTAAGTGTGCAAGAGACGCAACTCACACCCTCAGTGGTCGTTTGCCGCTATTTTGTACCTACATGAATGCCAAATCGCAAGCGAGCGGAGACGGAAGGGCTATCCATTCGCTTGCGGGTACTTAGGACTGATGAGCGCTCGTAATAAGCCACTCCCCTGATTTTTTCGAACGCAGCAGTTTCCAGTGCAAGTAAAATGGTAAACGCCGAGGTCGTACACATCGACCACATTGACCAATGCACGGTATGACACCCAAAGGCCAGTCATCAGAGATCTGCTTTGGGCATTCGGAGGCTTGTGTGGGGCCAGTGTAAAAACTGGATGTTCACAGTTCAGTATCCGCTTTATTTCAGTATTCACTATTAAATAAGTAAAAATTAACGTTGGAAACTTTTGAGGGTTAGGGCACTGATCATTAGTGGGGCCCCCTCTGGCTAAGGGCTGGCTATAGAATACAGAGCATCGAACACAAAAGCAAAATCTAAGGCATTTTGGAAAAATGAGTATGCCCCGCAGCGTCCGATAACTACCACCTTCCAGTGGGTCAAGCCAACGGGGTCCAAGTCTATAATGGCACTTAACGATAGCACTAACCTTGTCTCACTTTTCGTTGAAGTCTGTTCCGAATGGTTTCGGCGACAGACTGTCTGCACTGAGGTCGTTTGGTATGTGCAACTGTAATTAAAGCCACCTGAGGCGCCCACACTAGGCTGAAGCTGGGTTGGAAATGCTTCGTCTTTGCAGATATCACTGGCCGCTGATTCTCGAGTGCCTGAACCGGTAGATGTCGTGGCAAAATTTGGTGTGATAATTTGGACCTTGCCGCAGTCAGCGCACCCTAAAGTCCTAATAAAGAAACGCTCCTCCCCCTCCCCGAGCTTCTGCATCCAGTCCAACGAATTCCTTCACCCTAGTCCACCGCTCGACTTCCTCACCTCAGCCCTCCGTTCCCAGCTTGACGAGCGTTTGGGCCTTAGTTAAGCCTTGCTGTGGGCTTACTGTAGGATAAACCCATCGAGACAGCCCGTCTCGATGAGCTTAATTGGCTAACTACTGCCTTGGGGTGGGTTTCTGGCGGATTGCTGTCCCAATAGGTTTAGATGCGACCGACTGTCTCTGAATGTTTGTGCGGTCTCCTCCCGCTGTTAGCTAGTTTCAGTTGATATCTGTCTCAGAAATACTTAGGAAGGTTAAACGGAAATCGAACGTAAAGTGAACAGAGGAAAAGTGGTAACGAGTTACCTCATTGAAGAATAGCGCTCGCCTACTTCAAAAGGTTTGGCACCGTTCTTCAAATCTGATTTGCGATCGGGTTATGGGCTATGGCACAATTTTTCCCATTGGAGCTTTTTTCTAAAAGGTAGGTACAGCAATACGAAAATCGTTACATCGTCCACTGGTAGATCCAGGGAGCGGGCATATAAAGCAAATATTTACTCCCCTTCCCCTTGCATCGCCCGAAATAGACAAAACGTACCTTATGTTTCCTAATAATAAAACTTTTATCAGAATGTTTTTTGCTTTATACTGTTCAGCAGTAAAAGAATCGAAATCCGAGGAGTTTTTGGATTTTGGACACTTGGGGGGGGGGGGGGGGTTATGTCCCCTACAGCGTCGAAAACGCCTTTCTGGATCCGCCTATGACATCATCTCGACTGGGATCTTGCCCCCCCACGCCAAAATCGAATCCGCCGCCACTGCAGGGAGGTCGGTAGCGAAGATAGTGCGCCGACCGGCCGCCAACAGGCGCTCGCCGGTGTGCCTTACGGTCGTTCGATACGGACCAATACTAACCGGGTGGGGTCGACATCGGCACGGGCGCGTCGCAGATTGAAGTGGCCCAGGTCAGGGCCGGTCCGCCGTGCACGGTTATGAGGGCTGCGTGATTGGAGGGGCACCGATCGACCCGCATTGGACCGTGCCCGGGCGGTGAGGGCGGCCTCATTTTCCGGAGTAGATGTGTACATAGTTAGAGAATTGTCCTCCAGCGGTCATCAGGATCACAACCGGATGACTGGTTAGTTCACTTAATAAATGTTTTCATTTATTAAACAGATATTCCCATCCCACTCTACATATACGATTGCTGTCAGTCCCTCGTCCCGTTCGTCCGCTCCACTTGGCGACCCGCGCTGACCCCGCCCTCTCCCTCCCATTAGCCAACTCGCCCCTGTTCCGCTCCCCTCGGCCTCCCGGCCGGGGGCGGTGACCGCGGAACTGCCTCCCGCTTTGCCGACGAAGACGCCGATCCCATCATCGTCGGCGGTGGCCATTTTACTCGGCAGCCGGCCGGGGCGACGGGAGGCCGTGAGCAAAATCTGCGCGGCGCTGCTTAACGCCGTATCGATCCGGCCGCGCCCTCTCCTCTCGTTCCCTCGCCCCTATTCTCCTTCCCTCCCCTCTATTCTCCTTCCTGTCCTGTATACACACATTGCCGTCGGAGGGAACGGCACGGCGAGGGTGACGTTCCCCAGGATCAAGCCCAATTGCTGACGTTTTTGGGGCGGTGTCTACCCGTCGAAATGTGGAGCGAGAGATTGAGGCCTGCGGCTAGCTCGCGTGCGTTGTTTTACTTCTGCCACGGCTGGCTCACTTATGGCTGGATGCTAGCGTGTGCACGCTGCACACTGCATATTACATCATGGTCCTTGGGGCACCCTCTCCCAGGTCTACTAGACAGACAAATCTACTCTATGGCACCGGTGCGCTGCTCCCGGCTGTGTAAAGCTGGTAGCGACCATCCAATGCCCGAAGAACCCTCTCAATTATTCATGTTGCAATCAGGGCGATGGGCCCGGATGGTTCCGTGCCGCGCCAGCTCATGGGCCCGGGAATTCTGCCAGGGGTTGTGGCAATGATATAACGTTTATACTAGCGTTAATGTCAGAGTTTATGTGGCTTTGGCGTGGTTGCGAAGTAACTTTTTGTGGTTACCAAAATTTTATAATGCTGCCATGTTTTTGTTTCCTCTCTTCTCCTTACTCTCCTCTATTTCCGCCTTCTCCGTCTCCGTATCCGCCTCTTTTTTCCTCTCCTCTCCCCTCATTACATTTTCCCTGCTTATCTTACCTGCCTCAATCACTCTCTCGCCGTCGTTCTCCAGTATTCCCTGTCGTCCACTTTATTTGATTCTGCGTCTCCTTATCTGCGCCTGGCCTGGCAGCCTCTCGGCCCATGCTCTGAGCCCCTGTCGGCAGTCTGGCGACTCGGCTGCTCGCCGACCGAGGGCGTCTAGTCGCCGCCGACAATCCCGTATCGATCGGTGGGGGAGGGCGGCCGGGCCAGACGGGCGGGAGGTCGTCGGACCACCGCCGCCCGCCGCCCACCGCCCTCCGCCCACCGCCCACCGCCCACCGCCCATGGCCAGTGGCCACCGCCCAGTGGTCACCCAGACCCACCGTCGCCACCCCCTTCTCCACCCCTCCCCTACCGTACTGCGGCGGGTCGGAGCGAGCGGAGCTGACTAGGTCGTGAGGACACAGAGGAAGGACGGTCAGGTTCGGTGTCGTTTTTTGCCGGTGGACCGGCTCTCAGAACTACTCGCTCAGTGTAGGAAAACACGACGGTCCTCGGCGAGTGAGTGAGGAGGGACAGACGGGCTGCCGTGCGGTGCATTAAAGACGGCACTGGGAACTGGTCAGAACTACACAATGCTGTGCGATATTATTTATAATGGGACCGCTCCGGTCAGCCGGCGGCCGCTGACAGGACGGCGGACTAAACTGGGCCACGCATGTCTGATAGATGTCGAGATACGAGCGGCGGTGCGGCGGTGACGCTTCGGCTGTCATTGGGCACAGTAGGACAGCCCGTGGGCTGCGAATGGGATCGCGCTCTCCAAATATTTGCGAATTGATGTGTGGGAACGTAGAGCCAGTGGCCGTGTCGCGAATTGAGGACTCTGCGGTTCCATCTAGGTGGAGCTCTCCTCATTCGTGGTCATTGCTCTCTCTCTTTCAGTCTGTCACGCGGCTTGCACAGCTAAAGCCAGGTCTGACGGACTGTCGTCTTCTCCGTGAGAGATATCGTGATGTCGGACATTTCTGCTTGCTGTGTTAAACTCTCATCGTACGGGTGCGTTCAGCCTCCGTGGGCGCTGCTCCGTGTCGTGACTGGGGGTCTCTGGTCGGCCTAGAACCCACTGAGGTCGAGGAAGGCCGGCGACGCCCCGTCCGGTTATGCTGACGGACGTTAGGGAGGGGAGGCGGGCTTATCGGTCCACTGTGTGTTCGACCCAGTGCCACAGCTGCATATCGACCGGCGTCGGCTAACGCACGCAACACACACAATCCACACACACAATCCACACGGCGCTGCGTTCCGCCTACCAATCACAGAACGGCAGTGCAGCGCCGACGTCCTAATTGGCTGTCAAAGCGCCGCGCCACTGCAGAGGGCGACTCGCGGCAGACGGCGGCGCAGCGTTTCACGGCGCCTCGACTCCCGGAAACCGGGCCGAGCCGGGGCCGGGTGGCGTGGGCGCCGACGTTAGTCGATGGGCGCGTCCACGGGGCGCCGGCCGACACAATTACCGGCGACGCGGACGCCACTTGGCGTGGCAGTGCTCCATTACGGGCCCGGCGCCGGAGTCTGCAGGAAATCAATGTCATGGCTGTCTGAGCGCCGCACGGTGAGACAGTGCACCTGCATGGCGGCTACCGCGGGCTGGAGACAGGACAGGGTGCTGTCTGGTCCGGCGACACTAACACTGGACAGGGCGCCGGCCGGCCGGCGACACGGACTGGGGCGCCCGCCGTCCGGCCGTGTCTGGTCGGGCGCCGGTGGTGTGAGACCGGCACAGCTAGCGGCACCGCAGTCAGGTCACCCAGCACGGACAGTGCGGCTGCCCTGCCAGCGCCGGCGGTGTCTGTCAGGGTCCAGGACACGGCTCCTGCCGCCGGCAGACCGACGATGACTGTCGGTAATGATGTCTGTCTGACGGCGCGGTCCCTGCCCACCGCCCGGAAACCGGCCCCACTGCACCTTCAAGGTCACCGGCCGGAGCGGCCACTTTCTGCTGTTGTGTAAACCCGGCTGGCCCGTCTGGTAAAACTGGTCTGTATACTAACCAGGTACGCGATAAACGTGTACCTATCTGTCAAACAGCGTATGTTACTCTAAGCCGGTTATTTACTTAGCTGGGGCGAAACCTTGTCAGGGCTCTATTCTGTTCGGGCGTCATTCTGTTGGCTCTGCTCCGTTCTGTGGTAGCTGGAAAAGCTCCCCTACCATCGTCACTCTCCACCCCTTTGACGCTCTACCAAGAGCGCCGCGCCTCTCCCTATAATCCTCCCAGCCTCTCCCCGGTCCGACATAAATCGACATTCCACGGGGCGGCGCGTCCCAGAGTTCCGGGCCTGTTTCCGGTCCGGGCTCCGGCCGCGGTCCGCGTGCCACGAGGCGACGGCGGCGTCCCTATCCCACATCCTGCTCCGCCCCGCCCCGCTCCGGCCCTGCCCTGCCCCGCCCGGCTCCGCCCCGCCCGGCTCCGGTCCGTTAGCCGTTACTGTCCGATGGGCTCTGTCCCGTGTCCGACTGGCACCGACCAGAAGGTCGCGCCCTTTCCCGCTATGCATGTTGGCGTCATCCCTTCTGTTCTATTTCACCGGCTGTCTGTCTGGTTTGGTTCATGGTCTCTCTCTCTCTCTCTCTCTCTCTCTCTCTCTCTCTCTCTCTCTCTCTCTCTCTCTCTCTCTCTCTCTCTCTCTCTCTCTCTTCCTCTTCCTTTCCCTCACAAGCAGCCCAGATGGCTCCGCCCTGCGCAGTATCAACATACATCACGTTGTATGTTGATACTGTGCGTAACACCGGCGGCTCGTAACGACCATGGGCCAGTGCTGGAGACATGTTCGCCATCCACCAGATTCCCTGTCGCCAGATTTGATAGACGGATACCACCCTACCATCCAGCCCAGGTGTGCAGATGCCAGATACCCACCAGATACTCAGCCGTCAGCCTCGACCTGACCACCATATATTCAACTATAAGATACGCGAAGATGTCCAATAGTCCAGCGGCCAGCACAAACCCGACCCTGGTAGCAGAATGCCACTGCCGAAGTGCCGAGCTATGGCAGGCATCCCGATCCTGGGTGGTGGTTTTGCTTTGGAACACCGTTCTTCCTCACCTTTGCGGTCTGCCGACGCTTTTAATCCCCCCCCCCCCACAGCACCTGGGTGATATGATTTATCGAGATAAACGTGTTAGAGACTCAGGTGGGGTGTGGCCACCGCATACGAAGCTGGTTGTCAAGATTTTGCACAGCGGTATCAACAAGTGGGACATGCTGCGTATCATGACGGTATACCGTCACTATAGTGACTATCGTATAATCGACTATCTGAGTCATCCGGGTGCTCAAAGGTTACTCCCGTGTTGATCTAACTATAGGATGGGCCGACGTGTGCATGGCATGCTGATTCGAGTGAGTGTCGATTGCTTTTATAGTGCACACCGTACACTGTGCGGTGTACAGTGTGCACAATAATGATGCGATTGAAACCCCTATCCGAATAGTTTGATGCTCCTATTGTGAATGGAGATGTGTTTCCAGCCTCCAGGGGTCCGCTGAGTCCGGTCAGGCGCCATCGGTTGCCGCGGAATTTATCGTGAATGCTTACTTTTCTACTGCCATGATAAATAAATTTTGAGGCTATTTATTCATCACCGACGTCATTCTTTGACATTCCAACGATATTTATTTTCAACACGATAATTGATGATCATTGATCAAGATCATGAACGACTGTTGGCTTCATTGATTATTCAGGCCCAAGTCGTACCCGTTATGTAATGTGCCCAGCCCATTGTAATTGCCATTGCAACTGCACAATTATTATCCTAATATTTGACAGCCTTATGGGCATCGCTCGCCGTCCTGATTTATTAATCAGTGGTGCTGGCCGGTGCGGTAGTAGTGCCGTTTTGGACGGTATCAGTTTAAATCAGTCACTGACGAGGTACAGGTGGCAGCCGGCATGCACCTGTTATGGTCTGCAGCGAAGCCAGTTGATGACTGGCTGACAGAATGTGTCTGCTCCAATCTGTCTGCGCTCCGGCGTAGCTGCGCTGAGCCGGGATCCGCCGAGACGCTGGGGTAAGGGGGAGGGAGGGGAGGGGCTGAGTCTGCACGTCGGGGTCGTAAGGTCAGCCGCGCACATCGGGCGGCGGCTCTGCCACGTGACCGACCCTCCCCCTCCTCCCCGCCCCGGGGCGTTGGCAGTGACCCGAGATGAGCGGCAGGCACGGCCTCGGGGAGGGGGGGGGGGAGGAAGGGACATTGGGCAGGAAATTGAGACGGCGACCAGGCGGCGGCGATGGCGGCGGTCGTGCGGTCGTGCGGTCAATACGGCGCCCCTGAGGCGTTCATGGCGCGCTGTGCCCCGAGCCTCGCCGCCTCGGAAACCCGGCAAACGACACCTCTGGGGCTGCGGTCGACACCTTCAGTAAATACGCGACATGTCTTGGTTCGGGGGTCAGGAGGGGCGGGATGTGGCAAGGGTATGAAGTCTGAGGCAGAAGATTATTTGCTGTGGCCCAACCTTTGGATCATTGAACATTCAGCACTTCCATTTGCATAAATGAGCGATTTATTAGCAATTTATGTTTTCTTTGGAATGGTGATCATCTGTCTGTCGGATGCAGAGTTAACCAAATTCGGATAGCAGTGAAGCTGATAGCATTTATAAATTTTATCACCCCGTCACTGAACTGCACTCCCAGGCCATGCTTTGAAAGGTCATCTATACCTACGTTTGTTTTACGTTTGCTATATTCGGAATGGTTTTCAGTTGATCTGTGCACCTAATTTAGGCCTAATATTCTGAGACATAGGCTCTCAATTCTCCGAATGTCAGTCAGAACTCGGCTGACCTTTCTGGGAATGGCATTACATTAGCCAATGAAAGAAGCTTTGGCTACTTACAGGGAAACGTAATAAAAAAACTGACTGTATCTGCCATAAATCAATAGTGTGCCCTTGGCCGTACTTCACTCCTGAGAGCATAATACGGTCCCTCACCATAGGCAATACACTAACTCAATACACTAACTCGGTCCGTCTATTGTGCTAAGGTGCTAAACCCGCGGTATTTGCGCCCAAGGTGACCCTGACGCGTCCTGCGTAGTGCGTACCGCCTCTGTTTCCCAGCATGCTGCGCCGCACAGCATCACTCCGCGTGTAAGAATCTTGGGCAGGACAACCCCCTCCCCTCCTGTACATAAAGTATGACACCTGCCTGCCCCGGCAGTCAATGACGCTTCTGGGACTGGGATCTTAGTTGTTTCCCGTTGATGAGCTGGCGATCGCCTAACATGCTCGCGGATCTGGCTAGAAACACTGCAGAGAATGCTGTCTCAAATTCTGCCTCAGTCTTACCATGCCACCGGGACAGCCGGGATCCTGCGCGCTGTAGATCTTTGAGTGCCGCCCCTCACGTGTATCAATGCGTGGTGTGAGGTGGCTCACTATCAGACTATCGGTCGTGCCTGATAGTGACGCCCTGCCGGAGATCCCTGCTGCCGCCACTGCCAGGATTACCGTTCTGAGGCATTCGGCCCGAGCTGTTTCATGAATTTATTTGGCCTTCGCCCTATTTGAGATGTGGTGTCACGTCTCATCCGTGCCCATTCCGTTTTGCACTGTTCTGTCATGTGCTATTTACGTCATTCATTATGTTTTGTTTTGTAATTATTCCTCATTGGCTCCGTTTTTTGTTGGGTTCCCGAGATCGTAATCCAGTGTGTCTGCCCGCTCTGACTGTATCGTATCCTGCAGATCCTGTGGCCTCTCTGGGCCGGACCTGTCTCCTCATCCTGCACCTCCTGAACCCATCGGGACACCATGCCATCCTGGTGGTGGTGGTATCCTACACCTGCTCCCAGCCGTCCCACGCCGCTGCCATCTGTTCATCAACGTAAGTACCTACAGCAGCAACATCCTTTACCCTGTGAGTCTCTCAGATAGTCTAGAGCTCATTTATAGAGGCACGGCTTCGGCCGGGAATTTTTCACCGCGACACTGATCCGAGAACGGACGATATCGGCCCCATAACGACCCGATAGCCTTATCGGCCCCACTCGTCGCCTTTACAAACCATTATCGCTGCCCCCTACGTTAGCATTTCGGCTCTGTAGTGTTCCGCCAGTCACGAAGTCTGATGACGTGAGCTGGACTCTGCTCCGGTGGCAGTGACGGTGGCCAAGAATATCACCGTGAGACAGGTGGTGGATTCGCCGACATTTGGTCCTGACACTGCACGATAGATGGCAGCGCTCACATTTCACGGCAGGAGCGGCTGGTGCCGGCGGCTGAATTGATAGAGCTGTGTGCGGGTGACGGGGGACGATTATGGCCAATACGCGACCCAATGCAACTCGATTGGGGCTGAGTATCATTTCCGTCACTGCGAGTGGCGGCACTATGCTGCTGGGAGAGGCGGACGGAGTGGGAGGTGGGTGGTGGTCACTGCCGATGACTGGCGTCGGCTGTGGCTCACGGCACGTAGAGCTTGTCGCCTTATCAGATATAGCAGCTCATTTTCAGGGACCCGTGAACCGGGTCACGCGCTGACATAGTCAGTGCTGTCCCCTATCTGGGCGGACGTTTGTGTTTATATGCGACATATCCTGGGTCGGGTTGAGATGAATCAGCAACACGCTGGCTCCCTTCCATTCGTCATGTCAGCGTTTTGTTGGGTGGGTCGATGTCATCACATGCCGGTTTTTCCCAAATGGTGTCTCATCGGCCGTTTGTATACACGACGGACCCTCGGGACCGCGATGTCTCGTTTGTGTACACAAGAGCCTGCACCCTGGTCACCCGGTGGTGGCCTGTCCTTTGCGTGGCGAGACTCCTCCAGAACTTTGAATAATAGAGCAACTCCTCGGCTGTGAATAGACGGACGACTGCAGCATCACGGCATATCAGGCATATCGGCACGAATCAAAGTCCATTTCAGATACCTATAAAAGACAGACGGGGACGAGTCACATGACCCTCAGGACAGAGGAAAACGGAAAGCATGGGCGGTAATGGAAACATCTTTCAGGGCTGGACAACTCATTCATCAGATCATAGTCTATTGGCGGGCAAAACTCTAAAACTTTAGTCAATCGAAGTGCGCCTTTGTCCGTATGTGTCGTCCCTTCCGGCCACTTGCCCTGTGTGGATGGCCATCTGTTCCTACTGGCTGGTCCTGTCAAACCCCGTCCGTCTGTCTGGCTCTGAACGGTCTGGGCAGGCAGAAGCCATGGCCCACCGACCGTCCGTCCGGGAGACGGCCTCCCACGTCGGAGGAACGTCAGAGTGAAGCCGCCGCCCGCCCGCCCTGCCGACTGGTCCGGATACACACACAAACAGTTGTCCGTCATAGCGCCGCTCCCGGCCCGGGTGGATGGCAGGATCCAGAGAACCCCAGTCCTTAGAGCCCTGAGAGACTAGGCTGTGAGAGGCAATTAATTGTGCTCGAACTGGGTGACTGGGTCCTGAGTGGAAATATCGAGCTCAGCGACTTGAAAATGGGGGCATTCGTGCGAAAACTAGCGGCTCGTTCGGCCGAATCCGGGAATTTACCTTGGATCCTGGAGGGATTCTTGGTATGACACTGAACGGCTGATGAAACGTTTGATGCTGCGCGCTGAATCAGATGTGATTGAATCAGGCGGAGTAAGTACTGATAAGTGAAGGAGTTTGTGATATCTGCAGAATCTTTGCTCGTACTGCACCCGGCGACCTTGCCATATTGGTGGGATGTTTGATTTCTTGCAGTGCAGTGGGGGGTAACAGTGAGATACGGAGTTAGTGGGTAGAGGGCATGGCACAAGGCAGGGGGAGTTGTATACCGCTTCCCGGGTTGGCTGGGACCGGTCGATGGGAGGTGCCGTGACTGCTGGGTGCGTGACTTGTGCCTGGCGTGTCGGGGCGGGTGGGCCACCGTCTGCATCGCCCGCGGCCGCCCGCCGCCAGCTGTCTGCTGCCCTCCGCCAGCTGTCCGCCGCCCTCCGCCAGCTGTCTGCCGCCCGATTCCCTCCGCCTGTCGTCGACAGTTTCCCTCAGCCGCCCTCCACGGCTTCCCCTCGCCAGCTGTCTGCTGCCCTCCGCCCGGCATCGACAGATTCCTTTAGCCGCCCTCCACCCTGACTCTCGACAGCTGTTCTAGCCCCCAGCCGTTAGATGCCCGTCGCCAGCTGCCTACCTGCACCACCTTCAACCCGCTTCCTCTTTCCCTTGCCAGCTGCCCCCTCCCCCCTCCAGCTGCCTTTCCGCCCACCAGCTGTCTGCGACCGCCGCCCGCCGCCCTTTGACGTCGTTTTGTATGCGACAATGGACCTCCATTGTCGCATGGAGGGTGCAGCATTCACGAGCTGTGGGCTGTGGCGTGGCCGGCACGTACACATGCAACTCATGCATATGTGGATGTGAGGTGTCAGCTGCTAGGGCTCCCCGACATGCGGGAAATCCCCTGGCGCTGGGAACTCCAGACTGGTCTGAACTCTGAACTGTATGATCGGTCTGCTCTGGACACAGTGGACAGTGCATTTAGTCTGACTAGGGTTCGATACGGGCATTCCTTCAGTCTGGTCGGAGGAGAACTGAGTCTGGTGGAAAGAACGCATCCATTCCATATTCTCAGTTCAGAGGGGCGCGAGCCATCCTCAAAACCCCGTCTTTTCAGAATGCCCCCAGGAGGGCTGGACCCAATCGCCCAGCACATCTCCACCGTTCTTCCCGGTAATCCTGGGCTGGTGGTCCGAGGCATTAGTGAAGTAATCTTGGTCCGGGGTGCTGGCCGGCTGCCAGCCGACCGTCGACGGCGATGGCAGCGACGGTGGCACGAGCCAGGGCGGGGCACTCCGACACTGACCTTACCATGTCGGCAGCTCAGCCGATTGACTGATCTGGCGGCAGGTAAGCCGGCGTGGTAGGACCGAAACGGGACGAATTCCCAGGCTGGTAGAATTGCGGTTAGCTGATGAGCTGTGACGCTGATGTCGCGGTGACGGGGGTGTGGCTTGTTAGTTTGATCCCAGTTTATATTTTCAGCGGTGACACGAGCGCTTTGCATTCGATGAGGTGGCACGCCGCCCTCGGCTTTCTAATTGGCAAACATACATTACCGGCTCATATAGCCAGCATCTTAACCAGCTAACCAGCACCCTATACGACAGCAGGGAACCATTCGGCACGCTGCACTGCACCAATCCGTCTGAACCCAGTCTCCCTGCTGAACCTGGCTGATCACTCGGGGATCTCTCCCTGCTGGACCTGGCTGATCACTCGGAGCTCTCCCTCGGCCAGTATCAGCTGATGGCGCCGTTGTGTGTCGCACTGTCTCGGTACACTTGTGTCGGCCGGTCTGTGTGCCGGGGCCTGCCTACCTACCGGGGTGGGTGGGGTGACGCCCCAGCTGTGGGCCCGCCCGGCCGGCTGTGAGCCGACCCCCCGCGGCTGATGGGGGCTCAGGTGTGCCCCGGCACAGACTGACTCATCGTTCGACGAACTGTCGCGGTGGGATGGGACAGACGCCTTCGGGAGGCAGCCCTCGCTCAGAAGGCGGCTGCTATAGGAGGGGAGCGGGTATCAGAAATATCGGCTCAGTCACGACTATTATTGGCGCTAGCTCAGGCTCGGATTGCTATCGGCGCAAGGTGACAGGTTAACTATCGAGTCCGTTTAGGTTGAGACAGGTGAGCAGGCATCAGAGAGGCATGAGGGTGAGGGCGGAGCATTTGCCACCCTGTGCCGGCGGCTCTCTGCAGTATCCCTCTCCTGCCAGCGCGGCGCTGGGCAGCGCTATTCCTGGCTGGCAGCAGGCGCGATCGACTCTCGTGAACGGCTGTCGGCGCTGTCGGACCGGCGAGCACGGCACAGCCTCGGGTCACGACCCAAATAAACACCTCGCCCGCTGCAAGCCATTTCCGGCGATAACACGGCCGGGTTACGACGTGGAATATTATCCCAGTGTCGGCCGCTGCAGCTCGACGGCATGGGATGTGAAAGAGCTAGTCACATAAAGCTCGTCAACTTTGCGGATACGAGCAGTGTAGGTATCTGTCCGATGTGGGACGGCTGCAGGCTTCACCTGCATGTTGTTTTAGGGCCCTGGGCTTCACCGGTCACAGTCCTTGCGAGGCTCAATAGCTGTGTCGTTAGCACAGCTGTGACCTCTGCCAGTATCCCGTGTCAGGGCTGCCGGCCGGGCGGGTCGGTGGCGACTTACGGTGTCGATATGGTTGTCCGGTGACCCACCAAAGCGTCTCACGCCCCGCCCCCGCACGCGACCCACCGCTGACGTCACAACACCACCCAGTGACGTCATAGGTCCACCACTGCGTCGGCGGCCGCGCTTCTGTTGTGTGTGCACAGTGTTAATGTGCACGATGTTATGTGTGCACTGTAGACACGCCCCCGATCAGCCTACGGTGGTCGCCGTGGTTATAGACTCACGGCGGCGCTGCAGAATCGTCGACATCGACGCCGTGTCGGTAGCGACGGACGGCTCGATGACGTATCGTTCGCTGTTTGTTGTGCCCATTACGAGCGGACCATGGGCGCTGGGTGACGCCGTCGCCGAGGAGCGGGCCGGGCCGGGGGAGGGGCGGCGCCACGCGTGCCCTGCGTGCGGGCCGAGCGATCGATGACATCGTTTGTATGCCTGATGATGCCCGCGGCAGGAGGGTGGACGTAGGTCGTAGGAATAACTCTCGCTTGCCGTCCGCCGGGTGTGTGGATGGGTAAAGCTGGGCTGCTTTGTGCGCCGGTGGCGGCATTGACAGTGACACGGGGTCGCGCAGGGTCATGACCCGGCCGCCCGGTTGGCACGGTGACGGCGGCCGTTTTCGGCAGACCGTAGTGACCGCGGTGAACGCGATCGGCCCCCACACCCGATCAATGGCGACGCGCTGAGGTGTGGGCTAATGGCAGTGGTCGCTGGTCTAACAGACCCCGCGTCGGGCACGCACCTGCTGGCCCTTCGTGACTGGGCTGGCCGAACTAAACTGATGGTGACCATGACGCCTACCTGGACGCCTTTTGAGTTCCATGGCGCACAGGTGAAAGGGGATCGCTCACTCGACTCTGAGATCCCTTATCACAGCACAGTGCACAGTGCGCACATTCAAGCGAATTGCCTATCTACCTCCCGTGTATCTTTTTAGTGTCATTACTCATTAGCTACAGTACAGTGTATAATTGCAGTGCCTGGGCTCTGGTCCTTGTTGCGATGCCATGGTACTGGCGCGGCTGAGCGCCGGTCGGTGGTCAGGAAGCCGATGCCCTCTCCCATATCACGTCCACTGACAGTTTCCGAGAGCCCCGACTTCGGTCACGCCCGGAACGACCGAGAAGCGGTGCCGCTAGCGTCTCAGTGGGGTCAAGTTTAGATGAGTTCGGCGTCTCGACTCCGCCGACCGGCCGCCGTTGCCTGCGGTCGGCTTATCTCGGTCGGTCGGAGGGCCATTACCATTCCATGAGCGGTGATCAGGCGTGCCCCTGCGGTGGGCGCCGCTCCCGGTCTGATTGAGCGGCCTGCTTCCTATCACTGTCCTGTCGCCTGTCACACGGCGCACCTCGGCGGCTGATGGGGTCCCCAGGGTGACGGCGGCAGCGGCGACACATCAGAAACGACGCCGGTATATCTGAGACAACGCCGGCGTATCACAGCACACACGCGGGACGGGAGCGGAGCGTAAGACAGAGGCAGTGCATCGGCGGACATCAGATACACCGTCAGCATATCAGAGACTGTCATACCAGGAAGCTGCACGAGTACGATTGTCTGGAGGATGTCCGTACATGAAACCGAATCGCTGCCGCAACCGAGACCGGAAGGGCTGACTGTGCTGGCTGACAAATGTGCTGGCTGGCATGAGACGCGATGTTGGAGCGGATACTTCAGGATGGTTCCAGGCCTTGACTCTATCAGGGTAGTCGTCGGTCAGAATGCTGGTACCCGGTCCGTGAACGATCTACGACAGCCTCAGGCAGCTTCAGACAGCCGGAATTCATCTGTGAAGCCTAGTCCGGTCTTGTGGCGTCCTTGCCTCTCTCTCTCGCTCTGCCCAGATCCCGTGCACATCCATTTCTTCTTTCGATGTCTGCTGTGTCCAGGGCAGTCGCCCCCGCTGTCAGAGGGCGGACGGCCGACCGGATGTCGGCTGCAACTCGGCTGACGCCAGCTCCGATGGCCCGGTTTGTCAGCGATGACGTGTGGAGTGATCCGTGCCGGTCCAGCGTGGCCTGTCGTCTGTCAGTCGTCTCTCCTCTGCCCCTGGTCTCCCGTCGTCTGTCGTCTTATCGTCTACAGCCTTACGCGTTTTTCTTCTGTCGTCTGGTCTCCGCTTTCTATATATTATCTTCCTGCATCTTCTATCAAATATCGCCTTTCGTCCTTCGCTCCATCCTCTAGTCTCTAGGTAGGTATAGTAGGGGAGACCCGGGAGGTATGGGCCGGTTTTGTGAAAAGGCAGTTTTCTTCCAGTGGGAAGTGGTTAGACCCGGTTTTTCACTCTGTGTACGTGAAATTGCCTTTCGCCTGCAAAGTGTGCCCGATATTAGGCATCTGGGATCAACTATTTTGTCTCGAGATAACTTTAAATAAATCATGCGCTTTTTCGATCCATCAAAATACACCGGGAGGTATGGGCCATGGCCCGGGAGGTATGGGCCAGTGCCATGTTTCATATTCTTCTCTCGATAATGAGAACAATACTTGTAGCTGTTATCTACCTTGATCTCTCTTAGAGCCCAGGAACCGCATAAGTGGCCAACAGCTTACTTCATGGGGGTCACGTGGGCACATATGTATTTTGGTAAACGCATTCATGCTCCATGAAATAAGATAAATAATATTTTTCTGTTCGAATGAAATTTGTAGTTATATTTTCGACCTTGCGCGACAAAAATAAAACTTATTGAAGAGGACATTCAATGAAAGCATCATTTCATTGATTTAGGATCCACGGGGGTGGGTGGCCCGAACCTCCCGGTTAGGACGCCAGAATGTGCGGAGCGTCTCAGCTCATAATCTTGCAAGAAAACTTCAAATTGTCTATCCAGTCTTAATTTGCATGCTTTAAACTTTATATTACCGATGGTCTGATACCATAAAACGAGCCTGGGTCAAATTTATCACGAATTTTCTGTACGTACTGTATTTTACTCGAAGAGGGTAAAAACGCTTTATCACCGCTCATTGCCAAAGAAGACTGAGGATTTTTTTGGAAATCACGTGGGTTGTATAACGGAATGGCTGCTACCAGTTTGCGCGGTCAAATGTGTAAAAATACGCAACACTTCTTCAAAACTGCGATGGTCCATACCTCCAGGGGGCCCATACCTCCCGGGTTTCCCCTATCTAGTCTCTCGACTGGCTGAGACGGTGACCGGTATCTACACTGACGTTTGGCAGAGGCTCACAGACCGGGCCGGAGCGGGGTAGGGGCGCCGCCAGACCGGACATACCTTCCCTGACGAACACCGGCTGTCTGAGACTACTTAGATGGCTGACGGGCTTCTCTGAGACTGGGTGTGTCGGCCGTATGACGCAATGTTCGGAGTCCGGAGATGGAGACGGATTGCAACTGGGGAGCCCGCCCTGTTCGCCGGGTAAACATTTCACATCTCGAAGGACTCGGCGCATGTTGGTCGCAGTGTCATACCATGTTCAGGATGAACCCTGTCGGGGCAGCCATGGGTGTACCGGGCGGCCTCTGTGCCTGCTGTGCTGGACGCGGCCACCCGCGGGAGATGCAGCGCGGACCCTGCACCGGACCAGGCTTGGTGGTCAGGGTCTGCTGACGAGTGGTACCAGTGTCCAGTTATGCAATCCCGTCGGGACCATGTCACCAGAGTGTGAATTATGTTTGGTTTTTATTTGCTCATCACCTCGACTGGCAAGGGAGTCGGTCGACTTTTCGAGAATGGTTTGTCACCAGTGCCCGGCCTTATTAAATGCAAGCAGGGCTTGTATTGAACATGTTAAATACATGTTAAATACAAATACAAGCAGGGCTTTCGAAATAATTGCACCTGTATTTTCCTCAGTGCAACATTTTAAATTGGAGCCTGTGATGAACCTTACTTATATATTGCTCGGTGTATGCTGATTTAATGATCATTTGGAATGCAAATGCTTATTTATTAAATTTAATAATTAACTCTGTCATGCTGATAAACGCCTATACATGTCAAGTAGGTGAACGATTCATAATGCAAACTGAGGATCTATAATTTATTTTGCTAATGTTTGCCAGTAAACGGCACCAGGCAACGTATACACAAAACAGCGCCGGTCACATGTATGCTGCGACGCGGCATTCATGCGGTGCCGTGCTTTTGCTTATTTTTCACATGTGTGCCGAACAGACCCGGTTCCGGTAATGTCTGCATTCAGTGGCTGTTAAGCTGCCCACACGATTTATGTAATGTATCTGTCAATGTTGACTTGTGTTTCCGTTTGTCTGCACACGGGCCCAGTTTCGGTCATGTGTGTCCTGCTCCTGTATCTGTGTGTATATGTGATGGCTGCACGCCCGCTGTAAATGCGGCTGTCGCTGCTGGATTCAGCTGCTGATATGTCGATACAATTCCGCTGATTCAGTAAGTCTGACGGCGTCTGTCGTCGGGCTCGGGTCTCGGCCTATTTTGGTCGGGGCGTGTCGATACATCCGGCCACTGTCCCGTCTGCAGACTGTCTGGATTGTCTCCAGTGCTGTCTGAACGTCTGTCTGAAGGACCTCGCGCTCAGCGTTTACCCCGATGTCCTGTCTTCAGTACTATCTGGTCGTCCGTGCGCCGTCTAGACGGACCTCACGGTCAACGCTTACCCCCTTTCCAATACTGTCTTCTTGTCGGCTGGATGAGGGGATCTCGCACTCAGCATAGCACATGCTTAATGGTTTTCCTGCGGTCTTGTCGTAGTGTAGAGTTTAGTCGTCCGTATTCAGAATCTCGCGCTCACCGTTTGTCACGTTGCCCTGTAGCCTGCAGCGTAGAGACTTCTCTAGCCTTGCGTTTACCATGTGCCTCCCGCTGTGTTTCAGACGGTACAAGTTTCATCGGAAGGACCACTTGTCGCCACGGGAGGAGCCCTGGCCAGGGGTTACCATCCTGAAGCCGCTTATCGGTGGCGACTCGCTGCTCGCCACAAACCTAGAGTCTTTCTTCACCATGAACTACCCTTTGGTGAGTGAATGGAGCTTCTGTGGTGTCTTGTTTCATTGACCTGCAACCAGGAACCTGCTGTAGGTATTGATGACACACCAACTGTGCAATGTGCTGTGTGGTGCTGGTCTACGACCAGCTGGGTCTTGTTGAATTTACCAACAGCCATTCCATGTGTATTAGCGTGTACTGCCGCTGCAAATGCATAGTAAGCACATGCAACTCGGTATAGAGGGACCACAAACTGGCATTTTGCAGAAGACTGTTCGTGGTCGCGTTTTTAAAAGCAATCTGCCATAACTATTCTAAAATTGCTCTTTTATGAACGTTGGCAACCCTACAGTAGCTCCGGGACTGCAAAACATTATTTACAGCTGCATGGTCTGTGACCCCTACGCGACCCTATTCATGGTCACGTGATCCAATTGTGGACCGCAGCCATCGGACACGTGGCCTGGCGCGTGCCGCCGGACGTGGTGACACGTGACCTGATCAGCAGTCTCATCAGGTCACGGAGGGGGCGTGACCCGGCGCGGTGACCTATAGAGATACGATGGCGATATGTGGGTGTCTGAGACAGTCTGTGGGACTCCACGAATCACGATATTAGAATGAATGTCAGGCACAATGGGTGATGGTATTGGTGACATGCGGCCAGGATTTTTGACGCAATAGAAGGATATTAGGGTCAGCCCAGGCATGGAGCCAAGTTGAGATTTCATGTTTCCACTGCTCTTGGTGTGGTTACTAGGCCTGTTTTAGCTTGTTTCCATGACTCGTGTTGACGGTTTTGTGTCGTGGGTGTGTAATGTGTTTCGTGATGCTTCCCGTGAGTCGTGTTGTTGTGACTACCTATCTGAAAAAATCCTGTTTATGACTATGTGAGTCGTGGGTGATGTTTCCATGGTGTGGCGTGTCGATTTCGTGGGTGTGTTCACTTTAAACTGCTAGCTGTCTATGTAGAAGCCAACATCGATTCAGGGCCATGCAGCGATGCATGTTTATGACTAGGATTCCTATGAACACGCCGGTGTCAATTTCGCTGCGCTTTACCCGATCCTGGTTGGCAGGGGTGGCTCTGCCGCGGGATGACAGGGGTCATGGGGTCACGGGGTACGGGTCCATGATACGGCATCGGTAGATCACGTGGGCGCAGTCACGGAGGCTGACTATAACGATGCAGTCTACTGAAGTGGTGACGTGATTCACCGAGAAATAGTCGGACGTGCTGGGTCAACTGCGCTCTGTTCTCGGCCTGCCGTGACCTCTATGGGGCGTATGATCCAGCGGAAACCCGTGTACCCTGAGGCCCGGGCCGTATAGAGGAAGGGGCCCTGTTTCAGTACGCTACCAGACGCCAAGTGTCAGGACTTGGTAGAATATTGTCATACACGATATTCTGTCTTTACGCTTGCATTTCGTATCCCTTGAACTATTGCTCTGTTTCTTGGTATAGCTACTACAGTAACAAAGTACACCTGCGTTTCGTCGTGTAGTAGGCATCGTCCAGTGATTTAATATAACTGTTCGTTTGATGCCGGTCGCTTAGGCTCGTTTACTGAGTAATGAGTCCGGCGTGTAGGTACACTTGTACAGGCAAACTTCATTCATTTGTGATAAGGTATAGCACGTTAAGTTCTGCAAAAACAGCCCGTGCCCTCCTATAGCGCACCCAGATCGTCTCCATATGTTGGCCCCGCCGCTCTCTGATCTGCCTGAAGTCCCCTATAGTCAGCCGCGGCTTTAGGACAGAGAGGGAGATGTCTCGGGTGGCACTGGAATCCGGGAGGGATGGGGCCCGAGTTGAGGAGACGGCACCTGTAAACACCTCCCGCTGTCGGCGCCGACACCCCGCCGGGAGTAAACAAAAGCGTCGGCGTCGACGTTAGGGGGGAGGGGGGGGGGGGTGTCGAGGGGAGGGCTGTAGCACATAGCGGACGGACACTGGGGGGTCCAGGAAGTAGGTCAAATCAATGCTTTATTTCCGTTTTGTCGGTAACCAGGACTAGAGGAATCGTATCCGGAGCGACATCACCTTTTTAGGTGGCGATTAGATCGGCTGGTTTCTGCGCATTTTCTGCCGCAGCCATCAATCGATCTCCTCACTCGCTCAATAGCCAGCGAATAGCGGACTGTGTCAAACGGCACCCCACCCTCCCCGGCCGAAAGGTCTGACCCAATTAGCCCTCTTGGGGGCGGTACCCTCGGCCGCCTCACTAATGTCCATGTCAATATCCGAACAGCGCACTAACCCGCCAGCTGGCCATTGGCCTTGTGTTACCATGGCGACCAAAATAGTGACGTCACACCAACTTGTCTGTAGAATTAGCCGGGGTAATTTGGTACTTTCTGTGAACGCCAGTCACTCCTGTCTCTACATATATGGGATCTTTTGTTTTCTTGTTTTTTTTTTTTTTTTTAGCGAATGCTACAAAAAAGGCCATCTTGGCGTTTTAACATGAGTCACCAGTGGTAGGGGAGAGTGGGGTAAGATGCCCAGGGTGGGAAAGACGCCCCACCCCCCCCTAGAGGCGAAACAAAGAATCGGACCTGGAAATTAATGTTCTTAGCGTAAAGCGGAAGCCTGCCTTGTTAACTGCACAAAAAATTGCGAAGCTCAGTTGGGCAACGGCTGGCTGATGGTTGCATGTTTTTTATTTGCTGCTTTCAAAAAATATTTTGGTGTCAGAACATTGTAAATATCAAAGAAGGTAAATAATTTTTGCGTCCCTTGCTATAGTCGTGATACATTAACATGCGTGTACTGTGTCCCAAACAGTTTGTTTCAGGGTGTACTTTTATGGCTAACAAATTGTACTGATTTAATGTTACTTCGGTACCTTGGGGTAAGATGCCCCCTGTCCTGATGGGGAAAGACGCCCCCCTAAATCCGTAGGCTGTCCTTCAAACAGCCCGTCAAATCATTTATTACATACTTGTGATGTAGACAAAAGCCGATCTGGGACTATTGAGAGTCCAGTACGGTCGGGTGCTCCCCATGCCGGTCTCTCGGCCCACATAGCGACTTTTTGGGCGGCATCTGACTCTGAGAGCCCTCACGACGACCTCTGTGGGCCCCATTACTGGCTCTAGGGCCCCTCACGACATCCTTTGAGGGCTCCCACGTTGGCCCCACGGGCCGCGCTGGCATCGGAGGTCCCCACGATGGGCTCGAGGGCCCTCAAGCATCATGAAGACCTATAAGAGCCCCACAGTGGTCTCCGAACGCCACCACGGAGGCTTGTTTGGCCGCGCTGGACTATGATGGCCCTAACGATGACCTCTGAAGCCCCTTACGACTACTTTTGAGGGCCCTTATGATGACGTTTGGTGTCTTCTGCAGGCTCGAAGGGACTACTGATTCGTTCAGGCGATTCACGTGCCCATTTATGTCACTTATAGTGCAGGGGGCATCTTTCCCAACGTCAGGGGGCGTCTTTCCCACCCTGTGGGGTAAGATGCCCCCTTTCACTTCTTCAGGAAAATGCTTCATAGCAAAAAAAGTTATCATATTTCAGGCACGAAAGTGTGATATTTTTGGAGAAAAATGATGTCGGCTTCCGTTGAAACTCCAAGTTTTTGCTTTCCCATCGTCATTTTCGAATAATATATGACATAGCGAAACCCTGGGCATCTTTCCCCACTCTCCCCTATTACCTAAAGACCAGTTAAAATTAAGGCCCAAGAAACAAAAATAATACAAATATAATAAATTGTATTCTTATAAAACGCCTTCTATCAGAGTTACCAAGTCATAAGAAACTAGGTAGAGTGTTTTGGACGGACTATATATCATGTAAGGTTCGCCCGGCTTGTGTATCAAAGTTGAACTTAAGTTCCCTGAAGCTATTAGCTGGTCGGAACTTTGAAATAATTGCTTCTGCTCCTGCAAACTTCTGTCCCACTTCATTTTTTTGTGACCAAGTTATTTATAACTTGCTAGATAGACATCCCACTTTTGTTTTTTGCCTTTGTAACATTATTCTTTCTCGCTCAAAGTTATCAAAGGTATTAGGGTATTAGCTGTCGGCAGTTTCTGCTGCAGTCTGGCGGTGTTGACAGTTTTTGCCACTTCCCGCAACATTACGGGCATTAGCGCGGCTCGCAGCGACCCGGTTTGTGTGTGACAGGCCCGCCGGAAGCGCGTGTCTGCCACCCACAGCCCTGCCCGGAGTGTGTGCGTGTATTGAGCCGTCAGTGATTGGGCTCCAGTGCGCTGAGAGTCTGTAGAGGGACTGGACATAGCTGCCGGGTGCGCTGAGAGTCTGTAGAGGGACTGGACATAGCCGCCGGTCTCCTGTGCTGCCGCGCACCGCACGCTGTGGCAAATGACTGCTGCTGGGACCGATAAACAGTCGGGCTGTGATGTCGGTGTGCTTGGCGCCGGGAGGATCCTCAGCTCGCCATCTCTTCGACGTGCAGTTCCTCAGTCCCTCCTGCCTAGCTCCTCGGTCCCTCCTGCCCAGCTCCTCAGTCCCTCCTGCCCAGCTCCTCAGTCCCTCCTGCCCAGCTCCTCGGTCCCTCTGTCCAGCCCCTCAGATCATCGATGCGCCTCTCAGCCCCCACAGCCCTGTCGCCGCAGCTCCCAGCTCCTCAGCTCTCCGCTGCCCAGCTCCTCAGCTCTCAGTTCCCGCAGCCTTATCGCCTCGGCTCTCATGCAGCCCCGCAGCTCAGCTCCTCTGCCCTCAGCTCCCGCAGCCCCGTCGCTGATCGCCGGGCGCGAGCTGCGGGCCGTTATCTCGTTAGGCCGTCACTCCGGTCCTATTTGCCGGCCGTATGAATGGTGGCGCTCCATCGCGGCAGTCTGTGCCGGCCGCTGACAAATTGGCTCCGTAATCCGGCAATTTGGCCCCGGCAGCCGTCCTGCCCCGTCCCCGTCCCCGTGCCCCCGGAACTCCGCGGCTGATACAGAGTGGTACGGCTGCGTGGCGGTCGGGATTTTATAGCTAAAGCGCGGTAGAGCGGATGACGACAGATAAATCTTACGCCAAATGAATTTTTGATGGGATATGATTCCGGAGCTAAAAGATATCTGAACTGACCTCGGGACTGTTCGATACACTCGGACGTCTGATTTCGAGAGTCGCATCATTGCATTTGGTATAGAAGCTGTGCATCCGCATGCCTGCCGAGTGCCGAGTGTCGATGTCTCCTAAAACATGTCCGGGATTTTACCACCGCCGTCCGCTGTCCCCTAAAAGCGATGTCTGCAGAAGAGGCGCCGCCATGTCCGGCGTCTCCAGCCCTGTGACAAATGGCATTTGAGCGGCTCTCCCGGCTGTGATTTGTCGCCGGACACCAGTCAGCCGTGAAATGGCCGCGCTGCACCGCCGGCCACCGTGAGCTGCGGACGGAGATTAGGCGTAAAACGCGAGAAGTCGCTTCCGTCATTTGTGCTGATGTGCTCCGTTAGTGTGATGGGCTGTTTTTAGTGTGCTCTGTCGGTGTTCTGATGTACATATTCTGTTCTGTAATTGTGGTGGGATGTTTCGTTATTGCCCCAGTGTGCTTGCTAGTCTACGCTCTTCTGTTTGTGTTCTCGTGGTGTGCGCTGTAATACGAACAAATGTAGATGAGTTTTGACGGCCGAATCATAATGTGTGCCGGTTATATAGAGCAGGACCTCGGGTAGTTATACACGTTATACAGATGACATTTTGCTACATGCAACCTGATAGCTGCTTATTTCCTCTCACAGGCCGGCCGTTTGTGCTGTCTGCAGCCTCAACATTGTTCATATGTCAATGTTATATCCTATCGGGTGACACTCGCAATGTATTCCATTGGTGCTGATGTTAACCCTTTTTCTGTTCCCATTGTATGTTTAGGTGTCATTTGCTCTCGTTTTTGTGCTGTCATGCATTCCAACTAACACCATTGTACTTCTTGCATTTCAGTATGAAATCATGTTCTGCATACAAAACGCCAACGACCCTGTTATACCACTAGTCAACGAGTTAGTCGCCAAATATCCCACCATAGATACGAAGGTCTTCATAGGTGAGTAGAAACCAACGTTCTCCGTCTGTATACTGGTCTGCTGGCTCAGTTTCCAACCGGCCTCGCCGTGACGGTTTGAGAGCACGTGCTTCCGCTGAGCGCTATTCCTGTCCCCTTTGACGGCTCCCTGTTATTCTCAGCTCGCACTGATATAGACCACTTGGTCCGCTGCGCCGGTGCGGTCTAAATTCTGGGCGCTGGCGGTCTAAATTCTGGGCGTCGGCGAGCTAAATTTTCGGCGCCCACTCGGGCGGCAGAAGTGTCCCGCAGAAGCGCCCTCGACCGTTCGGATCAGAGCGGCCGGGCCGTCGCCTTCGCCGCCGCGGGGCCAAGCCAAAGAAGGGTTGAAGGACTGTCCTGGGGGACTGAAGTCCGATCTGAACACGGCACAGCCGAAGGCGTTGCCACAGGGGAAGCAGGAGGTTGAGGTGCAACTTTAGGGTTGCGATGAAGTGGCTTGGAAGGTGCTGACTTCGCAAATATTTTAAGCTGATTTATGCCGTGTATCGACAAAGAGAGGCAAAACGTTTAAGGAGGCTGTTGTGTTTAAATTTATCTAACTGCAAAGATAGTTAATGCCGATTTCAATATAACTATTCGGTTGGAGAGCTCTGTTTTAATCTTCGCGTTTATTTATTGTTTTCTGGAAGAAGCTGAAGGCTCTATATGTCTAAACTTTGCCGTCATTTGTTTGTCTGCAAAGTTGTGATAGCTATCTCAAATAATTATGCTAGAAGTTTCCATACATTTCACAGAAGTCCTGTCTTGGAATTGCTGGATCGAGTGATTCGCGACATTTCGGGACGCAGTGACCTTCCGCCAGCGGCATTGATATTTGACGAGGTGTTTCGGTCATCGCTGTAGTCTCAGGTCTGACGTTGCTGTCCGACCGAGCCAGTCTCCGGCGCAGCTCAAAGCACGCACAATATTGAACACACCGTCCGGCGAGCCCTCTGTTCTGTGGATGGCACGCGCCACCGGGTCGGGAACGTGCCCAGAACCGGTTTGTTTCTCTCTTAGTGTTGTCGTGTTTCTCGTCAATGTGTCGCCGCCGGCGGGGAGAGGTCGCGGACGGAGGAGAACCCTACAAAGAGAGGGAGAAAGAGAGGGAGAGCGGGAGATGGTGAGAGAGACCTGCAGCCTAGCTCGGCCGCCCGCAGGAGCGGAGTCGGTTCTGACTCGTGACTGGAGAGTGGAGATCGTTCTCAGACTGCAGCTGTCCAGTCCCGTCCGTTCTATATTGATTCAATTGGTTAGGCGGACTGGGGCGATTATATAGGCTTCGGCGCCTGACCTCACAAGCTGCCGTCTGCCTCGTCCGTTGGAGGGTCTGAGGTTGACCGGTCAAAATCAGAAGCGAAGTCATCAGACGACGGGCGTGTCCTTCGATCTCCTACAAGCCCTACCGGTCATAGGCAGTTCGAGCCGCCTCCAGTCGATACGTGACCGCTCATGGGAGTCGTGCAGGGCCCGGATTAGTCGCCGTCTGACGAGTAATTGACTCATAGTGCTTTATCTGGCCACACGTGAGTCGTCCGCTGCCGGTCTGGCGCCCACGGTCTACAGGAGAGACCCATACGGCGGCGGAGGCCACCGTTTGGGAGGCTCGTGGATACAGGCTTTTATGGACCGACAGGGAACGCGGCAGCACGACGCCGCGGCCCGGCTCGCGTGGCCGCGCTTATATAAGTTACACGGGCATTGTCTGCCATGAGCGGGCACTGCCGCGGCCCCTTGTCTGTGTAATCCGGTCTGGAATTGATGATGTGGAACCGGCATGATTTAGTTGTCTGGAAAGCAATGGCTGCCGCGCCGGTCATCGCGTGCCCGGCCAGCAACCGAGCCTTGCAACATCAACATCTCTCCCCCACTCACTCTCCTCCCGATCTCGTCTCTCTCTCTCTCTCTCTCTCTCTCTCTCTCTCTCTCTCTCTCTCTCTCTCTCTCTCTCTCTCTCTCTCTCCCTCCCCCTCTCGAACCAGATCAGATACTCGCCATGAACGCAAATCACCGCCGGGGCCGGCTACCCGTTTGCCTTGAGATTCAGTTTGGGAAGGGATGGCTATGTTCCGGTGGATGGCGCTGACCCCCGCTCAGATTCTTTTAGTATTCATCTTGGTGCTGGTCGGGGGCCGTGTTCGTCAAGCCTCCCCTGGCTACTGTGGCTCCGTCGTAACGGTGTTCTTCGGTAGGCCTGGTATGACCCCGACCGGCCGGCGTGGTTCGGAGGAATGTGTCCCTCCCCACCGAGCTGTCAGAGCTCAGGCTGGCGGCTGGCCGGCCGGCCGAGCGGAGCTGGCATCGGGCCAGCGCGGACACCTGAGAGGCTCGGCCAATGTCAGCGGGAGGGGTGCGGGGAGACGCCGAATTCCACCGGCGCGACCGCGGCCGCCACCGCCGGCCATGGGACGTGTCACCGCTTTCCGTTTCGGAGGAATTTGATTAGCATCGCCGGCTTTCTCCTTTTCCGGAACTCAGTGGCGTGGAAAGCGGCTCGGCTGTGTCGCTTTTTGTTTTCTATCGTCGGTAATTTATGGAGGATACTGAGCTTTACAAGCGACCCTCAATTTGTAACGTGGATTTATCTTCTGAAATGGCGCTGCTTTCCGGCTTGTGTGGTGGTGTTTTGCTTTCCGAACATTGGATGCATTCCATCAATTCGGTTTTCCGTGCGACTATTTCTCTGAGAAGGGATGAGGATGAATAAATGTATGAATGGAATGACTTGAGGACGAGACTCGTCCGTTCCAAGGCTGTTCGGCCGTGGACGACATCTGCATATTGATCGGTAGTTCCACGCGTCGGCCGTCTGTGACACATGTCGTGTTTAATGGCGACGGGTCACTGACACCGACGACTACCCGCCGGGGCTGGGGCACACCCTAGCTCTGCGAAACTTATTCCGTCTCTGAAGAATACTGTTAATATTATTCTAAAAAAATGTTAGATTCTTTCTTCTTTGGGTCCGCTACAGAGGTCACAGACTGTCCTGCCAGCGCGCGCACACCAGTCACTGTCTCGGCACTCGACAGGGCCGTCATCAAACGCTCCTCGGCATAAAGCACCGTCCGCATCCGGCTCAGTCTAGTTCTGTCTGGTCCAGTCTATGGATCGTGTTTATTATTTAGCATCGCCTGCAACTTGCTGCGTATTAGGCATGGTACGCGGCTGCTAAGCTATCATGTCTTATGTGCTTGTCAGACTTCTCGGCATTCTTGGAGCTTCTTGACAAACTAATACGCCATTTTCCGCTCTCTTGAATATCGGCAACTAATATTGTACGATGTTGCATTATTCATGGAATGATCCATCACGTGAGGGGACGTATGAGGGAGGGGGCCGCGCTGCCTGCGTGACGATGTCGGAGCCAGTCAGCAGCTGCTCCCCTCCCCCTGCTCCTGATCCGCGGCCTTGGCAGGGTTCCGGGCAGCGACCGGCGGTATTTCGACTGTCGCCCATCGGCTCCGTAGCGACGGTCGTCGGCGCTGTCGTGACCCGTTAGGGGGCGCGGCGTCACCCCGCGGGAGTGGTCGGTGTTCTGTCACCCACCCAGGAGCTGCTCATGGACGTTAGTTCTCCGTGCTGGCGAACGGTTACGACACTGGGTTTGGGTCGCTATGTGGGCGGAGCCGAACTGACCGATCGCATCTCTGGGATCGGACGGCGCCGGGTCTCCCATCCGTCGCGGTGCCCGCAGGAGCCGTCTTCCCCTCTCCTCTTCCAGCTCTCTCTGGCGGAGCTGTGACGTCACTATCCGGACCGCGGGGGCGGTGGGGGTGGGTGGAGGCGGCGCCCCTCTGGGCGGAAGGCCGCTCGTCCGTCACCGCGGGCCGCGCGCCGGCAGTGCCATCGACCCGGCGTCATCCGGCCGCCATCGCCGCCACTGTTCTCTGGAGACATGTGTGGCCCTGACGGCGCCGGCCCGGCCGCTGTGCCCTGATTTAGTCGCCCATGACCGCTGATATAGCGCAGCCCTCACTCAGGACTCGGCCGTTATATGGAGTGGAGCGAGCGGGCGGGCGCGATTCGGCTGCCGCGGTCCGAAATTCGGGACGGGTTTCATAGGCGACTTGGGACGGGCATTGGGGTGAGAGTTGTGAATGCCACTGTCGGAGAATGTTAGAGGATGGCTTGGAAAACCGCCGGAGCTATTCTCTGAATAGGCTACCGGAGGAGAGATCAGAGAAATCTCCGTGGGTACGCCTCTGCACGGTCCTTTTTAGAGCCACCGCTGACGTTCCGCCTGTCCCGTCAAATAGCCACGACGCATCGTTTCGAATGCATTTGTTCATCGCATGCCTTGCTATTTAAATAACGATGCCCACTCGTGTATAATATGATTCTTCATCCTAAACACTGCATACCGACTGCGCTTAAGCAGATGAGTTTTGATATAAAGCCTTTGCTGAATACATAATACTGAAAGTAAGCTCCCTTGGTCTGCCTGAATCTCCGTTTCACGATCCAGTCGCGGCTTAGCCTACATTCATGAACGGGTATGGCCGGTAGGCTCGCCCTTGAATTTGGCCCGCTTTGCCCTTGGTGTGGGCTCTGAGGAGGCGGTATACGGTGAAAGGCGCCGTGGCGTCCGGCCCGGCTTCTTCGCGGAAAGCCTTGGCGGCGCCATGGGTCAGGAGCTGTCACGTGCTCCGGAGTACGGGCTGGAGGGGCACGGGCCGTGCGTCCGTGTCTGTGAGTGGCCCGTGCCCCTGGAAGACGGGGCACGGGACATGGGCCGGTGTCCATGTCGAAGGCTGCTCGACAAGTTTTTTTTTTGCCGGATGGCGATGGCATGTTGCCGGTTGTAGAAAAACAATTCGTTCGTGATGAACATAAACCGATCCTGCTGATCAGTTTACCGGGAGTGACCACAAATTCCTAATTGGGGTGGGGTGGAATTCACCTGTTCGGGTGACGTAAGTGGGCAGCAGGTGAACGGTTCCCGATATAGACCCCGCATTGCATGACTTTCAGTCACGGGACATCAAGGCTACTTTACATGTAGGTAACTAAATGGTGAATCGATTAAATACACTCGGCATAGAACGTCTAGGAGAACTTTATTTCTGGTATGTGTAGGTATTTTATACCAGCTTGCCATTTATGTTTCACGAGCTCAATGCGGAACAAAATTGGTCTGGTGTGCATAGCAACATTTATGTTGCAATGACGGAATGGCATTATGTTGACTTACGGCGCCATAACCATAAATGAATAGTGCTGGTCTAACTGCCTTATGGGTAATGTTGTGCCATTTTTCAATTAGGGGCACCCCTGCACGCATTTCGCCTGTCTACATGCCTTCCAATACCCTCAGCCTCCTGAAACGGAGCTCCACAGTGCACGTTCCACTGCAGTGGAACGGCGTCGCGCGGCGGGCTTGGCGTTTTATGAGGCGCCGTTCGGTCGCCGATGGCTGCGACGTCGGCGCCGGCCGGCCGGCGGGCTGCGCTCTATTCCTGGCCGCACGGCCATGGGTCATTGCCGATGGCGGGCTGATTGTTGGCCGACGCTATACAGACGACCGACACTGTGCAGCCAGCCAGAGCTATATGCTATACAGACGGCCGACACTATACAGACGGCCGGTGCTATACAGACGGCCAAAGCTATATGCTATACAGACGGCCGACACTATATGCTATACAGACGACCGATGCTATACAGACGGCCGACACTCGGCCGGTGCTATACAGACGACCGACACTATACAGACGGCCGACACTATACAGACGACCGACACTATACAGACGACCGACACTATACAGACGACCGTCCGACACTATACAGACGGCCGACACTATACAGACGACCGACACTATTATACAGACGACCGACACTATACATGGACGACCGACACTAGACATGGACGACCGACACTATACAGACGACCGACACTATACATGGACGACCGACACTATACAGACGACCGACACTATACATGGACGACCGACACTATACAGACGGCCGACACTATACAGACGGCCGACACTATACAGACGAGCGACACTATACAGACGAGCGACACTATACAGACGACCGACACTACACAGACGGCCGACACTATATGCTATACAGACGACCGACACTATACAGACGGCCGGTGCTATATGCTATACAGACGGCCGGTGCTATACAGACGGGGGACGGCTGACCGCTTGACGCTATACAGACGGCCAACACGTTATTCTTTATATACATAGACGGCCGACGGTATGCGCTACAGAAAGCCAACGCTATACTGATTCTTTCTCACTATCTGAAGTTTTCCCTCGGTCTGAGAACTGTTTACTGTTCAGTCTTATAGCTTGATGGTCAATGACTATGCATTACTCCCGATCCGTTGCCATGCACGAACTGGTGAACTTTGAAATGTTCTGACCCCACCGTCGTATCTTTCTGTTTCAGGGGGTAAGAAAGTGGGCACCAACCCAAAAATCAACAACCTTCAGCCCGGGTACGAGGCAGCCAAATACGATCTCATCGTAGTTTCTGACAGCTGTATCCGCAGTAAGTACCTACTGTCCCGCCATCTTTTTTAATTTACCCGATTATTTTGCAACTAAACGGGCTTAGACGCCCATTTTTAAAGCCCAATCCGAAGAAACAGCTTGCCGCACAGATCCTAGCCCGACTCTCCCGCTAGACCAATGCCCCTTGGCGCTCACTGCTCACATGATTGGTACGCTCTTATTATTCGTTTTCCTTTGACTCCTTTGAGTGTGATTGGCTTGGCCGCCACATAGAATCGTCATATAGGGTCTGTCGTCCTGGGGATATCCGTCTATTTCTGTCTATAGGTGTCCGCTGTATGGCGCGGTGCCGGAGTAAATGAGCGCTCGGTGCGCTGTCAGCTAGCTGTCCGCTGAGCTATTTTCGCTGCAGTGACTGCCAGTCCGGGTGGCGACAGTGGACTGTGATTCTGTGGTCTGTGAGCGACTGTGATCGATGGCCTGTGACTGTGATTTGCCGTGGGACTCCCCGCTCTATGGCAGGCGGTGTGAGCTAGTCGAAGGTGGGGCAGGTTGGTCACCTTGCTGGGCTGTGTGGAGTTGTGGACTGTGTGGAGTTGCGGACTGTGTGGAGTTGTGGACTGTGTGGAGTGGTGGACTGCGTGGAGCTGTGTGGACTGTGGAGTCGTGAGCTGTGCGGTGGGGTGGCAGTGGTGATGAATAGATGGAGGGGGAGCCGGCAGTGAATATTGAGTAGTTACTGCTGTTGGTTTCGGTGTTGGTAGCGTATGTCTTGGAGGCGGCACTCAGTGATAGACGGCAATTAGGGGTTGGGAGTATGTGTATACAGAAAGGTGTGGTGTTTATTGTGTGGTTAGCTGCGCTGCTTTTGACAGCAGTGCATGACACCAAATCGCGTAAACTAGTCACACCATTCAGTATGTGTTTTGCTCGGGTTTCTGTCTGCTCTGGATGGTCCTCGTCCGTTGGTTTTCCGGTGCATGTGTATTTGCTAGTGTCCTGTTGTCTGGTTGAGAGTGGAGAGACGTCCTCTGGTCATGTGAGTCGATAGGATGGTTCAGGAATAGTTTGGGTGCCCCCTCGGGCTAAGTAGGCTACATTATTACACTCCTGATAAGAAATTCAGCGACAGTAATTGCTTGAAAGTAGGGTAAGCTCAGCGTCGCTTGTATGTTTGCTCAACAATGAGTTGGACTGCATGAAAGATGAATTAATTAGGCCTTGTGTAATGTTACTGAGTGTCCTGGCTACGCACTCCTTACACTTTGAAGTGTTTGTCCTCATATATCAAGTTTAATTAACCATCGTGCCCGACAATTGATGCTTGCGCCACAGTTTATGTAACAGTGGTCCAGTTATTAAACCAAACGGCAAACACATTATATATTTAGCAGTCCCGTTGTTGCAACTTGATTCTGCTCTGCAGTGGAACACACCCCATTCGTTCCCTTCATGGCCGATTAGCTGACATTTGCAGTTTAAATTAATATTGGATTGCAAATGAAGTTGAAATTCGATGAAATATTAGTCAACGATTGCATCTTGCTCTGCATTGCTACCAACAGCCATGTGACTCGTGACGAATTCACTGTCGTTCCCTCGCCCCCTCCTCGCCTCCGCTCCTAACCACAGCCGGTCTGACACCCCCCCCCCCCCTTCACCGCCAGTGAAAGAAGACACGCTGATGGACATGGTGCACAACATGACGGCCCGTGTCGGACTGGTGCATCAGATGCCGTTCACCTGTGACCGGCCCGGCTTCGTCTCCGTGCTGGAAAAGGTGGGTGCGATCCTCCCGGTCCTCAGTCGTCGCTAACAGCCCAGAACAGTCGCGCTGCGCTAGTGAAGGACAGGGGACGGCGTAGGACGGCGCTCTTTGAAGTGGGAGGGAGGAGGGTGGGGATGGCTGCAGCCGAGTGCAGTTCGGTGCAGACTTCTTGCGAGTAGTTGGCAAGTGGGTGCGATGTGCGGGGCTGCACGCTGAGTACCAGATTGCAGCGCCCTGCGGTCGGGGGTGATTGAGGTTCATGACACGTGATTGTGTTGCTAGCGCGTGAAATGGCGACAGTGATTCATGGTGGTTCATAAAGCTTGAATAGCCATGACCGTTCGGTGACATTGACTGCTATTGCTCGCTCAGTGTCTCCAGTCAATGTGTTCTAATACTTCAATGTTGAATGACACAAGGCCTTCCAACGCTCAACAAGACCCATAGCTCCAACACTTCAGTACCTGTCCTCGCTAAGAATAACATGTCAATCACAGACCCTGCTTAGTCTGACGTTGCTATATCGTCGTGACTCTGACCCACCCTCCCCACCTGGACTGACAGGTGTATTTCGGCACGGCGCACGCACGGATCTACATGTGCGCCTCTCTGCTGGGCATCAACTGCGCCACGGGCATGTCGGCGCTGATGCGGAAGGGCCCGCTGGACGAGGCCGGCGGGCTGCGCGCGTTCGGATGCTACCTGGCCGAGGACTACTTCTTCGCGCAGACGTTCCTGAACCGCGGCTACCAGCTGGCCGTGGCCAGCACACCGGCCTGCCAGAGCGCCGACACCGGGGATGTGATCGGCTTCCAGAAACGGCTCATTAGGTGAGGCGCGCGACACGAACCGGGGAGGGGTTAGGAGAAGTGCCGCCTGCCCGGCTGCGGCGCGTTATTGGACGGAGCCGAAAGGCGTCGTCGGACGGTAAAGCGCGGAGCGAACCGCCAGACGACGTCTGACTACCAATAGGGACGGCGCGGAAATGAGTTCAATATTTCGCCGGGCGGTGTGTTATGTAAACTGTTTACCGAACGCTGTCCGGGAGTATCGCGCTCGGGGTGCTCCGAGAGACGCGAGAGAACCTCTCTGCCGTCGGATGGGTTTGTTTGCCGCCCCTCGGAGTTTACCGCCCGGCCAGCCCCCGGGCGGTGTTTTCGAGTGATTTACTCCCCTGAGGCGTGTGGCCTTGGCTGTGAATTTGGCCTCTGAGTGGCTGGGTGGTAGGCTTTCCCCGAGGCCAGAGCTACATTGTGTCCCATAATGAGCCTCTGCCAGGGAAGATGAACAAGCAACCTTGGTGTCTGTCCTGCGAGAATGAGCGGCTTGTCATCAAACCATCTGGCGAGCCCTGCCGTCTGGTCTCCTGAACCAGAGACGGCTCGGCGCCGGTGGGTGACCCAGTACCTACATCATATGCGTCAAGTCATGTTACGCTGTCATGTAACTGACATGACGTAGTCCGGCCAGGAACGAGTGGTATGTTCCGCAGTCCGCACTCACTCGGTGCTGTCGCAATTATAAATGTTCCGCAAACCGGGTGGCCGGTTTGTTTGAGCGGTGCCGAGCCTCTGTGTTTGTCGGACGTGTGCAAGCCAGAAGCGCCGTCTCAGATGAACTGGACAGTGCAACTCTGGACAATGCTACCAGGACTGGACCTGTATGGATCGGACCTAGGAGCTCTGGCGGCGGCAGTGGGAGCAGCGGCGGTGGCTGTATCTCCCCTCAGGGACCGTAATCGGATCAACACTACAGCTGGTCGCTAAACTACGCCTTACCTACTTTCCGCTGTCATTACAAGTGGTTACGGGTTTACGGAAGTCTTCTGCTAGTCTTCTGATAATAATGCAGGTGGTAGCTCTGAATGACCGGCCGCCATTGCCACCTTCTTCCGTGTCTTCCTAGTCCGCCTTCCCTCCCCACATCCGCCTTCCCTCCCCACATCCGCCGTCGTGTTGTTATTTCAGCAACACCGCCGGCAATCTCTGGGCGACTCGGGGGAAAAGCGACGCCGTGTTTTTGCGCTGCCTGCGGCTGTCCCCCGAGTGGACATCCCTGCCGCGTCGGATGACCGGCGTCCGAGCGACCCGCGTGCGTCCGACTGCCGGTGGTGGCACCTCGGATCGATGGTCTCGGCTGGCCGGTGGTGAACAGGAGGCGGGGGGGGGGGGGGGGGTTACCTGATGGTTGATTGGACGAGCTGTTAAATGATACGCGTGTATTCTGAGAGCTTGACAAGGCTCTGAACCAGTTTGTAACAAGATACACGGTCGCCAAAGGGTTGTTATGGCTTAGGTTTGTTCATAAATGGAAGCTACTTTTAGTTGTTGCCAGACACGAAAGAAGCTGCGTTGATTTTATAACGATGTTTTATATTATGCTGGTAAATTCCTGCGTTGGATGCCTTAGGTTGAACTGAATCGTAGTGTATGGGTGAGTTATTGATCTACGGCCAAAGAGTGCGATGAACGGGGAATGGGTAACCGCTGTCCAGGCCGAATCATCATCGCAGCCAAAGTGCTCGCTCGATACGGTCTGAACTGATTGACCACGTAGGATCAACTTATTCACCGGCCGAGTAATCGTATCGCTGTTCTTTGTGCTGTGTAATCAGCACCCTGTTGGAGTATTTGGTAACCTAGTTCTAACAGGCGGACTGTTTGCTGTGTGCGCCATCAGCATTGTGCAACTGCAAATGCAATTAAGCCCAGAGTTCCGCTTGCATGTCGACATTGCCAGATCCGCCTTCTTGAAGCGGTGAACTTATCTCGAGTAATGCAGGCGACCGTTGACTTTGTTCTGTATCAACAAACTTAAAGGCAGTACTTGCAAGCCGGTTCTGGGTCATTTTATGCCGTTGCGTAGTACGTCATGTGACCAGGCTGAAGCCTGTTGGTTAATATGTGCTGCCCAGCTGTGATGCGTAACAGAACGAGAGCGACTAGGTTCAGTGACTTCCAATATCTTCCCTAATTGTTCAAATAGCTTATGCAATTCAATGATCGTGTCATCAAGCGTGATTCATGAGTGTCATGACTGGCACTAAGCGTATTGAAGCACGATTGCCAATGCTGCGCAATTGCGCCTAATCATTAGTTACGCGTCGTCTGGGTGCCTCACAGGGCACTCACTCATGTGATGATGCTCCCCTGCTCCCCGGTTGCCTTGTCCCACCAAATACCCATGCCTTTCCTCATGCCCCCCCCCCCCCTGCACCCCGCTAGTGCAATGTCCCGGCAGTGTAGCCCCGTTTGACCCGTTGTGACCCCCAAGACCCTGTGTGACCCGACTACCCCTTCTGTCGTCAGGTGTGCCCCCTATGACCCTGTTTGACCCCGACTACCCCTTCTGTCGTCAGGTGGGCCAAACTGCGGATCGCCATGGTTCCGTTCACGATCCTCATGGAGCCAGTGACCGAGTGCCTGCTGCTCGGAGCGCTGGGCGCCCTGGCCGCCCGCTGCCTGCTCCAGGTGGATCTGATTGTCTTCTACCTGCTGCACGTGCTCTTCTGGTTCTTACTCGACTGGCTGATGCTCAGCGTGGTCCAGGTGAGGGGGAGGGGGTAGAGGGGTAGAGGGGGATGCACCCGGCACCGTGCCGCAGTGCGCCAGCCATCGTGACCCGTCAGTGCCCGGGGCTATCGACCATGCGGCCGCCCGCCCGTCCGACCGACCGACCCTGCGAGCGGGGAAATGAGCACGGTTACCCATGGACCGAACGGCCGACGGACATGCAGACATGAATATTAGACGCTGGGAAAGAGACTGATGGGACGGGCTGGACAGCGACAGCGGCTGCCCGGGAACGGACTCGCTGGGACGTGACGTGCGCGGCCGCGAGGGGTCTGGATGAGCCTACATGGACAATTGCACAATGAGCAATGAACGTGACTCGTGCGGAATTAAATTAGAGACCGACATTTGCACATCCTGTCTTAAAAGCTGAGGCCTCTTGCACCAAGGTAAGGATATCCGTCGGACCTTACTTAAACTGGTAGAAGCGTGAATGCGGGCAAGATGGGAACCGGAAACAGCGCCATTAGACTTAACAGTGCCATTAGACTTACCAATTTTCCATGCGTGTTACTTTGAGTTTTAAAACAGGCACCGTCTTAACCCCAAGACTACTATGTGCCCAGTTGCTAAGAAAAGTCGCACAGCCTACGCATCGCGGATGTTTGACCGCTCACACTCGTAAGTGACGTCACAGAGCCGTGTTCCGCCGCCCGGTCCGTGTGTATTACTTGTGTGTGTCTGGTCGTATCAGCCGGCTGCCGGTCCGACATCCGGTATCCGGCCGGAGTCTGTAGGCCGTCCGCTAAACTACGACCGGAACGATCAACGGCCATTGGCCACACAGGAGCTGGACGCTGGGGTAGGATTGGGTGGGTGGAAAGAATATGACCGGTGCGCTAGGCTCAGGTCAGTAGAGATGGCTGCTGCTATCCGGGTAGCGCGGCTGCAGCATATTGATCGCAAGGCGCCAGCTGTAGGGAGATTGAGTTCAGAAGACGCTGCTCTTTTTTAGATTCAGTGGCAGTCGCGAATGCGTTGACGCCGGCAAGCAGACCTACGGACGTTTAGACGGACACATACGTTTGGATGACTGAACGCATTTCTGAAAACACAAACATTGTACCCGATCGCTTGCTAGCTTTATCGGATTTGCACTTGGTTGCTTGCTATTCAAGAAACTATTCGGAAGAACTTATTCAGAGATATTCCATTTCGGACTAAGTATGTGCATCGGCGCATTCAATTCGAAACTGCGTGCTCTGTTTCCCAGCCGAATGTCGTTGATAATGATTCTGCCACTGACTGTATCTCTCTCTGCTCCATTTCAGAACACCTCCCTCCGATTAGTGGTCGCTCTGCCGCTGACTGGTATCTCTCTGCTCCGTTTCAGAACACCTCGCTGCCGTTCAATAAGTTCGAGTTTGTGGTGGCCTGGCTGCTGCGCGAGGCGTACGCACCTATCCTGTTTCTGCGCGCTATCTGGGACCCGGTGATCCGGTGGCGTCACGGTGTGTTCAAGCTGCGCTGGGGCGGCGTGGCCGAGGAGGTGCCGGCGCCAGTGCCGCCTGCCGACGACGCCGTCAAAGTCAAGTTATAACGCCGGAGCACAGGTGGCGCTGGTGTGGCGCCCTTACTCAGCCTGCCGCGGCGCTGCGCGCTGCCGCATGCTCACGTGATACGGTGTGTCTAGTCAGTTGTGGTCGAACTCGCGGTGTGTGCCGGCCGGCCCGGCGCGCCCGGGACTGGTGGGGAGCGCTCCCCGCGGGCGGCCGGGCCGGGCGCTGGCCGTACCTCCCAGGCCGCCGGCCGGCTCATCAGTATTACCAGCCAGCGCCGGCTGGGCCTCGGACTTCCACGGCCGCCGCGCCGCGCCGCTCGGTACCGGCGGGACGGACGGAGTACCGCCGGGACGGCCGGCCGAGCGCCGACCGGCCGCCCGCGTGATTCGTGACTCGGTGTGTGCAGCACGTGACGTGCGTCACGGCACAGTGCAGTAGTGAGAGCCGACAATCCGTGCGGGCGGCGCCGCTCGCTCGCCGCCGCCGCTGCCATCGTTCGAGGCATTCCGTTGTCGCTGCCGCCGCTGCCCGGGGCGCTGGGCTCCAGTCATTCATTCCTCAGTGGTTGGCGCTCTCCAGACAGCCGGTCAGTCCCGCCAGAGTCTGTCCCTTCCAGCCAGTCCCCCCCCCCCCCCAATGACAGCCAGTCATCCCCCCCCCCCGGAGCGACAGTCGTCCCCCTCCGCTGAATGACCAACCCGGCTCTCATGGTTCACCGCGACTGGACTCCGACTGCCGCCCGCGGACTGGCGACCGGCTGTCTCCCCCTCCCAGTGATGTTTCTGAGGGCCCACACCGGCCTCAGTGGGCTGCCGGGCCCGCGCGTGCATTGTTTTACTACTGTGAATACAGTGTCTTCAAAAGACGGGTATGTGTCATGACTCATGGGTACGATATGAACGGCGCTCTCATAAGGCAGAAGAGGAGTCGTTGGTTGAAGGTGGATCCTCAAGACGACAGACTTGTGTAAACCCGATTTAGACGGTTACTTTCGATACATGAACAAGTCCATGCTTACCACGCTTTGGTATTTAAACATCGATCCCAAATCATTTGAAAATGCGCATTTACTTAACCCGTTTAGCTCGGGACTGGGTCACTTTCGAAAGAGAGCGAAGATGCAAAGACGGGCGCGTGCTGCAACGATATCCCTAAAATCAGACTCATACTGATTACAAAAGTTTAGTTTAGTTTATTCCATCAATCATTCACAGGCACACACTCAATGACGAATTAAGTCATAATATAAAACAACACAGGAGCTCCTAACGAGTCACAGGAGCTCCTAACGAGTCTATCGTGGCTGATGCGGTAAGACAAACGCCGGGTTTCCTCAAAAGTGGGGCGTGTATTGGTCCGATATAGACATTGGACAGACAGCTGTGATCAGTCAGTTCAGTTGCCGGATGACTCGGGTCGGACCGTCCAGCTCACAGGCCGGTCGGCCGCCCGGCCGTGGCTCCCTCCCCAGGCCCGCAGAACCGGCGGGACCCCGGCCGGTGACCGCCATCACGCCGCACTCCGTGGGGAGGCGCGGCTGCCGCGCGGCCCTGGCGCGGAGCGCAGACCGACCAGTCGCGCGCAGGACTCTCGGACGCGCCGAGTCCACCCGCCAAACATGCATCTCAGCTGAAGTGCGAGGGGACTACAGAGACAAGTCTTTCTCTTGTTCCGATGCACTTCAGCTGAGATGCATGCTCAGCGCGTGGGCTCGGAGTGTCCGGCGTCCGGAGCGCTACTGACCGGATCTGCGCGCCACACCCGGGCCATGCGGCGACCGCGCCTCCCCACGGAGCCAGGCGGGACCGCGGACCGGCCGGAGGACCGCCCGGACCACCAGCCGCGGACCAGGCGGTACAGCCGCCCCACCGGCCTGCAACACAAGACGCTACAGCGAGACGAACGAAGAACCGCGCGCTCGGTCGGATATACAGATGTTGACGGAAAGCACGTAGGGGAAATACGGTGCGAGAGCAGCTGTTGGAGATTATTGCGCCCTCCTGCGGGGCTGCTGCCTGGACAGCTGCGGTGGGCACGCGCGCGCTCACTGGAAGCTCTGACCGGCCAGCAGCGGCAGGGCTGCGCTGGAGCCACATGTCACACACACGCCGCGCGAGCCGCCCCGTGGAAAAATACCGTATAAAACTCTGGTCGGTCGGTGAGGGCTGGTCCCGGGGCCGGCGCGGTGCCGATTTGTACACACTCCACAGCCGGCTGCCGCCGCGGACGGCGCCACATCCGTTCCACACGCGCGCGCGCGCGCGCGCGCGACCTATTGCCTCCGTTGCGATAATCTCAGGGGGTGCGGCGGGGCGCGGGCGCTGCCCGACACAGCCGCCACTACGCACAGACACCGACGCTATAACATGCAGCAGCTAAACATGCACAGGCTAGCTGGAATACGCCGGCGCCCGCTAGCCGAGCGCCGCTACAGGGTTCAGTGTTCACCACTGACTACGGTCATGTATATAGGTATGTCTGCCGCTCGTCAATACGCACCGCAACTGCAATACGCACCGCCCACCTGACATGGTCACAATGACGCCCACACACACAAACAAACACGCTGTATAACACACTACACAGGTTCAGGGACACGGTCAACTACGGGGCACCGCCGGCGTCCGCCGACGTCCCTGCTATCTCTCAAACTGTATACATTATCAGCACCAACTCTCACTCTCCTCATGACAGAGCACAATGTACGTAACAAAACGGCACACTCGCGTTCATATCCAAACGCGGTCCGTACAAAACGAACATATTCGCATACACATGTCCGGTTATTACGCGGAAAAATTTACTCAATCACTCAGCCACTCAACGCATCGCGCTCTAGCGCGACGAGAGAGGAACCAGGCAACCTGCTCTCACCCTTGTCGGGGCGACATCCCATCCTAATTCCCCAAGAAAAGGCCAGCTTGGCGACAATTTAGGAGAGATTACAATAACCCAGCTATAAAAGTTGAAAGTTCATTCATTCAACACAAAAAATCACAACAGTAATACAAATCACGTAGCACACGATCAAGTAGCACGCGATACTACGGCCAAACAAGAATCCCTTGGTCCAAGTTTCGGTTATCGTCAGACGCACGAGTATTCACACGTAACTGAAAGAGCAGAGACACACACCCTCGACCTACGCAGATCGTCACGTGAACGGCCTGTGACGGCCCGTTACGCTGCCGTCACCACCTGTACCCTGGCGCCGAGCTGCTGGTCCCCCTCCCTCCCCGCCCCCGTAAATGCTGACCGGTCAGGTCACCTGCCTGACCTCAGTCTGTCCGCTGACCGTCAATGGTCCTTATTCGGCCCTCAGCGGTCCCCACTCCACCGCCAGCACTGCGGCGGGTCTCACTCACTCACTCTCCACACACCTCATGCTATCATCCGCAGACCTTTCTCCTTTCAATGTCTGTCCGAGAGCCCTTGACTCCCCATCCTGTCACTGTTTAGCCGCACAGGCTGCCAAGCAGCACCCAGAATACGCCCGGCTCGGCCAGGCCCTTCTCCAGCGGTTCGGGGTCGTGTTCAGAGCCGCGCCGGCGGCGCCACCAGTGCTGCTTGGCCGGCCGGCGGGCCGTGGCCGGCAGCACCGAGGCGCGCACGGTCGGCCCGTCCGGGCTATCCAGCAGCGGCTCAGCCTCGGTCTCGATACGGTTCAGCGATGACTGGCTGAGGTACTTGCGCGGCGACGAGGCGCTGCGGCGCACGGTGGCGTAGTCGGGCGACTCGGAGCGGCCCGACGACTCGGCTGTGGGAAAGGGGAGAGGGCGGTCAGAAAAGGGACCGTGGCCTATTGGGACACCTGAAGAGCATGTCGAACATGGGTGGAGAGCGAAGGGTGACAGAGAAATCCTAGACTCAGGAACAACTGACACATACTGGGAATATATTACACAAACAATGCAACAAGCATGAAACATGCGTCGACAACAGGCTCACAGAGAATCAAATAATTCAACTTCAGCTAAACCCGACAGATGAGCGCGACACGGCCGCAACGGCTCTCTCTGTACCGGAGGGTTGGTAGAGGGCTGGAGAGGGCGCTGAGAATCAGAGAGGGCCACCGAGCGACACAGGCAGCGCCGGAGGACGCCGTGCGGTGGCGCCATCTGTCCTATCGCGCACTAGAGGGCCACAGAACGACACAGGCAGCGCCGGAGGACGCCGCCCGGTGGCGCCATCTGTCCTAGACCTCCTTATCGCCGCGGTTAGCAGCGTCGTGGAAAAACACCGGTCCGAACCGGTCAGCAGCGGGGGCGGGGGCGGAGCTGACGACGCCAGCCGCGGCTCAAATACCGGCGTCTGCAGGATCCCATAAACTCAGAATTCAGACCAAACTGTAAATAACCCGATAGGCTGACCGTTTTGCGGCCCAGTTTTTGCACGTCCCACGTCAGCCGGCAAAAACAGCCCACTTTCTTCGCAGGTACCGGGGTTGGGCGCAAAAACTGTCGGTAACAAATAGTGCCGGCGGATTGTGAGCAGACTTTCGCGCACTCCCCCCGTAAACACCAGCGTGTGGCCTGTCACAGACTCCCCGGGGCGCGGAGGACGGAGAGCGGGCGACAGGGGCGCAAAAAGAACGGCATGGTTGGCGTCAGGACGCAGGGGAGTGCATGGAGCGAAACGGCATCCGCCGTCGGACACTTCAATCCTCTTTGAGACGAGAGGAAGAGATCAAAGCAATCGTCTTTACTGGGACTTGTGTGTTGAACCAAGGTATTAAACTTTGATTTGTCTGACTAGGTCATGCGGGCTCGGGCGTGAGCTCTCAGACAATGGCGATGGAACCAGCCCAATCAATTTTGATTTGCCTAACCTGAAGTAATTTATTACACTACGCCATAATATTGCATGCGGGTTTGGGCGTGAACACTTCACAGTACCATGTATCAGCTAAACTGACAGTATTCGGCAACACCGACATCAATGCAATGCCAGTAATAAAACATTGCAAATACGACACTCAGACCAAACCGCTAAGCACACGTACCGTCAGCGAAGCGCAGGCTGGCCAGGCTGAAGCTGAGCGGGTGGAACTCGTCGCCTCCATCGTCAGGCACCTCGGGGCACGAGTCGGCGTCGCCGTCGCCGGCGTCGGTCCGCTCGTCGCCGTCGGCGGCGGCGGGCTCCAGGTCGGCCGAGTGCAGCACCTCGGCGTGCACGAGCTGGCGGGTCAGCAGCGGCTCGGCGCCGGCCACACTCGAGGCCACGCTCACAGTGCGAGCCACCAGCGGCGCCGGGGCCGGAGCGTCGCAGCCACCCGTCGCCGCGTCGGCACCGCCGCCCGGCAGAAAGTCGCGCTGGTACGCCTCGGCAAAGTCGAGAATCTGGATGCAGCGCTTGCGCGCGCGGTCGCGGATGTCCTGGGGCTCGCGCTCGTCTGTGGAGAGGAGGGTTCGGTCAATAACAGAGACAGGCTATCAAGTTTGTGTAACGATTAGCAATGTGATACGACTGTCCACCTGATACGATATGTACTGATGTTTTTCCAAACCTTTCTGCAGAGACGGACGTTAGTCGAGGTAAGCCAGATCGAGACACATCATTAAAGTGTATCGCAACGCGACCGGTTGGCCGTGTCAATCTCTGATCAGCTCTGCACGGGTAATTAATAGCCGCCCGGCGAGCTGAGGCCGGCCGGCTGTCAGTGATAGTGCTGAGCGGCGCCGGGCCGGTCAGGCCGCGCCCAGAGAAACGGTGCCAGTCCGACTCGCCGCGTCAGCGCGCGCTGCCTTTGTGTTCCTCCCGGCGGCGGCACCAATAGCCACAGCAGCACGAGTCTCATAAACACTGACCGGTCGGCCGGCCGGGACTGACTGAATCGTGAGCATGCAAAACAGGCCCGGGGCGGTCTGTGCAGCCGAGAGGTCGGCCCACCCCTCTCGACCGAGCCGCCGCCCTGAACGTGACCGATTAACATACAAAGCAGATAATCTCGGGGAAAATGGATTCATCCCGGCCGCACCCCAGGTTGCAGCCACTCTGCCCGTGCCGCGGCCGCGGGCGAACCTTCGCTAGTCGCGGCGAAAACCGCCAGCACCACGCCGCATTATCATACAGGCGGAGTGCCAAAATTACAGCCCCGCCGTAAAAAACGTGGGGAATAGCTGCGGGGCGTCCTTGAAAGTCGCTGCGGCATACCGGAGTCGCATGCATCATCACAAACAGGCATGGGTGACCCTAAGGCAGGCCTACCAACCATCACAAACAAGCATGGACAAACGTGTCTAGTGTCTACCAGAGGTTGAGTAGCTTCAGTAGCGTGAGTCGGCTGAGGTGCGTGCCCTGGGCGGTGTCGGCAGCCGGTCTATCTGAGGTGCCACCGGTGGCGCTATCTCGAGTATCGGGATCGGCGCCCGTCTGTCACGAACGACTCTCATGCACACACCCAGAGGTCACCGGTTCAAACCAGATAAACGGGGAAGGGTCATTGGGGTCCATAGGCGGCGAAAGGGTCAACGGAGTGGTAGGTAGGCGAGAGAAAGGGTCGTGGAGTGGTTGGAATGTAGCAAGGTGTGTGGAAGGGCTGATGATTGTTAATATGCATTAAGGTGGAGCGACCGGAAAATGACTGGGAAAGGGTAGCCGCGGAGTCGTGGATGGAAAATTAGAAATGAAGGGTAGATCGGCAAGGGTAATCAGAGGCAGATAAGCGGAACAGTTCTCCAGTAACGGCCGGAATGGTGTCTGGTACTGACTGGATAATTCCGAGGGCGGGTTAGTCCGGTTAGTCTGTTTTTCTCCTGCACTGGTGCAGGAACCAACTGTTTATTTTCTTCCGCCGCTGATGCAGAATCTTGAGTAATCGTGCTTCTTTCATCGCCAGCTGCGGGGTAACGAATACCCATCTTTCGTATCAACTCGCTCCAGTAACGTCGCAATGCGACTGTCTGAAGAGTGAAGACTGTCTGAGGCGTCACCGATCATGACGGCGCAACACCCCACCGCCTCGAGGCCGTGCCTATCCTTCAATGACGTCATCCATGAACATCGCCCTCTGATGACGTCACCAGTGGGGTCACTGGGTCCGCCGCCGTCGCCCACTCGGCCCCTTAGCATCAGTCGCAGTGGAGCTGACTGACATACCGGGAAAGACCATCTAGACCGACAAGCCGTGACAGCACGCCACCGCATCCCGGGTGAGGGCAGCGGCTCGATCACAGGACCCACGCGATCACTGAGGGACCCATCCTCCACAGCGGGTTCGACAGCGTGAAAGTAGGGGCTTGAGACACCACAGGGGCGCACACAGGTAAAGGCGACCTCTCACCTTCCAGCGGAAACTCGATCTACAAACAGGAACACCGCCAGCGGCGCCCCCAGGAAAAGATGCCGACTCTACGATAGTGCCGGGCGCAGATATACAAACAGCCGTGTATGCAGCACACCCTGGACATCCGGTCACACTGGGCTGACTTTTCGTGAGCCGCTTATTCCTGCCCGCAGACCTTGGCGAGTGGTGGAGTAGCCGTGCCGGGGAACGGACAGGGTGCCCTTGGCATTCCCTTCACGGCATGCAACGGAGGTGCAAGGTTTGTCATTAATGGCCCAATAGCAGCTCCATGCCCGAGCAAGGGGTCTGATGATTTTGTTAGCGTGCATTATAGCTTAGTTCTAAATAACAACAATCACCATACTCAAATGCCTGCACTTTTACACAGTCAGCCTCTTTAAAAAATGCTGAATAAGCCAAATACGAAATACGGAGTTCCGACGGAATATGCCATTGCTCATACTACCACGTATACGCCTGAGGTAGTGCGAACTCCCGGCATGCTCGTAATGAGGTAAAGCGATATTGCATCTCTAGCTCATATGTCCCCGACGGCCGATTACTGGCACTCCCTTAGCTTTACCCGAACATTCTGCAATGCCTGCCCACGGAACCGGGGGCGTACTGCGCCACTCCACTGGGACTGGCTCGGTCCGCGGCCGTCCCTCGCCTCTGAGAACTCACAGCTGCCCGAGACAGTTGCTGTGTGTATAGTACAGAGTCTAGCTCAAACCCAGCTGTGACTAGTACAGGAAGCTACACTCTGAGACTAGGCTGAACACTAGAAAAGACTAGTTCGGTCCGCGGCCGTCCCTCGCCTCTGAGAATCAACAGCTGCCAGCAACAGTTCCTGTATAGTCCCAAGTCCATCTCCAACCCAGCTGTAGCCTTAGGTAGCTTAGGCAGGTAGCTACATTTACACGACGGACTACGTTTCCGTAGACCATTTCTACCCAGTCACCTTGACGGCCCCTCGCTCGGCGGCGGCCAGCAGGGGTCGCTGGGATTTCCAGACGCTCGTTATGAGGACTTCAATCACCCGGCACGGGTTCTACAGGGTGATTTTTTTTAACTGTTAAAAAGTAAACGTCAATGGTGGTCCCTAAATAGAAAAATCGCGTGCAAAAAAGCAATGCACGTGATAGATAAATCTGGGACATTTTGTATGGTGTCATCATTTGTCCCTTTTAACCGACGGCCTCGGCCCCAATGGAGCCTGAAAATGTCCCACCAATCGGGCACGCATGGTCCACTACCGTTCAGTAAGGAATGACACAAAACGATGATTTTGAAGCATTGAGCCAGTTCGAAGCATACGATGATCAAGGAGATACCTCAGAAAGACGTTAAATAACGCATGAACAAGCTTGTAGTCATAAATAGCCTTCAAACGGTCCATCTGGCGTATGTGCAGCGTTTGAAGAATCAGTCTTCAGGGAGAAAGAAAAACAGCGAATCAGACACCACCAGGTCCGCCAATATCAAAATCCTCGACCTGCCCTCCCTAAACTTCTAGTTTTTGGACCTAGCTATGGCAGATATAACAAGAAAACAGTGGAAATATCTGGCAGAGCTGAAAATGGGCGATAGGAGCCTTTTCAGTCCGCCAAATGAGTATGGGAGTCCATAGTGCTGTTCAACACGTGCTCAGGCGGGCTGATTCGTGTCGGTGAGAGAGGGGGTAACTTCAAGCACAAGTAAAATACACGATGGACGTTCCTTCACATCGTGTCTGCATGAAATCAAAATGTCCCAGAATGCTCGTCATCTTGGCATATAATTTTGCCAGATATATTTGCATTTTAACCCCACTAGACTCCATTACTTTTTAACAAGTAAAAAAAATCACCCTGTATTTAGATCACGTCCATACACCACGACCCAGGTATATCCCCGGCTCCCAGCAGTGTTTGTGATGCACACAGGGCGGAAATCCCATCGCGGAAGGCAGCCTTGGTGGTCGGCATTCTACAGCCGTCTCCTATAATTCAGTCATCAATTATGGATTCCAATCAGAGACTGAGACTCCATATACTAAGCGTCCCTGGCCAAACCCATTATCCAGCTCCATCTTACCCATCTCTAGGTCCCGTTCCCCACCCTTTTGCTCACCTTTGATGATCTGCAGTAGCTGTTCGACCTGCTCGGCGCAGGCGTCCAGAAACTGCCGTCTCGAGCGCTGCTGGTGGCTGCGCGGCTCGTATACGGTCGAATAGGTCGGCTCCTCTGAGAAAGGGACACACACGGGGACAGTCAGTGTCGAGGAAAGTAGGCTATAGCAGTAGGAACCAATGAATAATTACATACCATTCCTGTTTAGCGGAGATGCCAGGAATGACAGTCTGATGGGATCACAAGAACAACAAATAATACAGCAAAGTAGGACACAGGAAGGGGTCCTATATGAGCACCACATCAGACATGCACCCCGTACCAAGCCAGCACCGACACAGCCGAACAGGTCAACGGGTAAGATGACCTTTTGGCCGAGACACGCCACCCAGGCGACCAAATATACAAATACCCAGCCCGATCGGAGGACATCACACGCCAGTCTGACGGCAATGGTGACCTCAGCTCCGAGTTTGGGGTACGGATAAACAGACAACCGTTCCATGGATACCTGCCCTGGATAGTCCAGGGCCATTAGATGAGAAAGGCGACCAGTCTATGAAACACTCCACACCACTCGCCTCATCACGCCAGATGGTTGTCCCGGGCCAGCCCCAGCCCCGGCATACAGAATCGTGAGCTCCAGATCATGACTCCGAGGCACGAATTTCGGCGCCATCGCCGGTGCTAGGCGTGGCAGAGCTCGGCTCAGCTCACCACGGCCACACGAAGTCGCACGTCTCCGTACGCCTGATTCATTGTCAGAGTGGACCGCCCCTGCCAGGATGCACCATTGTATGCAGCGACTGCACAGTGGACAACGACAAGTTGACAGCCAGTGAAGGTACCCACCAGGACTGGCAACCGATGGCGGACGCGTGATTGGGCCGATAGCGCTTCTACGCTTCCGCCCTGCGTCCTACACACGCACATATACACAGGGCGGTGACGAGGAACCGTGTCGCTCGCTCTGCACACAGCCTCTATCAACAGCGGCGCCCGCATACTCACGGCGAGGGCGTGCGTGAGCGAGCGGCCTGCGACACCCCACGAGGACACAAACACACGGAGACACTGACGGAGACGGAGCGATTGGACAGCAGAAAAAGGGCGGAGACGGAGTGGCTGGACGAGAGACAGTGATGAGACGCACCTCAACTCCGGTGGCAGTGGGCGGCCAGAGACACAAAAGCACGCGCACGCACACGCACACACAGACGCCGGTCTGCCCACGCGGCCCCGCCGGGGCGTCTCCAACTGCGCAGCACAGAAGCACAAACACGGCTCGGCAGATCGGCCCGAATCAGTGGCAATCCGCGCCAAGGCTGCTGTCTTGACTCGCCAACCAGCTGGAGTGGAGAGCTGAGAGGGCTGGCCCTTGTCCTCGTCAACACAGCGACGGACTCGCTGCGCCAACAGTGCAGTAATCTGAGCCACTGCACGGCGGATCAGTGCGGCCCGGCCATTGGCGAGCGACCTCCACGGATATTTACAGAGAACAAATCACAATCTGTACTGGTCAGCCGGGATGGGTCCCCATCATCGACAACCAGCACAATGAGTTACAAGGCGAGTCCAAGAACCACCGAACGATTTCGCAGCATTTTGGCCGGCCTGACAGAGAGGGTTGGATTTATCTATATCAGTCTTCCTACTTTACACAGCGATGAGTCTCAATCAACAGTTGACGCACCAAGCCATATGACAGCTTGCTGATTCACAAGCCGCCCTGGAGTGATACACAGTGTACACATGACATCAGGCCCATGGAATACTGTTTCCGGACAGCTACTAAAGCGCTGTTTCCGGGCAGTAACAGGATGAATCGGCAGCTTCGTAAGAGACATTTCCGCTGCCGCAGCCAAGTCTGGCGCCCAGAGCCGCACACAGCTCCGCTATCGGAACACGTAGACAGACAACACATCCGCCGCCATTTCACAGTACCGAGCCGAGACTAACAAGCCTGAATTCGTCTGTAATCGACAACTACCACAAAAAAGCATGCATTCCCGTACCCGTCCAATCGCTCCATGAGCAACAGCAGAAGGAACTCACGACACACTAACAGTTGACATACAAAACTATACATAACCAAGCGACATTATCATCCTCGGAAAAGAGCGAAGGACAATCTTTCCATTTGCATCGCTTTGTGACGGTAGCTGCGTGACAGTCAGACCCAGCCCAGCCCAGTTTGTTCCGCCAGCACGCCGCCCCCACTCCGTAGTACGGAGCCGGAAGTCAGTACGCGGCGCCAGTGCCGGTGTCGGCGCGTGGACTATTGTTGGCACCGCGTGGCCCGGGACCGGCGGGGCGACATCCGGTCTGCGCGAGTCGGCGGGCGGCGCACTGGGACTGCTGGCGTACAGCCAGCACTGCCGGTGCCGGAGCACTCACATCCGACACCAATGACCGGCCCGGCGGCGACGGACAGCGGTCCAAGTCACTCCAGAGACGCTGAGGACCGCTGGCGCCAGGTGAGGCCCACTCGCACCTCACGGGCCCGAAATACCTCGGTGCTGTAACTTCCGGCAGCCGTCCAAAGCTCGGATACGCGTGTAATAGACACACGGAGTTGCGTGTAAACACCGTGAAACAGCACTGAGCTAATCCAGCGGGCTGTTACCAGCGGGCATCCAGCAACTACGCATTACCCTCGGCTTCAAATAGCATCCGGCGTTAGCTGAGATCCTCTGCACGACCCAGCACACATCCGAGCCACCCGGGCGGCCGTCCGACCAGGCAGATTAGCACCTGCCGCCAACGGCGACTGCCTTCAACGATGCACTTGTACCAAAGTCAGTCCGTACTCCGTACGTCAATGAATGCTTGAGTTCAGACAAATACGGCCCAATCATCAGTCAAGTGATATACTGACCCACATTCCATAACACAACTTTCCTTTAAATTGCATCAATCAGGCACGAGCTCCATCCAACCCGAGAATCTCACACATTCCCGTGGTTCCGTCTGAATCACCGAGTCACGATCTACTCCAGCCGAGGTGAGTGAGACAGACGGCTGAGCTGAGGTCCAGATAACATCGGCACGGGACGGCCATTTGCCGCTCCGGGTGACATTTTGTCGACGCTCCGCGGCTCCGTTTTTTTGTTGAGCGACCGGTGCGGACCGCGGAGACAGCGAAAAATGGACGGCGGAGAAGGGAGCGGATCGGGCGGGCGATAGGAGGTGGTGCGAGAGAGTTAAATGGCGATACGAGTCACCGGAAAGAGCCCTGGCCTTTGGAAGCCAAGGACTGAAACGTTGTAAGAATAAACCAGCCCGATATCGAACAGAGTTCGTGAACAGGGTTGAATGCCGACGCTGTAACGAACGACTTCCTTGAATGTCTGCGGCTCGTGTGACCTTTCCAGTGAAGATCATTGACCATACCAGCTGAGTCCACATGACATTTGATCACAGACCCTTCAATCGACACGTGGGCCGACCACGCCACCCCGGTCACAGACACGTCACCTGTCGAGCCGGCTCTGACCTTTAACCTAACCGTGATCGATGACAGACCCGTCTACCGGTGCACGACCTGTGTCAGTCGCCAGAGCTCCTATCCGGCCATCGCAGACAGAGAAACTGACGAAACACCCACCGGTAACGGCACACAGTGACGAAACAGACCCCGAGATATCAGCGCATTGTTGTGAATGAATGAAGGAAATGAGAACAATGAATGAAAATAACGCCGAAAAAGACGCGTGTGGAGTGCTTTAGTGAGGATGTCAGTATTCCGACTCTGTTGTTTGTCGTCAGTCGTGGTGAGTTGAGTCTTATCTGATGAAGACGGCAACAACAATACCAACACGCCCGAACTTGCCGCGGGTCCGGGTCCACCGGGCGGCCTTGGTGCAACTTTTCACAGCGACACCAGCGTGACAGCGCTGTGGTGGAGGTGGGCTTCTCTGTGGCGCTCACATGGGTCGGCTCAGAACGGCTCTCACATGTCTAATCACCAGTCTAGTTTTCCCAGCCAGTCAGAGCTCAGTGCCAGTCCCGGTATCAAGTCTGGTCTGACCAGTGAACAGGCTAGTTCCGAGCTGACTGTGATTTTCAGATCCGTAGCCTATGTCTATCTGGGGAAGCTTACAATTCATCGTACCACGTTTGTTCATCAGCCAGCTCTCATAATCAGTTCTAATCACCAGCCACATGCTTACAAGCGGGGGAATCACATTAAAACTACATCTACCGCACAGGTGGGCAGAGTTAAGTTTTCCCGCATAACGATGATCAGCCGTTTTCCGGACAATGTAACAGTAATGTCGGAGACAGAGACTAATTAGTGCAGAGGTCGCTTTCCTGTAGTCTCTTGTGATTGAATTCTTGCGATGAAAACGAAACACAGGTGGTGGGTTATTCTCCGTAAACAGATCCCACAATCCGATAGAATGTGGGCCGAGCAGACGGAATAGGGAGTCACGCCACGAAAAGGATCTGGGTAAACAACTGACATAAGCCTCACTCGAAACTGGGCCAGTGGTGTGGAGGCTAACTGGCTGATTGTGGCACTGGCGCTTGTGTGGGAGCGCTGCAAGTGAAACACGCCAACCAAACATGCAAAGTCGCCGGTGCGGTGTTGTAATTCAACAGGCCGTATCCTGAGCCGTATCCTGTTGGCTCAGAGGCGCCGACGGATTTCGAGCGAGCAGCCGACTTGTCAGGGGGGTTGCTTCAGCAGGTTACCGAGCCATGCAGATCCGCCCGTCCATCCGCAGTCCGTGTCTGTCGGTCCTTCGGTCCGTCAGCTCATAACGTCGCCTCGGAGCACCACCGGAGCGCCCCTGCCGTTACATCAATAAACACCCTGCCAACTAATGACGACCGGTGCCCTCGGCTGTCCTCGATCCGACATGGACGAGGTCACGTCTGTCCTCAGCTCTGTCCACTCTCCGGTCCAGACCCCCTCGGGCCCTCGCTGGCCCCTCGGACCCCCGCGGGGGTTCGTCTGAACATACACAGCCCGGGGAAGTGGGCAGCGCGACTGAAGGTTGTGGAGACAGGCAGAGGCGGCCAGGAGCTGAGGCTGTTTATTTGCGAGATCAGCTCGCCTGTGACGGATCGCGCTGCTGCCGGACACGCTCCTCAGCAGTGGCCGCTCCCTGAACGCGCGGCAGGCCAGTTCAAACCAGCTCGGCACAGGACAGGTCCTATCAGCAGCCCGCCAGACACGATGTGGCCTGTTCTGTGCGGATGGCATTGGAAAACACTGCAGCAGTGGCAGAGCCTGTTAACGCCAACGATAAGCGTCTCAGGGCGCACCATGGCAAGTGAAATGTGCATCGTGCACGGCTTCTGGACGGAGCCTCTGATGTTTCGGCTACCAGCAGCACTTCTGGTTTCTGGTTGGATGGTTGGTTTACATTCAGTGATTTAGTCCGACCACTTAGCCATCCATAATTACTGTCTGGACAAACAGACACCACGCTATGTAAACATAACCTGTTGCGCGGATCATGAGCCTGCACTTCAAAGGGAGATTCCGTGAATAATTTAGCGCTGAACCATAGCTGAACGTTTAATGGGTCTACACTGCCACGTTTGAGCTGACACACGAGGCTGTGTTTGTAGAACATTGCGGCGCACCATGAGGCCCCCTCGGCGGACTAAATTCCACGTGTCCAGCGGACTTCATAGAGGCCCGCTGCACCGCCGAGCCGCTCGACCATCTGTCTATCCGTCGATCGGCGCCGATCTCATCTTCATGCGGAGCGATCGGCGGGCGGGCCGGACCGGGTCGGACCGGTGCCTGACCGCCGCTCCGACACGCTCCAGACGCCGCCGGCAGCATACATTACACCGATCAGGGGGTGTCTGTCCGACTGCAGCCGGGCCGGACCGCCCGCCGCGCCCTCCCGCCCACACAGCCGCCTGGCACCGGCAGGAACCGCCGGGCCGGACCAGTGCTGTCGTCAGCACCGTCAACAAACGCTGCTGGTGCCGGTGTTCGTACCGGGCAAAGGAAAACAACATGGATTAAAATTCTTGGCGTAATCTCCCCAAGCTATGCACAGGGAAAAGAGAGACTGTGGCCAACCGACAACACCAGGACAGAGTCAACTCCAATCAGCTAGTCATCGTGACGCAAATCAAATCGAGCCTTCTACTGCCGAATAATCCTACCTTCTCTATCATCCCCATCCTCCATCTGGAACAGCCCATCCTCCGCCCATCCCTTCCCGACGTCCTAACCGGTCAACTCACCGGCTCCGGAGTCCGCCGACAGGTTGTGCGCGTTGTGGGCCCCGTCGTCGAACGTCTCGACTCCGCTGTCGGAGGAGGCGCCCGTCTCGGCTGTCTCACTGTCGGCCGGCCCCAGGCTGCCGCCGTCCAGACTCGGCGACCGGCTGCGCGACAGGAACGCCTTCAGCTTCTCCGAACGGTGCGCGTAGGCGTCCATCTTGGCCATGACGCAGTCGCGAACCGCCTGACTCATCTCTGTGGAAGAGAGGGAGAGCGGGGTCAGTTCACTGGGCGTGTTACACATTGAAGGAAGCACGAAACCTATCGCTGCCGGGAAGCGAAGGGGCGGGTTTGTGGCCAGCGCACGGGGCAAAGCACGCACACGGGTAACGTAAGGAGATAATCCGGCTAATTTTGCCTAAGAAGTGCCAAGTTCGGATTGCGACCGCCACGTTGCAGGATCTTGCCGCACGCACATTTACGGATTTTGTCTTAACTTCTAACTGCATCGAGTGAGCTGCTAGCACAGCTGAGGTATACGGCGAAACTATTCGTGTCCAGTTTTGGCTGGCACTGTGGCGGCAGACATGGGACAAACATAGTGATAAGTGTTGGGTGCACGTGGGCCTTTCAACAGGAAGTAACTGCGTGCAGCTGGCGACGCTGATGGATGGGGCCATCAGCGCGGCGGCGGAGCGCTGAGCAAAGGTGCACGAGAGCGCACAGACAGACAGCCAGAACACCTGGGACCAGCGAGCGGTCACAAACAGCTCAATAAATGACCGTCTCTAACAGTCACCCTGACGTAAAGCCCGCGTAAAACACCCGGCAGAGTTTATCGGACTATCGCAGTCCTGGGCGCGACAAAGGCGCTCCAAATGTCAGCCTCGAGACCAGGGCAGGTGCCATTAATTCAGGCACGAGGCCACCCACGCTGAGACCCGAGCGGAGACGTCGACGGTACCCCGCTGTGGCTGGGACGGCTGGGCGGAGGAACGGAGAGGAGAGGAGAGGAGAGGAGAGGAGAGGGAAGCACCGTCTTCCGCTGCGGGTGTTACAGGATTAGGGAAAGCAAACTGACGATGAAGAATCGATGGAACTAATGAAAAAAGATGTGCAAAGTATCTCAAAGGAGCGCGGGCGCAATTAGAATCCACTTCCGTCCACGGGATGATGTAAATCAGACAGGAGAGGTGGGTAGATGGGCGGTAGGTTTTCCCAAATATCGCTCACCGGTCCACCCACATCCACTTCACAGACAGGGCGGCATAGGGAGGAGGCAGAGCGAGAGAGAGAGCGAGAGAGAGAGAGAGAGAGAGAGAGAGAGAGAGAGAGAGAGAGAGAGAGAGAGAGAGAGAGAGAGAGAGAGAGAGAGAGAGAGAGAGAGAGAGAGAGAGAGAGGCGCAGGGAGAAGCGGCGCCTAACAGATGGTGTGACGGACCGGGCCGAGGGCAGAGCAGGGTCACAATGAGATTGTAGGAGGCGCGGCGGGCGGTCGTCGGCTCCGACCCGGTGATGGATGAAGGCATTCAGATCACCGCGGCAGTCACGGTGCGAGGGGCTCCACTAGCGGGCCATAGAGCGCCAAGGGACTGGCCGACCCCGTCCAGCTCTGATACACAGTGTGGCCGCCCGGCGTTCCAAACATGCAGCGGCACGGCCCAGCAGACGAGGCGCGGCGGCCTCGTATACACTCTCATACGTCATCGGCATTCAGGCCCCTACAGAGTCTCTCTCAGCGCTCACACCTCATTGAGAAACGGTCGTCATCGGGCATGAACGCCACCTTTCAGCCGAGACAATGCGGCCGTGATGAGCCCCCGACACAGCCGACAGCTCCCAATGAGCGCCATACAGGGCAGCCGCCGGCACGCCCTCAATATTAAATCCCCCGTAATGAGCTCCACACCCACACAGCACGAACCAATCTGGATCAGACACTTGTGCCAGCCCGTGGGCCAACTGATCGCCAGTCCCTAAAAGGCCCTAAGACCCGACCGACCAGCAGACTGTCCCTCTCCTCCCCCTCCCCCGGGAGGCCCGATGGCGTGACAATGTGACATATGACGTCACACACAGACGTCAGACGTACCCTGAGCGACGACGCAGTCGAAGTCGCGCAGCGCGGCGTCGTACTGGGTCACCGCCTCGCTGTACATCCCCTCCAGGTCCAGTTCGGTGGCGCGGGTCACGGTGCTGATGGCTCTCTGGAAAACAAGAGAAAAGACAGGTTAGCAGCAAGTCAACGGAAGGTCAGACAAGGCACAAGGGTCAGCGGTCGATGAACAGTCAGCAGAATCAGTAGTATGAACCAGCAACGTGTAAAAAAGGCAAAGGCGAAGCAGCAGAAAACTATCAGCACTACAGCCTACGACAGGTCATCAACGTCTCGGCTGTGTGACCGTGTGGGTGTTTGTGTACTGAGAGCTGCTGCGCACTAAGGTTATCGGTCGCCGCGTCAGGTCAATCAGTGAGACGACGAGCCCGGATGTGTTGTTGCGCAGAGCACACTGTAGGACCGCCCATCAATTGCCCCGGCACTACGCAACGGCACGGGAAGTGGCAGTTTGTCATTGTCGAGCGGGTGATTCGGCCAGCACTCTGCAGAAAGTGGACAATGGGACCGAGGACGGGCAGAGACGGTCGTCATTCACACTCAGAGACAGACGGCGGCGTGGGATCGACGGAGGGAGCAGCTACTGCAGTCGCCGCGGTGGCGCAGATAGTCGGCCGTTGAACTGCACCGTCTCGCCGCTGCAGAAGCCTGCGTGTCACCGTGCAGCGTTTGTCGCAGCAGCGGGCGGCGACACACCGCTAACGAGGCACGCAGAGCGACTGGGCGGAGCGCGCTGACTGATCAAAGAGACGCCAGCGGCACCGGTCGCCAGGGTTGGAAAGGTAGACAGATGGCCGTGTAGATATGAGCCGTACGACGAACACGCAGGTAGGAGCATCTCAGGTGAGGTGAGTCGAACCTTTCAGCGAGCCCGCACAGCGAGCGACTGACGGACGGAGGCGTCGCAGAACTGGGGCGTGACGGGGTGGCGACGTGACGGCACCACGTCACTCAGAGTGACGTTTGGAGCCAGAGCGAGCCGGCGTGGGCCACCAAGGTCGTTCTGCGAACCGGTGAACCCGTGTCGACAGGACGCTATCGGATGGCATGGGAACGGGCAGCCGGTGTGCTGGCTTGTATCGCCGACAGCGCCCCACGGCCGGAAACGTGGCATCACGTCACAGCGTGACGGTCGACCGTGACGCCGTCACGTCCGCCGGCCCGGTGACGACCTGCCGAGCGGCGACACGGCGTAATTGGGCAGCCGAGCGAGTGCACTCGATCGCCTGTCATACATCACTCGGCCATGAATATTACATGAGTCCGTAGTTGGCCAGTTCCCGGTGCGGTATTTTCCTCCAGCCAACCGCGCGGCTCGGTCAGAAGCCCACGCTTTGGTGTAATGAGATGTAGAGCAGCTCGATCGGAGCCGGCGCCGGTCACGTTTTGGGCGGCCGTGACCGCCCCTCCCTCCGTGGATCGTGACCTCGCACTGATGCGGCCCGGCGACCGACCGGGTCACTGCAGGGGCACGCCTCAAGGTGCCTTCTCTGCTGACCGCGAGTCGCAATGCAGCACACAAAGGCGGCAGACGGACAGCGGCGTCCGACCACAGCCGACCTGCTAATGTATGCAGATGTGCAGTATGCAGTTGCTAGCCTCCACCATTTAGTGCTCGGAGCGGAGCAGACCAGGGGGAGGGCAGGGGAGGAGTATCCCCGTCAGCCCCGCGTCACAGCCGCGTGCGTCAGACCTCACGTGAGATCGGAGCGCGGGCACATCTGTGATGCACCCGGGGCGGATGTCAAGCTGCCAGTATTTATCACCCGGGCTTTAGTAGCAGCTTCACACGCAGTCATTGCCAGTGTTTTATCGCAAACACTTCTGATATACTGCTCCAGACTAATACCGGGAGTCAACGTTTATGGCACGGCGAATGGCGGGGATAAAACTGTGTCAATAAACGTTCCAAGTTCACAGAAAATGTCACTGAAATGTCTGAGAATAAGCGGAGACCGTGGGTGCGGCGAGTAGAGGCCGAGGCCAAGCCTCAGGATACGTCTTAACACAGTCGTGTGAAAAGTCGCAGGCCTGTTTTTGTCCCATGACCTCTATCGGAATCCTTGCCTGCGCACTGGGCTTTCAGAAAAACGCATAAGCGACTGACTTCCAAACACTGTTTGCTCTTTATTCTTGGGAAGTTAAAGCGAACACGTTAAAACTAGTGTACTAGTGTACTCAAAAGGTGCAAGAAATGCATAGCAAAACATACTCCATGACCCAAATGTTAGCCCATTTGCATTAGACAGGCTCAGAAGTGAGCAATCGCTCAACCGATATACATCAGCAAGTTCCATCAGTATGAAATCAAGGAAAAACTTTCACGCTGGAAGGCAACTCTATTCAGCTCATGCTGCCAAAGCATTACTGATGTGCATTAGGCCTTGATTAGGCAATTTATCGCCGAATAAATAGACAGCTCGGGCTGAGCTCATCTGCAAAAATAAACCAGTTCTAACATGGAAACAGTCGCAAAGCAGATCGGAGTCGAAGATGGGCGTGACATTACGTAAAATATTTCAGATTAAAATACATGGAACCAGGGATGCGGAGCCGTGGAAATTTCAGACGGCTCCGGCTCCGGCTCCGGCTCCGGAGAAAAAAATCGGCTCCGGCTCCGGCTCCGGCTCCGGGTGAAATGTCATTGCGGCTCCGGCTCCGGCTCCGGCTCCGAGTAAAATGATCCGGCTCCGGCGGCTCCGGCTCCGGCGGCTCCGGCTCCGGCTTCTACTCAGTATATCTCCTATGCGATCAATTAAATATGGGTGGAAGAAAAAAGGCGATGGGATTGGTACACGTTGCTTCTGTATTTGTATAACAAGGCTATTTTGAATACCACATTGTTTTACGCCTTGTACTGTCAAACCGAACTAGGTAAATAATTGTTTCCTCGTAAGAAAAGGAGCCGGAGTCGCCCCCTTTTTTGACGGCTCCGGCTCCGGCTCCGGCTCCGGGCTATATTGTTTCACGGCTCCGGCTCCGGCTCCGGCTCCGGGCAAAATATGCCGGCTCCGGCGGCTCCGGCTCCGGCTCCGGCTCCGGCTCCGCATCCCTGCATGGAACTCTAGAGTGGAAACCACTAACCAGTTCCTCGCTACTTCGAATGCAGGTGTCGATGATTCCCATTACGTGCACGTTCCAGACACTTGTAGCGTGCTCGGAATAGCGCGTCTGTCTCTCGAGAGCTGACGGCACGTAGCAGGAATCGGTCCCTGACGTCACGGCGTTCCCAGAGGCTCCCGTCACCCCGTGGTTCCAAGTCCGCTCGCCCCAGTGGAGAGTTCAACAGCGCATCGTCATCGCAGGGACAGGCGGCAGGCATGACACGACACAGCGAGCTTCGTATGGCCGCCGCTGGGCGGCGCTGCCGTCGCCGAGCTGCGAGGCCGAGGGCTTTTGTCCAGCTCGGCCGTGGTGTGTGTGACGTCACGGGCCAGGTGCGGCGCCGACCCGCTCTCTCCTCTCTCGGCGGCCCGACCAGCACGGCTCGAGCGCCAGCCGCCGGCAATGACAGGTCCGGTCGGCCCACAGCGCCGCCAGAGACCGGGCGAGGTCCGCCTAGGGTCGGCCAGAGGTCCGTCCGACCGGCCGTACCGCACGACGGAAAATGGCCGTGATGAGATGTCGGACAGGATAAGGGAAGGCGGCGTGTCATGGTTTGTTTAAACTGCATGTACTGATGAGTCAGACCGTCATACGATGGTCTGCGATAGGCTATCACTCACGAATGCTTACCGAAAATTTCGTATGCCACTTCGAAGGGGTAGCGATAGAGCAGAGTGTCTGCTGATATGATATAACAGACACTTTGGTCCGGGGTCGAATGGTGTGACCAGCTTATCAGCCCAGGTAGACGACTATGGGCGTTCAGGTAGGCGACTATGCACACATCAGCTTCACGACAGTCCACAGTGCAAGGAATAATCACCCAACTTAACAGGCAGCCAAGGCATCGCGCTCCTGCTGCTACGGCATTGAGCGGAAACCGCACAACAGCGAACCATTACGACCGAGAGGAGACTTCCACTGCGGCACAAAGGAGAGGGAGGTAGCGCCGGTGTCCAACTGATAAAAAACCCACTCGACACCGACTGTCAGCCGCGGCGGCGGTCCGGGGCTAACCGGCTGCAGCGGGTCTCCGAGCGTGTCATGCAGCCGATGGCGCCGCGATAACCGGGCTGCGTATGAATGGCAGTCGCGGGACGCCCGTTAGCCTTGCAGGGCCGGTAATCCGCACATTCCAAACGAATGACACCGCTTGGACACACAGACACCGAGCGCCGTCCGAGCAGTTACACTTGCTAGCGGTTACCAGTCCTGCAGACATGCGTGCGCAAGGAAAGTAGTGGTAAGCGGTAGCCTAACCGCCGTCAGACTCAGTGAAAAGACCAGGCGTCTCCTGAGATTTAACGCTCAGGGACGGTTCCTATGCTGACGGTGCGTTTTTCTTTCTTTGCAAACATCACGAACTGCGCTCTTGATCGCGGCTCTCAGGGGCCCGGCCGGCGCAATCGGCCCAAGTGGATGATGGGAAGAGACAGTCGAGAGGCTTTGTGAAAGCCGACGGTGTCTGCTGGTAAAATACCGCCCGGACGAGGCTCTCCAACTCAGGGTCTGGATGCAGGGCAGGCGGGTTCAGAGACGCGACAATCCGGACAGAGCCTCTCAACCGGCGGACATCACAGGTGTCTAATTCGATCCGCGATAAGGGATTTAAACAAATCCAGCTCTGCAAAGAATGCCGTACAGCGCGGCTGGTATAAGCCGGTCTTTGTCTCGGGTGCAGCTGTCGCCTTCTCTCTGTGACCGGTCTCCCTCCCTCTCCGAGTCCCGTTAGCACCAAGTCGGACACAGGTATCCCCAGAGCCGGCTGGGATGACAGCCAGCCGTGATAAGGTGACTCGGCGCCAGCCGTGACGGCTTAGCGCAGCTGTCCCGGGCCCAAAGCTCCGGATTAGACCGCAGGGACAGAGTCAGGAGGCGGGCGGGGAGAGGAAAGCCGGACAGCGGACAGCCATCAGAGAACATGGAGAGAATGCAGCCAACAGCCGGACAACGGGCAGCGGACAGGAGAAAGCAGACAGCGCAGCGCCGATGATACGGAGCAGAGAGCGGACAACCGGACAGCAGTGCGCAGCCAACAACCGGACAACAGGCAGCGGACAAGGGGAAACAGACAGCGCAGAACGGACGGTACGAAGCAGACAACGGACAATCAGTCAGCGGACAGCAGCACACATCTACGAGCCGGCAATGGACAACCATCAGCAGAGAGCGGAATGCGGATAAAGGACAGCATTGTCGAACAAAAGACGACATACAGCAGCAGGCAGAATAAGGCTCGCTCGAGGCCCACGCGACAACTCGTCCAGCTAGACATGCATGTCGGACATGCAAGTGCATTGCCAAAGTCGTGAGTCGAAATTGCATCGAGGTTGTCAGAGACCGTGAGTTTAAATGCTGCAGCGCTGAACTGCAGTCGTGAGTTAAAACGCACTGTCACTGTGTGAAATCGTGAGGTTAATTCCACTAGAGTGCAGCTCGTGAGCCATTCCGGCAAGAACAGCGAGACCTTTAAATGTATCCAAGGACTGATTACGATAAAGTGCAGAAGCTTCGAGGCGATGTCGGCTCAGTTTATCAATTGATAGCCGTATCAAGTGACGCCAATTGCGGTTAGGGCTGCTAACTGCGCGATTTATTGCCGTATTACGCCGGCTGAGCCGCCCAAAAACCCGCTCCGCGCGGCACTAATCCACGGGTGGTCACCGCTGCAGCCCTGTTGTGTTGTTTACAGAACCGACCGCGAGCCGACGAAGTCCTTCTGAGAACGTGTCCCATCACCGCCCGGACACTGACTCGAGTGGCAGAGGCACTGTTGACACACGTGCTGCCCGGGCCACGATAGCCGCCCCGCGTCGCGTGCTGAATGTCTCTGATACGGTCCGGGCGGTCACAGACTTCACCCCAGTATTCGGCGGTATATCCCAGACGGACGAGTTGAGAGGCCCGCAAACAGATGATTCAGGAACCCCGGCATGGTGAGATACCGTATCAGACCAGTTTAAAAAGGTTGCATGAGGCTTCAGATTTCCATTACGTCATTCCCTGACCAAACAACTATCGGCCTCAGTCAACATAACAAGGAAGCAGCTTTGAGTGACGACACCGGTCACACCCCGGTGGGGTTTCTGTTACCGCCGCCGCCCAGTGTTCGACGGTGCTGGCGGTCTTCCCCGCCGTCCTCCACCCCCGCGGAAACTATTGCTCAGCCGGGGCATCGACATCGACATCGACGGAAAGGGAGGCGAGGGAGGGCGCCGGGACGCACCCTCCGCTCAATGCGTCGAGGGGAGGTGCGTGGCCGCCGCGCCGCGCCGGACCCTCTCTGTGTGTTGCGTCATCCTAGCCTTTGTGGCGGCGGCGGGTGGGAATGGCGGAGGGTGGACGCCTGGACGGCGCGGCGGCTGCAGAGGCCAGTTACGACCGCTCGCTGCAGTATCTCTGATCATCGCACACTGCGCCGCCAGCAGCCACCCAATTACCGCCGGACAGCGCGCCAGCCGCACTCGTAAAAACGTCGCTCTTTGTGCGGTCCGGCGCCACCGGCTCCTGCGCCCCGCCCGCCCGCCTGTCTGCCTTGTCTGTGTGGCTGTCCCCGTGTCGCTAAGTGCGGCCTCTGGCTCAGGTGTGTAGCCGACCACGCGGTCGGTCGGGCTCTACAGAACACGCCGGCCGGCGGGCGGGTCGGTCTGTAGCGCTCCCACTCGGTCGGTGTTGCACAAAACACGCGCTGGGAGAGGAGAGAGCGGTGAGCGGGCCGCGGAGAGAGAGGAGCGCCGGTGGAAAGGAGAGCGACGCGCCGCGGTTGGGTAACGCCGGCAGCCCAGAGGGAGGTCGACCCGCGCCGACCCCCGCGGCGGGCCGGCCGCAGACGCGACATGGGCCGACGGGCGGCCCCGGTCCCAGTCGACCGCAGGGCACCCGCAGACCGCGGCACCGCGCCGGCAGCCGCCCGGCCATTTACCTGTCAGCAGCGCCGGCTCCCATCATTGTACTCGGACCACACCCGCGCTCTAAACCGGCTACCGAACGCTCCACGCCAGCACACCTCCACACAGCGTGCACCACACCCGACTCACAGCCCGCATACCGGACACACACACCGGACAGACGCACAGACACCCGCGCGGCCGCCGGCACCACGCATACTGCCGCCGTGTCTTTCCCCGACGGCACGCAGGGACCGGTCGGCCGATTACGCACAAAGGGCCGGTCCGCGGTCCCTCCGCCGCCGCGGCGCATTCCGGCCCCAGTGGTGACGTCACGAGTCGGCGGACGGCGGGGCGCCGCCGGCCCCGAGCGGAGGGAGGGCGAGCGCATTCCAGCCGCCCCGCCGCAGAGCAGAAGGCGGACCGGAGATGATACCGCGATAGCAGGTTATCTCGGCCGTCATTTAAACTACGCCTCGGGACATTAAGTCGTTAGAAGGCACCCATCCGTGATAGCAGCGCTGGGAGTCGACCGATAGGAACCGGGAGCTGGAACGGACGGTAAGCAGACTGGTAAGGGCGGAAGTCGCGCGCCGGTGCGAGCTCTCGTAAAGGCTGCAGCGGCGGCGGGCCGCCGGCCGAGGTCGCTCCCACTCGCCGCCGCCGCCGCCGCCGCGGCCGTGGAACCCGGCGCCGAGTCGACAGACCGAAACACGGCGCCGCCAGCCGCCCTTGAACCAAATCGGCACTCACCCTGGCTGGAGGCGGAGGGGAGTCGGTCGACGGTTCGGTCCGTCTGCGGCGGAGGTGCGAGGGTCTCTGCCGGTAGCGGACCACCCGCCGACCCTGTCGGAGGCCACGCCGCGTGGGGGTGGGCAGCGACCAGCTGTGGACGGCTATCTGCCGTCCGACCGGCGCCGACAGGAGATAGTCACCGTCACGGCCAAACAAACACAAACAGGTACACAACCGTGGGACAACGAACGGCTGCTACCGAGCGGGCGAGCTATCAGGGCTGCCCTGACCTTCAGATGGACAGGCTCGGACCCCGGCGCTTCTCATTATTGGCAGGAAGTTCCTCCCGTGGTCGGCGAGGCCTTTCGGCGGCGAGAAGCTGACCAACAAAGTAGGCAGGTAAGCGGGTTGGAAGTTGGAACGCCGCGGCTATAAAAAACGGCGGCCCTCCACCCACTCTCCAAACATTGCATAAGTTACTGGCCGGCGTCGCTGCTGGCTGCAGCGTGCAGGCTGCACAGCCGCAGCAGCCTCCGCGTCTCCGCCGGTACCCATCTGTGCGTGTGCCCGGCAGTCCGGAGAGTGCGGTCATCAATCGCGTCTCGGCTCCTGAGTGCCTGGGCGCTCCATCTGCGTCGCGGCGGCCCGCGCCTCTCCTCCCTGCCTCTCCTCTCTTCCTGATCGCGTCAGACACACCCGAGCGAGCCGATCTCTCCGAGAATAAACACGACTGGCGCCGGCCGGCCGCCGCGCCGCGAGCTGGGGTGACCTTGTGGACCGGCGGCAGACGGGCAGATGGGCCGTCCAGCGCGGCCGCCAGCCACCAGAGAGGATACAGCCGCGGACAGGGAGAGAGACGAGCGGACGAGAGCTGGCCGGACCGGCTAGACCGGCCAGCCTGCTGACATGGGGGCGGACGCCGAGACCTCCCTGCCTCTCCTCTCCCGGCTGGTGACGTGTCGACCGCGGGCCGTCGCACCCGTCCGCGGTGTGCGCAGATGGATGACATGACGGCACCGCCCACCCGCTACTGTGCGCCGCCGTAACCAAACACAAAACACGGCCACCTCCCACCGGCGGACGTGAATCAGAGCACGGCGGCTCATAACAGCGAAACACGGCCCGGGTGGGACTGGGGTCAGCCCCGGGGTCTGTGCTGCTCCCGAGTATCACCATCAACAGGAAGGCCTGCATCCCTTTTCACCACTGTATCCGAGGTGGGAGTCCCTGCTATGGATCATGGAATGCATCATCATCTCTAGTCAGCTCGATAGGCCCTAGAGACGTAGACTGTATCCGTCCGAGCGGTCACTGAACTGTCTCCCCGGCTCAGCCCGCGCTATGCAGTGGCGACTGGCGACGCCACTGCGACCGGTCGCTGGCCTACAAACTGCTATCCCTGCAGAGGTCCTAATAAGGCACACCCAGGCATTCACGAGCATTCCGCCACCAGGGTGGCGAGGCCACACACAATTAATCTGCAGCGTCGCGAGTGTAATCATAAGCGGAAATCGGTCGCTCATGGCGCAAATGAAGCTATCGTTTGACGCACATGGTTTAGGGTGACAGTTTTTGATTGTCTGAGCGATTGGCCATTGACGGTTAACTGTGAACGTCGCGTGTCTCTGCACAGTCCAGCTGTCGGTCCAACTCAAGGCCAGCTCCGACCCCGGGCGGCCCGGCCGTCGGAAGCCCGGTTTAGCCCAGTACAACGATGGGAGGACCAACCGCGGTCCCAACCCGGCGGTCCAGCCACAGTACCAGCACGGCGGGCCAGCAGCGTAGCACTCTTATCCCAGACGACCAGTCATAGTCACAGTATAGCGGACGAGGCTCACTCAAACACGGCGGATTAGCAGCTCTCTCAGCCCGGGCACAGTCCGCTCGCTATCTGTCGCTGCAGCCAGCCAGCGTGCCCTGGCCGCGGACAGTTTACAGTACCGACCCTGTGCAAGCTGATCATGGATAACGGCACTGCTGATCAGCTCAGGGCGGCTCAATAACAGTCGCCAGACCCGGTCTGCTGCGATAACAACATAGCGTTCCGTTCGGTTCATCATGGACACAGCCAGATACCACGCTGCACACAGACCGCTACCAGACATCCGACTGGATTCCGGGGACGAGGACATGCGCCGCAACTTTCCGGCCAAATAGTCCCCTTAATGTGCCTTTTTATTTGCCAACAGCAAACAATGCAGGGAATGATAGCTAAGAAAAAAGAACAAAAAACAGCACATTGCATTTTAAAGCAATGATAGGTTTGGACACTGAAAAAATGCCTCAATGGATAAAAATAGAAGATAAAGATAAATGCCCTTGGTATTGCCGGTTGCCCATTCTGATTCACCTTTGTGATGTTCCTGCTTCGGTAGCATCAAAATTAAGTCCTGAATGTAGGACAATAAGTGTTTTTATTGTCAAGAGGTGCCTTGAGTTAGGTATTTTGCTTTTGCACAAACTCTTTGTTTTGTCTGAATTCTGAATAGTGAAAATAAATGAGTATGAGTGTTGAGTATCCTAGATACCAAAGACTATAGTCCGGCACACAAAGATTGTTCTGCTGGACAACTTATTGAAGGCAATATGCTGCCATGTACAGGGTGGGGCAGAAAGATTTACCTCTTGATTTCTTGAAATATTTCGGTCCCGAACAAAGATATTCAATTGATTTTTAGTACACGTATTCAGTAGCATGTACACATCTCAGCAACGGTAATATTGACCAATATGGCCACCTTTCGTCTTCACCCCTGCCCCGAAACTTCAACCTGCGGAGTGGCACGAGCGCCGCACGGTGCCCTCGTCGAAAATCGACCATGCCGTGTCGAGGGCCAGCTTCAGAGCAGCGATGCTGCTGTGTGGTGTTGCACACATCTCCCTCTCCAGGATGGCCCAGGTGGTGAAGTCCATCGGGCTCATGTCTGGACTTGATGATGGCCACATGTTCTTGTCCCAGAACCCAGGCATGTGGGTCTTGCACCACTGTTGAGTGAAGTTGGCCGTGTGAGGCGACGCAACGTCCTGGATGACGACGTATCCGTCTCGGAACGACTGAGTGACCCAAGGTAAAGCATGTTCCTCCAGCAGATGGACGTAAACGTTTGAGTTGACTTTCACACCCGCCTCGATGAAGATCAATGGTCCTTTTGAGTCGTCGGATGCGACGACAGCTCAAACCATAACACCTCACCTTGTCAACTCACCTTGTCGGGTTCCATCCACTACCACCAGTCGGCAAGGAAAAGGCTCGATGGATGGAAGGACGGGAGGAACCCTGCTTCATATGGCGCGCCAGTTGACAATCTCAGGATACATCGTCATAGCATACACGCACATAACTGGAGTGTTGCGCCACCATTTAGACTAACATTGACTACATCGTGTTTTTACAATAGAATAGCAAATAGTAAAAAAGTGTTCATCATACAACTTACATATACTCGACGAGTCTATCCGGAATAGCTCCTACTAATCCATGTTTAAATGACTGAAGGTCTGGAGCATTAACAACATCTGGTGGTAGGCTGTTCCAGAGATGCACACATCTGTTTGAAAACGAGCGCTGTCTTATGTCTGTGTTGGCGTGAGCGACAGTGATCTTAAAGGCGTGGCCTCGAGTGCCGGTCTGGGGCTGAGTGAACATGGACTGCGGCATTATGTGACTCTTTCCATGGAAAATCTTCCAGTATTGGATAAGGTCCGCTCTTATTAAGCGTCCCTGAATCGAGTACAGTCCTAGTTCACTCAACCTCTCGGCGTAAGTAAGCTCGCGGAGACCTTGTACACGCTTCGTCCATCGCCTTTGAATGCGCTCTAACTTACGCATGTCGCCAACGTATCCCGTATGCCATAGACACGAGCCGTATTCAAGAACGGGCCGGATATGGGTTGTGAAGAGAAATATCATTAACTTCGGGGAACGGGAAGCAAGAGCTCGCAGGAAGCTGTGGCAAATCCCAGAGGCCCTCTGTGATAAGCAATCAACGTGTTCGTGAAACTTCAGTGAAGTGTCTACGATCACCCCCAAGTCACCGTGTGAAGTGGGTGTGGGCAGACGACGTCCGTTGAGGGTGTAGTGTGCTCGCGGAGTGTCCCGTCCCCTGGAAAATCGTAGGACGGCACACTTGTCAGTATTGATTCGTAAGCCCCAAGAGATAGACGTGTTGTAAAGAGTGTCTATGTCTGTTTGTACCTGTGTTTCATATTCGCCTTGCGTAAGTGAGTGTCTCCTGTCAGTACTAGCATAGATCTTCAGATCGTCAGCGAATATCTTAAAGCTGGACTTCAATTTGTACGCAATGTGATTGATATAAATGAGAAATAAAAGCGGGCCTAATACTGAACCTTGGGGAACGCCGCTCGTGACCTGCCTTGGTCTGCTCAGGCGGCCCTTGACATTCACCTGCATCAATCGGTTAGTTAGGAAATGTTCTATCCACCTGAGCAAATCTCCATGGATACCAACACTGCGGAGCTTCGTCAGCAGGATCTCATGACGGACAACATCAAAGGCCTTGGAGAAGTCAAATAGCACGACGTCAACGAGTCTGTCATTGTCGACACATCTAGACACTTCTTCATAGACTAATAGAAGCTGGTCTGTAGTGGAACGACCTGATCTGAAACCAAACTGGTGGTCAGATAATATATTGTGCTCCTCTAGGAATCCTGTAATATGCCTGCAAATCAGTCTTTCCATTGTCTTACAGCACACAGAGGTAAGGCTGATTGGGCGATAGTTCAGCGGGTCGTATCTGTTCCCTTTCTTGTAAATTGGAATAACACACGAGTTCTTCCATGCTCCAGGCACAATACCTTCCCTCAGCGAGCGTGAGAAAATGACATATATGGGATAAGCAATGAAATTGGCACATTGTTTAAGTACTAAGGGATGTAGTTCGTCCGGGCCCATCGCAGAGCTACCATCAATACTGATCAACAGTGCCTTGACGTCATCCTGAGAAATGGTTAAGGGAGGTATCAAGTTATCACTGGTTTGGTGTGTTTCTTGGTCCTGAGGAATGTTAGAACAGTACACCGAGCTGAAAGCTCCCGCCAAGCATTCTGCCATCTGCAGGGGATCAGTACACATTTGGCCGTCATCAGACCTAAGGGGTCCGACAGTAACAGGTGCTGATTTCTTAGATCGAACATATGCATGTAATAGTTTGGGGGCTTCTCTCCAGTCATCCACCAAGCTGTCCTCGTAGTTGGACTGAGATCGTGCTGAAAAAGTAAGGCAGCGTCGATTAGCACCTGAGAAGGACATGTAGGCCTCAGTTGCAGCCGCTGAACGCCTGCCAAGACGACGGCGAACAGCTTTATAGTTCGTCCAGGCTTCCTGTCGCCGAGAGACAAGATCAGCGGGAGGGCGTACCTGCCACGGCGGGCTGGTTTTGCCAGGGGCCGGCGGTTTGCATGGAACACAGTCTTTTACCAAGTCATTAACAATTGAGATAAACCTGTTGAATGACTGGCAGCTGTTTAAGTAAGCAAGCTCATAATCCCAATCCACCAGACTCAGAAAGTGACTTAGTTTAGCATAGTTACCTTTGTGCCACAACATTCTGCTTGAGACCTTATCATCTAACACATTTTGTACTTCAAAGACGTAATCAAAAACGATTGAACAGTGATCAGAGCCAGGAAACGGAGGTTCAACATGTGTGTCACCAACACGATCAGGTTCAGTTGAGAGAAGCAGGTCCAGTGTATTTCCAGATCTGGGAAAAGTGACATCAGTTACCCACTGGGTTAGACCAAGAAGATTAAAAGCGTCAACAAACTGTCTCTCCATGGGAGAGCCCTGGTTGGATAGACCATAGACATGTGAGTTCCAGGTTATTCCTGGCAGATTAAAATCTCCTATGACAATAGCCTCCCTGTCTCTAACAGTGTCATCAAGCAAGGAAAGGAGCTCCTCATTCTGAACTTGAGTGTAGGAAGGAGGCCTATAGACCACAATTACATAAACATTGTACTTTGTCAAACGAAATACCAGAACATTTGTCATTGGGCACGAGACACTATCCACATTAATATCATGATGCACATACACACAGACACCATGTTTTTGTGTGGTACCAGTCACATCATTTCTAAGGATATCATACTGTGGGATGGCAATCGAGGCGCTGTTGATACAAGGAATGAGATGGGTTTCAGTCACAGCCACAATCTTCACATTTCTTTTAGAAATGAACTCAGCAAGGTTACCACGTTTGGCACATGTGAGACCATTCAAATTTGTCAGGCACATTGTGAGAACATCAACACCAAGACTGGGAGAACATCTACCTAGTTTGACTGGGAGAGTTCTGGGTTAGGTCCAGTCAGACCTGAAGTGGGAACGGTTGGTGCAGCAGCCGCAGCTATCTCCCTGGGGACAGAGGCAGAGGAGCTCTCACCCCTCACGTTCTCCCCCGTCCTGTCTGGAGGTAGATCAGCCGGGGGAGGGTCACCAGCAGCGCCAGCCTGTGCGCTATGCAAGGAGGGTCCTGACACACCAGGGCCCTGCCGAGGAGCAGGATGCTCGGGTCCCGCAGCACCAGGCTCCTGTGAAGGAGCAGGGCGATCACTGGGGGCCACTGCTGGAGCCTGCTGGTTCCGCTCAGAGTGGTAGGCATCTCTGCGAAGTTTAAGGGCACATCTCGACTGGTTATAAGTTAGGTCCCTTCTGATATACACTCTGTCATATTCTGTCCCCTTTAGAGTCTTTGCTTTGTCAAGCACAAGTTTTCTATCACTTTCATCAATGATCTTCCCACGATACAATCCTGCATGTCCTGGGATGGGTACAATGTCAGTGAGTTCCACCTGTTTCCCCATCATCCTACGGGTCATTTCTCCGAACTCAGTGTTTACAGCCCTGGTAGAGGTAGATTTGAGGCCATGGATGACCACAGAATCCTTACGTTTCTCTCGTTCATGCAACTCCCGCAGTTCCTGTCTCACTATTTGTCTGTATTCTGTGGATTGTGGGCTTGAAGTGGTAGTGCCAGAATGTCCAGTCAGTGCGGCAGCATACGTGTTCTGTGTGGTACTGGAGCGTGTGTCAGTTGATGTTGTCACAGAGGTCGGGGCAGTTGGACGAGGAGCTGAAGATAGGGCTTTGACTTGTGCTGTCAGTTCAGCAACGGCAGAGCATAGGCCCTGCATCTGTTGGAAGATCTGAGCAAGGGTTCCAGACAAAAGATCATCCTGGCGCTGGGATGAGGATTTACCCATTTCAGCGGCTCGTGTAATACGGCACTTCAGGCAAAAATAACTGATACCCTGGCCATCATGCTCGAGAATGGCATCAATCACCTTGACTGGCAAACCTGCACACATTTCTGTACCATGCACCCATGCCTCACAGTGATCACATCCTATGCATCCATCCAGCACCTCCATGGAACATGAACCACACTGTTGCTTCCCATCCTGATTAGCAGGTGCATCACCTGATCCAGCTGAGGCACCAGCTGAGGGCCCCCCCGTGCTGCGCTTTGAAGTACCGGAGGCAGCATTCCGCACACCCACACCTCGTTTCCGTGGGGGCATTTTAACAGTAAAGGAGACACATAAAGCACATACACACAGCAAGGCAAGCTAAAGCTAGCTCCACCAGCAATCAAGCACTTGCAGGGGCGAGTAGTGCTGAAGGGCAGGCAGCCAGTAAGGGGTGAGGAAAGACCAGAGAGGAGACTGTGGAGCTTCTGTACTAGCAACAAGGTGTCGAGAGCATGTAGGGACGACAGCAATCCATGAAGGTAGTCGCATGCAGATCAAGCAGACGATATGTGCAGCAGACACAGACGTGCAGATCTCCGTGCAGATCACCCGTGCAGATGTAGATCTCTCAAGCACCAGCAAGAACACGTGCGCATACACACAAAATGCCGGCAGGACAAACAATAGACAATAATGCAAGGCCCAATAATGTTTCAACCAGCAGGGTCGTGGCGACCAAAACTGGTCCGGATAGCAGGATTAATACTGGATGTACCATCTGCCAAGATTATGTCGCTTTGGGAGTTCATCTGGGGCTCAACCGTGGGAATCTCTTCATTGGGTCAGAGGAAGACCTTGTTACCGGCGCTTCTGATTTCCTCAAATATCTTTTGGGCCCTGTGTAGCCGCTTTTCCTTGGATGCCGCCGAAATCAGGTGTCGACCTTGCATCTTGTATTACTTAATGCCCAAATCGTCGTTTATGAATCTCCTGACCATTTTGGGCGTAAAATCAAGGTCCCTTGCCAGTTTGCGTATGCTTCGCCTAGGATTTCGAAACACCATCTTGTGCACGATATCAACCAGCTTTTTGGTGCGGACATGCCTTGTTCTGCCTGCCATGGACTTCATCGACACTGTACCTGTCTCCTCCAGGCATTTCATTATTTTGTTAGCAGTTTTTATGGCAACACCGAGCTGTTTGGGAACGCTTCGGACGCTGTGGCCAGCCTGCATCGGCACCGCAATTTGGGCTCTTTTTGTAATCTCCGCCATAGCTCATCAACAACCATGATAAAATTAAAAACGATCGTAACAGTTATACACGAGTCAGTTGGGAAGCCGCATGCAAAATTTCACTAAAATCCGTCCATAAATTTTTGAGTTATGGGCTGAAAACAAACAGGTAAATCTTTCTGCCCCACCCTGTAGAGCAAAACCATTTTTATAGGACACTTATTGCTGGGAAAGGAAGTAACCACACTTCAACTAGAAAAACAGCTGCTCCCCAGTGCCCAGCAATATATTCATTTTAACCTAGCCTACATAGGAAGTGCATAGTGTCTACTGCCTACATAGTCACTTTCAAATGGGACCCAGCACACGTTACAGTGCATACCTACCCTGTCCCTTTATTTACACACAATCTGACAGAACTGCAGCCCTCATCCTAAGAATAAAAATAATGTTCAGCAATCACAGCCCATACAAAATGAGCTGGGCTAACCACTGGGCCTTGGATACAATACACATTACACAGCCATACTGCCTTGACACAGCCAAGCAAAAAAAAAAAAACAGACAAGAGAGAAATGAAAAACGAGGAATACTGCTGCGGGCTGTACCATTGCAGGCACTAAACTTCACCTGGCTAAGCTTGTGTGACTGATGTCTGCCTTTTTACTACCAAAATTAGCTAGGTTAGCTTCAAAAGATCTAAATAATTTTTTTATACGGCTTGTGCCCTCAGCCCTAGGTCTCGTTACAAATTACAAATGCTTTTTCACCTTGGCTCCCGTTAGCCATGAACAGCTCATTATGATGCTGTTATACGAAAGGTACAATCAAAGCTTGGTAACAAACACAAAAAATGGTAGGTGTTCACAATTCACACATCACTGTCAAGGAGCTAGGTTAATTGCTTTGGCCGAGCTGAAAACAGCTGAAAACAAAAATATCAATATTAGTGTGTAGTAAGAGAAGGCATAAAAACTGGATAGATATCAAATTCTGAAAAAAACTCACCTTAAGTGTGCCCTCCAAATCGATCTTTGTGATACCCTCTGGTTCATCATGGGGCAACGGTTCATTTTTAAGGGCTTGGACGTTGTCCACCTCCATTTTTGGGGCTGTGTGGATATTCAATGAAGCCCCTAGCGACCGAAGTAAGTCTGTAGTTGTCCACGACACAGTAACGCTTGACAGGAAACTTATTTCAACAAAATAAGCGCAAAAAAGCGCAGAACCCTGACGCACCCAACACCCAGCACCTCTCTCACGAAACTGACGCTCAGTGCTGCCAGATGGGGAAGGCTGTAATCCTCTATATCAGTTACAAAAATCCTCCAGATTCCTCCAAATCCTATTGGTAGATATAGAAAGGCGGTCTTGGACGCTGCGGGGGGCTATACCCCCAAAAAAGTTTCACCAAATACTAAAAACCCATCGGATTTCGAATCTTTTCGCACTGCTGTGCAGTTTAAAAGATACTTTTCTTATAAAAGTTGTTGAGTTTTCGTTTTATCTTAAAAAAACGAAAATTTTCGTCGATTTCAGGCGCTGCAGGGGGGCCGGGGGCATTTGCCCCAAATGTCCCCCTTAGATCCGCCAGTAGTTTGGTACCCTCGTAAATATAGCTACAGACTGAGACATTCTGCAGTCTCACGGTGATAAAGGACGTGATATATCCTAACGGGTAGGGTGACGCTGGGCAGGAAAATGCCTTTTTAGTCTTGAATGTGTTATATTTTTCCATGAAATTGAATATAATAATCGGGCGACAAATCCTCCAGATTTTCCTCCAGAATCAAAAATCCTCCAAAAGCGAAATTTGTCCGCAAATAGAGTTCAAAATCCTCCAGATTTGCGGAAATCCTCCAAATCTGGCAGCACTGCTGACGCTTTACGTCAAGGTTCATCTTTTGCTGCCAACTGCTGCCATATTCAGAACATCTAGCGACTTTTACAAAAATTACCCTAATTCTTGAGAATTGTCACGAGTCACGACGATGAAATGACTATGGATGAACCCCGGCCCTACTTCATTGCCATTTTCTTTTCATAGAAGTAACTTTCTATCAATTTTAAGCTTTTAGGTATGAAACATTCACTTGAAGGCATAAACGAAAATACCAAGATGGAAGTCCTGCCTGAGCCAAGTTTCTCCCAAGGAGATTGAATTGCCTAAGACGCAATACTATACAAATTTTGCTGGTCAGCTTCCCCACACGTTGTACGTTGTCCGAGGCTTTCTGCGTTGCTTAAAACCGTATCTTAAAACAACAATGTGCGCTTATAATATAGAAAACCTAGGTGTTTCATTTTTCAACTTTCAATGGTTTCTCTTTTTCCATCACGTAGATCAGATATTCGTCCCTATCTTCTCAGGATCTGAGGAAAATCTTAGAGTCAGTCAGCAAAATTTTCGCAGAAAATCGCAGACCATTGACAATATAGCAAATTTCTATCGCAACAGGTTGTTGCGTCATAACGTATGGTAAATTGCGTCACCAGTGAACCGGGTGAACCAGAGTATAACCGGTATAACCAATATCGGTCTCATACCGATGACGCATTGTTGGCCTGGGCGGTCTGGGTTTCCGGTTGCATTATTCCTGGACCATGGATCGCGTCATGCAAATTATACCTACATAATCTATTACACATTACACAACACCAAATATCAAGTCAAGAAATTAAGTTGGGCCAAATTACAGTTCAATAAACAGTATGCAATACTAAACGGGATTCGCACTTTCAGAGCAGGCTTCCGGCACTTTGAGGGCCATTCTCGTGCAAACGAAAGTAACTGTCACGTCCCAACGATATACACAATGTGACGACGATAAATACGATATTCCACGACGGTCGTGCCATTTATATTCTAGTAACATAATTGCAGAATCAACCTAAGCAAATCTGAAATATTTCAAGTCAGGCACACATATGTACCTATACCTATGCATACACAACAGTAATAGCGGAAGCAGTAACATCGAATCAAATGCCTAGTTTGAGACCAAACATACGAGTAGATGAACATGATGAACATACCAAGCGTTCATCAAAACGTTATTGGTAACAAAAGATATGTCATATGCAGAACGGAATACAAAACAAATGTAAGAAAACCTGCAAAACATGACGAATGCGATACATGGAAGCGTAACAAGCTCGTGCAAAAGTTACCACACTTGATTCGTAAGGTTCCATAACAAGCAATAAGGCACGGCACATCGCAGAAAATCAAGGCTGTGCTTCGAAAAAGGCTGCGGCGTGACCATTGTGAAAAAGCACACTGGCCGCTAAACGAGTGTATAAACCCTCCGACACCACCGTTCAAATGTATGTGCGCGGTATTATGAACTCGCAAAGGCACCCTGACGCCATCGTCTTGTGGCGACACAACTGAACACCTCCAGCAAACAACGCTCAGCCGTGTGCAGTGTGCGTGCGTGTAGTAAATCACTCGAAAACCCGACATATATGATGCGTTTTCGATTTCCCGACCGGTAACCCCACCCACAGAGACATAACACCCGAGGCACGCGGACGTAGGGACACTTCGGTCCCGTCAGCCAGCTGGCACCCAGAGGTTGTTACATGGCTGCAATGGCACCTAGCGAAGTAACAGGCACCACCTGTTTTCCAGGACTGCTGGATGCGAAGGACACATCACATTCACAATCGGTGCAGTTGGCAGTGTCATTATCAGAGCTGGGCGCGTTCCTCGATTTTCGGTAGTGCGTTAGCGTTCCTGCGTTCCTCCGGCCGCGGTTAGTGCGTTCCTGGAATAGCGTTCCTCAATTTTTTTTCGTTCGGTGCGTTAGCGTTCCTGCGTTCCTGCGTTCCTCCCTAAAAAATACCGCCGAACCACGCGGCGCGGGCCCAACCAAACACGGGGCGAATCGATCACAGAATACCCAGAATGGCGACGTGGGGCCGAAAAGCAACTCGACATCTCTTTTCCGAATCGAATATCTGAAATACGTTTTACCAATATCATCCGTAGGGTTTTCAACAAAAATACGACCTGCTTAAAAACAATAGTTTAGTTAAAAGATGTATCTTAGTAAAAGTTATCATATTTACTCTACACATTTAATGCCTGAAACTGAATCGAATAGTAAACATCACCACTAAAAATCTTTAATGCCTGAAACCGAATCGAATAGTAAACATCACCACTAAATCTAAGCAAGCCTTCCTCGATTCGACTAACAAGTGGCGCCTCTACCGGCAAACACACGTACTCGAGATTCAAACATTTGACACAGAGGTCATTGGCAGCAATATAATTTTTCGGGTGGTTCCGCAAGAACGCAGGAACGCTTCAAAATTTCGGGTGGTGCGTTCCTCTTACTTGCGTTCCTTTGAAAAACTTTGCGTTCCTGCGTTCTTGCGTTCCTAAAAAGGGTGGTGCGTACGTACGGAAGAACGCAGGAACGCACTAAAGGAACGCACTTGCCCAGCTCTGGTCATTATAATCACCACACATCGCTACAATCCACCTATTAACCGACATCCCTGTTAGTCCCAGAACGCAGGTTGGTATGTGGTAAGTACACCCTTCTCTACCCTTCCTTCTTCTATACCTTCAATATCCGTCAACCCATCAGCTGAACCGCCATACAGTCCCAACGGACGGTGTTTTGGGAGTATCCCAGGCTAATCTCAAAGCACTAACGAACCCATCGACTAACAGTTCTTCTCTCCCATACAGCAGTTACCGCAGCCGCACCGTCCCATGACTCCCAGTTTAGTCCCCATGTTCCCATACCCAATGTCTGATGCCTTTAGTGTCACAGCATCGCTCTTGTGCTCACGTCTCTCGATCGCTCGTTATTCATTGACTGGACGTCACGACCAGGTGAGCTGGTCAGACCAGGCCGAGTGAGGTCAAGCAGGACTGGCTGAGGTCAGGCCGAACTGGGCCAGGTGTCTGACCGGGTCGGGTCAGACCGGACAGGTTCAGACCATCTATCCAAGGACGGCTCCGGCCGCCCTGGACAGCGCTGTCTCGATGCTGCGGATGTCCTCTGGCTCCATCAGTCTATTGCAGGTGACGCGGATGGCCGGCGGAGGCAGGCGGTGCTCCTCCGGCTCCAGGTAGTGGGCCCGCGTCAGCGCGATACCGGCCTCCCGGCACTGGAACAAAACACATGGGTACGGTCACACGGGGCAGTCCGGGCGATACCGGCCTCACGGCACTGGAACACATGGAAACACAAAGTCACACTAGGCCCGCGTCAGGGCGATACCGGCCTCACGACACTGGAACACATGGAAACACACAGTCACACATCAGGACGATGCCGACCTCCCGAATCACACAGTCAGGGCAATACCGGCCTCACGACACTGGAACATACAGTGATACAGTAAAATTATACTATGCAGTCAGACTGAGCCGGCGTCAGGACCTTACCGGCCCTCGGCAAAGGAGCATAAGTTTACATTAAGTCACACCGGACAGAGCCAGTGCGACATCGGCATCTAATATTCAATCACACGATATATACCATCCCTATGATTGTCCAGGCCGTCAGGAGCTATAGGACAAAATTTAATACAGTAAAAGGACATAGAAAACGGCCATTCCATCCGTCTGTCCCACTTCTTCAGACCACAGTGACAAGGGCGTCCCTCAGCCGACCCGGTCCAGAAACTGACGCCATGTGACAGTCAACAGGAGATCCTACTCGGCTCAGCCCAAGATCAGCGCTGAGTCTGCCGCTTAGTCCTCAGATCAGCGCCGAGTCTGCCGCTGAGTCCTCAAATCAGCCCTGAGCCGAGGGCGGGCCAGCACAGATCAACACAGGGATCAGCGCGGATACAAGCCAAAGCCGAGACCTTCACGGGGGATAATAACGACGCGGAAGTGGACATATTTGCCTAAATGTTGCCGTCCGATCCGACTGTGCAGCGCCGGGAAATTAACATATGCATCAGGAGATGGAGAGACGAGACTAATCGGATCGTCACCAGATGCAGGTCCGACCGTGTCTGGGTGTGGCACAAAAATAGAAATACAGCAGTATTATGAAAACAATCTTTTTTAAAACCGGAGTGAGAGCTACGATGCAATATTCTAACACAACTGATCCACCACAAGCAAAATAAGACCGGAGTGAGAGTTGCCATGCAATATTCTAACACAACTAAACCACCACAGTCCACAAGCCGTCATTCACTAGATACATCTTACTATCAGACCACACTTTTGAAAATTAACTGCGCCGAATAAAATGAATGCCCGCCAGCACCGAAATCCCACGATTGCCCGATAGTCTCGAGCCAGTCACGGCACTCCTGGGAACTTTCCATCGATCGCCACACGGCTGCGTCTTAACGTCACGTCATGAGCGCGACACTGAACGCTGACGCGCACTCCGAAGGACAGAGAGCACGCCAAAAACTGCGCCAATGTCACACGCCGCAGTCGTGTTCGCCGCTCATAGACAGGGATGCGTGTGACCGGAGTGTGAGGCTGTCCGGCGCGGTGGTGGGATACGCCGGCCGCGCGGCGGACAGACAGTGGAGGAGGGTGGCTGACAGACGCGCACAGACCACCCACGGACAGGACCGCGACCGGTCGGCGCCACAGAGAGGTCACCAGATGGACCGGGGACATGAGACATGAAAACGGCACGCAGCGGGGGAATGCAGCAAAATGAATGTGACTGAAGATGATTTCAAAGTGCAAAATATACAAAAGTCCTAACAGTGTGGCGTGGGCGAGATGATTTCTATGATTTAGTGCTCTGATGATCTGCGCCATATTCCGAGTTTTACCGACTATACTGAACCTGTTTATCTAACAGGTGTGCAAATAAGAATACCAGATTGCAGTGCCGGTCATTGTTGTACTGCCGTTCGTAAGTTGAGACTTATGAGAAGACCATTCACCGGCCGTTATGAGTTCTGGACAATCAGAAAACACTTCTTACGGATCCCCTTTGCCCTACAGACTGAGTACCACATCCTTCCGTCCACCCATCCACAGGGAGTGGGGCAGGATACAATCATCACCGGTTGATATCTGGCACCGGGACTGAGCTAGGAACTCCCCGACTTCCGGGCTGTGATGTGATGTGTCCAAACGACGCTCAGACTCCCGGGCAGCGTATTGACGCCAAAACAGTCGGGCCATAACACCGCAGCAATGTAGGCTGCGTGGGTTGGAGGGGAAAGCGATAAAAGCCAAGGGGTTAACCTCACGGTGGAGTACCTATATAACCACTATCGTAGTCCGTGGTGACCGGGGAGTCCGAGGGTTGAGTTGACGCATACCGTGCGGCTTTGTAATAATTGCTGCTGACGCTGTAGGCGGGCAATACCCCTTCGTGGAACTTAGTTGATGTAAACAGCTAAAACATGTAGCGTATATTGAGACGGGTTACACAACACATTCGGGTGAACGCATTTCGTCGTAAAGACTTTATCAACACCCTTTCGGAAATAGAAACAATACAGACACACAAGAATAATGTGTGCCATTATTCTTGTGTGTCTGTATTGCTTCTTTTTCCGAAAGGGTGTTGATAAAGTCTTTACAACGAAACGCGCTCACCCGAATGTGTTGTGTAACCCGTCTCAATATATAAATTTGTCTATTGCTACTCAAAATATGTAGTAAACGTAGCCTGGAAACCCCACAAAACGAATCACAGCAGATCTTCATTCGTGTGCCATAGTCGGTACAACCACAGATTCTATTCCTCTGGGCGCGGAATCACGACACCGGTCCGCCGTGCCGCCCACCTCACACCGAGTCTGCCGGCACCGTTTTTGTACCATCCGGCCCAGTTCGATGGCTGGATAGCGCCACAATCGGCGAGCTGGCCCCTCAGCGACAGGGGGACCCGCTACAGACGCTGCTTATCACAGAGCATGCATCAGATGCCGGGCACGGAACGGGGCAGGAAAGCACGACCGACGAGTAGTGATGAACGTCAGAGCGTTAGCCGTCACACAAGCAAGTTGGCAACTAAGTTGTGCCACTGATATGGGGTCGGTTTATTTTTAAAATCGTTCAGCTGTCCGTGCCACCAAAAAGTCACACAGTGGAGCTCGATCCAGCATTAACCGGCTGGAACCAGTAAGAGCCAGTATGTGCCACGGCCGGCACCCGCAGTATTTAGTCTCACCTGGTCCACGATGTGCTGAAGGACGGCCTCGGACTGCTGCCGCTCCAGCCGCGGCTTGGACAGCTGCAAGAACTTGACCGGCGAGACCTCGTCACCGCACAGCTCCAGACTGCCGGGTAGACACGGGTCAACCGACAATGCGCACAGTTAGAGCTCTGTACAAGAGTATGAAGACCAATGGAACTCAACTACAGCTCTAAGTTGCAGCACAAAACAGAGTAGGTGTGCCAGAGAAGAAATCAAATACCATTGTTAAAGACGACACACGATTGATAGGACGATTAAGTTAATCTGTCAAAACAAGGTGATCATCACATCAATAAACGACAAAATAATGCGACAATTTAAACCGTTACCAGTTAACACACAAGCCCAGCGGATTAAGCCTGTGAAGTGTGACCCCCTCTCATTTTTCCTCCCGCAGCGTGCCCATACCCGTCGATGTTTGCCAGCGCCTTGTGCATGGCCCGGCAGACGCTGCGCAGCTTGGCCGTCATCTCGGGCTGTTCGTCCAGCTGGTCGATGACACACATGGCAGCGGCAGCGCACAGCGGCGCCAGGGCGGCTGAGAACACGTAACCTGCGCGCCGCAAGGAGCAGGGTTAGCCAGGGAGGAGAGCGTACTTGGACGGCACACATTACACAGACAGGCTGACGGGGCGGGATAACTACAGATTGAGACGGGCTCACTGGATAGGAAAGCTATATTGGCGGCGGTATATGATGAAGATTCAAATAAACCGGTGTTAAAGTACACCCCCTCTATATACCCTGTCCGCTGAGCCGCTGGTGGTCGGCCACGTAGAAGGAGCCGGTGGTAAATCCACCCACCGAGCCCAGCGACGCCTCCATGCTGACACAGATCAGGTCCACGTCGCGAGCCTGCCGATGTTGGTACACGGTCAACGGTGAGCAGAGGACACGATGCGCGACGGCACGTTTCAGGCCGACCACAGGGAGATAGAGCATCATTCATCAATGAAGTATGGGGTCGCGTATTTTACGATTCATAAATAAATTACATGGTTCTGCAACGGGAAAGTCACCTCAGCATCCTTATTATCCCCTTCAGTAGCAGGGAAGATTAAAACTCTGACTGTGTCCCCATTCGTCAGTTACAGATAGGGTGACCCCATCCACCGCACTCTACAGCCATCGTGCCACCCACCGTGACTCCAAAGTGTTCGGTGAGCCCGCGTCCGGTATCTCCCAGCACTCCGAACGACAGCGACTCGTCCACGAACAAGCGCAGCTTGTGGGCCTCCTTGAGTCGCAGCAGCTCGGGCAGGGGGCACACGGCGCCTGTGTTGGCGTATATACCCTCCACCACCAGGAAGCGACGCACCAGCGCCGCCTGCTTCGGCTTCAGCTGCACGAAGGGGAAGACGTCAGCGCGTGAGGGACATGACCTTCAGTCTGGAGATTAGCATTTATGACGGATTCAAAGGTAGCCCTGGAGTCTGGACAGGCTGTCTGAAATATGCTTCAAAATTCGATCGCAAAGGAGATCATGAACGGATGGCACGTCTGTCTACAGAACCCCACTGTCAGAAAACAGCTACTAAGCTTTCCGTTCACCTGACTGTGCTCTCTGTCAGAAGCTGCCCGAATAGCCCATTACCGAGAAAGGGAGAGGTACCTATCTTGCGGTCCTCTCTGCTGACAGATTATGCTCCTCTACATCAGCTGCTCCAGCTGAGTGCAGGGACCATTACTGGGGATAAGGGATGAAGCTTACTTTCTTGCTGGCCTCCTGTTCCTCTACATCACCTGCTCCAGGTGCCAGGAGGAACCATTAGTGGGTGTAACTAGGGGTGGAGAGCTAGCTCACCCTTTTGCTGGCCTCGTTGCGCTCCTCGATCAGCTGCTCCAGGTGATCTATCCCAAGGAAGGGTGGAGACTGGAGAGATATCCTACCTTTTTGCTGGCCTTGTTGTGCTCCTCGATCAGATGCTCCAGGTGACGGGGGGACTAGCACTGGATGGGGGTGGGGGTGGGGGGTGGGGATTCGGGTGGGGGGGGGGGTAAGGGGAAGAGCAGTACCTTACCTTTTTGCTGGCCTTGTTGTGCTCCTCGATCAGCTGCTCCAGGTGGGCGGTGTCGTTGTGGCGGAAGTAGCGTATCTCACTGCGGGACGCCTGCAGACCCTTCTGGATGGCGAAACACACCGCCTCGTCTCTGGAACGTGGTGGGCAGAATGGTCAGACTGTGAACGCTCAAAGCAGTATGCAGGTATAAATCACTAATTTACCGAAAAGTAAGCAACAGACGACAATAAGCACGATCAACAAGACCGCGAAAACGCCTTATCGTTATCACCCGACCCAATTATCAAGAAGCCGGAAACACAGCATACCACCAGTATAACGCCTTATGGGGCGACTAACGGAGCGAGCGAGAGGGTGGGCCTTGCACGTGCGAAATTTCGAGGGGGTACCTCCAACTGACTTGTGCACGGCACCCTACTAACCGGTCTCTAGCGATGTGCCAAATTTGGGCACAATCGGCCCAGCCGTTCTCGAGATCTGGAAGCGGCACCCTGCACGTGCGCACGTGCAAAATGGGTCCCAACTGACTTGTGCACGGCACCCTGCTAACCGGTCCCTAACTGTGTACCAAATTTGAGCGCAATCGGTCGAGCCGTTCTCGAGATCTGGAAACGACCCCTGCACGTGCGCACGTGCAGCAGCACCCCAACTCTGGCACATGGATATCCAGTGCCTAGTGGGTGCCTACCTACATGCCAACTTTCAGCGCGATCGGCCAAGTAGTTACCGAGATATTGCAACAATTACAAAACTGACACCTCTTCGTTTTGCACGTGGCACGTGCATAAGGGGTCACCCACATGCATCGGGAGTAGTCCAATACTTGGTAGAAGGAATGAAGCTACCCTACAAAAATTACCGCATGTAAATCGGTCAAGTGGTTGCTGAGATATAAGCCTCGCAAAAGCGTCCGCACGGCCGGCCGGCCGGCCGGCCGCTCATACTCAGAAATTTCCGTTAATCTAAGGAAAGACTCCGCTCGCTTCGCTCGCTCCGTAATCACTGAACACGGACCGAAAAACGTCGAGCTCCTCTCATTCCACTTTCTGACCCCCACATGAAAATTCGGTGGAAAGGACGGTGGAGGTCTCATTAACCGTCTAGTTAGGACATGACGCTGTCAGCCTTGAACTTGTTAGCAACTCTGAATAAAGCAAACAATCCCTTCTCTCCACTGGCGCAGACGGCCGACCATGACGACTCACGCGAAGATGACGTCCGAGCGTTTGGCGTAGGCGGGTATGGCGCTGGCCACAGTGGAGAATCCCAGCGAGTACAGCACCGCCTCCTCGGTGCCCAGGAACTGGGTGACGCGCTTCTCCAGGTCCAGGTGCACGTCTGGGGACAGAGAGCGGTGAGACGAGGAGGGCAGGGGATGCACAGAGGGAGGGAGGGGTGGGGGGGGGGGCGCAAGGCCCGCTATCATAAACCATGACACAATCACGAGGCACCAGAAAGTATATAGCGGTGACAAAGGCCGTTAGCACAAGACATTCATGTGATGCCCGTCCTAACAGAAAAGCCGAACAGTCAGACACTAAATCCAGCCATCTCAAGGAAGAGGAAAACATACCAGATCAGAAAAAATACAACTACCTCCGGATCACTGAGAAGTACTATCGAATCACTAAAAGAGGCCTCCTTCCACCGATTCGCTTCCCTCTCCCTCTGTCCCGATACTATGTCCCCCCCCCCCCCCCTCCCCTGTCCGCCGCGCCACTGACCGATGGTTCCGTAGAAGGCGCGCGGCCCGCACGAGCCGACGCCGTACTTGCGCAGACAACGAACGGCCGCCTCCTCCACCCGGTCGTCGCCGACCATTCCCAGGAAGTTGTGCGTGGCAGCGTTCAGGTACTGGCGGCCGCCAATAGTCACGTGCTTCCCCACCTGAGGAGAGGGGCAAGCGGAGTGAGTCAGATCGACCTGATGTGGCAGATGGTACTGGTGGTGTGAACACCAGAGCGAGATCAAGCGGTAATCGAAACATTGCATCGAGAATGTGAAAACAGGCCACGCAAGTACAAAGTGGGAACGCGCTTGAACTCGAGCGGCGATAGAGAGCATGAAAGTTGCATTATTGTATCCCCCGGCATCTCTTCCAAACACGACGCATTGGTATCACATCGGCCGCTCACCTTTCCTTGAATGACGTCATATTTGATGGGGTTCAGGTCAGCGTCATCAGGCACCAGGGGCTCAGGAGTCCACTCCTGAATGAGCTCTTCCTTCTCCTGAACAAACAACCGACACAGGGTTAGACGGCGAAGCACGCACAGTTAAATCTTATGTTTTAAGTGAAATGCACACAATAGCTCGAAATTTATTATGACACTCAGCTTTGCGGATCAAAATAATAAATATACCGGGTGGCCCAGAAAAAACGTTCCGAACTTTGGAGGCCTGTATATCAAATTCGAGTTCAAATAACGAGCCAAAATTTTCATCAAGTTTGCGTCATTTCTATGCGCATTGGTATGCCAAATTACAACACTATACCATCATTTTCAAGCTGGCAATCTTGAGTTGAATTAAGCAAGACGTTTTTGCTTTTTTTGCCGATGTCAAACGATAAGGATGATTGGGTTAGACGTCCCATGTTATAAAAAAGAATGAAAAATAGAGCACGTGAATGAAACCAACACGTATGTTCTTATTTTAAATATTTTTGTCTCACTTATGTGCCAAATATTCAAATACTGAGCCAAAATGGTGCTCATGGATGCCATTCGTTTCAACACCAAGTCATGTTTCGAGCAGGAGTGGCACGGTGCATGGATTACTGCTGAAAACCCTCCTTTCAGTAGATCAAACAGTAAATCGACCGAATAAGGAAAACAAACTAAAGCAGACTCGTTCCCGTGCCAGAAGACCACAGAATTATGATTTATAGCTTATGAAAAACAACATTGCCAGCAGATGACAAAAAAAAAACTGGTTGAAAAGCTACCTTTTCCCAGGAATGTAAGCCAGGAAAGCATTTGAGCCACAAGATTGTTAGAAAACTGGAAACTTCTTCCGATGCCGCTGGCACAAAGCCATCATGGTTGCCTGAGGGAATGTGTCATCCTGAGACCCGAACCATCAATGAGACTAGCTGCCAGTAGAAGTCATGGCTCTAGGCCGCGGTGCCGCGGGGTGAAAGTGACCTGTTCACCTACATTTTTTAGTAAACATCGGAGCAAAAAAGTAATTTTTACATGGCATGCTTGAAACACGAACCGGTTAAAAAGTTATTTACCGAACACCATGAAAATCACACCATTTACTAAAAATGTGTGCCGCATTGACTATTCGAAGTTTCAATGTTGTATCTTTATCACTTTTTGAGAAATATTGATTTGAAGTTGGGAACGTTTTTTCTGGGCCACCCGGTACAGATGCATGGCCAAACGGCAAAGAAGCCGACTCGCAGAAACCGTAGTTCCACATAAAAAGTGCAGCACAATGACACAATGAAAGGACTCCAGTTACCGGCGTGGACAAAATAGCTCACATTAACGAACGCGAGTGTTTTGGCAATAAGGTTTACAAGCATTAGACGAACCAACTGACGAATAAGCTTTGGGGGTGCGTGTAAAACGCAGGAATGACAGACATTTCAGTTGAGATTCATCCCAAGAAGATGAGAAAGAAGCAGTGCAGCTGTATAAGCAGGTTGTCAGCAGTTTCCTGCTGTAATACGAGTGAAAACGTGGACAACGAAAACGGGGACGTGAGCACGGAATACGGATGAATGTGACACTCAAAGAAGGGCCAGCGAAGTGCGGCACACTGCGGAAAACACATAGCAGCGAGACACTGAGGCATGTGCGGAGGTGCGACACTGGTGGAAGGCAGGCATTATGGTGATGGACGCTGGTCGCTCAAAAATACTGAGTTGAGTGCCCTTCTGACTGACATAACCTAACATCGACAATCGACGTGGTCGACAAAACAAAGCGTGATGGACTGGACGCGACAGGGTCTGACGTGGCTGCCGGCCGACGTAAGACATTGGTGGATGAACTCACATGCTCAGAGAGCCTATCCCACAGGCTGGCCTGACGACATGAAGCTCAGGGTTAGTATGAGTGGGAACTGGAAATACAAACATCATGTGATGTACGGAAACGGCATTCTCTAAATATTAGGGAACAATGACAAACTTTAAAAAAAAAACTGATGCCTATTAGTCATCTACAAAAGCTTCAACGACGCTGGGCTGTCATCATCTGGACCATAGCCATCCACTTTGTCAGCGATAAGCGGAGCTTTCATGCACCGGTGGTTGAAATCTGCAGCCGACCAAACATTCATTTTTAAGGTTTGCCACTAGGGCTCTGGTTATCGTGGGAAAACTACCCACATAGCATTTATTCAGATTGTCCAAAGGGCGGATGTCTGACAGCGCCAGGCCAAACCAAGACTCGATAATGGGTCAGGCTGTAGGTAACGTTTAACTACCACACATTCTATTAAAATGATGGCCTTGTGAGTGACCTGACACTGTGTTTCCTATAATGCAATGCCAATAGCAGGCTTTACTTGATGGAGCTCGGGTGCATTCCACGGACACTGGACATGATCATTGGCGGTGTTTTCAAACCAACATCGCAGTCGCAACCGTAACAAAAAAGGATAACAAAAACGCCTTGAAGGGTGATTATACTTCTACTACGAGCGAGGGATCAAGGCTGCACTTATCGCTGGCAAAGACTGACCGCGGGCAGTGGAACATACCTTCTTAACTTTTAGAGTGTAGGTACTTGGAACTCACCTTCTCTGATAACGAGGACTTGGATTTTTTAGTCCTTTTCAGAATCAGACTAAGCACCCAGATGATGAGCACCGCCTCCAATATTAAGTGGTAGATCGGAACCTGAAAGGTTGCACATTGTAAGCAGCATTCAGACAGCCAGCTGACATCATTTGCTCTCACTCCCTTCCTCCGCCTTATGAGAGGACTGGACAGACATGCATACTTATTACAATTTACACAGCACATACTGATCTCTTTAACCCACGCACTGCTGGGGGGGGGGGGTAAACACCCCTTTGAAGTTTTTCACGAATATCTCAAAAAGGGCGGCGCGGAGCACCGCCGTTTTTGGCACACCTTTTCATGCACATGCTGTCAAAAGTTCAGACCGAGGTTACTCAAGGTCAGGTCACCAGGTCACTTCAAATGACTTCAGCTCATGAAAAGTTCAAGGTATGCCATAGCCAGGGTTACTTTTACAGGAAAAGTCGAGAGGGGGAATAAAGTTCGGGGCAAGGGCGGATCCAGGGGCATCTGAAAGGGGGCCCAATTTGCCATTAGGTTTTTGTTAGGATGGCGCCTGCAGAACCTTACCTACCCCCAAATCCTACTCTCTCCCCGGATTCTGGCCACTTTATATTGTTAGGCTGCTAAAAAATAAATTAGCTAAAAATATACGTAGGTACCTTCCTTGGCGGTAGGGGGCGGGGGAGGTCCCAACTTGACTGCGCCCTTGCAAATGTCAATCAGTAGTATCAACCTATTACCCTGGCCAAACATCAAGTAGAGCCTTTCTAAATAGAGAGAGGTTAACACGCGGGCCAAGACCGATTGAAGGACCCTGGTTCGAAGGAAGACCCTTGGTTCGGAGAGGTCATGACCCCCGTCCCCAACCGGTTTCTACGCCGACGCCTGTAGCGATATGTCAGTGATTGCGAAGAGACGGAAGAGACAAGACAAGAGACGGTCCCACCGACCATCCGATCGGTATCGGGTCAAATCTGGAGTTCCCGCTGCACTGAACGTAAAATGGTTGGATGGAACCTCAAATTGAAAATTATCTAAGCGCCAGCAACGTTGACTGATGACTAGAGTCTGATCAACGATGATTATAGAAGCTGAGTAACGAATTGATTGAAAATGGGCTCAAAAATAAATTTGAAAGGGGGAAATTCCCCCTTCCCTCCCTAGCCGTTCACGCACAATTTGAAAGGGGGAGCGGAATTTTCGAAGGGGGAAAATTCCCCTTCCCCCCCCCCCCTTTAAAAGTTACCCTGGCCATAGCCACACCGAGAGACCGATCACTTTCAAAGTTCAGTGCTAGCTAACAGCAACAGTATGCACAAAATGTTTATCTCAGAATTTTGATATCGGTGACCTAATTTTGCGACCTCCTCTTCAATAGGGGACCTTGGTCAATAGGGGAAAATTGAAAGATGCCTCTTTTGAACGAAAGCCACTCTTAACCCTCGCCGGCACAGGCCATTTTGCGTCCTTCGACGGCACAAGGGGGGGGGGGTACGACCCCCTCGCGTTTGGCCCCTGATCGAGCTAGAGCTTCGCGGAAAAAAACGAGCGTGTTGCGGCGTTGCCCGTCACGAGAGGAAGCCGATGATATCCAATTTTAAGGGTCTATGTCATCGATTGACCTTCCAGGTCAGGTCAATGTCCCAAAAGTCGGGAATATTGGGACCTATTAGAAAGTCGTGAAGCGTGGCTGCTATGGGTTTTTTCGGGGTGCTGATCACGAATATCGTGTTGGTTTTGATCACAGACAATGTCTTTAAGCATTTAGATCAGGTCGGGTCAGGTCAGGTCAGGTCAACCAGTAGGGGGTCGTGACGGTTATTCGTAGTAGGTGCCAACCGCCTCTGACAGTTTCGTAACATTTTACGAAGGCACCAAAACCACTTCGTAAATGTTCAGATGGTTGCTAAATTCGAATTCAGCTCCAAAAACTAGCCAAGAAACATGTAAAACTCGAAAAAGTGAACCGAGGTCACCAAAGGTCAATGACCTGACCTGACCTTCAGATTTCAGATGACTTTGACATCCACCCTAATGCATGGGGACAACATCAAATCAAGTGTTCGAACGTTAGAAACCACGAAAAAAACTGCAAACGCGCGGCTAATGCGAGCTGCCATACGCCGAAACGCGATTCCAGCCAAACATAGCCTCGGAAAATAGGTCACAGGTCAAAGGTCATTTGCGTCAGGGTCATGAAATTTTCAGGGTAGGTGTAAAATTTAATGCGAGGGTACTGAAAGTTTCGTCGCGATCGGCCGCTTTTTACGCGAGCTATTCGCGAAAAACCTTGGGGGGGGGGGGCATCAACCCTCCCTGTGCCGGCGAGGGTTAACACTCCAAACACTGAATTACAAGTAACTATGACATACTTAACATGCAAATAGCACCCGTGACCTCCGTTTATGCCCTAAGGTCATCTCAGGTCATGAATACTAACAGCTTTTTTGCGAATATCTTTTGATAGAGGCACGCTAGAGCGATGAAAATGCCTTAGATGTGCTCAGCTCGATGATACGGATCGACTCATATGCAGCACGACCTTTCCCAGTCAGGTCATGATCTTGACCTGAGGCCAAATTTTCACAGAAATAAGGATAAAAAAGGACGACAGCATGAAATCTGATATTAATGATCTTTTTGTCACTGAGTTTTCCCAAAAGATGTATTTAGGAATACAGCACCTTCAGTAACAATCTAATAATGGTTAGATAGCTACCACTGTTGGACATAAAAAACTTGATTGTTATGCATCGTGCCTTCACAAGCATATGCCATTGATTACAGCCTTTTTCAGCCAAGTCTTCAAAGCATGACAAAATGTACTTACCTCAAAGAATAGTCTTACAAACTCATATATCTCCACAGTCACCATGACTACAAACTCAGAGAGTATTCCTGCTGTATCACTTTCAGACAGAGCCTGAAAAGAAAGTGTTTATTCAGTGAATTACATAATCCAATCAAATACATATAAAAATGAATTGAAAGCAGACCCTGGACCTGCTTTCAATGCAATGGGATGCAGTGATATGTCACCATAGATCAAAATAATCAAACATTAGGTAGCTACCAAATGGAATTGTTATGTTTGCTAGCACTTAATTAAATCATAATTTATGATGTTACAAGGCTTAAACTTATAGGCCTTGCTATGAGCTGGAATATATTTTCAGCATGGTTGGTATAGGCTAGTGCAAATTGGCCATCATTGCTGGTGCAGGTCATCCATGGGCAGATTCAGAGAACCAACTGTGAGGCGGACATTTGCCCTAAAAGCCCCCCTTAGATGATAGATATGCCTGGCTAATATGTCGATGTTCTATATACTCTGGACTCGCTAACAGAGCAAAGTTCATAAACAGACATTATTTGAGTTTGATGACAATTTATTTATTATGAGCGAGCGAGCGCAGCGAGTCTTTTCAATATAACGGAAAAATCTCAGTATGAGCGGCCCGGCCCGGCCTGTAACGCTTTTGAGAGGCTTATACCTCAGCAACCGCTGGACCGATTGGCCTGCGATCTTTTTCCTGGGTAATTTTCCTGGGTAATCCCTTCTACCCCGTAATTGACTACTTTTGATACATCTCAGTGACCGTCGTGCCACGTGAAAAGTCAAGGGTGTTCAAGCTGTTTTGCAAAAGTAATGATTTTGAGAGGCCCATATCTCAGCAGCCGCTTGGGCGATTGTCTTGCGGTAATTTTTTTAGGGTGGCTGCACCCCTTCTACCAAAGGTCAGATACTCTTGATCTATGTGACCAGACTGACCTGACCCCCACTGCACGTGCAAAATGCAAAAAGAAGAGGTGCCAATTTTGCTCCCATTTCAATAACTGTAATTACTGGGGCGATTTCGCTGAAACTTGACATACAGGTAGGCACCCACCAGGCAATGCAATCCCATGTGTGGCGGTTAGGGTGCTACTGCACGTGCACACGTGCAGGGGGCACTCCCAGATCTCGAAAACGGCTGGGCCGATTGCGCTCAAATTTGGTACACGGTTGGGGACCAGTTAGTAGAGTGCTGTGCAAAAGTAAGTTTGGACCCCGTTTGCACGTGCGCACGTGCAGAATGCCACCTCCAGATCTCAGGAACGCCGAACGGCTGGGCCAATTGCATTCAAATTTGGCACACCGCTAGCGAGCGGTTAGAAGGGCGCTTTGCACAAGCCTGTTGGAAGTACCCTCTCGCCCTTCCGCACCTGCAGGGCTCACTATCTCGCTCGCTCGTTCTTCGCCCAAAAGTCGTTTTACTGGTTTTCACTTTCTTTGATTTCATAATTTTTACTGAGGGAAACAAACTGAACCGTCGCCCCAGTTTTTGTCCATACTGTACAAATAAACACCACCTGGTCATTTCCCTCTATTGCACTCTTTTAAAACTGAAACTGACATTTCTCAATGCTACAATTTATGTACCGCCTTGGTTAAAATGCCACGCCGAACGGTCCAGCCAAGTCCAGCCAAGGGTCCAGCTTGAGCTCGACAATGGCTCGACTTGTGCTCGACTGCGACGGCCTTGCGATGTAAGTCAATATACCCTGCTTGCGATCAGCTTGCGATAATCAGCGGCGATCTGGATCAGCGGCGGCCGGAGATAGGCGTTTACCACAAGTGTAGGCAAGCAGTGGTGTAGGCCAAGTGTAGGCGTCTACATCAATTTACTTGATAGGCGTCAAACTTTGCAGGCCAGTCGCCATTAGTTGCTGAGTGCAGAACCTGATCACCCCACCAGTAACAATGCTTGTTGCCTAGCAATTGGCTGCCATAGTGCAAACAACGCTGCTGTTGCTAGGCAACTACTAATTGCCGAAGGAGAAACAAAATTTTCGAACACATGTTTCTTATTTCGATAAATTTCATTTATGACGCGTTTGTTGCATTACTATACCTGTTCAATAACTGAATCGTTTAGCCAACGCACCCATATTGCCAGGCAACTTTGGTTGTTGCTAGGCAATTTGTCGCTACCTCCAGGAAATCAATCCTTACAAGATTGGTCCCGAACAGCACCATGTATGGGCTATAGATGGCCTTGTGTATGGGAATAACTGTATATTGACATGCATTTATATGAAAATTGCAGGCCGTGGTATTTGCCTTTTAATATTCACATCGACACATTTTAACATTCACATCACATCTTCCATCCCACGGTATCAGATCATGTCATCAAATTTTCTAAGTCGATTTCAAGTTTCATGAGTCTGTCTTGGCCGATCAAGAAAGTCGCTTTTGATGCCCTGGCCCTGGCCCCTGGTCTGTGCTCAATTTAAAAAAAAAATGAAAACCAGACTTTTGTAAGTAAAGAGAACCTGCGTAATAATAACCTTATGATCATTCTTTGCACATTTTAGTTGATATTGCATAATAAACAAAATCATTAATTTATATCAATATTTTTCGGCTTAGCCTATCTTCAGGATGTCATGACGCATGTCACATTCTGAAGATGTTGATACAATCATTTACTAATAAAAACTGGTACCTATCTACGCTACAAGCAGAAATGCCAAAACCTAATCTAGCCTGACCTGTGATGGCCTTGATAACTAACTTAACTTGAGCTTACTGGACTCTGGACTCAACAGTGACAGGTAATTCAATTGAGAATTGAAAATTGAGTGAGAACTGAAGCATAGATGTTTTTTTTATAAACAAATATTGTAAGTAGCAATGTGTGGTATCAGTTTTTAAACTTAGAAAGACATGTTATTTCCTTAAATCCTTTCATGTTTTTATTTTGTGATTTTCTCTTGTTCTTATAGGGTGCAAAAGGTAGCTGTAGTTGTAATTTCTTAGTTGTGATTTTTGTTTTAATACTTAGCTGTAAGCTGATGTTCATCAAGACAATTTTAAGCCAGGGACCAGGGTTGATGTGTCTGGTGATTCCAGGCCAAATTGTCATCTACAATTTATATTTTGAACCAGAGTGAATGGGATAAACATGGCATAGGCTAGCATGACCTAACCTACCTACCTACCTACCTATCCTTACCTAACCTAACACACAATAGCTAAAGTTTGACCCAATCTCTAGGTTTACTAAAAAAATATTGGATTCATTCCAAAATTCATGCCAATTTTTTTTTTTGTCCAGTTATAATGTTTTTTTCCCTCATGTGATGCCTTATAAATATTTTTAATTTGTTTGATGTCTGTAATCACTTGACACTTACATCTCTTAGATGTAATTAAACTCTCCTGATTCCACGGAATTCACGCTGTCACTACAATCTGCTGGAGTTGGCATTCATAATCTGTTGTTCTAGGTACCTACCAGGGCCCTGTTTCACCGGTGATAGCAGCACGCTGCTATCACCGATAGCGCGAAACCTGATAGCAGCACGCTGCTATCAGGTTTCGCGAGCTGACGTCATGTCATGACGCCATACTGCTGACATTATGGGCAGTTCCGGCGCACGATGGCCGCGACCTTGGCCGCGGCATTAAGTGACGTATGAGACTAATAGTAAGAGTTTACGCAGTCATTATAGTATATTTATTTTTATTATATATTTTTCTAAATATGATGTATTTAAAAGAAGTTAGGTTTAAGGAAAATTTGGACGTAAACTTCGAACATTTAGTTGATGACATAAAACAATATTGCGGCAATCGTGCGCCAGAATTGCCCCTTACGTCAGCAGTATGACGTCATCACATTACGTCAGCTCGCGCAATTTGATAGTGGCGTGCTGCTATCACCGGTGAAACAGGGCCCAAGTTAGCAGCAGATTGGACCATGAAAAGTGCTATGTTTGAGCAATGTAGTGAAATGCACGATGTGATGTGTCATATTCTATTTCTATTCTGATATTTACAGGATTTCTTAAGATGGGACGCTCATCAAAGGACAAAAGAGATATTTATTACAGATTGGCAAAGGAAGAAGGATGGAGGGCAAGAAGTGCATTTAAACTTCTGCAGATTGATGAAGAATTTGACATTTTCAAAGGTACTAATATATGCTACCATAGCATAACATATTAATCAAGCTGCCATACCATTACATTTTATCATGCAAAATTCAGGCCAGGCCAGTGTGTGCATGAAATTACTTCAGATAAGCTAAATGTTTTCAGTGACTGCTCCAACTCTATTGTAACTGTTTTCCACTGATCAGGTTAAAACTCATTGCACCACCAGAAACCTTATTCAATGATTCAAGTCATATTTATTTGTGTATGTGAGTACTGTGACATATAGCAATAAGCATTCAGTGAGTGTACAATGAATTTGTGTTACAGATGTGACCAGAGTAGTGGATTTGTGTGCTGCGCCTGGCAGCTGGAGTCAGGTCCTTTCCAGGAAACTGACGTAAGTCTGGTGATCACAATGCAATCATTTTGAGTTTGTTGGATACCTATGTGACACTTGAATCTTGATTGTCACCAAGTATCAAGTGTGTGCATTGTGTAATCACCCAGCTGTGATGAAACACAGTCATGTTATCCCATTATGTATTAGGGATGCAGACTTCACAGGTTTTTGGTGATTGTGAGTCCTACTTTACAAAATGGATTCTGACTCAGACTCTGTAGCCCTTTTATAATTCAGATGCCTGGCTTGGCGAGTGTACCGTTTGAGACCGACCCTCCCCTTCCGCCACGCACAGGAAGGACGGCACCGCCGGCGGCGACGTCAAGATCGTGGCCGTGGACCTGCAGGCGATGGCGCCGCTGCCGGGCGTCATTCAGATCCAGGGCGACATCACCAAGCGCTCGACGGCCGAGCAGATTATCTCCGAGTTCAGCGGCCAGCAGGCGCAGCTGGTGGTCTGTGACGGCGCGCCGGACGTTACCGGACTGCACGATCTGGACGAGTACATCCAGGTGCGTGGGAGGGCGGCGGGGCAGGCCGACCTGGAGAACAGCTGTGGTACAGCGGAGACTTTGGCGTGAGCTGGGACACAGTCAAATAAGGTTAAAGTGGAAAAGGTATTCACAAGATTCCTTATAAGAATATGTTGTGGGGTTAGGTTAATCTTGTTCGATTAGGAAGTAGGTGGATGGGTTTCGGCCACAGGGATGCCGCAGACACGAGACGTAGGTTCCGAGTGAGTCTACATCATTCCCGTCCATCTGACTGTCACCGTTTGTTCTGACAGGCCCAGCTGCTGCTGGCGGCGCTCAACATCACGACGCACGTGCTGGCGCCGGGCGGCACATTCGTGGCCAAGATCTTCCGCGGCAAGGACGTGACGCTGCTGTACTCGCAGCTGAAGGTGTTCTTCAGCCGCGTCACCGTGGCCAAGCCGCGCAGCAGCCGGAACTCCAGCATCGGTCAGTAAACGCACCGCGACTCTGTTTCCGTCTCCGACGTCCGTCTGTCGCCCTATCTCTCTCACGCTATCTAATGCTCTCTAGCTTTCTCAGTTCTTCTTCGTTTATCTCCCTCTCCCTCTTTTCTTCCAGTACCTACCGCCCCTCTTTCGCGTTTTGTCACCATATCTGCTGATTCCCCGATCGACTGGCCGCCCCCTTCAGTCGATTTCAGCGCCATCTCGGCCAGTTTGTACGCGACTGCGATGTCTAGTATAAACATCATTCTCAGTTCTCCTCTCACCATATTGTCAATCCCTGGCTGCTGGCTGCTGGCTGCTGTTCAGGTAGCCGATTTCGCAATGTAGTATATAATTTGCCTCATGATGAGCCTCGTCGGCACGTAGCCTCCGAACATTCACGCCGGCTGGCTTGACATCCGTGTCTGACTTGATATCTCCGTCCCTCCGACAGAGTCGTTTGTGGTGTGCGAGGACTGCCGGCCGTGTCTGACTGCATGTCTGTCTCTCCTCCTTCGACAGAGTCGTTTGTGGTGTGCGAGGACTACCGGCCGCCGGAGGGGTACGTTCCCAACATGACCAACCCGCTGCTGGACCACCAGTACTCGGATCTGGACCAGCTGAGCGGCCCCAACCGGGTGCTGGTGCCGTTCCTGGCGTGCGGCGACCTCTCCGGCTACGACGCCGATCTCACCTACCCCCTGCAGGTCAGTCGTCGGGGGTGAGGAGGGGAGGGGCTGGACCAGCCGACTTCTGCCCATCTGAGAGTTGATAGGGGTGACGCCGACTTCTTTACGTGGGAGGTCAGAAATTGTTTGAGCTTTGCAGAGTTGCTTCGGTCTTTTCAGCCAATTTGATGCAGCGTAAAATCCAATATTATTATTCAGTTGAGTACGTACACCATGCTTTCCATGAGACAGCTAGCCCCAGTTTGTCCGTTTGTTCTATACTGCCAACTCAGCAAATTACTGCACTCCGCGACCGTCAGGCAATTCCTAGTTGTTTCGACGGAAGCTGAATCCGTCAGACACTCTATATCTGACAGTCCTCTGGTGCGAGTCCGACATCCGGCCGTCCCCTGAGTGTCCTCACTGACTCCTCCGGCAATGGGATAAATGCCCTCCCCTGGCCCCCTCATTGTGTTCCCGGGTCACTGTTGTATGTGCCTTCTCTCTGATGTCCTTCACTCTCTACCCCGGCAGCTGAGCGAGGGCGCCGAGTACGAGTATCGTCCCCCGAACCAGCCGCCCATCAACCCGCCGTACCAGGACGCAGTGGAGAAGAAGCGCACAGACCAGCTGGCAAAACCTGGCGGCGACTGTCCGACCACGCCGGACGCCGCCGTCTCGCTCTCCGCCTCAGACGTGGACCGGACGGCCGCGCTCAGTCTACAGGAGCCGGCCGGCGCCGAGGGCGACGGTTGAAGGGGGAGTTGGTGGCGGGGGGGGGGGGGAGAGACGGCCCGTCCCACTGGTGGAGGGGTGTCGGGACCAGGATCGCTGAGTTGCCTAGCCTGCAGTGGTCGTTTTTTATTTGGGGGATGAGGGGATAGGTACTTTGTAACATTTGTGTTGTTTATCAGATACTCGGTGCTTACACTGGTCCCGTTTGGCAATCAGCTGTATATTGCGAGTAAATACATGCTTTGTTGTAACACACCATCGTATACTATCACTTATTGGTGATTGGCTGGCGTACCATGCAGTCACGTGAATCACAGCGTGTTGCGTGCGGGGTTACGCATTCACCGACTACACGGGATGTTCAAATGGCAATCGAACTCCTCACCTCGCACCAACAACTCGCCAACAAAGTCCATAACGAGTACATCAATCGAGAATAACAAATATAAATGTATAATGGCACTCCTACAACCCTAAGCAATGAGCAATGCGACATACACTGGTACAAAAACTCGCCATTGGGAGTGTCATCTCGCCGCCGATTTTCCCGTCCTTTCCGAATACTCTGTGGATACCGGTCACCAGCCACCCCAGCGCCGTCACTGGCCACACCGCCTGCCGACCACCTCAGAACTAGGCACATGTCGCTGGACTCTTAGCACACGAGTGACTGAATCGCGGCGCCCTGCCGACTTTCTCCCAGCTCGCTACCGACAACTTGGCGAGTCCCGACGGTGTCGGTGTTTGGAATGTCCTATCACACTGCAGTTCACGTGTACGCTAGTTTCACAGTTCACATGAACCTGGCCATGGCCCGCGCCTTCTCCAGCTGGTGCAGCAGCGAGTAGAACTGGCTGACGCCCAGCTGCACGTGGCGCACGCGGCGCGCTCCGTCCGGCGCCAGCACGTGCAGCGCCAGCCGGACGAACGTGCGGCCGACGCGCGCCGGCTCACTGCTGGCCGCCGTCACGCCGAACCTCCACTGGATGTCCTCGAGCTCGTCGAAGCAGCGCACGCCGCCCGTCTCCAGCAGGTCGTCCAGGCCGGTGAGCGGGGCCTCGGCCGGCGGATCGGCCCCGTCCGCCGGCGCCGGACCGGCCTCTGCTGCCACAGCCGCCGGGGCAGGCTTCGTGCTGGCAGTGCTGGCTGGTGTGGCTGCGGGAAGTATATCTGCGCTTGATTTGGCTGCATCAACAGATGTGTCTGATTTGTGGACGTACGTAGACCACAGGCTAGTGATGGACTTCGTGGTCTCTGTTGATCCCGTTAGTTTCTGGAAGTCCTCTGCTACTTGGACTGAGGTAAGGCCTCCTCGATATGATGCCTTCAAGATGTTGAGCAGTATCTTGACAAGACCCTGGGCCTGCCCAATATCAATGCCTGCAGTAGCTGAGAACTCTGAGACAGCCTCTGCCATAGCCTCCTTGTTGACTCCTCCCACGCCAGTTAGATATTTCAGAATGTTCTCAGCTATGTGAGTGATGGATGGCTGTGGTAATAATGCTAGCTGAGTGACACCATCAATGACAGACTGAGGCACCTCGCCAGAGCTGAAATGATACATCATTCCAGCTGCCAGTGCCACTTCAGCTTCAGTGTTTGGCTTCTGTTCAATGCATCTAGCAAAATGATGTTTGTTGTGTCCAGCTTAGCTGAAAAGTGGAGAGAAACGAGATACATTATCCTTTACCATAGCATCTTAAACACTGTTACATTTAATGCATAGTTAGAGGCTATCTGAGGCACTACCCATTCCAAGCACTACCTTCATAGTACCTCCTTGATATGGGTTTGGAGTTTGGAATTCAGAACCACAAGAACATAAATGGCATTGGTAGCAAACATTTAGAAGTATGCATCTGATATGATAAAAACCAGCTGAATATGACATTATTCAAAATCAATTTCCATGAAAAAACATTGGTGCCTGCTTGATGACTGCTGCACATTTTTAAGACTTGTCGAGATCATGATTTTAAGGTGAGATCATGATTTTAAAGGGACTATCCCACCTTTAACATGGGATTTGAGTTGAGATAGCCAAGTTTGCGGCGAGGTTCAGAAACCACTATCTATCTTGGTTGCAACCCCCGCGGCCTCTTGGTGTTGAAGAAATTCGTTCCCTTCATTTGAAAATGGGCCTTGTACAAGGCCCTATCTTCAACATGGAACGACCGTTAGTGTGACGTCACCTCGTTTAGTCATTCTGATTTAAATGGGTTTGTTCGTTGAAAAATCGCTTAAAACTTGGTCTGAACTTTGTTGTGGTGCCTACAGAGTAAAAGGAATCAGCTTTATGACAGTAATGTGGCCTGGGGAAGGAGGTAATTTTGGGCTGTGACGTCACATATTTGAAAGTTTGTGTTTGGAATATGGGAAGCCTAAGATGTTTAATGAAAAACAAATGCCAGAACCGTGTTCCTGGTCATCCAATCTATAAAGTCGGGCACAATTTAATTGGTTTTAACAACATTTTAGAAGGTGGGATAGTCCCTTTAAGGTTATATAATGCTTGGAGTGTTAGGGTATGTTGCAAAGGCATTGGATACAAAATGATTTTTTCACCAGCAAAAAAGCAATAGCAGCTTAAGTAGGTACCTAGAATCAGTAATAATTATGAACTGAAAAACAATATTCAACTGCTTTCCAAAACAAATAAATGCCTAACCGTGGAGGCGGAACACCTTCAGTTAATGGGTTTGAGGTGCAGAGGAGCAGGATTTGTACGTCCTGAGGAAGATGTGAGAGAAAGTGATTGTCGAGTCTGTTTTTGTTTTGTTGGGCTAGGCTCATTCCGTCTAAGACCATTTCAGAGCCGCAAGGATGATAGGAATTAAGGGGAGACATTTGTCTGGAACGACCCAGGCTTTTGGTCCCATCCTTTTCATGCAACACCCATAGGGATAATGTTAAAATGCCAAAATAAAAAAAAATCAGATGGGCTCGGTGCGACGGTGCCCCCCCCCCCGTTCCGCCGCCTATGATACCTGAGCCACATATCTCGCACATTAAATTCACGATCAGTGCTCAGTGCTGTAAATTGTAATATACTTGATGTGCAGCCAAATATAAAAATATTAACAACTTTCAATGGTACATACCCTAAATACCTATACAACTCCAAATCCAAAATGTCCAAAACCAAAATCACGAACCGTGCCTAATATACACGGCCTTGGAACCGTGTATGCTTCACTCAATATACCCTGCGTGTATGCCACATATGAAGCAATCACACCATAAATGTATTACAAACGAATATGTTTAATTGTATAGTTTTTGCAGCTCGCGATTGGAAAAGTCGAGCGTTGCCTAGCAACTTGCTGCGAATTTGAACAACTTCTGCAGGTTACCTGGTGATGGCCAATGCACTCCATGGCTATTAGACTTTTGAACACCCATATCGACATAAGCTCCCCTTGAGCTCCCCTATAAGCAGCTTTTAGTAAATAACTAAAGAGTAGACAACAAATGGGCTGCCCCCCTCTTTATCTTATTTTTGAGAATGGTTGTGTGTAATGTTTCCCTGAAGTTCTTTCGGGCAGTTGGGAGCTTAGGGAGCAGAAGCTCCGGCAATATTCGAATTCAACCAAGCTCGACATCTCTTCGTAGACGTTTGTAAGTACCTATCTGTATAATTACAATAGGTACGTGTACCTACCTAAGCTTTGATAAGACACCTACTTTGTTGTATGTATTGCTAATGGGAGCAATTCACTTATTTGGAAGCTGGAATTTATTTTATTTTGCTCTTCAAGTTCAGTGGCTTTTGATGCAGCCTTTATGGATTCTGAGCAGTAGATCTTTTATCCTCACCCTTCACCATTTTATCCTGGAAGTTGCAAATTGCCGTTTTTTATGCTTCCCTGTCTCTCCTCTCATCTCCCCTCCCTTTCTTTTCCTTCCCCTCTCATAACCTGTTTGGATTGTACCTATGCTCTGAACCAAGGCTATATAAACCGCTCTGAAACAGTCCCTCTTTTTTGTTGACAGCTGTCAGAGCCCACCGGGAAAACGGCTGCCGGAGCTCACCCTCTACACCAAGACGCCGTGCCCTCTGTGTGACGATGCCCTGGAGGCACTGTCGCCGGCACTGCACCGGGTAGGTGTGGCCGCCTGGCCGGCGAGGGGCAGGTCAATGCCGGGTGACACCCACTCCCCCAGCCCCGCTGCATTGGGTGTGTCCACTTCTCACGGGTATCGTGATCCAATCACGGGAAAATTGAACACCGAACAAACACTCATGGCTGATTAGTGATTGGTGACCTCAAAACATGTCTGCTGACCCGGCGCAGCTGTGTAGAACATTGTTTTCCTGCCGACTCGCGGGATTGTGACGCCGGGTTGTGAGAACGGCGTCGGCAGGGTGTCGCGGGCGGGTGCAGTCGAGGGTGTTATCTGTGGCGCCCGACCCCAGCTGACTGCGGTAACATAACACCCGGTAACACCGTTTCAGGTGACGCTGCGGAAGGTGGACATCACGCTGCCGGAGAACCGACGCTGGTACAAACTCTACCGCTACGACATCCCCGTGTTTCATCTCAATGGAGCCTTCCTCATGAAACACCGGGGCGACATGAAGGTTCTGTTGGAGGCGCTGGAAGCGTGGGAGGGGGCGGAATCCAGGTGACAATATTTGTCATTTAGATTATGTCCGTGTGCCCATGAACATTCATAGATAATGTGTCGTCTCGCGAGTCCTGCTGAATGCCTCATCTGTAGTTCTCTGCGTATTGCGTATGGAATGGATCTAGTTGCCCTGAAGAGTTATAGATGCCTGTTAGATATTTTCTGAGCTTGCGAATATAATAGGCTGGGAGACAGTGACATTTTTGAGATGGTATTTTTGTTTCGTAAGGAAATTTGAGTCGTAAACTTTGATGCAACAGCAAAAGATGCACTTTTTTGCCATACGATCTCGCGATGCCCACCCAGCGTGTAAGCCTAGAAAGCGACATCTAGGATAAGTTGTGGATACAGCGCCACCTGCGACCAGTGGCTGATCAGTGATTTTAGGACTAAAGTACGTATCGCTAAAGTACGTAGGACAAAAGTACGCATGCAAATGTTCGTACCCAAATATACGTAGGCGATAAAGTTCGTATGCAAAAAGTACGTACGCAAATGTTCGTACGCAAAAGTACGTATGCAAAAGTACGTAGTGCATAAAGTACGTATGTCAAAAGTACGTACGCAATTGTTCGTACGCAAAAGTACGTATGAAAAAGTACGAAGTGCATAAAGTACGTATGCCAAAAGTACGTACGCAAATGTTCGTACGCAAAAGTACGTATGCATAAGTACGTAGTGTAAAATGTACGTATGGCAAAAGTACGTACGCAAATGTTCGTACGCAAAAGTTCGCATGCAAAAGTACGTAGTGTATAAAGTACGTATGCCAAAAGTACGTACGCAAATGTTCGTACGCAAAAGTACGTATGCAAAAGTACGTAGTGTATAAAGTACGTATACCAAAAGTACGTACGCAAATGTTCGTACGCAAAAGTTCGTATGCAAAAGTACGTAGTGTAAAAAGTACGTATGCCAGTACGTACGGTTCGTATGTCAAAGTACGTATTGTATAAAGTACGTATGCTAGAAGTAGGGTATAGTAGTGTAAGTTGAGCCACTTTTCTTTATTGCTGCTCTGTTGCCATACTACAGGGAACTCATGATAAATTCATATACCAAATAATATACTTTGTCCATTTCGCCCATTTACTCATCGATAAATTTTGCTATGCCTTGTAACAAATGCTCATTAAATAAAGAATAAGAAAGGAATTACACATTGATCAACTTAACCCAAGGGTGGGGTACGTAAATACTTAATACCCTACGTACATTTGCTATACGTACTTTTGTCCGTGACGTACTTTTGTCCACACGTAGGGTAGACCGGGGCAAGTCGCCCCGCCGAGGTATAACACCTCACCGATGTTTCTCGGAACTGACAGGGTTCTGGGGAAAGATCCTCTCTTCTGTTAATCCGGCCGGGCCCGGGGGTAATTCCAACCACCGCAGCCCGGGGAGGGGCGTTTTTCACCCCCCCCGTCTAACTCCGTAAATAAGAGAGCTACGCAAACAAAAGCGATACCAAACAAAAGGTCCTTACGAGACGCTTCTAAAGCACCCAAAATTTTTGACCTCAGGTCAATTTTCAAGGTCAGAGGTCAAGGTCAAAGGCAAAAACCGGCACATGTGTAGTGATCTCAAAGTGAGCGTTCTAGAGGACGGCAGGATGCATAAAACCGGTAAAATTGGGTGTCAAACGAAAGAAGAGAATCTGAGAATTCCGACAATGTGCTCAACATCAAAGGTCAAGGTCAAGGTCATGCTCAAAATTGACCTCAAACTTACACTTTTTCGTACATCTTGTGTGTCAACTTCCAAGATGTTTTGAAATGTTTTGAGGCTTATCAGGTCCCTATTTGTGGTTCATCTTACGATACAAGGCTGCTCAAAGGTCATGGTCACAGAAAAGAGTCCTTGCTAGAGGCTTTTTCACTGATTCAAGTTAGTAATAATAAATCAGACAATTTTGCCATCTGGAGGCTCTAAATAAAGGCTTAGAGGAAAATAGATGCCAGATTCGTGATCAGCGGGTATGAATCCATCATAAACGACTTTTGATGTGTCAAGGTCAACCAAAAGTCATTCGAGGTAACATGAGGTCAACATAAAACTTGCCCTTTTCCAAACAAAACAAAATATGTATCATTCGACACGGCTTGACAAGACAAATGCGATGGTACCACTACCGTAGCTCTAGGACCATTTTTGTCGAAGTTATTTGCGAAAAACTAAAACCACAGCTCGGGGTCGTTGACCTGACCTCTAATCTCAGGTCACTAAAACTATTTTTGTATTTTTGTCTAGGTCAAATGCTACACAACCGTGCTCGTAATTTGTCTTTATCTTTAAAACTCTATTTTAGCAGCTATTTGAAGTTCGCGTCTGTGACACCGAAGTTTGCCGTGCAGGGGTATAGAAAAATCGACTTTGTGACGTCATTAATGGGGCTAGGTCCAAATTTTTTACTTCAGAAGATGTCAAATTGATGGGAAAAAAGGTACTGAAAGTTTTGCTTTCCTATCCCTAAGCGTTCGGGAGCTATCGCAAATATTCGCCAGGAGGGGGGGGGGGGGGGGGCGAAAAACGCCCCCCGGGCCCGCGAGGGTTAATCTAGTGTATGGGGCTTCTTGCCTCGGCTCAGGCCGTGGGGCGTTTTGCCCTGGGGGCTGGGGTTGGGGCAAAATGCCCCATTTGCAGTTGCTTCACAAAGCAATTCCTAACTGGGAGTCCGATCATAAGTGAATGAATTTGAGGGTTGAATTTAAAGTAAAATGTCCAAAGAACACATTGAGCACAAATGTGGCCTTCCAGGTGATGTGAGATAAAAGTAGGTACCTATGTAGCAAAATAAATTATCTGGGGCGTCTTGCCCAAGGCTACCCTACTTTATACCCTACGTACATTTGCTATACGTAGGCTTTTGTACGTGACGTACTTTTGTCCATACGTACTTTATACCCTACGTACTTCTGCGATACGTACTTTTGTCCGTGACGTACTTTTGTCCATACGTACTTTTTACCCTACGAACATTAGCTATACGTACTTTTGTCCGTGACGTACTTTTGTCCATACGTACTTTATACCCTACGTACTTCTGCGATACGTACTTTTGTCCCTGACGTACTTTTGTCCATACGTACTTTATACAGTACGTACTTCTGCGATACGTTCTTTTGTCCCTGACGTACTTTTTTCCATACGTACTTTATACTGTACGTACTTCTGCGATACGTACTTTTGTCCTTGACGTACTTTTGTCCATACGTACTTTATATTGTACGTACTTCTGCGATACGTACTTTTGTCCCTGACGTACTTTTGTCCATACGTACTTTATACTGTACGTACTTCTGCGATACGTACTTTAATCCTACGTACTTTTGCTTACGTACTTTTGTCCTACGTACTTTAGCGATACGTACTTTTGTCCGTAACCCCTGATCAGTGATCAGTCATCTTACGATTCGCGGACTAAAGCACATAGGCACGTATCGTTTAAGTACGTAGGGCACTAGTACGTACGCAAATGTGCGTAAGGACCAAATTGTAATATAAACGTGGGTATCATTAGAAACCAATATAAACTAGACCTCTGTATGACCCAGCCTAGCCTAACCATTCCAATCCTAACCCAGCCTAACCTAATCAAATCTGACCGATGGTTTTGTATCTACGTACCTTAACCTTATGCCATAACGAGCATTTGTGATGCTTTCTTTTATCCTACGTACATTGAGTGACGTACAATTGCCATTTGCGCTACCTACCTTTGTCCTCAGTCCAAATCTTCGAGGCATGCAATATAATCTTGCTTATAATAAAAACAATATCGTGCACCACGACAAAGTCCTACATTCGGCGAAGCCCAAGGTCTCAATAGGACAAAACAATTGAATCGTGTGCTGTCAATACATTATCCGTGGAGCTGGGTGCACGGCAGCAGCTGGGGTGGGCGTGGTCGCGTCGGTCGCGCCGTGCTAGTGCTGACCGTGGCACCGGCACAGGCCACAGACGCCGGAGTCGTGACGGGACCGGTCGGGAAAGTCACACACCAGACAGCGCGAGATCACGTGACAAATTTTTACACGTGGAGTCGAGCTGAAATAGCATGTGGTGACGCATATGTGTCACCGGAATAACTAAATTTACAACCACTCAACCGCTCCCTTTTTGCATTGGCAATAATAGTCTCCAGTTCGTGCAACGGGGCACGGGCTCCGTATTCATTGCTTGGGAACTTTGCTTCAGATTACCATAACATGATTACATGGCACTTAGCATATTATAAGACTATGAAAAGCATGCTAAGTCATATCCCGTATCAAAACTGTACTCTTTTCTGTTCCCGCTCTCAGCATGTAAATCACCATCTTTGACGACAGAGCTGATTCTACTACTTATTCTGCCCAGATGGATAAACAGTGGTATCATGAACAGCCCATTCGACTTCTTGTCCTGTCCACTCAGTCCGGCTATCGGACGTCTTTCTCCCCACTGTGTAGATACGGGTTGAAGGACCTCCTCCCATACTCTGCTCGGGTTGAAGGACCTCCTCCCCACTGTGCACGGGCTGAAGGGTTCCCTCCCCCATACTCTGCCGGGGTTGAAGGACCTCCTCTCGCTCTGCTCGGGTTGAAGGACCTCCTCTCGCTCTGCTCGGGTTGAAGGACCTCCTTTCGCTCTGCTCGGGTTGAAGGACCTCCTCCCCACCATGCACGTGTTGAAGGACCTCCTTCCCACTGTGCACGGGCTGAATGGTTCCCTCCCCATACTCTGCCGGGGTTGAAGGACCTCCTCTCGCTCTGCACGGGATGAAGGGCCTCCTCTCGCTCTGCACGGGTTGAAGGACCTCCTCACTGTGCACGGTTTGAAGGACCTCCGCACTGTGCACGGGTTGAAGGACCTCCTCCGTGCTCTCCCCGGGCTGAAGGGCGTCCTCCCACACTCTGCCGGGGTTGAATGACCTCCGGAAACCATTGGGGCTGGCAAGTGACAGGGCCTACCGAGAGTCGCAGCGCGAGGTGAGAGTGAAAACATGTAAAAACAAACCTCCGGTAGGTATTTGAGCAAAACTATCCAGGCTCACCCGAAAGGCACCTTGAGAACAAACGTAAAACTGATCACATATAGAAACTGAGTTATCCCACGAGAAGCAAGAGCATTGCACTGTCTTTGCATCCAAGCATCTGCAACACTTGAGCATTTGAGTTAGTGCCAACGCCCAGCGCGTCGGTTACAACTCTGCAAAAACCACCGGCTACTTGCACCAGTTTAGATACGGGTCAATGTCCAAATATCATGCTACTGTTTACTCTTATTCCCAGTCCCCACGCTCTTAGTTCGCGAGAAGACTGTGGAAGCTTTGTTTGTGACTGTGAAAGCCTCTGTCGAAAAGAAATGGTGCCATGCAGTAGGAAGCATATTTCGTAATTAAGCAAGACTTCCAAGTTCCACATAACAACATGCCGTACCAGCGTTGTGAATTAGCATCAAGCGGCCCACGAAACATGTAGGTATAAGGTATGTACGCTACTTAAATTCAGGGTGACACAAAAAAACGGTCATCACCAAATTTCGAATAACTTCGGAAGTTTTATTCAGATCATCACCAAACTTCGGCCACTTAAGGTCACACCTATGTAGCATACACCCACCAAGTTTCAAGTCTTCACTACGAATACTTTTAGTACAGTGTGTGTTTTACTGACGCTCCACAATGTGTTCCAGGTGAGCGCCACGGCGCTGCAGGGCGTAAGCACACTTGCATCCGGCGGGCAAAGTTGTCGATAACCCGATGGCTGTGCACTTTACAGAGTGCGATGGCCTCTGGAGACAGTGCTCAGGGTGTGTGCTACCCCTGAAACGTTATTTTTATCGGGTTATCGGCAACTTTGCCCGCCGGATGCAGGTGTGCCTACGCCCTGCAGCGCCGGGGCGCTCACCTGGAGCACATTGTGGAGCGTCCGTAAAACACACACTGTACTAAAAGCATTCGTAGTGAAGACTTGAAACTTGGTGGATGTCTGATACATAGGTGTGACCTAAAGTGGCCGAAGTTTGGTGATGATCTGAATAAAACTTCCGAAGTTATTCGAATTTTGGTGATGACCGCTTTTTTGTGTCACCCTGTACATATGTAAGTCTTCTCTTAGTGTAGGTATAGGTTCGTTAAGTATTGGTTAGGTACATGTCTATCAAACATACTGCCGATTGCCATTTTTTTTTTTTGTCGGCAGCGGTTCTGCGCTGCGCTGCGCCATTAGGTGCTCACTGCTGAGTAGGTATAGCCAGGCATGTGCATGGATCCGAGTGATGGATCCATGACCTCAGTGGATCTCGAAGCAAAGTACAGGTTGGGATCTATGATCCCACCGGATCCGGCGTGAAAATACATCTTGGATCTATGATCTCATATGATCTGACGATAAATTAAGAACATGGATCTATGATCTGAGTGGATCCCACCATGCACCACATTTGAAGCCATGTTTTAAAGGGTTTCTATGCCAATAAGTGACAAAACTATGGATTATGACGTGCGATCACATAAAATCACTAAAACAGAACGTTTGTGAGTTGAAACAAGTGTTTTTTGGGATATATGTGTTAACAAAAATAAGTGAGGATCTGTGATCTCACTGGATCTCAAGCAAAAAATGAGACTCGGATCTGTGATCCCTATGGATCTCTCGATAAATTACAGAGCTGGATCTATGATCCCGACGGATCCGAGATCAGGATCCGTGGGATCAGATCCCAGATCCATTTTTTCGGATCCATGCACATGTCTGGGTATAGCTAACAAGTAAATACGACCTCGTTTCGGCCAAGGCCCTATAGGTTTCGGCGACCTACTGCTATTTGTCCCGTTTCCGTTCTCAAGATTGGACCGGTTGCCGTCTGAGCCAATATACCTAAACGTGGCGAGTGATCTCCAGAATCACATGAACATATCTCATATGGACCCGTTCCACCCTAGCATTGTGTTCGAGATCTCCGGGGTTATTTTTTTCGTTTTCGACACGAATGAACGTTTATAAGTGGGCCGTTCAGTATCTTGCAGGATAATTCCTTTTTCGTTTGAGATGACATTCCATGAACTCAGATATCTAATGTATGAGGAGGTAGTTTATGGCTGTGCCGTGGACAATTTCACAGAACAGACCATGTAATCTAGCGTAACAAGCTTCATGTCTACATCACCTCCCAATTTCTGTCGGACGTCGGATCCACGATGGATATCTCCTTACTTGTAGCTTGTTTACTTTTGTCTTGACCCCATACATACCTACCTACGGCACTAAACGGGGCCATGTCTCAATTATCAGTGTCTGATCCGGGAAGCCGCTTGTGACCGATACCGTAGTTTTCTCGCCGCGTCGGCTATTGGCTGGTAGGTTAGAAAACGGATCTATCGTGTTTTGTAAAAAGCAGTCTGTGTAGTCACACACATATTGCTCGGAACCGGAACGGTTGTATTCGGTACGTCTCAACAGGAGCAGAAATACTCGCCCGTAATCGAAGCCGTCGAATTTGTTTCGCGGCTCCGAGTCCCTGCAAACAAATCTTTGCCGTCGGACTATTGAACTCGCCAGTCACTGACACTTCTTATCATAAGTACTGAGTCAGAGATCAGCAAGCAGCCATCGACCGAACAAACGCGCTACAAGCTTAGGTATAGCGCCGACATGAAAATAACACGTCGCAACTAGACATTTTTCATTGAGCTGTCATGGGCGGCATTGGTGTCGCAGGCGCGGCAATAGTAATCAGGGGCTCAGTGCTGTCCGTACAGCGCCGGACAGCGGTGATCGGCCGGTAACGAGCCAGCCCACCACTTTCCTCCTCTTGTGGGGCCTGCCCCGGCCGAGCCCCCGGCCGGCCCCGGCCGCTGCAGCCCTGTGAACGGCGCGAGCCGGCCGCCTCTCGGCCGCGGAGGCCGGCCGGTGCACGGGGGTCACTAAATCGGATCGTCATGCACCGCCCACAGTCCCGCCGCGCTATAGCGGACTTTTTCCGGTAGCTGTCAGCTGCCCGGAAGGAAATTCACTATACTGCACACTGAAGCGGAGGTCATGTATTTCCAGCGTGATAATTTGCTACGGCCAGCGTGGAGTGTAAACACGTAGTGCCCTTTGTCTGCGTCGTGCGGAGATAAGCTGGCTCATTCCTTGGTGCAGTACTTTGAAGTAGACGACATGAAATCGAAACAGGGAAAGGCTGCTGCGAACTGCGGCTAAATAATTCATCTATCAGAAATTGGATAATCAGCTAAATGACTAACCAATTTACAGTGCATGTTACACCCTTTCCTTTGCAAGTAGGTTGAAGCGGGACGGGAATAAATGATTTTCTTCTTTCGTAACGTTTGGAATTTTAATGTTTGTCAGTTAACCCGCACCGGGTCGGTGCTTCGCGACTTCCGAGCCGGGCCGGGGGGGGGGGTGTCTGAACACCCCCCTCCCCTTCTAACTCGGCTCCTGGGCCACGTAGCGACACGCGGTAAGCGGTAATCGGAAGAACGTCCAAAATAAGTACGAAAACACTTCGGTCATTTCTTTGGTCAAAGGTCAGGTCAGGTCAAAGGTCAGGTCACCTGAGGTCACCAAAGGTAAAATGTTGGCTATTTCAACATTTTGGAAACTGCCAGCGGCTAACTCGGGAACCGATAGAGCTACAGCGCGGCGGAAAAGCGCATTCGATAGCTCTTTCAACGGTCTTTCGCTATTATGTCAACCGTTGACCTCAGGTCAACGGTTTAGCCTCCAGAGGGCAAAAACCCAAAAATAGCTGTTTTTACGAGAAGTGCTTTTTCGGCAATAAATTATGACTCAAAAGCGCCACGACATTACTTTTGCCAGCATCGTGTTCCTCTCGTCGAGACGCTTCGAATGAACTAGGTATAAGTTGGCCTTGAAAGGTCAACTTGAAAATTTAACCTCAGGTCAGGGTCATGAGTGACCCGACCGGAAAAGGTCATGTTGCATATCAGTCGATCCGCATCGGCGAGCCGAACACATATAGGTAAGGCGTGTTCATCGCTCTAGCATGCCTCTATCAGAAGTTATTAGCGGAAAACTGTTAGATACTATTCGTGACCTGAGATGACTTCGGGGACATAACGAGGTGTCACAGGTGCCATTTTCCGGTTCAGGGTGTCAATTTTACTTGCATCCAGATGTTTGAGATTATCTAGAATGGCGATCGTGCAAAAGAGACGCTTTTCAATTTTCTCCCATTGACTTATAATGGAGAGGCCGCAAAATTGACCTGACCTTAGGTCACCGATATCAGAATTCCGAGATTTACATTTTATACATACTGTTACTCTTATCAATCGCTGAAAGTTTCAACTTTCAAGGCAATGGTTCACTCGGTGTAGCTATGACGAGCATTCTAATTTTTTTCTGAGGTGAAGTCACTTGACGTGACCTGGTGATCTGACCTTGAGCGACCTGGGTTTGAAATTTTCACAACATGTGCGGAAAAGATGCCCAAACAGGTGTGCCAAAAACCACAGGGCCAGGGGGTGTTCAAACACCCCCTCCCCCCCGGCCCGGCGCGGGAAAAGGTAGAGTGGCTGATAGAGATTCAAACTAACCCCGCGTTCGATGTCTCCCGGACGGCAAAGATTCTATGCCGTCCGGGCCCGAAATGGCGTTCGATGTCGCACGGACGGCAAAGATTCTACGTGACGTCACGTAGAATCTTCGTCGTCCGCGCAGAATCTTTTGAGCGTACTACGGTGGGCAGAGTTGCAATGATGGCGCGTATTTCAAAAGCGGCGCAGCAGCTGTTTGCAGAAGTTGTTGACATTTGTGCGCGGTCTCTATGGAAACGTAAACTTGGGCCTTTTTCGAAACTGACGCACATTGTGTAAGTGGCGCACAAAATGGCCGGTCTCGTCGTCCGCCTGTGAGCTTCATCGAACGCAAAATAGAATATTCTGCGTAGAATGTTCTTCGTCCGAGGAGACATCGAACGCGGCCTAAGCTCTCCTTTTAGACGCTGATGACGGTGATTTAGCAATTAGCCGAAACGCGTTCGTCTATCATTTTTGTTCCGTGTTATTATACTTGTCTCAACTGAAATACAATTACTCGTATTTATTATCATTCAGCTGAAATTATACGCTTGCTTAGCCTACCGTAGCGAGGCGACGCAAAAACCGTCTTCTCATTTGCATGCAGGACGTGTTTGATTGTCAATACCTAGGTGTTTTCATCTGCACAGCAGGCTCTCGGACCACAGCAGGCTCACGGACCACAACAGGCTACCGGACTACATACATGGAGCCGCCAGCCTCCACATGTGACATCCACATTTGACATAACCCTGGCCGGTTTTTTACACACCGAGTTGGTACGGTACGACCCCCCTCGACGTTTCGCCAGTAATGGAGCTGGAGCCTCGCGGGGCGGAAAAAAACGAGCCTTTGCGCCGTGTGCGCGGCGATTGGTACCCGATTTTAAGGTCACAGGTCAACCGATGGCCTCTGAGGTCAGGTCAAGTGGCCCAAGTCACGGGTTCGGTTTTTGGTAATTAACTTCGCAAAAATGCCTCGGGTCCTGTTGACCTCGGGTCAAGGTCAAGTCAGAGCCCCTCAGGTCACGAAGCTGGTCGAAGGTGGTCATATCGCAGATCATTAGACTAGGCAAGTAGTCTTCCCGAGACCATTGGTGGCTTTCCCGACTAGCTAGCTCAATTCTATCGGGAGATATTGACAAAGAACTCGTATGACCCTAGTGGCGTCATAAATGACGTCACGCAAGGTCAACAATGCAAAAGTGAAGCATCGGACTTCGCAAGGAGTGCATAACCTCACGATTCCGTGTGCTTGAGATAGTTTTAGCTCATTCCCGACGCCGAAATAACAGATTCCGTATTTTCCCATTTACATACATACTATACTTATAATGGTGAGGTCACGTGACCGACCTGGCCTTATGTGAGTGTGACCTTTGGGAAAAAATCCGAGGCATAGAAGTCGGTAGAAATCTGGAGGATCCTACATTCTTTAAGTTTCATCTCCCTGTGAAAGTTCCTCTGGCACTGAGGGCGTTGCGAAATTACGACATCTGAGGACCGTGCAGGGGTTCACTTGTGACATCATGCCCATAGGTCACTACCTGGTCTGACCTGAAAATGCAATGCAAAATGCACATGCCATTTTCCCATCCTAGAACGCACATGGGGGGGGGGGGGGTGCCACCCCCGCGCCATTTCGTTCCTGCTGGAGATAGAGCTTCGCGGCAAAGACCAACAGATTCTTTGGGAAGAGACTAATCCAATGGTACCCAAGTTTATGAGAAAAACACTTTTAAATGGCTTCCTTACAATGAAATGCCAAATGATGACCATTTTTTTCAATGACCTGTGGTCGAAATCACAAGACCCATAGCTAACGCAAGTCGCAAGATATTGAGTTTTGGTCATTTGGGTCATGACATGACCTGAAAAACAAAGTCATATCTCCGAAACAAAAAAAAAGCAGAAACTTGAAGTTTTCAGTGGACGCTGAGAAAGGATAGAGGAGCAGAGCAGCTATACGAAAAATCAGGCTTCTAGCTTTAAAAATGTTCAGTGCCAGATCAGAAAAACTACCTGGGGGGGGGGAGGTGGCAGCCCCCCCCCCATGTGCGGGCGAGGGTTAACGCGACAAAAGACGCAAAAAAAAAACTGAAGACCGTTAGGTCATGGGTGAGTGTAACATTGAAAATTGTTTAGTCATGACAGTGAATGTTGCATTACCTTCTTGTAGGTATTATATGATTGCTGTGATATCGTGCAGTGTTCAATCCATATGTCACGCATCAACAGCTGTTGCTCTGTGCACAGTGTGGTGGTGCATGTCAAGGTAAATTTGCACATTTTCCATGTCGGCTGTGATAACATACTATATTGCCTGAAGTAATTTTATTTTATTTTGTTGGTGCAGGTTTTATGTTTCACCAGAGCACGATGCAAGGATATGAGTCATATGACACATCATAATATCATGTTGGCTCAGTTGTTATCCTTACGACAACAAGCGACGGGTCTTTAATTGCACTGCTCATTAACCCTATGCGGGCGGGCTCTGTTAGGTTCGGAATCGGGCGGGAGGGGGGGGGGCTTTTCGCCCCCCCCCCCCCCGTCAGATCTTGAAGACCACGAATCAGAGCGACAAACGATAAACAACGTTTGATACTTCGTTGAAAGACCAACAACTCTTATAGATAAGTTTTTGGGTCTGGTCAATATTGAAGTCACCAGAGGTCATCAAAAATAAAATATTTGAAACAGATACTTGCATGACCTTGATGGGTTAACTTCAAAATTTGACCTAGGTAGGTCAAATTTTGTTTGTTTGCTGGATACCAGTCAACAAGTTATGACCTGGCAAACAGTTTCGTACCATTTACAAGCCTATAGCACCATCATATCGTGATTTATGGGCTAAAGCTAAAAAATGTTGATGACGTCACATGACCTCAGACGACCCTTCCCGGTGCCCTTGTCAGTAAATGACACCTGGATCATTACAGAACAGATAATCTGTCATAATCCTGAAGAAATGGGTGGTTTTGACTCGAAGCAGGACGCATTTCAATATTTTCCCATAGGCTTGTAATGTATAGGTCACGACTCTGACCTGACCTCAGGTCACAGATATAAAATTCTAAGATAAAAGATTTACACATAATGGTAGTGTAATGAATGTAATGTGACCTGACCTCAGGTCACAGATATAAAGATTCTGAGTTATACAAATTACACATACCTACCTACTGGCTACTGGTACTGTAATGAATGTAATTTGACCTGACCTCATGTCACAGATGTAAAAATTCTGAGATATACAACTTACACATAGTGGTACTGCAATGAAGAAAAGAGGAAATCGCTCCGTGAAAGACTCTAGCTCTGACATGACTGCAAACTGTTCTGACGCGGGGTCAACAAACCCGCTCTGGTGAGTGACCTGACCTGACCTGACCCGGCCATTTTTGTTTTTGCTGAAATGCGGGCAATGAATATTTAGGAAAAGTCACCAAGTATTCTGTATTCTGTATTCTGTATTCTGTATTTCTCATCACCGTCTACACTCATACAGGTCATGCCCAATTAAAGACGGGGACAAATAAAACTTGCAAAATCACACAGCTATTACACATAAATACAGTGTCAAATTATTTAAAAATAGATATGGATGTCACAGCGGACTCGAGCACACAAATGAGAGAACCTAATTCTTAAAAGCATTTTTCGAATGCTTTTGCTAAATAATCCTGAAAAATATGTATGAGCTGTAGGTATGACCAAGTATGAGCTGAATATCTTCTTGCGGTGTTTGGCAATGACACAAGAACAACCTGAGGGGGGCTTTTCGGCCGCCCGCCCCGAATAGGGTTAACCCTCTTTGGCCAAGGGGGAAAACTTTTACTAGCTCCCACCAGCCACCTGACGAATATTTGTGATAGCTCCCGAACGCTTGGGGATAGAATCACCAAACCTTCATTACCCCATCGCGCATCAAGTTGATATCTCCTGGAGGAAGAAATTTGGACCCAGCCTCTTGATGACGTCACAACGTCGATTTTTCCAACCCTGTGTAGATTTGGACGTCACAGACGTGAGCTTCAATTAGCTGCAAAAAAATAAAGTTAAAAAGATGAATACAAATTACGAGCACGGATGTGTAGCATATGACTTAGGTAGAAATAAAAAAAGATTTTGGTGACCCAGAGGTCAGGTCAACGACCCCAAGCTAGGGTTTCAGTTTTCCTTTTCACAAATAACAACAAATATGGTCCTAGAGGTGCTTAAAGCAGATTCGTCTTGTCAAGACGCGTCGAATGACATCATGCTTTGGAGAGGTAAAATTTTATGTTGACCTCATGTGACCTCGAATCACCTTTGGTTGACCTTACTACATGAAGCATATGATGTATTCGTAGTCGCTGATCACGAATCTGGCATCCATTTTACTCTATGTAAGCATTCATTTAGAGCCTCAGGATAGAAAAGGACTAAATTATTATGGTTGACCCGAATCATTGAAATAGCCTCTAGCAAGGATAGGGGAAGCCGGGGAAATCCCGGAATAGTAAGCTCTTTTTCATTTTTATGACATACCTTGCGTGATGTATAAAATGTTGATATCCTGTTAGCTAGATAAGTTAATTGGCCGTGTTGTCCCAAAAACTTGGTTTTGTGGAAATCAAGTAGGTTGCGAAATTCGAGTTTAAAAAAGTATTAGTCGGGATAGCCGGTGAGGAGTCCTTTTGTGACAGGATATTATTATAAACTAAAATCGAGCCATCACCAGCTGCAAATAAAAATCGAGCTGAATAAATTATAAAATAGTTTCTCATTGTAATTAAACTGCATACCTACGTGTTTAATGAAATGCATCCTCTTCCGTTTTTTTGCCAGTGAATCGGCTCAAAATCAGGAATTAAATTCGCAGCCGGCACCGGTTTTATTTTATAGTACATAATGGAAGATATTGCAGAAAAACGATAGGGGTTCTGAAAATCCCTCCCCTGTCCCAGTTATGCGTGGCTTAACCCTCACCCGTATTGGTGTTTTGCCAGCCGCGAACGTATAAGGGGGGGGGGTCCATTGGACCCCCCTTGCCGATTGGCCCCTGATCGAGCTAGAGCTTCGCGGAAAAAAAAACGAGCGTGTTGCACGTGACGAGGAAGCCGATGACACTGCATTTTAAATTGGTTGACCTTCCAGGTCAGGTCAATGACCTAAAAGTCGGGAAAATCGGGAGCTGCCGTTAAAACGTCGTTAAGTGTGGCTGCCATGAGGTTTTTAGGGTGCTGATCACGAATATCATGTTAGTTTTGATCACAGATGATGCATTTAGGCCAAGTCGGGCCAGGTCAGGTCAGGTCAACCAGTGGGGGTCCTGCCGGGCATTCATACTACGTGTCAACTACCTCTGACAGCTTCGTAACATGTAACGAAGGCACCAAAACTACTTCGATAATGTTCAAATAGTTGCTTAACTCGAATTCAGCTCCAAAAACTAGCCTAGAAACATATAAAATTCGAACAAGTGAGCCGAGGTCATCAAAGGTCAGTGACCTAACTTGACCTTCAGGTGACCTTTTTACCTACCCTAAGGCATGGGACCAACAGCATATCACATGCTTGAAAGCTTGAAACCACTAAAAGACTGCAAACGCGCGGCAAATGCGAGCCGACATACGCCGAATCGCGATGCCGGCCAAACATGGTCTCGAGAAATAAGTCACAGGTCAAAAGTCATTTGGGTCAGGACCATGAAATTTTTAGGGTAGGTGTAAAATTGATCAATTCGAGGGCACTTAAAGTTTCGTCGTGATCAGCCTCTTTTTACGCGAGTTATTGACGAAAAACCAATAACTCGCGGGGGTCCTTTCGACAGAAGCGAGGGTTAAAAAGGCTATTCCTTGGTCACTGCGGAGATATAGTCAGAGGTTGGTCCAGGTTGGTCAGTGAAGCTTGTAGAGACCTAAAGGAAATCTCGCCATGGATGTCACTCTCACTTGGATCAAACCGAAGTGGACCCACCCGCAGTGTGTAATGGACTCGTCTGTTGGGCGGAGCACCAATAGCGGCGGCCGCCGACCGCGGATGGGCCGGGCAGTGATGAGCGATGGACGCAGTTGGACTGCTCCCGGCCAATCGCGCCCAGCGTGACAGAGACCTATGGTATACAGAGGCGCTTCCACGGCAATGACCGATAAGAGCTTTATAGCCGCCACAGTGAACGGATCAGAGACCACTACAATAGGGGACTTATTGACGTGTGAACAAGCGGTTCAGTTCTCGTCCGGCCGCCTTCGGCTTCGACTTACCCGCCCAATGCACATTCAGGTCTAAATCAGCCATCCTGTAGATAGAGTTATGCATAAAAGGCATGCATGTGATTGACGAAGAGATCGAAAGGCACCATGCAGACTATGAATTTCCAAGTGATTTTACTCCCGCCGGGCGTGGGGAAGGATGGTTGAACATTCCCATGTGGTTTTTCGCAAATATTTCAAAAAACGGCGGCACTTGGCAGTGTGGCACACATATTCATGCATCTGTGCCTCACATGTTGCGAAAATTTCAGACCCAGGTCGCACAAGGTCAGGTCATCCAGGTCACGTCAAGTGACCTCACCTCAGAAGAAGTTAGAATGCTCGTCTTAGTTACACCGACTGAACGATCGCCTTGAAACTTTCAGCGATTGATAAGAGAAACATATTATTATTAACCCTCGCCGGCACAGGCCATTTTGCGTCCTTCGACGGCACAAGGGGGGGGGGGGTACGACCCCCCTCGCGTTTGGCCCCTGATCGAGCTAGAGCTTCGCGGAAAAAACGAGCGTGTTGCCCGTCACGAGAGGAAGCCGATGATACCCAATTTTAAGGTCCTAGGTCATCGGGTGACCTTCCAGGTCAGGTCAATGACTCGAAAACCGGGAAAATCGGGACCTGTTAGAAAGTCGTAAAGTGTGGCTGCCATGTGGTTTTCCGGGGTGCTGATCACGAATATCGTGTTAGTTTTGATCAGAGATGATGTCTTTAAGCATTTAGACCAGGTCGGGTCACCGGTCAGGTCAGGTCAGGTCAACCGGTAGGGGTTGTGACGGGTATTCGTAATACGTGTCAACCGCCTCTGACAGCTTCGTAACATGTTACGAAGGCACCAAAACTACTTCGTATATGTTCAAATGGTTGCTAAATTCGAATTCAGCTCCAAAAACTAGCCTAGAAACATGTAAAATTCGAAAAAGTGAACCAAGGTTACCCGAGGTCACCAAAGGTCAATGACCTGACCTGACCTGACCTGACCTTCAGGTGACCTTTACACCCACCCTAATGTATGGGAGCAACATCAAATCACATATTTGAACGTTTGAAACCACGAAAAGCTTGCAAACGCGCGGCTAATGCGAGCCGACATACGCCGAATCGCGATTCCGGCCAAACATGGTCTCGGAAAAAAGGTCACAGGTCAAAGGTCATTTGGGTCAGGGTCATGAAATTTTCAGGGTAGGTGTCAAATTGATCAATGCGAGTCTACTGAAAGTTTCGTCGCGATCGGCGGCTTTTTACGCAAGTTATCCGCGAAAAACCTTAGGGGGGGTTGCATCAATGTGCCAATCACCCCCTGTGCCGGCGAGAGTTAATTATTTAATAAGCATTTATATGTAATGAGTTACATATTAATGTCAATTTTTAATTTAATTTGCGGCAGTGATCATGGATCATGATATATGTAGATATATTGGTCAATTATAGTGCAGAGGCCAGAGCGAGTAGCGTAGCGTAGTAGTGTATTTAAGATCTCCAGAGCCACCACGTGGCGCTACGGTCGGGGTAGGGCGCGTCCAAATCCCGAGGGAAGTGAGGTCACCGTGGGGGAAGGAGGGAGGGGGGAGTGACGCGGTATCACGGCGCATGGGGCGTGCGTAGCGCCGGGAGTGGGCCGCCCAGGGCCGCCCGCCACTGCGCCGAGGCTGAGGGGAGGGGATGATGGTTGCGGGTGCGTTCACTCCGGTATGGTGGTATCCTGTTCATGTCGAACCAGCAAGAATGCGACTGAAGGGAATCATTATCTCAAACAAACGGACAAGCGAGAGGCAGCGCCAGTTCCAGCCAAAATCTTGAACAATGATAATTGAAATCTAGGACATATTAATAGCATGCACTATTCAGTCGATAGTTGCATGATGACAGTCTTAGGCTTTTCTAAAATGTTATTTGAGTTGGGTATTTTTTCATTTGGCACGCTCAGTTTTGATGAGTTTTATCGGGTCGAAAAAAATCCGAAAAGAAAGAGTTAAAATGGCTCCAGAAAAATGACCAAAAATATTTTCTTTAAAAATGAAACTTAGCTAGACATTTATAAGCAATAATTTTGACTTTTTTTAGAGGATTTTGGGGAAAGATGTTGGCGAAAGATGCCATCGTGCTTGTCTGTGTTGCAGTAGAAGAAAAGGTTTTGGTTCGTGTCCAGATAAAACCAGACCCGGGAGTGGGGCTCGAACTCACGACATCGCGTTCAGCTCACAGGTTACCCAACCTAAGCGCTACGAGCACCTATCGCCCTGCGCAGCTTGCTCAGTGATACGGCTACAGTTCGGCCAAAGTGTCTGACGTCTGTCAATGTCACGAGGCGAAGTCCCTAGGTAAATGTCCGTCCCGGTAGCTCGGTTGGTAGGGCGTTGGACTCCGTGCGGTGAGAGCGCACGTCCCGGTTGCAAAAGTCCGCGTTCGAAACGCGACGTGTGCTTGACGTTTTTGAACTCCTGACGGGTATGGATGTGGTTGGTGGCAGGCCGCTGCCAGGCGAAGTCAGTGAGGGGATCGGCCGTGCGCGGCTATGTGCGCACATTAAACTTTGGACTCTAAATTCTGCCATAGACCAGGAATTGCTTGATCGGAGGGTAGAGGGTAAGGTCAACGCAACAAGCTCAGATTAGCGGGGATTCTTTCCTTATGATTCCTTTCATTCAAAAGGTTCGGGCCAAATTTATATTAAAAAAGGGGGAGCCGAACCATGTTGGGTCGGATTCAGGGTTGTATACCAATCAAGTCGATTGAATTGATTGATTTGATTCAACGCGTATTTTGAGTTGATTGGATTGAGTCGATTGACTTTTCGAGATGACTGGTTGACTGACTCGTTTGACTTTAGCGACTGGTTGACTGATTTGATTCCCGAAAATTAGAGTGACTCGTATGATTGAGTCGATTGAATGGAAAGTTGAAATAAGTTTTAGTTGACGAAAAATAATGACACCAATTGATGACATCAAAGATCACAAAACTACACTGAAAACTGCTTGTCATCACAACTGCAATATGGGGTAGATGGCCAAATAAAGAACAGGGCCTAAACATGAACAGCCAACTCTGACTTTCGACTGCAATAACTGCTCCAATTCTGTGATAGGACCTGGCGATGCACCTACCTACCTTTCTGCACTCAGCAGGAAACTTTTTTTTTAATCCAGATGATAAAGTGCAAGGCCCTATATACTAATAAAGTGTGATTAATTACTAATTCACATCTCCACATCTCCTCAGAAACAACCCACTGAACTCTATAAATAACCCCTACAAAAATAACTGAAACAAAAGCGCCGTTTTCGTCTCGCTAATTACGTTTACATTAATAGCTAATTTGCTGCATTGTTTAATTTGCAGCAGAACGTTTGTTGATCCTTTTCTCCTGAGAGCCTAGGCATAACATATTTAATATATTTCATTTTCCTTAAAATATTTTACCGAATATTATTAAGTGGTTTTATTTCAAATGAAATAATAATTAAAACGAAATTGGTGTTGTACAACCGATTTATTTTATGATGATCTATCATACTACATGATAACCAATGACGTCATCTTACCAAAAAATCAAAAGACGTAGAATAAGGATTTATAAAAGCTTAGCATACTTCTTGGCAAAACGTTTTCTTTGTTTTTTTCGCAGTCGCACCAACGGCATTTAATTTTCCTTGTTCTTCTTCCTTTGTCCTTAACTTATCCTGTGGTTCCAGAGTCCCTGTCCTTTCCATTTCCTTTTAATATTTTTAATGCTCATCCCTATCCCCCAGTCCTAACAGTTTCAAATTGTATTGCAATAAAATGTTTTGAATTCTTCACATATAACTAACCTATCTACCTTCGTTGGTACTGTTGGTAGCCAGTGACACATCTAGGCAGGTAAGTAGGTACCTACCTGCTTTCCTGCTGTCTTCATCAAGCATACCTAATGAAGTTGTCAAATTTGTAGCACATTTTCAACGCTTTCATATCAATATGGTGTCAGTGTGGCATGTAACCTAGCTAGTTTCATTATGTTCAGGGTTCAATTCAGAAGAGCTCCGCATAACTCACATAAGAGACAGACGGGGGCTTTACTTGGGGTAGATGGCCTGATGACTTAGCTGGAATATGGCCAAAATTAAATTGACAACTTTTAGGTGAAAGGTGGTGATTTGGGTTAAGGGGCGTTTGTTGAAGTCAACTACTGGGTTATTTTGCACCCATTAAATGAAACTTCTGCTCCAATTCTACCCATTGAACCTCAATATCATGATCCACCTGTCCATCACTAGGTATCCTTCCTTATTACATAGAAACTTTGAATGGCATGGCAATTTATAATTTTAAATGACAATATTTTTGTTTCTTCTGTAGGTAGGTAGGTAGGTAGGTAGGTAGGTACACCAGACTGCTATGGACACTTTTCCAAGTTGGTGGGGCAAAAAACCTAATGTATATCTTGGTTTGAGTCGTTTGATTGAGTTGATTGATTCCTTTCATTGTCGCGTTTGAGTCGATTGAATCAATTCCCGAAAACTGCTCTGACTTGATTGATTTGATTGGTTTCCCAAATTTGTCGTGATTGAATTGATTGCTATTGATTGAATCGTATACAACCCTGGTCGGATTGAACCCGATTGGACCTGTGTCTTACACGCAATCATGGTCAGAGAAAACAGAGGCCAATTTCGGGTCAAATATTTTTATTAACTGATCATATTGTTTTTAGCTTACACATATAATAACTTTAAGCTTTTTTTAATCCAGACTTTATGCACAAAAATGTGGCATTCGTCCGCTTTTCCTCATCTCCTCTCAGCGACTTGATTTGACCTTAAATCTTACCAGCAAAAAATAAATCACCTGCGTGATAATTATTTGCCCAAGGGCGCTCTACGCAAGAAACGCCAGCCGGTCAAAAAAAAAAAAAATGGCGAACGATACGATATTTCTAGTGCTTGAATTATATTCAATGAAAATTTCAGGAGACATAAATAATCTTAATCCTTCGGGCGCTCGGAGCATTCGCTAGCATTCCATTGCCAGCTGCATTACCAACATCATACTTGCATTACTTTGGGTTCATCATAGTTGACAGTAGATGAACCGGCCACAGCAAACCCATGCCTCATTATCCTTTCCTCCAAGCAGCCAAGCTAACCGGCCGCCCGGCCCACCACCGCGATATGGAACAACACTGGAGTGCGCCATTTGCCTGCGGCAGTGCCCCACCGCGCCGGGGCTGTTTGACAGGTCACCCGCACCGTGACCTCGCCAACCGCCCCCCCCCCCCGCCCACCTCCCCATCGGGCCCAGCTCGGTACTGACCTCCCCTTGAATTTGACATGGACTCGACTGAGGCTCAACGCCATCTAGTAACGTCTGGAGATCCTTACTAGATCCACTGTACGACTTTGCATTTCGTATGAAGCAAGCACCTAAGTCAGCCTATGCTTGGTAAATTCTACTTCTTTCGGTCAGTGGCAGTTTTCCGCATATTCTGCCATTTGCTTTGAGAAAGTATGAATCTAGGATTATCAGACTTTCTTCGACGCAACAGCAATCGCTTGTCACCTTCATTGTCAAAAAGTTATCGTGAGGTATGCAACTTCTTAAAACACATAACCAACGTCACGAGTCCGTTTTGCGGTGTGCACAGCGGACAGCCGCTACGTCAGCTTGTTTTGTCTGAGGCCCATTAGGGACAGCAGAGCTATAAAACGGCTCTGCCGTCCCCCCACACATCACTTCCCTATCTCGGTCTGCGACAGCTACAACTCAGCTCCGAAGCACTGCACTCGGCCTCGCCATGAAGGTAAATCCGGTCAATTTGCAGAATAACGAATAGTAGGTACGGCCCTCCAGGTATTAAGTGGTTGGTTGCCAACATCAAAATAAGCGATCTGCATTGACGAATACGTCTAATGGCTGTTGATAACCATTGCCGAAGTGTGTGCACAACCCCTTTTCTCATTTCTATTGAGTCATTTTACAGGATTGTCTCTGTCATTCGAAGTTATTACACCAAAAGCACAAAGCTTAACCAACCACTCTTTTGCTGGAGGGCCGTACAACGTCTGAAAATGACCAAGGTGGGTCTCAGTATCAGCAACTGGGATAGGTACCCAGGGAGGTCCCATCAAGTTTTTAAGAAGTAGACATCATCCAGCGAATGGACTGCAAAAGAGAACATCGGATTGTATTGTACGAATTGTAGGCGTAGTCACAGGGAGTTCGTCTAGAATTAGTAAACCAAACTTTCTCAAATGAAAAGTCCTTTGTCTACTCGGGGGTAGAATGACAATCCGGTCGGTTTCCATTAGAGTCCAGCAGTCAGCACTGCTCAAGAAAGGTTTCGCAGACACAAGCGAATCACGATCTACCAATCGAATGCGAAGTAGGCCATGCCATCATACTGCCTTGCATCTGACGCATATGTTTTCTGTTTTCAGCTGGTAATTCTTCTGGCCCTGGTGTCTGTTGCCGCCGCCAGCTTCTCGTCGTATTACCACAGGCCCTACTACTACCCGTACCAACCGTATTACCCCTACTTCCCCTACCACCGCGGAGGCCTTAGCGGCGGCGGCATCTTCGGCGGCAGTGCTTTCGGGGCTATCGGAAGCGGCTTTGCCTTTGGTGGCGGCCAACGTTTTGGCCTGGGTGGCCGTTTCGGTGGCCGCTTCCTCGGTGGCGGCTTCGGTGGCAACTTCGGCAACTTCGGAGGAAGAGGAGGGTACGGCTGCCAATATGGTTATTACTGCTGAAGGACCAAGAACCAAGGACACATGATCATCATGAGGACATAGATTCCGATGCACAATATGCAATATGGATTCTGACACGCCGCCTGTCCAGAAAACTTTTAGGATATTGTGGTCTATTTCCGTTGTATGTTTGTGTGTGTACCTGTGTGTATGTTAGTAAGTACATGTGCCCGTCCGTCCCTAAAACTGTTCTTCTAAAATAAAGTTTTCAACAGCCTAAAGCATGTGTTTTTCCTATTTGTTGCAGCTAGCAATCCTTGCCCCACAGGCCATATGCTACTGGTATCTACCGAAGCACAATGATGCAGGTACTACATGCTCGTGATAAGGCTCGCTTCTGGTTCAGATTATGGACAGATTGTGGCCGCCCTGTGAACAGCGTTGTTTACGCGTGTTATTGTGAGGCTCGCCGTGCATACCGCCGCGCCCGTAAAACTGCTTCACGGGACAGGATAGATGAGGAAGCGCGCCTTCTTCACAGTCTTCGGCGTGATCGTAATGTTAGTGCATTCTGGCGTCGTGTTAACGCTGCGAGAAGAGGTGGGCAGCATGGATGCAGTAATCTTACTGTGGACGACTTCGCCGACCACTTTGGATCGATCAGCCAGGATGACGATTCACAGTTGAGCCCTGGTCAACAGCTGATATGTGACGCTGTTGCCACTCGCTTCTCCACTGGTTGTGACTCTGCCGAGATCCGTATTGTTACCCCAGATGAGGTATGTGAACTGATCCAGCAGTTAAAGCGAGGTGCTGCTCCGGGGATAGACCACGTAACAGTAGAGCATCTATTGTATGGTAGATCACAAGCTTTGTTGGTTGCGATTGGCCGTCTCCTCACTGCATGTTACGCCACTTTATCGGTCCCTGACGCCTTTTCTGTTAGTGTTGTGAGACCCATCCTAAAGAAGTCAGGTTTGAATCGAGATTGCTTGGACAATTACAGGCCGATATCTCTCACTACTACTATGTCGAAGTTACTAGAGTGTCTTTTGCTAAGTGAGCTGACCGAATCTTTCTCTCCCAGTGATCTACAATTTGGGTTTTTGGAGAACCGTAGTACTATCGAGGCAACGATGCTTGTTACTGAAACCGCGCAGTGGCACAGTCAGAGAGGTTCTCCAGTGTTTGCAGCCAATTTAGATGCGAGGAAATGTTTCGATAAAATTTGGCATGATGGTCTACTTTTTCGCCTAGAGAAGTTCCTGAGCCCCCGGTCCTGGCATTTGGTCACAGTGTGGTATAGACGTCTAAAAGCTTTCGTAACTTATGCTGACCATATGTCGAGTTGTTTTGACATCAAGCGAGGAACGAGACAGGGGGCCATTTTATCGCCAGCGTTTGCAAATGTTTTCTTTCAGCCTCTCTTAAGTCTACTTGATGTTAGCTTGTGCGGATCCTTCATGTTTGGCTACCATGTTCCTGCCGTGTGCTACGCAGATGATTTGATGCTGCTCTCTGCCAATGCGGGAAACCTAAGTAAACTTTTGGAAATAGTTGATCAATTCGCAGGGTTTTGGAGGCTTGAATTCGTTCATGTAGATCCGATAAAAACCAAAAGTCACTGTATTGTATTTGGTGCTGAACTTTTGTCTGCGCTCCCCGTCTGGCACCTATCTGGTCAGCAGCTTGCTGTACGAGCAGTGACCGAACATCTAGGTGTCACATTGTCAGCGGATCTAGCCGGGTCACTTCATGTACAGCACCGTGTTAGTCGGGCTCGTGGAGCATTCTACGGACTGACTCCTGCTGGAATGCTCAGTGACTGCCTGTCGCCTTCAGATAAAGTCTTTCTTTGGAAAACTGTGGTCATCCCTGCCCTAACTTTCGGATGTCAAACAGTCCCCCTTCGCTCGTGTGATGTTGACGATCTGGATGGCCTGCAATCTCGGTGCATAAAAGCTGCCCTCGGATTATCTAAATACGCTCATCATTCTGCTTTGCTTGTAGCTTTAGGTATCCCGAGAATACATGAACGGCTCAGACGAGCGGTGCTGCTAGCCTTATCGGGTATATTCCGAAGCCACCAACACCGACTGAAACACATTATGCTACGAGAGCTGGCTGTTTTAGCTACCGAGCCTAGACAATTGCACGGAACATTTCTGGACCTGGCATACAAACTGTTAAACTGTTCTTTTCAAAACGTGCTTGATGCTGTGAGGGGTCATGTGGACCATAGCTTCATAGGCAGCGCGATCGACAGCGACGGTGTAGTAGATTCGCTCAGATTCCTTTTAAATTCCAGCCAGACAGTGATGTCCCGTCGTCTCGTGAGGCTTCTGTGCTCATAGGGTTTTTTTTTCACAAATGTGTTGACTTGTTAATGTGCTTTGCAATTGCGTTTTAGTGTTGTGTTCATCGTCCTACATGCAGTATCTGTACTGCTGGTGTGTTTATTGGAAAGTGAAATGTGTATGTGTATTGTCTGAAAAAGACGCATAATAAATTGATGATGATGATGATGACAATAGTAGGCATCGGCCGAAATCCGACATTTCACTACGACATAGGTATTTATAGGTATACACCACAATGCTTAGACTGCATACCATTGCTGCTTTGTTCTTACTGGGTTGAAGTCAATAATATTTCGACGAAAACAAGAACTGTCCTTCGGTTTGTTATATTGCTACTGATCAGTCACCCGCATTACAGAAAAGACACACATCCTAAATACGGTCAACCGGTCCGTTCAAGCCTAATATTGAGTTCAGCCACAGACTTCTATATATATGGACTGTGCGCTGATTTGGGAAATCAGCATTGGAGGCCCAAATTTCTGAAGCCGTAATATGAACCCATATGTTGTAACACAATACCCTTTTATTGTTTCCTGTCGACAGTCTGAATTTTTATGTGATATATTTTGTTTTTGTACTATCTATTGCTCGTAGCTCAGAATAAGAAAGGCTTCTGGTCGATATGAATCTGTATTGGAACATCATTTCACGTTCATCGACACCCATTGATGTCCTTATGTCAAGTTCATCTCACATTGCACCAGTGGGCTTGAAAATGGCGTTAGTCCATTTTCACCGCGGGATCCAGCGAGAAAGGGTGGCTATCATCCCTTTCTTCTTCCCCCGTGTGCTGGATTGTTCACATCTCTGATATGGCTGGCTACAAACTCGCGCGACAGTGCACCGACCGCGCTGGTGGTAAAGGTTGGCGGTAATGCCGATGGGGGACTTTACGGGAAAATGTGTGTCTGCTGCAACGGTGTCTTCACTGTTCTTCTCTGCTACCCACTTTTTCCCACCACGCATCTACACATAGTCGCACTTTAACACATTCGCACATGCGCATCACCAATTGCAACGTATCCCTCCGTCTGCTCGTTTTCCACTCGCTGCTGAATGATAAGGCGATAGCTCTTGTGACGGTCGTTCCCATCACGTTGTCATGCTGTAGCTATTGTTGCTTTTATTGTGTCCCTTCGTCCCATGGAGACGTAGCCGAGCAGCTCTGAAGGGACCTGTGGGCGGCCCCCAGGGCCACCACGATGCTGCCGCTCCGCACCTCCTCCATGTTGGGGTTGATGGTCGCCATCAGGCGATGTCGGGTGCCCATCAGAGCCGGGCACCGCAGGAGGACATGCTTGGGCTGTCCGCCTCCTCTCAGCAGACGGGTAGAGTGCGGCTCTGCATTGTCGGTCGTCGCACTGGTTGCACCCCGACAGCCAGGAGGGCGCCAACCCGACTCTGTGGCGCCATTGGGAGGAGCTTGTCCAGTGGCCGGCGCGGAGCTGGTGGATGTCCACCGCCGCTGGCCGGTCGCCGCCGGCAACGGTAGGCGGGAGTCGATCCCCGTCAGCTGGTGGAACCAGCCGGCTGGCCAGGCCCCGACGGTGCGAGCCCTCGCCACTCTGGCGGCGGCCCAGTGGGTCCACGTCAAAACAGCTAGTGACTATTGAGCTAGTGACTTTTGAGCTGGTACAAAAGAGCTAGTGCTTCAAAACAGCTAGTGACAAAACAGCTAGCGCCAAAATAGCTAGTAATGCAAAATAGCTTGTGCACTAAATCAGCTAGCGACTAAACAGCTAGTGTCAATATAGCTAGTAGAGCAAAACAGCTAGTGCTTTATTATAGCTAGTGACAAAATCGCTAGCGTCCACCAATAACTACCTAATGAAGCAAAATAGCTGATTCGTAGAGCAGCTATTATAGATTCTTTCCCGACGACGAGTCCCGCGCAAAGAGAAGGAGCAGAAGAGCACCGTTGTTTAACAAAATTATTTGGAATGTTAGAAGAAGGACGGAGGACGGGATTCCTAGGACAAACAACAAATTAGAAGCGTGGCACCGGGGAATTCAAGGCATGTTTGATTCATCGTACCCATCATTAATAAGATTTTTCACCGCCATCCAAAAAGCATCTGATCCAATCCAATCCAAAAATCCAATCAAAAAATATTAAAGCATCTGATCTTGTGAAATATTAAAGTGGCCAGGATGTTCAAAAACGAAAGAAAACATACAGAGACATGAATGCCAGATTAGTCACTACTGAGACGCTACAGGGAAGGCATTATTGGCAAAAAAGAATTCATTCGGGGAGTAGGTTTCAACATCACTTTGAATGTTTGAGATGGCATATCGCGGGAAGTACATATTTACAGTCATAGATATCTTGCATTTTCGAAGCGAAGTGAATGGGAAGGGAACAAAGGTCCAACGAAATTGCTATTTTGATGATAGCTATTTCGTCACTAGCTGTTTTGAGGCACTAGCTCTTTTGCCTCACTAGCTACTTTGGCGCTAGCTGTTTTGTCACTAGCTGTTTTTAAGCACTAGCTATTTTGCTTCACTAGCTATTTTGACGCTAGCTGTTTTGTCACTAGCTGTTTTGAGGCACTAGCTGTTTTGTACTAGCTCAAAAGTCACTAGCTCAAATGTCACTAGCTATTCTGACGTGCACCCGGCCCAGTGGGCCTTCTGGACGTCTATAAGGATTTGTTTTTAGTCGAGTATGTTTGCCTTCTTGGCGATGGTGTCGGCCCTCTCGTTGCCTTCCAACCTGCATTGTGAGGGCACCCACTGTAGGTAGACCAACAGGCCTCCAGCTGTCAGTCCCCAGAGGGCTCTCCAGATGTCCACTCCGAGCGAGGAGTGCTGGGCGGCCCAGCCACCTCGGATGGCGGCGAGGGCGGACTGCGAGTCGGTGCTGGCTACGATGGTGTCTTCGGCGTGCGGCGGGTTCTCCAGCAGCTAGGAGAGAGCAGCTCGGAGGGCGACCATCTCAGCTCGGAAGCTGGAGCACAGGTAACCTGCCGGGGCGCGGATCGAGTGCTCTTCCCCGTTCGGCCAAACGATTAGTGCCCCCGGCGCCTCCGTCATATTCTGTAGCTCGTTAGTTACAGTATGCTCTTCGCCCTTGGCACATTTCTTGGCTTCTCCATCAAAAATGTCTACAGCTGGCCTAGAAATGGTGACCTGCCAGTTTCCTGAGATATCCAAAGTAGAAGTTCCTGTAATAACAGGCCACCACCGGCACGGATGTTTGTCCCAGCTACTTATACTCCAATCAGTCCTATGCATCTTGTTTCTGCTCCACCGCTATTTTTCCGTCCGTTCTTCGCAGACTGGCGTATTCTTGAGCTTCCCGATCCCGATGCAAGTTTTGCGGTAACATTTAAAAGCGGCAACCTTCATCGTTTAACATTGATGCGAAGGGTACGAATTCCATCGTTTCATCGAGCATTCTTCCGAGATGGTTTGATCCAGACCATAATGAACTACAACCCCATACGACACACTGGATAAACTTCATTGTTTGATTGAATAAGCTTACTTCTTTTGGATGTAGTGGCGTATCACTGCCATGGGTATGGCATTATTTAGCGCGGCGTAGCTTCGAACTGCGATGGCGAGTTGTTCTTTTCACATTAACTGCTGGTCAAGTTAAGTCTTTGTAACTCCTTTCAGTGAGTCTTTTTTTTCTCCAGAATAAAATAAGGCACTAGGCATTATAGGAAGTATGCTGAGACTGGCGCCGTCGATGGCGTCCTGTTTTTCTTCTTGCTGTGTGAGTCTCACAGTCAGTCAGTGTTTGCAAAAGTAAACTTGCAAATCTGATTGTCCTCAGCGTTAGCTCTTATCTCGATTGATGGTTTCGTCTGTGAACATTTTTTCCTTTTAGTTATACGGGAGGCTAAAAAGTTGCCTTTTTGCTAGAAATTATGTTTCGTTTCACATTTTTCTTGCCCTGACTCTGGCTTGATACCCGGAATGACATCTTCGCACCACACGTTTTCTGATCCGGTCGTGATGAGGTAGTGATCGATAATATTCTTTCCTTTTTTGACCATTTTTTCGAGCTATTTCTTACTTATTTTTACTGCTTCTTGTGGCCCTATATAATGTATCGTTATTTCTCAAAACCCTTTTCAAAACCAACGTAAATGACTATGTAGTTCCGACAAATTAGCAACGACAACCAACAATGCAACCTGCAACCAACATTCAAAAGCAAGAAAATGCGCGCAAAGTACGGCTGCATTTGTGAAGTATATACCTCCAGCGTGAACAAATGGCTAACTGAACGAGAAAACATGTTCTCATTTATATACATTTATTTCTTATTTATTTTGAATTCAACAAAAAAAAATGTAATCCGACAGGTAGATAAAAGTATGGGCTATCCTATATCCAAATTTGTAAATATTCTGACACCCTTTTCATTGTAAAAAGATGGATAAAAGTGCACTTATTTTTGGGCCTCCAATGCTGATTTCCTCGGATCAGCGCACAGTCCATATATAGAGAAGTCTGTGGTTCAGCCTTTGTGAAAGTGAAACACCCCGCCCATTGTGGCGACAATAGCCAAAAGTTTGCATTGACGAATCTATATTGGGGTTTCAAGAGCCGTGGGTTTGCATTGTATTGTAACACCCACACAGATTCTCTAGTTTCAAGAAAAAAGTGGATTTTGCTTCCTTTGCCTTCTGTGCGATTAACAAACTTCGCCTAATAAAAGTATATTTTTCATGACGGCGAAATTCGAGCGCTCCCCAAATCCACTAGTGAAGGTTGTAGTCATCGCAAATAAAAACTAAATAAAAGTTATATTTTTTCATGACGGCGAAATTCGAGCGCTCCCCAAATCCACTAGTGAAGGTTGCAGTCATCGCAAATATAAACTATCACGTTGCACAGAAACCTTCAGTTTTAGCGAATGGCTGAAAAATAAAATCACAACTGTTAATCGAAAAAGCCCTTCTTGTGACTTACTTTATAGCTGATCAGGTATCCGACTGGGGACTCAGTGACCAAAGATTCGAGGCGGACCGAGGGCACTCGGTCTGAACAGTTTCGTTGTTCGTGCCATCTGACGACTGGCGCAGAGAGGACCAAGCTTGGCTCAAGAGGACCGTGTTCTACAAGCTGATAGGTACTTACGCATCAGAATTCAGACACAATTCATAAAAGTCGTTCGGCGAAGAAGTCGGACCTCGAGTGATGGGCTCATGAATTATGGTTTTACGCAACAGCCTCAGTCCTTCGGATACGTTCAGTCATTCGGATATTTCAAACAATGTGGGATTTTCGTGTGCAACGCATCAATTGCATATAGGTGAGCATTAGTTTCTCACAATCATGAATTCGTGACGGGTTCCTCCGTTCTTCTGCATAAAATGTAATGGAAGGTCTCCGTTACGAAAAAATTAGGCTGAGACCTAGACAGCGAGACAGAGACAGAGAGACTCTGAATCTGATACCTGCCGAGACGGCGAGTCGTCTTCAGAATCTGCTCCAAAACAGCGGCTATAGTGAGCCGCCAACTAAACGCACCGAGATATGGCGCCGCCAACTAAGTCCATACAAGGACAGCCTATTATGGTGGGTTTAAGTGGCGACTTGCTGGAGACAGCGAGACGCTAGCCAAAACTCCGGCGCACATCGCCCTGGGAGTCGGCGGTTGGTTACGACTTACGATGGACTGGCGGACCGGGACGGGGAGCGCCGGGCTGCGATGAGGGACTAACTGATAGGGACGAGGACCAACGGTTGGCGATGAGGAACTGGCGGACTGGGATGAGTGACATAGCCTCGAAACCAGCCCCGCGGGGTGCAACACAGGTGGTGGCTGGGACGAGGGACGTACCGAGGGACCGGCGGGCTCGACAGCGAATCGAAGGAAATCGGTATCGTGTGTGTCGGCTGACACTCAGACGAATCACTGAAAAAAACACAAGCTGCTACTCCGCTGTCATAAATGCTTGGGATTGATTGCAAGATTGATTGACTCTGAATATAACCCAAAGTGGAGTAAGGCAGAACGGAGAAATGAACCGCAAATGTAACGGAAGCTTCTTGGTTAGTTACACTTTTTCATGTGACGAGTCCGTTCCTCCACTTCTGAAAATGGTGTCGTTCCGAAACGGATGAATTAACTATGCTGAATTTGCCAACGGCCAGCTTATGACTCCATTGCTTCTTTCCTATTTATTGAGTTTCCGGAATTATGACACACTCAAAATTAGGACTCTAAATATGTTTCATTGTGACTTTGGGGACAGCGGTTTTAATCTGAGCTTTGAACTAGGGGTTGGCCTGGGCCTGGTGTACATTTATGCTGTGGCGTTCGTCCTTTAAGTATAAATTTAAACCAACATTTTTTCCTCGTTTTTTTTTTTTCAAACGTGATTGTTTTAAATTTAATCAATATTTTATCTAAAAACATATTTTTTCTTACTTTCGCATATCAACAATGTCCTTCCTAAGAATCGCCTTCGCCGTACAGCACATACAATAAAATAAATTAAATATGTTTTATTTGCTGAAAAAGGACAAACACACAGACATTCTCAGTTCACCCAGTCGCACAGAGGACACTGCAAGACACTGAAGCGAATACGGTCAGCCGGCAATGCAAGAGGAGGATATTGTGACGTGCTCATCCAAATATACCGATTAGCAGTAGTATCCGTAGGGGCATCCGTACCTTCCCCTGCCGCCAAAGTTGCCGCCGAGGCCAAGGCCGAAGTTGCTGCCGAATGCATTAAAACTGTGGCCGAAGTTGCTGCTGAATCCGTGGCCGAAGTTGCTGCCGAGTCCAAGGCCGAAGTTGCCGCCGAGACCAAGGCCGAAGCTGCTGCCGAGTCCAAGGCCGAAGTTGCTGCCGAGTCCAAGGCCGAAGGCACTGCTGACTCCACCAAAGCCGTGGCCAAAGTTTCCGCTGAATCCGTGGCCGAAGTTGCTGTTGAATCCATGGCCGAAGCTGCCGAAGTTTCCGAAGCCATTGCCAAAGCCATTCAGGCCACCGAAGGCGCTCAGTCCACCGAAGCTGTTTAGACCACTGAAGCTGTTCAGTCCACCGAAGCTGTTCAGACCACCGAGGCCGCTCAGGGCACGGAAGCCACCCCGGTGGTAAGGGTAGTAGTAGTTGTTTTTGTAGTAGTAGTAGGGGGAGAAGCTGGCAGCGGCAGCAGCCACCAGGGTGAGGAGGATGACCAGCTGAAAAAAGAAAATAAACCTTAATCTTTATACCTCCTGCTCACATTTTACTGATAACATTTCGTCTATAGTGAAGTGGTAAATCATTACCATTTTTAATGATCGTTTAGGGAACGACCTAAATCAAACATTTCAGTTTGATTAGTGCATAATAATAGAGAATGAATTCATGCTTAACTGTGCACGAACCAGCTGGAATAGACGTTGAAAATGGGCTAGAACATCAAGCACAACTCTCCTTTAATTACTGCTTTAATAACTGCTCCTTTAATTAAACTGCTTCCGTCGTAAAGCCCCACCTTCATGATGGTGATTTGGAAGTTGAGGGTTTTGGAGCTGTGCTGCCGCTGCCTTTGGACTGTGATGGTGAAGTGACTGCTGAGGGCAGCAGAGCGGTTTTATATTCAGACAGAGCTCGGCCCAGGAAAATGCTGCGAGTTAGGATCGAGCCAACGGGCATGTAAAAGCAACACCGTCATGCTTGTTCGTACATTCAAAACAGCACGACAACATAATAATAAAATAATGAACATGAGAGTTCTTTTTATCACACGTACAATTCTTATCACACAATTACAATTTTTATCACACAATTCTTATCACACGTAGTAACATAAGCATTACATTGTTCCGCAACTTCCTTGGAATATCAGCCGTTTTCACGACGGGCTATCTGGCAAATGAACCTAATTTGACCAAATCTGCACCAAATCTCTATTACAATAAATATATTCATAACTATCATGAATTTATTTCAGTGTTTATTAGAAAAAAATATGTCTGATTATTTGCCAAATGAGGCACATAAGCATCTGTGCAACCCAAACTGATAACTTTAAGCCCGTGCCCCGTCGGGGTCTGCCCAGCAACGCGCCCTGTTGGGAAGGGGGCAACTTGCCCCCCCCCCCCCTAAGATCTCGAGAACCACGCAACATAGCGACAAGCAGCAAACGGTGTTGGATAACCCCAACAGGGAACTACCTTGTGACCCACTTTCATTGACCTAGGTCAAACCGATGACGTCACAGGTCAGGTCAAATGTCGGAATTTTCACCGCTTACAGGCATTTCAAGAAATGCGTTATAAAATCGAGTATTTCATTGAAAATCATCGATGGGGAATTGTTAGTCAAACACATATTTTGCTATTTGAGGTCACTGATACTAGGTCAGGTCACAGAGGTCAGATCACTAAGGGTCACAATTTGAAAATATCATGTGAGGCATGTTTTATGGTCCATTTTATATGTAAAATGCGATATGTGGGTCAAGCAGCCTTTGGGACCAGTTAAGATTATGTTCTGGTGAAGGTCAGATCAAGGTCAGGTCAAATTAGGTCATATTTCAAAGTTGATATTTTGCATAAAAGGGGTATCGATTCGATGCAGCTCGGCACGGGGAGTTCAAAGGTTGTCTTTGTTTTGCGCTACGTGGTCTAGAATTACTAAGAATTGAGTTCAAAAATTTGACTTAGTAATTTCGAACAGTTTTTTTTTTCGCTATAACTTGGCAAAAAAGGAGGAATCGATCTAAAATTTGGTATGTAGATAGAATAGAGCAGGGACTATCACAAATATTCCGTTGTTTGGAAATTCGAAAAAAACGTTTGGGATCTTTTTGCGTAAGAAATCAACTTTTTATTTTTCGGGGTCAAAATCCCATAATTTTGAAAATCCGAGATAGCAGTTTTGTAGCGCTATCATTTTTCTACATGACCGTATAAAGAACTTTGAAATTGCTTGGTAACTGTAGCTTTTGTGAGCGTTTCAAAATTTCATTTTTTTTGCTCATTTTTGCTCTAACATGACCCAAGTTTGACCTCAAGTACCCTTGACCTAAGGTAACCTAAGACTTGAAATTTTGTGTGAAGGTGTTAAATTGATGCTCGGGAAGGTACTGTAAGTTTTGCGGCGCTGTGCGCCGCCGTTTACCTGCGTAATACCTAATACCTGCGTGGTTTCAAAAAATTCAAACCCATTTGTTTTGACGGGCCGGGCCGGGCTGGGCTTTCACACTTTTACCATGGACGGGTTCGGGCTGGGCCGGGCTGTGAACCCCATGAGTCTGGGTCGGGCTGGCCTCAGTTCTCCTTCGTGCCCCAGATGATCAGATAAAAATCAAAGGTAAGTTAAGTAGGCATATAGCATTGGAAGTTTCCCATTTGATCATATCGCCATGCAATATGAGTATGTGGATCGCTTATGATTGTACAGATATAATACAATACTGAATACTGCACAACGCAATTGTCATAATGATAATAAGTTCAAACAATAGCTATTGCTTGAAGAAGACTAGCTGCATCCAGTGGCATTATGGCCACCCTTTGATCAAATCTGACGTGAAGTCGTTCCTGGAGTTTTAACGGATACACAGGGCCATTTTTAAATCTAGTCAAGCTTCCAACAGTTTTGGATAAGATTATTCACATTCTCCCATAACAGATTCATGATATCCTCCAGTCGCTTCTATGCTAAGTTAAAGGGACCCTCCCACCTTAACATTAGTTTTGAGTTGAGATAGCCAAGTTTGCGGCCAGGCTCAGAAACCACCATTTATCCTGGTCGCAACCCCCGCAGCTTTATGGTGTTCAAGAAATTTCTTCCCTTTACTTGCAGGGTGGGACCAGCGTGGTCCCTATCTCTTAACCATTACGGGAATCTGATGACGTCATCAGGCTTCCGAACGTCCGTTAAATGTTTGACTAAAACGTTTTGTAGCACGCGGTGGTATATGCTGCTTTGCGCGCAACAAATGCCGCACTTTCAAATAAAGTCGCTAGGAACAGCGGAGATCCCAAAAAGTAAACAAAAGTAAAAGTCTAATATCTTGAAAACCGGTGAATATTTTTCGATGAAATTTGGTAGATATTCGTTTTTGCTCTTTCTGAACCGAGCGACATCACTTTCATGCCAATTCATTAACTTTTTTGAAGGTGGGAGGGTCCCTTTAAGCTAAAAATTACCGAAAGTACCTAATTGTTGAAAGCCGTTAAATTTGGTGCCATTTTATATTTTGTAAGGTTGTTTTTAGAAATGATTAGTGGGTACGAAGATTTTCACCCACTCCATGGCGACGTTCGTTTGACCCGATCACAGGTTCAATGTTGATATTAATACATGTACCTATGTACATCATGACACATTACATGAAAAATATTTACTCCAAAATTCAAATAATATTCAGTCGCAAGCTACATCCATTTTTACAAATGTTCGTATGATACGTTTAAAACAGAGCACATGAGATTATATACATCTGGAAAGTTGTCATGACATTCATTAGTTGTTGATTTTCAAGAAATGCGTGGACGTGTTCAGCGTGTTATAAGATTTGTTAGCAAATAAATGTTTTGACAGGGTCGTGCTTGTCAGAAAGCACGGACAAGTGCGACCGTGGACTTTTACATTCCTCTAGACTTGATAGTTGGTTAGAACAGTTTTCCTGGGTCCAGGGTCGGTAAATTCTGGTATAAAAGCGTTTCGCTGTTCGGATCATTCACTTCATCATCACAGTCCAAAGACAGTGGCAGCACAGCTCCAAAACCTTCATTTTCCAAATCACCATGAAGGTAAACCTGCACCATCAAGATGATTGTGGGACCTTTTCTCCTCTTAACAGTTTACAATTATCACTATTATGGTTCACCATGTCAATTTTCGCCATTCTCTGTTCCCTGAGGGCAGTGTCCTTGTGGGTTTTCACTCCACGTTCAGTAAAATCTGGATCCAATGCCTACAGACCCGAGGCAATCACCAAGAAATAGGAATGGGACACTAGGTTACAGTACACCATCCTGGTCAGACATTATTAAAGCGCATGTCCTCATTTTTTTCTTAGGAATTAAGTGGATCTGGGATCGTGTTGCCTGACGTTCCCAGTGTTGAGATAAGCAATAAGGAATACGTCTATCTTTTTCAGCTGGTCATCCTCCTCACCCTGGTGGCTGCTGCCGCTGCCAGCTTCTCCCCCTACTACTACTACAAAAACAACTACTACTACCCTTACCACCGGGGTGGCTTCCGTGCCCTGAGCGGCCTCGGTGGCCTGAACAGCTTCGGTGGACTGAACAGCTTCAGTGGCCTTAACAGCTTCGGTGGACTGAGCGCCTTCGGTGGCCTGAATGGCTTTGGCAATGGCTTCAGAAACTTCGGCAGCTTCGGCCATGGATTCAACAGCAACTTCGGTCACGGATTCAGCGGAAACTTCGGCCACGGCTTTGGTGGAGTCAGCAGTGCCTTCGGCCTTGGACTCGGCAGCAACTTCGGCCTTGGACTCGGCAGCAACTTCGGCCTTGGACTTGGCAGCAACTTCGGCCTTGGCCTCGGCAGCAACTTCGGCCTTGGACTCGGCAGCAACTTCGGCCACGCTTTCGGTAATGGATTCAGCAGCAGCTTTGGGCACGGCTTTAGTGGAATCGGACGCAGGTTTGGTAGCAGGGGAAGGTACGGATGCTACTACGGATACTACTGCTAATCGCGCCCATTTTCATTCAACACTTTCCAACTACCCTGTAACAATGGCCGACTGTTAAGCTGACAATTGACAACTTAGTATGCCGCGGTCTCCTCTGTGTGTGCGAAAGTGTGTGAATTGGGTGTTCCAGTATGAGTGTGCTTTCTTGCAAATAAATCATATGCAGAACAGGAGTTCGAAATTGCTGAAGCTCGTCCAACCACTGAATCTTCAAGAATTGCTACACTTGGTTCACTCATGCATACTTCTGAATTGATTTGAGGCTTGGGTCTCGCGACGCAAACCTTCACTAAAGTCCTCCGCCTGCGAACATCATGCAGATGACCAGTAAGAACGAGGTCGTAGATGCAGATACTCAGCCCTCCGTGGTGTTTCTTCAAATGCCAACAGCGCCTACCTACACGGTCATGTAGTTCTGTTCAGACTTCTGAGCCTCCAGATCTTCCTAGAAGATATGAAACGTTTAAAAGCGAATTAAGTGCACGGTTTTCTCTTTTTTAACGTTATCATCAATATGTACAAAACCGTTTCTCGAATCATATTATGTTTTGGCACAATATTCTTGGTGCATAACCTGCAAATCTTTCGAAACGGTTTGGAGCAACACAACAAATATTTTGTCATAAATTGAAACTGTTAAACTTTAAAAAGTTAATGTACATGACTTTCCAAGATGCTATAAACAAACAACAAATATCCTCAAACAATAAAAAAAATGTTGAAATCCCATTGTGATCGACAATCGAAAAGCAAAACCACAGATCAGAATCAGTGATCGATGACCAATGACCATACTGGATGCTCTCTGAATCCTGAAATAGGTAGACGGGTTGGACCCTTTGCAAAAGTGGGAAACCCTCTCAACTTACATGAGCTCATTAGCCTCAAGTCTTCACTCCTCTAAGAAAGACGGAAATGGCGGAGACAGCTCAGAGCTAGCGAGTCAGCTGGGGCATTTTTTTCTATTCATGATTCGCTACATGCGGCACGATGTGTGAGAGTGTGTAGCATAGCTTTTGTCTAAGAGGCGCAGCTCCATTTTTTTCTTTGGACTTGGTGTGGATCGCAAAATTGACCCGGCTTCAGGTCACTGATATCCAAATTTGCTATATGTTGTGCATTGTACTCTCACCGAAATTTATCACTGTAAATTTTAAGGCTACCATTTAGTGGCTGTAGATGGCTTTAGCTATAATGGCGCGCATGACGTCATTCCTACGTATTTTTTACAGATCTCAGGTCAACACGTGACCTCTGAGGGCAGGTCAAATTCTCCCAGGTACGGGTCTACTTTTTCAAATGACTTAAAAAATATCACACAGTCGCCACTTTGTCCCCATAATGTTCGCCATAATCAGGAGCGTCGAATAATATACTTTGTCTAGCCACTGATACATTGCCAAGTCCAGCCATTCAGGTCGAGAAGCTGGTCATATCTCATACCTATTATTTAATTTGGCAGGTTTTCGTAAGTCCGCTCATGACTTTCTCGACACGCAAGCTCAATTAGATCGAGACTTATGCATCGACGAAAACTCTGATGACCTTTTATGACGTCGCACTATATTACGTCACGCAACGTCAATAATGTAAACATTTGATATTCATCCCTTGCCAAAATTTTTTATAATCTCGATTCTATGTTAATGAGATAGCGAATATAATTTTCGACCCTAAAATTACAGTATCCATATTTCCTGCGTTGACTGACAATAGTGAGGTCACGTGACTGCCCTGATCTAAATAGGTGACCCTTTGGAAAAATCCGAGATATCCAAACCAAAATGTGATTATTCCGGAAGGTTCCTACGTCCTGTAAGCTTCATATCCCCCCCCCCCCCCGACTGCGATATGGCTCGGATGTTTAGGCTCAGGCGTCTACTCGTAAAGGCTTTCGTCTGACTGACTAATGTCGTACACTCTGTCATGAGTGTTATAATTACTTATGTCTCAAAGAAGAGCCAAAATATTTTTTTTTCTAAAAGCTGACGCATACGTTCACGTGACGTCTGTAGGTCCAATGACGCAGTGGCTCAAAACTGCACGACAAAGACGTGATGCTACAGGACCCGGCAATAGTTTTGTCCTCTAACTATGCAGCACTTCCCGGCTCCTAATCGCTTCTACCCTTTAGGGATAACGGTTCTGGCTGCACCCCTGCATTGCTAGACCCTTGACTACGGGACGTGAGGTCGCGAACGGACCTCGGGTCATGGGTCACCGAGCCAAGGCCAGTTTCACACAGATTGTCCACCCGATCGGCCGCGTCGCAAAATGAAGGTCAGAAAATCTATCTCGGGGAGCTGAACCAGACAGTCGGCAACGGCATGCTCGCATGCCAAAATCACACAGCGTGCCATTGCTGATCAGTTGGGACATCTGACTGCAGCGTGTATACAGACCAGCGTGGGTGGGATGAGCATACGGCTGCTGGCAGTGTTGCTGATCGTTCCAGACCGGGTGTTCGCCCACCACTTCGACCGTGACAGAAATCGCATTGAAAAAGGCGACCGGGGAGAGGGGCCAGTAGGTGTCGAAAATAAAATTGCCCAAGCAGCTTATGTGCAAGGGGCGGACTATCCCACCTTCAGACAGGACCGTGAGACACTATTGGAAGAAGTATCGACCATTGTCAATGACAGGTGGACATGCATTTTCATGCGGGACGACGCGTCAGCTCATCGCTCTGCTGCAGGGCCCAACGGTGTTGCGAATCGAACCTAGCGGACTTCTGAAGGAAGGAGATGTTAGCCGGCTACAATCCGCACCCAATCCTGATCGAGGAGCTTTGCGCTATCGTCCAGCAGGTCCTGGACAAACAGGAGCCGGCGGCTAGCCTCGTTGCCCTGCAGGTATGTACGTACATACAGCTCAAACGGGCGTGGTCGAAAATCAAGCCGTCAGTGCTGCACGGCCTGGTTACCAGCACGCCAAATCGCGTTCGTGCGTTCATTCCTGTTTCTGGGGAATATAATGAACACTAAAAAGAATAGCTGCATCTTATACAGCCGCTTAGAGAGCATATTTTTAGACATAAAACACTTATGCCGGGTCTTGAAGTTTCTGGTACATAGTGGCCGTTTTCACGACGGAACTTTCGCAGAGGAACTTATTTGATACCTAAAAAGTACCTACCATTAGAGGCCTTAACATCCCTCAAACTGAAATATTTTATGTTCAAAATAATTTTAGAAGTTTAAATCCGGACATTTTTTGCCCTCAAATCACTTATTTATTTACAAACACAGCAATTTTTGGTTCTAGTAGCCCACCTTTCGACTATGAGGTATTAAATCAGCGTGGCAACTTGCTCCCTCTTTGCTCCCTCGGGTATCTAATTCCGGAATTCTTAAAAACAAGGAAAGTATATATCGAGTTCTCTTTTATACCTATTCAGTTATGTTTTAATGGTGATTAAAATATGACAAATTTTTTAATTACATTTCATATAAGAAAACACGCAAAACAATGAAACAAAAATAACTACGGCAGATAATTACCTTCAGGTATCTAATTCCGACCAATCAGCACCTCAGTAGGATATGACGTCATACAAGAATGGTGGTGAGGGCCGTTTGCAGTCCCGGCCGGTAGGTCACGTGACCGCCGGGCGCCTCGGGTCACGCGGCGGTCGGGAGTCGGACGCGGGGCGTGGTCGCGGGCGGACGCGCGGGGCATCATGCTTTGCTTTGCTTGCTTTGTCAACTTCATATAACTTACTATCGCATTCGTGTGAAAGCCAAACACTGCTCAGTGCCCTTAGAAATTGAGTTTTGGAAAGCTCAAGTTCCTATAGCTCCTCAGGTCGGCAACAGTTGAAGCCTCATCTGAACCCATGTGAAAAAAACGAGGGTAAGGAACCTTGTGTTGCTTTTTCTTTTACCGTCATAATTATCTCAAACCATCACAATTTTGAGTTGCCATATTGTCTGCTTCACTACATTCGTGTAAAACTTGGGTGAAGGATGGTGGCTCAAAGAAAGGTGAAGATATTTCTTTAAGTGCCTAATCCGTGAAATTGAAATATCCCGGCTTTACAAATCTACACTTTTCATTTTCTCCACGATACATTTTTTTAAAATTGTTTAAATTTTATCTACATTTGTTAAAATCGGGGCTTTGGTTTTGTGTAAACTAGATCATAAAGTTTACTATAGTTTTGTGTAACCTGATGGCTGAAGAAAATAGTAATTTTGCTAAAATGATGTGCGGAAATTTGTTGCTTTCCAAATCAAATTACTCATACCTATATTTCATTCAAAATTAGGAGGCATTATTACTGTTTTTTCTTGTAACATGAACGGAGTTTGGGTACGGTGCTCCGGAAACGTTGTGGAACTTTAAGCTAGCTAGAGCAGTTTCCATAAAAATTGTTAAGATAGTTGACATGGCTTGTTGACAACTCCTTTGCTGTTTCTAAAAAAGTGAAAAAAATATTTTCCTGCATTAAGCACACAAGGCATGTTATTCTCATAAGCTATCGAATGTGTGTTTGTGTTTTTTTAAGCTGTTTTTTTAAGCTTTTAAGCTGTAGCTTCAGTTACTTCACTTTAGAACATATTGCCCAGAATGCGTCACTGATCATGAGCTGGTATATCATATCATATGTAGCAAATACATAAATGAGAATAGTGTGTCATGAATTTTTGTGCATGCTTCTGGATCATCTGTAATTACATCAAACATTACTCAAGAGTGTCCTGCCGACCAGCTTATGCCCAACCCTTTCTGTCCGCAGAACGTCGCCTGCGACTCCCGCACGCCGTTTGCCCCGGCCGTCCGTACTGGTCTTCGCGCTGCGAGCCGCGCTGGAGTTCGCGGCGGCGTCGTGGAACTCCCATCGGGACGGCGTGTGATGCCCGCGTCGAGCTTATAAGCCGTGAGCTTCGATTGGCGGCTCACGCGGTCACCAGCTGTATGTACAGCCTCGGCCCCGACGACCCCGCTAATGGCCGAGACCGGCATACCCCCGGCATGGGTCCGCTGTCCGGCGCAGCGCTGGCCGCCCGCATGCTATGCTACTTTTGGCTGTATCGCTGCCCAGCGGGAGCGCGCTCCACGCTGCGGAAGAGGTACACGTTGCGACCCGACTGAGGACTGCAACCGGATGGTGACACGTCGGCCTCTGCGCCCTGGCCGGGGCAGGCGTGACCGACGTCACAGTGGAGGAACGCCCAAACAAGACCAGCCCACCGTCGGAGCAGCATGGAAATATCATGTTCTGCCTGGACGTCGGACCCGGCGGCCGCAGTGCACCTGCACACGTGCGGAGAGGGGCGCTGGAGGCTACTCTGGAGCTTCTGCCATTCCGCGGCGCGACTGCTGGCAAAACGGCGGCGATTGAGGCGGTTGGGAACAGCTGCAGCAATGGTGATGGCGGTGATGGCGACATGGCGGTTTGGGACTTCATCTCAGCGCGGCCGCCGCCCAGGCGCCGCTGCGCCCGGCTGCTCAGCCACCTACCGGATGGCGGGGTGGCCCTTACGGCCCTCACGCCCGTTCGGTCTGCGGCCACGTTGTGGGGTGGCGGTCGCGGGGTTAGCGGCGTTGGACTTCGTCCTTTATCCAGACTGCACCGTACCATCTGAACGGATGGATCTGCCAAGAAAGATGACATCCAAGGCGGCTATGAGGCGATCACAAAGCTTCACCAAGAGCTTCTCCTTCATGGGGCCGGCCGGCCGTTAAGTCGCAACACCGGCTGCCGAGTGCCAACAGCTGCGTGCGCTGGCGCCGACGCGTTGTGGGCCGCGCTGCTGACGCCCAAGCTGCGATATCAACCATCTATGAATAAGTGGCAGCGGTGGCGGCTTGTCAGTTGTTAACGTGCCTTAACAGACGTTGCGAATAGCCCGCGTTGGAATCGCATGGTTGGGAACACAACGCAAGTAAAAATGGGCTTCCTTGATGAACCTACTTTTTATGCATTGTAGCCTTTGTAATTTTGGATGTTTTGCTGTAGATATTATTTTCTACATATATACTATATAGGCACTCACGTGCTTTAAATCGCGCAATGCAATTGAACCATGGTAAAGACAATGATAAATGAACTGAGAGCTGACATGCCCCATGCTTTGTGTGTGTATGTGTGTGTGTGTGGTTTTTTTGGCGAGTCGATAAAAGTGGTTTTGGACACTGGATGAGTTTTTAGGGGTGTGATGAGGGGGGATGTAATTCCACAGACCTTCTGTCAGATTCACTAATGCAGTAGGTCTGTGCGGTGTTTAGTTATCGGAGCATTCTTTGAAAGTCGTGAATAGGGCCACCGAGTACCTAAAGCCGTGATATTCCCCCACAAAAACTTATTTTAAATAACCGGGGATTGGTACATGAGCAGAGTAAATGCTATTTAGAACGCGTATCACAATGCTGAGCGAATAGGAAAATCCCTAGATGGAGAATTGTGCCGCGTTACGGGTGCTCGGGCGCAGCCAATCCACCGTTACCCCAGCGGTGACCTTGACCCGCATCGTCTGTCTCGGCTCCAAAGCCAAACCGGCGTGGAATTGGGAGCGTTCGAGCACTCATGGTCCAGCGCAATTCTCCACCTAAATCCATTCCTGATACACATTTGCTTGCTCATAGTCATGTAACCCCGGTAAATTCACCCAACTTTCATATTGGTCGCTCCATAGACAGATGGCCACAGAGATCAACTTAAAAGGCCATTGTTGCATTCATTTAGTGGAGATCATTAAAGAGCCGTGACAGGCCACAAGTCGCGTGACATCATACGTGTAACGACCAATGACGTCGGCCTGCAAAACCCAATGGAAGCGGCTAGCAGCGTGCAATAAAACAGGGCGCTGCTTTCTAAATGTCTGTCGTGCGCCATAAATGAATATATTCTTTGTAGCCTGGCAACTCAGTATCTTTTTTTAACTATTGTACTAGTATTTACTAATTTCATAATTTTATAATTGTGCTTACGCTTTATGTTGTTATTAGTGATAAATCCTTAGATAAAGTAAATCGATGTGATATTTAATAGATAAATAGCAAACTAACGCACCATTCATTCGAAAGCTGGGGAACCTACTAAAAAGAACTACTAAAATTCCTGAGGAACCAAAGGATCAAATGGGGATTAAATAGATGCCTGCTATTCCGTCGTGAAAACGGCCAGTAGGTACCAAATAGGTAGCGCTTGCATTGCAACGCTCTTCTAGTCATCATCGTAAGGTAATATGAGTTGTCCACTCATTAATCGATAAACATGATTCACGAACTTTTTGAACACTTCACAAGTTCGAGATGAAATTTTATTTGCAAGTTAAACGCATTCATACAATCACTTATTCGGTTCACTCACAATCACACACACAAACAACCGATAGCACACGCAGTAGTTACGTCACACTTAATCTGTGGTTCAATGGATTGTCAATGTAAACTAGCGATTCCAATCGAGCTATATCACGCGATAAGATTTAATGGTTAGCAGTGGTATCCGTAACGACATCCGTACCTTCCCCTGCCGCCAAAGTTGCTGCCGAGTCTGCCGCCAAAGTTGCTGCCAAAGCCAAGTCCGAAGTTGCCGAAGCCATTGCCAAAGCCATTCAGGCCACCGAAGGCGCTCAGTCCACCGAAGCTGTTCAGTCCACCGAAGCTATTCAGTCCACCGAAGCTATTCAGTCCACCGAAGCTGCTCAGGCCACCGAAGCTGTTCAGGCCTCCGAAGCTGTTCAGGCCTCCGAGGCCGCTCAGGCTATTGAAGCCGTGGCCAAAGCTGCTGCCGAATCCAAGGCCGAGTCTGCTACCGATTCCAGCGAAGCCACCGATTCCGCGACCAAGCCCAATGCCGCTGCCAAATCTTTGACCGAGGCCGAGGCCGCTGCGAAGGCCGAAGCTGCTTCCGATGTTGCCAAAGCCGTTCAGGCCACTGAAGCCCCGGTGGTACGGGTAGCTGTAGGAGGAGAAACCAGCAGCGGCAGCAGCCACCAAGGTGATGAGGATAACCAGCTGAAAGAAAACAAAAACATCAGTCTCTCCGTCGCCTCTCTTATCCTAGAACCGTTCGTGATAGAAATCATAGTGGCATTTTGCTGATATTTATTTGAGAGCTAAATGAGCAAAAGAATTATCATAAATCGATCATTACAGGCAATTGTAACGGTGAGACGAAATAAAGATAAACGGAATTGCGGAATAAAATGAAAACAGAAAACACTTTCATTTTGCCGTATTGCATCCACTACGGCTGACAACAACTAAATGAATGAGCCGGAATGGATCGAGAGATCTAGGTGGTTTTCCTGTTTGTTACAACCGTATCAGAGATGCTGTATGTTTACCTTCATGGTGATATTGAAAAGAAGGAGCTGTGCTGCCGCTGTCTTTAGACTGTGATATAATAGTGAAGTGAATGCTGGAAAGAGCGAAACGCTTTTATACCTACCAGCACTGAGTTCGAGACAGGAAAACTGATCAAAACAAGATTAAACCTAACTAGATCCAAAACAACTTGCTACACTTGTCCGTCTTTTCTGTGAGGCACGACTCTGTAAACACATTTATTTGTATGTTTTCAATTCTTTTTTTAACTTGTCTCATTTGTACAGCGCACCCAAAGTCGCACATTTGTTCTGTGTTGGGGTACACATCAGCCATGACATGGTTATTAGACACTACATAGACCGGTATTCATTCTCGATATCCTCTTATGGCGTTCATATTTCATCTACACAATGCTTTGTTAGTACATGCTTTTCTAAAATGTTTTATATGCCATGTCAATCTTTTTATTGAATGTTTCGAAGAATATTTGGTCATTAGTGTTTTGCTGACGTCGTTCGAATGGGCGAAAATATTATTTACCATACGATTGTTCAATCCATGCATTCTTCGTCGCAAAATATCATTATGTCGGAAACAGTTGCTGGAAATGGTTGTTCGATGGAAAAAGGGCTCACAATTAAACATTTCATACCTAATCAACTTTTTCATCCACGTAACGAAAACATCACAGCGTGTTTCTGATGAAGCGTGTTTCCAAAGATATCAATTATCAACGTTGTACCTACCTACAGACGCTTTTATGTAAAAGCTTACATTTGATCCGCACATGGTTGGAGTCGCGCGTCCACACTGAACTAGTATAATGCAGAAAGATGTCTGAAAAGTGTCGCCGGCCGCCGCGGACATCGAATTCGCCCTTCGAGAGACCCTGATTGGAGGGACGGTCCGGGACTGGACGATATACTCGATAACTAATGGAACCTGGGAGAAGTGGTTAAAGGGACTATCCCACCTTCTAAAATGTTGTTAAAACCAGTTAAATTGTGCCCGACTTTATAGATTGGATGACCAGGAACACGGTTCTGGCATTTATTTTTCATTACACATCTTAAGCTTCCCATATTCCAAACACAAACTTTCAAATATGTGACGTCAAAGCCCAAAATTACCTCCTTCCCCAGGCCACATTACTGTCATAAAGCTGATTCTTTTTACTCTGTAGGCACCACAACAAAGTTCAGACCAAGTTTTAAGCGATTTTTCAACGAACAAACCCATTTAAATCAGAATGACTAAACGAGGTGACGTCACACTAACGGTCGCTCCATGTTGAAGATAGGGCCTTGCACAAGGCCCATTTTCAAATGAAGGGAACGAATTTCTTCAACACCAAGAGGCCGCGGGGGTTGCAACCTAGATAGATAGTGGTTTCTGAACCTCGCCGCAAACTTGGCTATCTCAACTCAAACCCCATGTTAAAGGTGGGATAGTCCCTTTAAAGGGAGTGATATCTGACGAAATAGCAACAAAGCCTCAGCAGCTCCACTGTTTGGTATATACAAGAACATAAAAGTAGACTTTGTAGGTAGTTTTGTTTATGTTTGTATGCATGTATGTATTGTATTGAGTCATTGACATCAAAAGCCTCCCACATATGTATAGCGTGGCGACTACGGCTTAATCACGCTGATTCAATAATCAAGTAGAATGAGATAATAATCATGTCATGCCTACATCTAATTGGTCACACCCCCATGTCCGGTCAGAGTCACTCACCAGGCAGCCGGTAGTATGGGTACTTACATTCCCACCAGGGCGACTGCTTGAGTGGCTGACATGCATACGATTCGGGTGTTGAATCTGCGACCAGGGTGAGTCCCAACCAAGGCAAGCTAAAATTTAGGATGTATCGATCCCGTCTGATCACACAGGGAAACATATGTTGGATCTATGATCGCATGGGCCATGGTGATCGAATCACATATTCCCAGGTCATTAAGCATTTTCTCAAAGCCCGAGAAATAATGCTTGCACCACTGTTTCGTTGTCTCCGAATCCCGACGCCTGATGCGAAGTAGGGGACAGTGGGGCAAAGTGACCACCCGAGGCAAAGCGGCCACCCATCGTTTGAGCCCTCCACAGCTGGCGTCAGTTCCAATTTATGGTTTCCAATTATACTTCTCTTCGCGGTCGTTCGAATGAGCCAGACCGGGGTTTCAGGCCCATCGCCATTGTTCTGTGAAACACGGAAAAACATTGCTCGCCAGGTTACTAACTATGTTTACAATTTTTAAATGTTATTTTATTCCATAACCGTTTAGAAATTTTATAAGCGTTCTTGTTCATGCATTGCGTGGTTAAAGTACATGTCTTCCACCAATTTTAACCCTAGAACGCCTAGGGGGGGGGGTTGTATCACCCCCCCCTGAGGTTTTTTCGAAGTGCACGCTAAACGGCTTGTCGTAGCGGGCTGAAATTTTCAATACCCTCTGGGGCAACCTTTGCGCATCTTTTGCCGAAAAAAATTGATCGGGTCATGTCAGGTCACGGAGTTATGACGTCATAAGAGGTACAGCCTCCGGCCGACAGTTACCAAACGTGTGCGCCGAATCCCTAGGTTTTCTGCCGGTGATACCCACATTGTTTGATGGATCATGATGAAACTTCCCATGCATGTTGGGGCAAGCATTGGCTATCGTGTGGTGCAAGAAAATTGACCGGGTCAGGTCAGGTCACGGAGTTATGACGTCATAAGAGGAACAGCGTCCGGTACTATTTTTGAAAAGCGCCCGAACCACTATTTTGCTAATTCTTGTCACCTCAATGGGAATATGCAGCAATATTAGCTTCTATAAGGAGGAAATGGACCTTCCAAATCCAAAAATACAATCAGATTTCAAAAATTTAAATTTCAAAATCAAAAATCAAAAATTTTGATTTTTCGAATTTCTGCCGCCGACTGTGACCTTGCCGACTTCCGGCGCTCCCAACGCGCCATTTTTAGAGCTAGGGAAACGAAATACATACCAAACGATAGAGAATTGATCAAGGAACACGATAGTGAAGGTTTCAAGTCGATATCTCCCACCGTTTTGCCGCAATCGCCGCGGAAAGTTGAAAAAAGTCTATTTTTCCGAAAATTTGACCTTTGACCGGTCAAAAGTAGGTCAAATGTTGACCTAGGACCAAAAAATATACCACCAATCGCGAGATCTCGTTGAGAGCAATCCGTTGGTTTTTTCCGCTAAGCTCTACGACCTTCCGTTTCGAAACACCAGCGGGGTCGTAACACCCCCCCCCCCCCTGGTCGTTCGTGTTATGAGAAATGGCCTGGTCGTGCGAGGGTTAATGCTTTTTTACCCTGGAATATTTTTGTCTCGGACGGTATGCGTGGGGCACAGTGGCCGGGGCGAAGTGACCAGCCCCTAATAGGCCATAAGTTGTTTCCATCTGGATAAAAAACATCATTTATGTTCAAATGTGCCGTCATGCGTTCATCTTGGCCACTTTTCGGTTATATGAGTTACCAAATAATGCAATAAAATGTTTTCCATGAAAATCCTTTCTAGTGATTACCTACAGGTTGGAAGATGACAAAGTAAACATCCATCCTCGCTTAACCCTCGCATGTGTAGGGGGGGGTCGGATGGACCCCCCCCCATGGTTTTTCGCGAATAACTCGCGTAAAAAGCGGCCGATCGGGACGAAACTTTCAGTACCCTCGCATTGATCAATTTTACACCTACCCTGAAAATTTCATGACCCTGACCCAAATGACCTTTGACCTGTGACCTCTTTTCCGAGACCATGTTTGGCCGGAATCGCGATTTCGCGTATGTCGGCTCGCACTAGCCGCGTGTTTGCAAGCTTTTCGTGGTTTCAAACGTTCAAACATGTGATTTGATGTTACTCCCGTGTGTGTCAAGGTCACCTGAAGGTCAGGTCAGGTCATTGACCTTTGGTGACCTCGGGTGACCTCGGGTCACTTTTTCGAGTTTTACATGTTTCTAGGCTAGTTTTTGGAGCTGAATTCGAATTTAGCAACCATTTGAACATTTACGAAGTAGTTTTGGTGACTTCGTAACATGTTACGAAGCTGTCAGAGGCGGTTGACACGTACTACGAATACCCGTCACGACGCCTACTGGTTGACCTGACCTGACCTGACCCGACCTGGTCTAAATGCTTCAAGACATCATCTGTGATCAAAACTAACACGATATTCGTGATCAGCACCCCGAAAAACCCCTTAGCAGCCACACTTTACGACTTTTTAACAGGTCCCGATTTTCCCGACTTTGGGTCATTGACCTGACCCGGAAGGTCAACCAATGACCTAGGACCTTAAAATTGGGTATCATCGGCTTCCTCTCGTCACGGGCAATACGCTCGTTTTTTCCGCGAAGCTCTAGCTCGATCAGGGGCCAAACGGCAAGGGGGGGGTCCAACCGACCCCCCCCCCTACACATTAGAAGCTGGCAAACGCCGCACACATGCGAGGGTTAAACCTTGTCACCATCAAATACCCTTGTCGTACATGATGCAACTATTCCGTTGCATCATGAATCATACCTGGACTTGAGAAGACGCCGGTGGCCGCTTTACCCCAGGGTATGAGGCAAAGTGGCCAATATGCATAGGTTCAAAGTTTTGTTAATATCTCCCACGTGTGAACGCATTTGGAAATGAAACGCAGTGGAAATAAAAGGCAATGTACCAGGGATCACATCGGTATAGTAAGAACCTTTCCAAGTTTAAAAATCAAGCGTATGGCCGTATGGCTGTTCCCGTATCTCATTAGAATCGAGTGCAATTACACTTTTTTAACAGTAAACGCATGTTTAAAAGCACATGTTCTGCGACACCCTATAAAGTATAAACAGTTATATACAGGGCCGTAAAGCAGAGCTCCTTTCAAAAAATGAAATGCAATAAATTTTCAGTTATCACCAATCTCCTTGTCACGCTTGCTTCTACCTGAGAAGGAAATTGTTGGTTGTTTTCTTAACATGTGCTGACACCTGAGCAGCATGCAATGACCGGTGTTTAAAACTTTAAAGCATATGTCTTTCTGGGAACGTGCTTAGCTAAGAACACGGCCAGTGATGACGATGCCGTTTGACACAACCATTGCTGTACCTAAACATTTTCCTGTATCGAGCCCAGTTCTGATATAAAAGCGTTTCGGTGTTTCCATCATTCACTCTATCATCACAGTCCAAAGATAGCGGCAGCACAGCTCCAGAACCTTCACTTCAACGTCACCATGAAGGTAACGTGCACTGACACTGAACAAGTGCCGTGAAAAATAAAATTTGTGATTCACCAGTCTGTTCACATTTGCACGCCTTAGATGTGTTCGGCTCGACGTTGCGGATCGACTGATATGCAACATGACCTTTTTCGGTCAGGTCATGACCTTGACCTGAGGTCAAATTTTCAAATTGACCTTTCAAGGTCAAATTATAGTTCATTCGACGCGTCTCGACGAGAGGAACACGATGCTGGCAAAAGTAATGTCATGGCTCTTTTGAGTCATAGTTATCGCCGAAAAAACGTTTTTCGTAAAAACGGCTATTTTTGGAGTTTTTGCCCTCTGGAGGCTAAACCGTTGACCTGAGGTCAAATCTGAGAGCATTAATCAGAAAGGCCTGTAAAAGGGCTATCGAATGCGCTTTTCCGCGGCGCTGTAGCTCTATCGGTTCCCGAGATAGCCGCTGGCAATTTCCAAAATGTTGAAATAGTCAACATTTTACCTTTGGTGACCTCTGGTGACCTGACCTTTGACCTGACCCAAAAAATGACCGAAGTGTTTTCGTCCTTATTTTGGACGTTCTTTCGATTGCCGCTTACCGCGTGTCGCTACGTGGCCCAGGAGCCGTGTTAGAAGGGGGGGGGGGTGTTCAGACTCCCCCCGGCCCGGCGCGGAATCTCAGAGCACCGGCCCGGCGCGGGTTAATTAACTTTGTGTGCAGTTGTGTGTATTACAGAAAACATGTAACGTCTATTTTCTTTTTCAGCTGGTCATCCTCCTCACCCTGGTGGCTGCTGCCGCTGCCAGCTTCTCCCCCTACTACTACTACAAAAACAACTACTACTACCCTTACCACCGGGGTGGCTTCCGTGCCCTGAGCGGCCTCGGTGGCCTGAACAGCTTCGGTGGACTGAATAGCTTCGGTGGACTGAACAGCTTCGGTGGACTGAGCGCCTTCGGTGGTCTGAATGGCTTTAGCAATGGCTTCGGAAACTTCGGCAGCTTCGGCCACGGATTCAGCGGAAACTTTGGCCACGGCTTTGGTGGAATCAACAGTGCCTTCGGCCTTGGCCTCGGCAGCAACTTCGGCCTTGGACTCGGCAGCAACTTCGGCCTTGGACTCGGCAGCAACTTCGGCCTTGGACTCGGCAGCAGCTTCGGCCTTGGACTCCGCGGCAACTTTGGCGGCAGGGGAAGATACGGATGCCACTACGGATACTACTGCTAATCGGCATAAAAAGGAATCGAACGATGTGTATGTAGTCGGTGCGTTGACTGGCTGTTCCATAACCTCTTCATTGCTACTTTATGTGGGTTTTGTGATGGTGCATTGACTGTGTTCCTATGGCCGTGCTTCTCTGTCAAATAAAAACTACCTAGCTGAACTGATGATGGATTAACACACGGACACCTCATTTTGAATTTTCTCTTTTTTACCTAGTCATATCCCACCTTATACGACAAGTCATTAATCGAAGTTAAATGCACCATCCTACTATGAACGTCAAACCCCTTGAGGCCCCACTTTTTTGCGATAATTTTTAAATGCGTCAACTTTCGTTGACAATATTCTGGCAATGTATGTTTCAGAACCTGCCGAAGCTTTTATTACTAAGGTATTTTGACGCCAAACGATTATGGAAGGTACTTCTCATTCACTCGTAATGCTAAGGTCAATTCAGGCCCGGGGAGAGGCTTGCGCTCGGCCACACTCGAGCCCCGCCACCAGCGCCATCTGCTCTAAATGCCATCTACCAGCGCCCGCTACCGCTACCAGCTACCGCCCACCATCAAGCCTGAATGGAGCGAGAGACGCGAGTGACCGGTCGCCGGGCAAGGAGCGCCGGAGGGGTAGGGCGGAGCTTAGCGCTGACGTCATTACGTGGCTCCGCCCCATGAGCGCGTAGCCTCTACCCAAACAGCAGATACGTTCCGTGAAATTTAACATTACGAGTGAATGTGAAGTACCTTTCATAATCGTTTGGCGTCAAAATACCTTAATAATAAAAGTTTCGGCAGGTTCTGAAACACACATTGCCGGAATACCGTCAACGAGAGTTGACGCATTTAAAAATTATCGCAAAAAAGTGGGGCCTCAAGGGGTTTGACGTCCATAGTAGTTGACTATTCACAAATACGCATCTATTGTCGCAGATAAGGTTTGCATGAAATGTTTCAAATCAAGTTGAACCAACAAATGAAGAAAGAATAAGATTGGATTTTGAAAGTTTTGACATTTGGTTTTTCGGTTTTTATCGTTTCCAAAGTGAGATAATGATTCTATCATAGCACTCACCTTTCTTTAACCTGCACCGTGCTGCGCTGGAGGATTTTTGCCGACCACACTTGTTGGTGAGAGATGCCGCCTCATCTAATGTTTGTAGAACTGGGGTAGAAAAACGGTAGAACGGGAAAAGGAAATGTCAACAAGACGAACCTCAAGATTAAAAACATTTTTGTCTCAGCAACTGTGTAGGCCACAGATAAGGTTTAAGACACATCAAACATCAAATTTACCAGATTCTCCATTATTATACCTGGTGACCATTAACCCGCGAGTTATTTGGGGGGGGGGGCGTTAAACGCCCCCACTTTTTTCGCCGCGCCATAGCATGAAAACGGCGCGCCGTAGGCGGCCAAAATTTGGGTACCTGTAGGCCAGGGAATCGATTGAAGTTTATTCTGACAATGTTTCAAAAAGATCGGTCGGAAAATTTTTGAGATATCGAGGTTTTAGTGACGTCATGATTTCTGAGTCTTCGACCAAAAACGGCATATGTTCAAAAAATCATATAAAATCACAGAATAGACATACAGACATGCCGTAAACGCCCCATTTTACAAAATCTTGAACTGAATCTTGGCAATTTCTCGTGACTACTTCACATGATACATGCATTTCTTAAATTGAACTTTTTGAACCAAACACGTACATACACATATGATAAAATGAATGTCACAATCGTGTTCTACGCCCAAAATTACCCATAAAACATGTGTCACAGGTTGCGAATATCAGTTTTGATTTTCGGGGATATGTGCCTACCCGGTTGACCTGACCTTGACCCTGACCTATGCTTGACTGACCCCCGTTTTGACAGAGTTTATGACGAGGGGCGCCCATTGCGAAGTCCTGAAGTTCATGCTACTGAAAGCCCGATTTCAGGTGTTTGACCTGACCTTGACCCGACCTGTGACCTCAAAATTCAACTGTAAAGCACTCATCTGAAGCGTCTCGTCGCGTTCTTTCGTTTGCCGCCTCGTGCGTTTCGCTGCGCCTATTGGTTCTCGAGTTATTGGCTGGGGGTGTTTAACGCCCCCCCCCCCCTCCAGCAAACGGTGGGTGGCGAAATACCCCAGCAACTGCCGGGTTAAAGAATGAGAATTATTCGAGTCTCGAGAAAGTACCTAAGGTGTGGTCACAGGCGTTTATCACTGCAGAGGAGTAAGGCTACATACGCTCGCGAAGGCAAATGTTGGAAATTTGATGTTTCGCAAAACACCTTTCTATCACGCTCATTTTATGTTCAGAGCAAATGGTCAAAGTGTCCACCCTGTTCCGCGCAGCACAGCTCGGCTCGGAGCCGAGTGTGGCGTGCCATCCGCCGCAGCTGATCCTCGCTGATGTTGCGAGCGAAGTCTTCCACGTCGTCCTTCAACTGAGTCGAGTTCTGAGGCTACGATGAACTACTACCTCTTGAGCTTGGGGCCAGAAGCTGAAATCGAGGCACGCTTATACGGAACTGTACGATGGCCAATGGCCATTGATGTTGAGCCTTGCGGGAGATCAGCCGATCACCAAACTTTGCCGTTAAAAATACATCACTTCTGACGTTATGTGAGAAGGCGCACCGTTCTGCTCCAACTGGTACTCACTTTGGGTAGCTACGGCCTGGACGGCGGGACACATGAGCGTCTCCAGCATGTCTAGATACGTCGCTCCGTCGCTCCGTTAATTGACCCCTCAAACCAGCGAATATGCAGGCACCTCCCGTCGATCCTGCCCACCCACGCCATCACGCTTAATTCTTGCACGGAATGACTGGGTGTGGATTTGCTGGTGCCCAGTGCACTGTGTTCTTCTTGGCTCTTCTTGGTTAGATCTTGATACAGAGAAAACCGCCTTTCATATGTCCAAATATCTCTGTCAAATCCGTCTTCTTCATGTTTTATCCAAAACGAACATGCGGTCTCTCTGGCTTCCATGTTGCTTGGGGAGAGCGGCGCTCTGACTCTGAGCGCTGTGGTAGAGTGGGCACGGTACGATCCCCATTTTAGCTTCTTTCGAAGAATCTTTGAAACTTTTCCAAGCAACACCCCCAGCTGCTCTGCAGCGCCACGGACGTGGAAGCCTGGACGATTTATTCATTCATTCATGTATTTAGCAACTTTCCACTCTACAGTGGCCATTTAACAGTTACACGTCATGTAATAAAAAGACGATCTTCAGAGAACTTTATACTCTGTCCACGTGTCCATCAGGTGTTGATCTTGTGCCCTTTAGGAACAAGGGGTGCTCTTTGCCTTCGGTCCCGCAGCGTTTGACAATGTGCTGGAATGCCTTCGGTCCGGGAACATTTCGAGTGTTCGGTAAAAAAACTCCTGGCAGAAGAACCGCCGTTCATCACTCAAGTTCTTCAGCTCACCGAACTTGAGAACCATACTCAGCTCGCCTGCACCTGGGAGAAGGCTAATTTTTTATAGTGCCCAGTGGGCTTCGATAAAGATGGGGGCATTGCTGATAAAACTGCTGCATCAGCTAAGGTAGCTTGTGATCCCAGCTGGCGAAGGGTAAGTTGTATGTCGCCAAACAGGCACGGTTGTTGCACATCAGCTGGTTCTTGAGAAGCTTCGAGCACACTAATATACGAGCATGATTTTCTTCATCACATTTCGCTCAATAACAAGGTGAACTTTCCACTGGATCCACGCGTAAACGAGATTATTTTTCTCGAACACAAAAGTTTCAAATTTCAAAGCATTCCTCAGGACCTTATAAGAGTTCAAGAGGGCCGTGACGTCCGCAGTGCGCCTAGTGCGGTACGAGACCTGCCGGGCCGCTGTGACTGGGACGAAAAAGGGTCATCTGTAATTCGTCCTCTGAAGCCGTAAGTGAGCAGTCAGTACGGAGCAGGCGCTACCGCACAAAGTGGCACTGACAATTTTAATTGCGCATTATAGGCATTGATTTGCCTTGTTTTCTTCCTTTCTTACTTGAAATACACATGCAGTTTTTAAATTCGATTGTTCATTTAGGAACTCCCAGTAGGTAATAGTGGGGTCCACATTGAAACTGAACCGCATCCACCCCAATTTTTATAAATGCTTCGATTTAACAAAGCATGCCTCGAATTACACTAAAGCATGAGCTCCACATTTAACCCAGAACTAGGCATTGGACATGAAAACATGATAAGAAGTCAGCAATCTGGTCGTGCACGTCCTTCTTACCCAGTCACCAGTGAGTGCCAACACTATCAGACGCAGGAAACTGAGGTCATGGAGTATTTCTATCACTCTGCTGATGAAAATAAACAATCTTGAAGTGAGCACCAACTACAAAGCAAAGAAAGATGGATATACTCGTACAGTAATTCGTCTACATATGTAGAAAAAATATTCAGCAATTCGATATACATATGTAGAAAAAACAGCTTTGCATACGTTGATAAAAGCAAATTATTCACCATCACTTACGCTGGAAGAAACGGATCAACATTAGATGGTATAGCTAGCTAGTGGTGATGGTGATGGTGATGATGATGATGATGATGATGATGATGATGATGATGATGATGATGATGATGATGACGATGATGATGACGATGACGTTAGGTGTTATACGCGAGGATGTTATTTGTTATACCTTGACGAAGTGTAAATGATACCGTCCATTACGATTTGTTCAGCATGTGCAAATAAACGACACGATCGACAACGCCATGATGCCACGTGGGCGCGGTGCAGCTGAGCCGAAACGGGTTCGTCATCAATTTTATCTGGTCACTGCGGAGAGAAGTTGACAACTTTCCGCCTGCAATCCACCGTTAGTGTCGCCGGTGCCACCGGATGGCGAGCTTAGTTGGGGTATAAAGGGCCCGTGCTGTCCTCGGCAGTCACTCCGCAATCCCTGTCGGCCGATCACACAGTTCCAGCACACTTCCCCAGCTCGACATGAAGGTAAGCCCGGCGAACAAGAGGCACGGAAAGCCAAGCCAAGGGAACGTATCACTGGGGACCTCGACTGCGCCAAGTAACTTATATCAATTTGATATGCTCGAACATCTTATTTCCAGGTCATTTTAGCCTTGAATTATCTTTCTAACTCTATAGCTCTGTCCCTGACTAGCTTTGAGATATCTGTTCCTCTTATCTTTACTCAACTGTGACATAAAATATTATGCAAGCTTATTTTCGAAACTCCTCAACGTCCTGTTGTTAGATAAAACCGGAAAACCTCAGCCATGAAAAACTAGTTAGCATGATGATATAGGTACGCTATGTTGTCGCGGTTTCAGAACTAGATGAGCCTAAATGTCAGCTAAATCAGTGTGAAATGGCGTGATTTTAGTAGAAAGTAAGGCAATGGAACATTTTGTGCGCTGGTGGGTCTGATGACATGCATCTTGTTTCAGCTGGTCATCCTCCTCGCCCTGGTGGCTGTCGCTGCTGCCAGCTTTTCTCCCTACCACAGCAACAACTACTACTCCCCATACGGACGCGGCATCGGAGGAGGCAACTTCGGAGCCTTCGGCGCAGGTAGTTTCAGCAACTTCGGAGGCTTCGGCGGCTTCAACAATGGGTTCAGAGGCCTCGGCTCCTTCAACAGCGGATTCCAAGGTCTCGGCAACTTCGGACGTCTCGGCTTTGGTATTGGCGGACAGTTCGGACAAGGAGGCGGCTACGGAGGATGCTCTTACTGCTGATAAGCCACGAGGAAAACACGGGGACTGAAAAATCACCTAACGAACGTTTGTCGAAATGTTAAACTGCTTGTGTTGATTCCTTGTCGGTTTTCTACTTATCTCTTATTCGGATGTATGTAAGATCGTTTGTGTTTGCATTTCTTTGCGTGTCTGCCTTAAAAATAAACTTGAACGCAATGGCAATCAGAGTTCTGAGCTACCTATTGCGTCCAAAATCCAAATGTGCTTATGATGCAAGAATGGCAATGCATCGAAAGGCATTATGCTTCGCAAGCAACTCCTATGCAGTTTGCTATTTCAGCGGCTGGCATAATCTTGCACAGCCTTACACAGAAGGGTGTCATACACTATACCATAGTATATATTGAGACGGGCTACACACTACACAGCACATTCGGTTGGACGCGTTTCGTCTACATAAATGATCTAAATAGTAAATGAATAAAAGAGGGTGTCGATAAAGTCATTTAGACGAAGCGCGTCCACCCGAATGTGCTGTGTAACCCGTCTCAAAATATATATATATATATATATATATATATATATATATATATATATATATATATATATATATATATATATATATATATATATTTGTCTGTTGCTACTCAACTATACCATAGGTAGCAATAACCTGCGCCCCGTGGCGGGGGGGGGGGGAGAAACGGCCCCCCTGTCCTTTTTCGTACATATCTCCTAAGCTGCTGCAGATATCACCACCAAACTTTTCGGACCCCTCCGAACATCAATTTTACACTTTGTGGCCAAACATATTTCCAGAGGCTATGATAGGTTGGCAACAAATAACGTCAGAGTGACCATAGGCGGCGGAACGGGAAGGGTACAGGGGCACCGTGCCCCCTTTGCTTTTGGTATTTTAACATTAGCCCTATGGGCGTTGCATGGAAATAAAAGGCCCAAAAGTCGGCAGTGCCCCCCCCCCTCCTTAAATGAAGGTGTTTCGCCGCTACTGAGAGTGACCTCATACTCTGCCATTTTCGACAAAAAAAAAAAAATCGCAGGAAGAGCTGTCAGGCCTACAGCTTTGAAGACACAGAAAAATGTTAATTACCGTAAAGTGGGGCTATTTGAGACAGTGGGGCTATTTGAGACAGTAAAGTAGTGGTTTAGTAAAATCGCTGTAAAATGAAAACCGTTCGATATTTTTTCGTCATTTTTGCTTAGGCTGATGTGGAATTGAACAGTGAATGGCCTGAATAACCTTTTTGAAAAATTTCGAAAAGTTTTGAAAGAAATTTGGTCTAAAATACGAAATACAGAAAAACGCACAATTTAAGTTGCTCGAAAAGGACCCCTACCTGCCGCTTAACATAGTTGAAATTTTAACAGCTTCGGCCCTGCATCTATCGTTACTACCGTTTTACTTATAGGCTAAGCATATTTTTCATGAAAATATTATACATTGTTAACGTTACTGCCGATTGCGTAACCCATTGTCTCAGAATCCCGATGATGCCCACCTGGTCAAACCTCAACCGATATGCCAAATAGCTACTGATAATGGTGATGTGATTGCACCCGAGAAGACTTACCACCATCTACTTGAAGTGCATCGAACGTTCGACATGAGTAACACCGATGAATTGGTCGTGGTCATAAACGTGCAGTGGGTTCATGGTATTTAGCAGGAAGCAATATTTACATGTTCGTAGTGTAACATAATGACCCTTTAGCTGGTGACCAAACTAGTTATTCTGATGAATATGTGCTTAAAATGTGCTTCATCAGTCACTTACTTAGTCGACAATAACACATGTCTACCTTGGTTGACCAAAAAACACCATTGAAGATTACTTAACACATGAACGTGCTGTTAGGTGAGCCTATGCAAGTAGGCTTGATGTGGTAGGGTTACCGGCCAATTGATACAGCATGCAGCGATCGAGGAAAATCGTCATAAAATCAAAACTGCTTAACATTTTTCTGTTATTTCTTCGCATGAAGATGTGCAATGGAACAAGGAATCATGCAGACTATTCACTTAAATGTTTTGGGAAACCTTTTAGCTCGTTTGATTCATTACGGTGTGCTTCATTAGGTAGCGAGCCTGTCTCAAATAGCCCCACCGACTTTCAGTATGTCTGTTTTCACGCCACCAGGGCTATATACAAAAACTTTCTTTCAAAATTTTACTGTTGTTGTCTTTAGAATAGTCCTTGATGATCATTCTGCAAATTGGAAAGTTTAGGGTCACATCATATTATGACAGCCTTAGCATATAGTGATGCAATTTTATAACCCACCGAAATGAAGCATCCTACGAAAAAGGAAAAGATTGAATATAAAGGAAATGTAACTGTCTTTGCAAAAGCAATTTTTGCCAGAATGATCAAAATTTAATTTCCAATCACATGGCATTTAAAAAATTATCTCTAGCGTGACCGATTTTCTTCAATTTCTTCGTAACTAAAACTGTCTCAAATAGCCCCACCCTATGGGGCTATTTGAGACAGGCTTTAACTAAAAAAAATATCCTTAATCATTATTACTAGCTGAACCAAAATGCACCTATATGAAAGAGCTTACGGAGAACTACATTTTTGCAATTTACATGCTATAAGAAATATGAACCGTCTTAAAGGGAGAGGCCAAAAACTGTAAAATCCGTTTCAAATAGCCCCACTTTACGGTACATTAAACTGCAGATTTGACAGAGCTATAAAACTGCTATCTCGGATTTTTGAAAGCTTTGGATTTCAACCCTTCAAAATAAAAAAAGTAATTTTTGGGATATCATAGAAAACAAATCCCAAATGTATTTTTTTTTTTATTTAACACGCGCAGTGGACGGGGGCGGATTCCGCTCACCCCTCCTGTTTTTCGCCAATAACTCGCGCCGCAAACAAGATATTAATGTGAAATTCTGGCTACCTGTCCAGAATTGAACTGCAGATCTTCTCGTGCAAGAAATAAGAAAATCGGGTCACAACTTTTCTTGTAATAGCGGTGTAAAGTCAAACATCCTGCCGCCGTGGCGGCGCGGCGGCGCGGCGGGCGGCGCTAGCCGTTACGCGCTGCCTGAATTGTAGACTGTGCCGGGGCGGGACGGTTCCGTCTTTACATCGCGCTCCTTACCGCTGATTATATTCGATTCACGTCAAATTGTGTGAGAAGACTAAGAAATGTACAGAAAATCTCATGGTCAAAGAATTTTGAAACTCGGCCGGTAACAACTTGAGTTATGAGTGTGTAAACACAAAATTGTGATTGCCGCGTTTCCCGCGGCGGCCGATCCCGCTTCAGCCGGCGACATCTTACCCTTAGCAGGCTTCTAGCCACTGGCGGATCCAGGCTTGTGTTTTGGGGGGGGGGGCCAACTCATGCAGGAGCCAAACCTAGGGTACCCCCAAATCCTGTTTTCTCATCGGATTTAGGCCACTTATTTTTCGTCACAGCCCTGACACTATGAATTTTTTTTTTAACTAAAAAGAAAAATATATAAATGGTAGCCCAACCGACCCATTCCTTTATATTACTTTGTAAACACTTACCATTGTTTTTATCGACCAGTTAAAGGGACCCTCCCACCTTAACATTAGATTTGCATTTGAGCTGAGATAGCCAAAATGGGGTCCCTGGCTCACAATTACCGGTTTCGGCACGCACTCACAACATCGAGAAATGCCTTAAATCGGAAATATTGAATTTCAAAATTGCAGCATTTTGATTCAGAGGGGCTAATGCTTTTGGATACCCCTCTGAATGTGTGACGTCAGCGGAGATCTAATGATTTTTTAATATTTTACTAAAACGTTTGGTAGCATGCGGTGGTATAGGCTGCTTTGCGCGCAACAAATGCCGCACTTTCAAATAAAGTCGCTAGGAACAGCAGCGGATATCCCAAAAAGTAAACAAAAATAAAAGTCTAATCTCTTGAAAACCGGTGAATATTTTTCGATAAAATTTGGTAGATATTCGTTTTCGCCCTTTCTGAACCTAGCGACATCACTTTCATGCCAATTCATCAACTTTTTTGAAGGTGGGAGGGTCTCTTTAACCCGCTTCGAGTCAGTGCTTGGGTCCCTTTGCGGGCCGGGAGGAAGTAAAACAGCCCTGTCTAACTCGGCTCCTGGGCCACGCCCTGATTGAACTATGTTTCATTATCGTTTGGGGGAGGGGGAAAACGGGCCACTTTAGGCCTCTGGGAAGGGGGCATGGCCCTAAATGCCCCCTCCCTGGATCCGCCAGTGTAAGAAGAGACCATTGGAGCTGCAGTTGGGTACCTCAGACATCAGGGTACGCCCTCAGATGTATGTATAGGACTCGCATGGAGACCTCTTATGCTATAGTGTACTGAAAGGACCCAAAGGAGCCTGTCTATATGGGCTCCCGGAGATAGACGTGGGCCCTCAGGAGCCCGCCAGAGCCCCAATGAGGGATAAGTGAGGGATACCAAGTGCCTGCAATTGCATATTGCATAAGCCATAACGCCTTTACAAATCAATATATTATGCATCAGTGGCAGATCCAAGGGGGGCCACATGGGTCATGACCCCCTTGGTGCCCGGGGGCACCACAGGCCTGTCAGGGGCACCACCGGCCTAGTAGGGGCACCACCAGCCCGCCAGGGGCACCACAGGCCTAGCAAGGGCACCACGGACCTGTGAGGGGCCCCACTGGCTTGTCAGGGGCACCCCAGGTCTGTCAGGGACACCAGAGACCTGCCAGGGGCGCTGCCGGCCTCGCAGGGGCACCATGGGCCTGTCAGGGACACCAGAGGCCTAGCAGGGGTACCACAGGCCTTACAGGGGCACCACCGGCCTTGCAGGGGCACCTTGGGCCTGTCAGGGGCACCACAGTCCTGTCAGGGCCCAGGGGCACCAGCGGCCTAGCAGGGGCACCACAGGCCTGCCAGGGGCACCACCGGTCTAGCAGGGGCACCATGGGCCTGTCAGGGTGTCCGCTCGCGCAACTTTTGACTGACCCTCACTGCTACTATATTGCTTCCATATTATGCTGTGGAAAGCTTTACTTCACCAAGTGGCTAAAAACCTCCATCAAGGTATATTTTCTTAGCAATTTTTCTGGCGTTTTGGGGGGGGGGGCCAAACAGGCCACTTTAGGCCTTTTAGGCCTGGCCATGGCCCCCGTGGCCCCCCTGGATCCGCCAGTGCTTCTAGCTACCATGTTTATTGTTGCATTAACTAGAAATTCACCATACATGCTCACAAATAGATATTCTTTCGTATAGTGAAAGAAAAAAGAAAATCGGCCAGTAACTTTTTGAGTTATCGGCGTGTAAACGCAAAAAAAATCGCTCATATGGCAGATTTGACCACATTTGACCTTATTTGACCTTGGAGATATTGACCTAGGGTCATGAAATTCACAAACAACAGAGATGCCCGGGGCTTTCACCTACCCTCCAAATTTCGTCTTTCTAGCTCCAGTGGGAGCTGAGATCTTGGGGGGGGGGGCGACATCCGCCCCCCTCCCCTTCCACTGGGCGTAGTACTCGCAACCCTTCCACTGCGCGTGTTAAAAAAGGACCACATGTGATGTTACCACTTACCTACCGACTTCTATCCACATACCGAATTTCAGATCTATACCTCTCTTTTTTTGGCCAAGTTATAGCGAAAATACTGTTAAAAATGATAACGTCAAATTTTCAAACTCAATTTATAGGAATTCTAGACCATGTAGCGCAAAATTAAGACCACCATTAGACTCCCCGTGACGAGCTGCATCGAATCGATACCCATTTTATGCAGAATTATCAGCTTTGAAATTTGACCAAATTTGACCTGAACTTGACCTGACCTTCACCAGAACATAACCTAAACTGGCCTAAAAGGCTGCCTGACCCACATAATCGCATTTGTCATGTAATTTGGACCATAAAACATGCATCACACGACACTTTCATACTGTGACCCTCAGTGACCTGACCTGGTATCAGTGACCCTAGATAGCAAAATATGAGTTCGACGAACAATACGCCATCGATGATTTTCAATAACATACCAATTTACTCGATTTCACAACACATTTCTTGCAAGGCCTGTATGTATACGGTGTAAACGGTGAAAATGCGGCCTTTGACCTGTGACGTCATCGGTTGGACCGAGATTTGGGTCACAAGGTAGTTCCCTGGTGGGGCTATCGAACACCGTTTGAATTTTGAAAATCAGCTGGTAAATTTCCGAGATCTTAACCCTCGCCCGCACATGCAATTTTCTCATCCTAGAACGCACATGGGGGGGGGGGGTGATTGCCACCCCCCGCGCTATTTCGTTCCTGTTGAAGATAGAGCTTCGCGGTAAAGACCAAAAAGATTCTTTGGGAGAGACAAATCCAATGATACCCAGTTTTACCTTCTGAGGTCAGTCATTGACCTTCGAGGCCATGTCAAACTAAAAAATGTTGCTGTTTTGGGTCACCGTTGGATATCAAGTGCGCTGCTTATCATATACCGATGACAATGCCGTTTTCTGGTGCCAAGCCAGCTAGAACCACTTTGTCACACTACCCGACCAGGTTTTTGCTGCTGAGGTCATTTCAGGTCAAGTTAGGTCAAGGTCAATGATATGTATTTGTATGTCTGTGTGTGTCTGTGTGTATACTGATGTGTGCACCGATTGTTTATGTGTCCATATTACATGAAATCATGATCTGAGAAGCTTTTACCAAAAATTCAGTCAAAAAATTTCACGAAAAGTAAATTAAGCTTGCCTAAAACGCAACTATTCTAGATGACCTAGGTTGAACTTGACTGTAGCCGCCTGAACACCCAGACGATGGTTGTCGGAACTGGTTCTTGTATTGTACCGTTTCTGCAAGCGAAAATATGGCTCACAATCGACACACAGGCCACATACACAGAAGTTCTTGCGGCCACCATCATCTATTATCGTGTACACCAGCGTCACTATCGTAACACATCTATCAAATAGACGCTCAATTTACCAACACGAGCATTTATCAATGAATATCTTACCGACTGTCGCGTTTCGTCGGGCCTGCTCGCCTCCCACTACTCCGACAAGGGCAACTGCCTATATTAAGGCGAATCAAAGGACAAACAAGTTCTTCATCACGGCCCGTGACCGATCTTGGACCAAAATGCCTGCACTCGCCCCGCTCGCCAACATGGCAGCCAATAGAGCGCGGCGGCGCCGCTGGATCTACGCAAAACAAATACCAGTACTTCGAAACATGAACAAAGCTTGACGAATCACGCGCTATTGGTATTACAAATAAGGCTCAAAGGCCCAAAGTTCGCAAAATCATAGGCATAGAGTATCAGATACCCACAAAAGAAAAGAAACAAACATTGCAGCCTCACAGTACTTAGCTCATCCCCGGCACAAGCCCCCCGCCCACCTCTAAGGCGCGGCCGGCGATCAGCTGATCGGCAAGGTCAGCCACCGGCCCAAGGGGGGAGGAGGGATGCGCCGGGGAGGGGAGGGCCGGCCGCCCGCAGGAACAGGCTACTAAACCGCATGGCGCCTACACCGCCCCCTTTGAAGGCACGCGCATTCAACACTGGTCTTAGCCTATTTCAACAACCCTAAACTAACACATGAGACGAGACACGCGCAGTCAAACACAGTCCTAGCGTTCACAATACTCGTTTTCGCACATGAGGACCAGTTTGTTGACAGGGCGGAGTATCTCTGCGCCCTTTGCTCTCAATCTAACACTACGAACCAGGCCATCCTTGCCCGGAAAAGTTTCAATGACGCGGCCCAGGGGCCAGCGAGACCTGGGGAGCTCCCTATCGGCTACCAGGACGACGTCGTTCACCATGAGTGATCTCGTAACACGAAAGGCCTTCTGCCTCTGCTGCAAGAGTGGAATGTATTCTTTGATCCACCTGGACCAAAAAATGCCGGCCAAGTATTGCGCTTGGCGCCACCGTCTCCTCAAGTACAGGTCACCCGCTCCGAATACTCCCACCGGGACGGATAGCGCGCCTCCCGCCAGCAAGAGATGGTTGGGAGTCAGTGGCTGTGGGTCACCGCTATCGCTGGACACGTACGTCAGTGGTCGACTATTTATAATGGACTCGACTTCGCAGAGGAGAGTTGTCAGGGTCTCTTCGGTGAGCACTTGTTCTGTCATCAGTGCATCTAGAACCTTCCGTATGGTACGAATGACTCTCTCCCAGACACCCCCATGTGACGAAGCTTCTGGGACGTTGAAGTTCCACTGAATCTTCCTCTGCAGCAGGTTCTCATGTATGACGTCCTCACTCCTCGAGAGGTGTTCCCATTCTGCTTTCAGTTCATTGTTTGCTCCCACAAAGTTCGTGCCACGATCTGATCGGATGGTCTTAACTTGCCCGCGTCTAGCAAGGAATCGTCTCAGAGCGCAGAGGAACGAATCGGTAGACATCGACTCAACTACTTCTATGTGTACTGCCCTCGAGACGAGGCACGAAAAAACGATTCCGTACCTTTTCTCCTGTCGTCGTCCCTTCTTGACGTAGAAGACGCCAAACATATCCAGCCCGGTGTTTGTGAATGGTGGCTCATCCGGGGTCACCCTGTCCTCAGGCAGGTTCGCCATCTTCTGGTTCAGGAATGGGCCCTGACGACGACGACAGCTGACACAGCGACTGAGGACGCGTCGGACAGCCGAGTTTCCGCGCAGGATCCAGAATCTCGAGCGCAGCAGCGACAAAGTGTGCTCTCTTCCAGAGTGACCTGCTTCTTCATGGAAGCTCTGAATAATCAGATCGACAACATGATGGCGTCTGGGGAGGACAGGAGGGTGCACCTGATCTTCCCGGATTGGTGCGTGGCGTAGACGTCCGCCTACCATGATCATCCCGTCGTGCAGATACGGGTCCAGCCGTGCGAGAGGACTGGTGATTCCGACGGCGCCCTTCCCTTCCAGCGAGGCGAAATCAGCGGCAAACTCACTTCTTTGAATCCTTGTGACTATTGCCCTCTCAGCTGCTTCAAGTTCTGGTACAGCAAGCCGCTGTCTCACCTGAGCCTTCGGCTCGGATCCGAGTACGGACACCTTACGGCATCGTTCTACCAGGCAGCGCTTCAGGCGAAGGATCCATGCTACAGCGCACACGAGTCTGTACCAGACAGAGTAGTGAGAAAACAGCTCCTCCAACGGGTCGCAGCCAGCGCGCGCGACTGCAACGCTGGTGATCTTCACCTCTGGGTCGTTTTCTACTCGACGATCGAGTCCAGCCGGGGGCTCAGGCCACTCATCCCGTCCCTTCCACAAAAAGGCCGGAGCATCGAACCACCGCGGGTTCGCGATGAAGTTGTCCGCTAATTGTCCCCTCGATGCATCGTCTGCCGGGTTGTTCGCTGAGTCAACGTACCTCCATTGTGCCGGAGAAGATACGTCCCGTATCACGGCCAGACGGTTGGTGACGAACGTGTGAAAACGTGTCGTTTCGTTCTGGAGGTAGCGAAGCACTGTTGTGCTGTCCGTCCAGAACACACTTTCATCAATCTTGACTTGCAGAGCGCGTCGCAGTGTGGCTTCAATGCGAGCAGCCAGAGTGGCTGCTGTCAGCTCCGCTCGTGGGACGGTGAGCTTTCCATTCAGGGGCAGAACCCTCGCCTTGCCGAAGACGAACGCACAGTGAACTTGTCCGTCACAACAGACGATTCGAAGGTAGGACACCGTGCCGTACGCGACAGAGCTTGCATCTGCGAAGTGATGGAGCTCTCGGGTCTGAATAGGTCCAAGGCCAGCTGGCTGTACACATCTAGGGACGCCGATGGTCGAAAGTAGTGCTCTGCCGCGGATCCATTGCTCCCACTGAGCTTGAATGTCCTCCGGTGCCGGGTCGTCCCAATCGTAGCGTCGTCGTGTTAGTTCCTGTAGAATGATACGACCGCACACAACGAATGGTGCAGCCATCCCCATCGGATCGTACAATGATCCGATGACCGACAACATTCCCCTCCTCGAGCATGGCATACTCCGATCTTCCGTGGTTGAGAAGCCGATGACGTCCGGGTTGACTCGCCACTCAACCCCCAGTGTCTTTTCCAACGGAAGTTCTTTCTCGAGGTTCAGTTGCTTCACGTTCTTCCCTCTGTCTTCTGGTGGGATCGATTGTAGGACTTTCCTCTGGTTACTGACAAATTTGGCTAGGTGGAATCCACCCCGGCTGCACAGCTCTCGCACCTCCCTGACCAGGTCGATGGCTTCATCGATCTTCGTCACCGACTTAACCAGGTCATCAACGTAGATGTTGCTTGAGATCGTCTCACAGGCTGCAGTGGAGTGTAGGTCGCCAAAGTCGACGGCTGTCCGTAGAAGGGCGTAGCTCGCACAGCTCGGGCTGGATCTCAACCCGAACGGATGCACCGTCATGCGCCAGACTTCCACGTCTTCAGCAGGGTCACCGTTTCGCCACCACAGAAAGCGGAGCAGGTCGCGCTGGTCGGCTGGTACAGACACCTGATGGAACATTGAGTTGACATCGCCCATGAAAGCTACTTCTTCCTGGCGGAACCGCAGTAGAACGTCAATCAGGGGAGTGCAGAGAGACGGGCCCTGCAGGACTGCGTCATTCAAGGAGACGCCCTTGAAGGTGCTCGAACAATCAAAAACAACTCGGAGTTTGTCTTTCTTCCCGAAGACACCGTGGTGGGGAATGTAGTTGACAAGTCCATCGTCTCTTGTCAGGTCTTGGGAGCAGGCTGGCGGTCAGAAGTTTCTTGATTACCTCCTGCTCTCCATCATGCTGAGGTTGAGGGGGCTGAGCTCTGGTTGGTACGGGTTGAGGGTTTAGCTCAGCAGCGCCATTCGATCGAGACTGCTGTTTCTTCAACTTGTGTGCCACGCCAGAATGGGAGCTCGCTTGGCTTGCCATCGCAAATGCCTCCTCCTTGGCCTCTGCTTCTGCAATCTCCTCTTGAAGTTTGAGTTCTTCTCGTTTCATCTCCAGCTCTCTCTCTTGGGCTTCCAGACGATGCTTTTCCTTCAGGAATCGAAGCCTCACTTCTGCAGCAGCACGTTTGGCAGACTCTTGTGCACGTAGGGATCGCATAGAGCCCCCTGAGCACCTCGATCCACATGCAACTGAATGTTCAACTTGGGGTCCAGCTGCCAGCTGTGAGGCGCTATCACCAACCTCTGATACATCTTGAACGTCTCCATCTGGTGGCTTGGTTCTCACGTGTGAGGCACCATCTTCAGCCCCATCCACAGTAACCGCCCGCAGCTCACCAGCAGTTTTTGGGTCAGTTGCCATTTCAAAGGCTTCTTCCTTGAGGACCAGGTTCAACCTCTCTTTCAGAACTTCCTTTGATCCTCTTGTATCTTGTCCTCTCTTTTCAAGCTCATCCCTGAGCTCTTGCACTTTGAGCCGCTCAACATTCAGGTCCATGTTCAATGAGATTAAGGAGACAAGTTGAAGACCAAGCAAAATGAAGATCAATGGGTGACACGCCTTCAATCTCTGAGAGCTCATGGATTATCAATGTGCAAGTTAAACAACCATGGAAGTAGACTAAATAGGTTCAGCGTGGCCAGCTTCAGGAATGTGTCAAGAATCCGAAAGCTATCAGTGAGTGCCTCTAATCAATCTCAGTTCTGTTCTTGCTTAGCAACCTATGGCGAATGTATCCAGACTTTAACTATCAACTTCAAAGCAATCTTCTGAAGCCTGGTGGTGTGAGGTCCAACTTCAATACGAGGTTGACGTAGCAAGATAATAGTAACAAATGGATGATCAAGATATTTGTCCTGGACAGGAATGATGTCACTCGCCCAATGGCCAATGTGATAACAGTCAAGGGTTCCCCAAAGTTGGAAACTACGTTCAATGATATCACACCAGTACCCAATAGCAAGTTCAAGGTACGGATCCTGCCCAACGATCAACGGCAACACGCACAAACAGTAACGCAAGTCAATGTCAATACATTTACAGATGCACTTCTCGTGTCGCTGATTTACCCAATCATGTGCATAGTGATAGCACACCCCCTAGCACAGTTCAGCTGCAAAAGCTCTAGAGTTCAGAGTTCAACCTTAGCACCATACCCACTGCTCACTGTTCTCCGAGCGGGTGCAGTGCCAGCCGCCAGGATGCAGATCTGCTCGTCCACGTCCAGATGTGCAGCAGTGGCAGCAGCGGTGTGTGGCAGCTGTAGCTGTAGTTGCTCGTGTGCAGAAGAACTCTCCAGAAGCCAGGAGGGAGCAGAGGTGCAGCCGACTCAGAGGTCAAGTCGAAACTGTAGCCGCCTGAACACCCAGACGATGGTTGTCGGAACTGGTTCTTGTATTGTACCGTTTCTGCAAGCGAAAATATGGCTCACAATCGACACACAGGCCACATACACAGAAGTTCTTGCGGCCACCATCATCTATTATCGTGTACACCAGCGTCACTATCGTAACACATCTATCAAATAGACGCTCAATTTACCAACACGAGCATTTATCAATGAATATCTTACCGACTGTCGCGTTTCGTCGGGCCTGCTCGCCTCCCACTACTCCGACAAGGGCAACTGCCTATATTAAGGCGAATCAAAGGACAAACAAGTTCTTCATCACGGCCCGTGACCGATCTTGGACCAAAATGCCTGCACTCGCCCCGCTCGCCAACATGGCAGCCAATAGAGCGCGGCGGCGCCGCTGGATCTACGCAAAACAAATACCAGTACTTCGAAACATGAACAAAGCTTGACGAATCACGCGCTATTGGTATTACAAATAAGGCTCAAAGGCCCAAAGTTCGCAAAATCATAGGCATAGAGTATCAGATACCCACAAAAGAAAAGAAACAAACATTGCAGCCTCACAGTACTTAGCTCATCCCCGGCACAAGCCCCCCGCCCACCTCTAAGGCGCGGCCGGCGATCAGCTGATCGGCAAGGTCAGCCACCGGCCCAAGGGGGGAGGAGGGATGCGCCGGGGAGGGGAGGGCCGGCCGCCCGCAGGAACAGGCTACTAAACCGCATGGCGCCTACATTGACCCTGACCTTGACATCTGTACATCGTCGAACAACATGTTCCATGATAGGTGGAGGTAAGACTGGCAAAAAAAGGCCGAAATAAAGGTGTCAAAAGCTCACAAGGCCCATAGCCAACGCAAGAAGTTGGGAATTGATCATTTGGGTCATGACATGACCTGAAAAACAAGGTCATATCTCCAAAACCAAAAACCACAGGAACTTGACATTTTCAGTGGACATTAAGGAAGGATAAAGAAGCAGCTATACGAAAAATCAAGCTTCTAGCTAAAAAAAAAATGTTGAGTGCAGATCAGAAAAACTACGTGGGGTGTGGTCCCCATGTGCGGGCGAGGGTTAAGGGAGGCTGAAACACCTCCCCCGGCCCCCTGCGGGTGGTAAAATCCGCCGATAGCTCTACGGGGCGCGGGTTAATTATGTTACGTTATGCATGATTATACTCGTACAAATACCCTTTAGTGTGAATACTTAGTAATGAAAACACCACTTATGCATGTCACCTTGGTCACCAGCCAATCAGCAATGCTGCCTTTGGATTGCTCCCGTTCGTTATGTCCCGTCTTTGCACGTAACATGCAGGTGCTGATAAATCCGACTTAATTGCACGATACAACTGAACGACCGCTGCTTTCTGCACGCTTGAGTTCGTTGCGTGACAGTTCGATCATTTGTAGGGTGCTGCTTAGTGTTTGTTCTGGACAAAACATCTATCTTTTTAAAATTCGCTCTCATGGACTGTTACCATGCGCTATACTTTACCGGAAGGTAAATGCATACATTGCATTCCACTCCTAGACGGTTGCACAAGTTAAAATAATTGAAGGATTAAAACGATAGGTTGTGGAGGACAGATAATGCTAAAAATGAAAAAAAAAATCAAATGATAAAAAATGCTAGCCTCGGTTGAGTTGAGGATGTTGTTGAATAAACTGAATGATTGAATGAAAAATAAAACCCTGCCACCAACCGCAACCATACCTGTCAGGAGGTTCATAAGCGTCAAGCGCCCGTCGCTCTTCGAACTCGGACTGTTATAACCGGGAACGCGTGCTCTCACCACGCGGAGTCCGTCGCTCTGCCGACTGAGCTACGGAACCGGATTCGACCACTTAGGCTATCGCGGGTAGGGGAATAGCCCAGGCGGTTCCGGGATTAACAGATTCTGCGCAATCCGCCTTTCGGTTTATAAGTGGCTCTTGAAACCATAAGACAATGAAATTAGCCATTTACCCTGAATATTTACCGTAAGTAAATGTCACCAAGTACCCTTCCGAGTAATAGCAAACTATGAACCCTTGTCTTTCCTGAAATTTGGCAAAAACCCCGAAACCCGGGACAAACACACAGAACCCTGTTTTTCCATAAACCCACTAATCACTATCCATGGAAAAAAAACTATTAACACAGGGTTTTCACAGCCCTGTCTCTGATAAAAGTATTGACTCACTTATAGCCACTACTCGATAAAAATCGGTGCTCTCAATTATCCTTCCGACTTTTCACTAATTACCAAAACATAAACCATTATTTACTTGCTTTTGACGTTTTGCATCAAACATAACGCTTGCGCCTTCTAGAAGAAAGATGGACGTTAAAATACGGCATACGACATAAAACCAGTCGAAACAAGTGCACACCGGCCCAAACACAATCCTCCGGTCACATTTTCCTTCATTCCGAGAGCTTACGCTGAGAAATGCGTGACCACCGTGCAGAAGCAGCAGCTCCTTTGGATGACGTCACAAAGGGGCGTGCACACCCCGGCTGTATAAAACGGGCCCGCTGACCCTGCAGTTTAACTGCAATCTCGACGGCAGCTCAACGTCCTCTCGCGACACACCGATCCTTACCGACATGAAGGTGAGCCTAACACTCATTGCAGGACAGTTGTAAACGCTGGTTCAAAAACTCACGTGCGCAAATGTTTCGTAAAAATGCAGCCGTATTGATTAAACGTACCGTTGCTATGAACTAAGGCAATAGCTATGTAACTTTTCAGAAGATCACGGGTCACTAGGCCATCAAAAAATCAAATGAATTGACGCAAACACTTCACCTGCATTTCCTTGTATTCTTATCGTTGTATTTCTCCTATAAAAGCGACCCTGTGTGACTTATGTAGGTACCAATCACGAAAATAATATCTTACAACGTATGCTAGAACAAACCACGAAAAGCTGTAAGGATTTAACATTTCAAGACGTATCACTTCGTTAAGTAAAACTTCTAGTATGCTATACAATGATTGCACCCACAGTTTATGCATTACACATCTTGGTTTGAATTACCCTTGCTATGTCGCAAGCCATATAAAAATGCTGTTTTTTTACCAAAGACGCTTTACCACAATCACTGACCATCGGAGGCTATAGCAAGGCCCTATATTGTAGTTACGATCTCCAATGGAGAACCAAGCCTCTAAAAGAAAAGAACAAATCTGACCCGACTTTTAACATGACGCCTAGGCAGTGCACGAAAAGTGGACACGCAAGCATCGTCCGATTCTCTGACAGCCCTTGGGACCGAGCTACAGTGTAATCGACGACGTGTTACATAACTACTGAATCCGTTCAGCAGAATTGTGGTAAAGTTTTCGATTAAGTCATTGGCAAAATCTAACGAAATACGCATCAGTTGAGCACTTTATGATTTTGACTAGTTGTAAAAGAATATTAAGCTAACGAAGTAATATTTCTTTTTTCAGCTGGTCATCCTCTTCGCCCTGGTGGCTGTTGCCGCTGCCAGCTACCTTCCCTACCACGGCAGCAACTACTACTACAGCCGGCCCTACTACTATGACAACTACTACAGCCGGCCCTACTACTATGACAACTACTACAGCCGGCCCTACTACTATGACAACTACTACTCCCCCTACGGACGGGGCTTCCAGGGAAACTTCGGCTTCAATAACTTCGGCGCCTTCGGCGGTCGCTTCAACAACTTCGGACTTGGAGGCATCGGCAACGGACTCGGCTTTGGTCTCGGCTATGGCCGAGGTTACGGTGGCGCTGGAATCTTCAACAACTTCGGCCTAGGACGTGTCGGTGCATTCAGCCGTGGCTTCGGACTTGGATCGGGATACGGCAACTGCTTTTATGGCATCTGCTAATGAACTTCTGTTGGAAACATGATCACGTCAGACAACGTTGCAAGATTGATCGGCATGCATCTTTGACTTTGTGTTCGTGCTCTTTTGTCGCTTAGTGTTCTGACAACGGTCATTACTATGGCCATGTCAGACTCTCTGCCTTTGTGTGATAATACGTGCTATTGTGAATACGTGCGTGTCTATTTGTGCTTATTTCTGGTAATAAACACTCGGCTGAAACATCATGGTGGTTAAACTAGTTACTATCTATCATAGCCCGAATACCATGCATCAGAGGCGGATAAATGTTGATTGTTGATAACAAGCGAACAATATGGGAACGTGTAGAGGTCAAAAAGAAGTTCAGAAAGTCGGATGCTCAACAGAAACAACTACATACTTGATCAAGTCATCCTTGAACTTGTAGAGTTGTCTTTACGAGGAGCCATAACTATTTCATTGAATGTTTCAACAGCTTTAATGCTCGCCAGACTCATAGGTGTCCTACATACGTTTCGGCCGAGAAAGAGGGAGCTGAGGGAGGCTACGACGGACGACCCTCTCCCGCCGTTTCGCCCCTAATTGAGCTAGAGTTTCGCGGATAAAACGAGCCTGTGCGCTGTGACGAAACGCAGCGACCCGTATCCGATTTTAAGGTCTCAGGTCAACCGGTGTCTTGTAAGGTCAGGTCAAGTGCTCCAAGGTACGGGTTCAAATTTTGGTAAACAACGTCGACAAAAATGGTCGTGAAGACAAGATTTGGTCACCATCGTGTTCCATGTTCATCATGATCAGGCGTGTCGAATGACATGCTTTTGTTTGGGTGAGGACAATTTAATGTGCTGATCTCAGGTCAAGGTTACGTCAGAGCCACTCAGGTGACGAAGTTGGTCGAAGGAAGCCATACTACACATCATTGGCTTTCTCTCCAGTCCATTGGTGGCTTTCGCGATTCGCTAACTCAATTTAATCGGGAGTTAGGTACTGTCACCTCCTATGACCTCGTCATACGAGGTATACCATGCAAAAAGGAAACATCAAACCTTGCAAGGAGAGCATAAACTCACGATTTCATCATTCATGTGATTGAGGTAGTTTTAGCTCATTCCTGGCTTCTAAATAATTTTTTCTCCATTGACTTATAATGGCGAGGTCAGGTCACCCACCTCACCCCAGGTGACCTTAAGTAAAAATCTGAGATAGACAAGCTGTGAGTCCTCTGGCGGATATAGGTCGTATAAGTTTCATCTCCTTGTGAAGACTCCTCTAACACTGAGGGTATTGCAAAATTGCGACATTTTAGGACCATGCAGAGGTTCACTTACGTATAGGACAGTAATCTGACCTGACCTGAAAATACGGTTGGTCACACAAAATCCTGCTTGAAGCAGCGGTCAGGTCAGTGTGACAAGTTTCAGCTAGCTCTTGCGTGTTCTGATCTATCACGAAAAAACAACGGTTATAGGTGTGGGTGCAGCACGAGTTCCCCCTCAGCTGACGAGGGTTGACAATATGATAATGTGTACTTCATGTATTTTATCGTAAGTAAAAAAGTAAACTATAAATGACTTCTCTGAAGTGTTTATCCAGGGGCGGATCCAGGAAAACTCCAAGGGGAGGGTCATGAATCGAAGTGGTGCCCCTACCTATACCCAAAATTAAAAACTCAACGGATTTCGTCCACTTCATTTTGGTGGTGCCCCCATTTTCAGTTTTTTATTTTTATTTTTTATTTTTAGTCAGTATCTTAACTCTTAGCCACAACCACATTTACCAATTGTAAGCAAGTATATATGAATGTGCTATGTGCATAGATGCTATGTGTATATATGTTGTGGACGCTGAGTAGTGAGTACTTACCAGGAACGTTATCAGGTAAGCAAATCGTTGTCAGTCCGACGAACTTGACCCTGGCGTCTAAAAGGTCTGTCCTTGACACTTCAGGCTTGTCAGGGGCACCAAAGTCCTTCCAGGGACACCACAAACCTTTCAGGGGCACCTACGGCTTTGTAGGGGCGCCATAGGCCCGCCAGGGGCACCACAGGCCTGCCAGGAAGTAGGGGCACCACAGGTCTAGCAAGTATACACGACAGGCCTGTCAGGGGCACAACGGACCTGTTGGGCCCATGAGCACCCCTAGGGGTAGGGGCACCACAGTCCTTCCAGGGGCACCGCAGGCCTGTGAGGGGCACCAGCGGCCTAGCAGGGGCACCAGTCAACACAGGCCTGCCAGGGGCACCACAGACCTGCAAGGGGCACCAGAGGTCTGCCAGGAGCACCACCGACCCCGCAGGGGTAACTTGGGCCTGTCAGGGGCCAGGGGCACCACGGGCCTGTCGAGAGGCACTTCAGGCTTTTCAGGGGCACCATAGTCCTCTCCGGGCGCAGGGGTAGCAGGGGCACCAGAGGCCTGCCAGGGGCACTACAGGCCTAGCAAGGGCACCACTGGTCTATCAGGGGCACCACGAGCCTGTCATAGCCAGGCATCTCAGGCTTGTCAAGGCCCAGGGGCACCACAGGTCTGTGAGGGGCACCAGCGACCTAGCAGGGGCACCAGTCAACACAGGTCTGCCAGGGGCGCCACAGACCTGCCAGGGGCACCACAGACCTGGCAGGGGCACCAGAGGTCTGCCAGGGGCACCACCGGCCTCGCAGGGGCACCTTGGGCCTGTCAGGGGCACCACGGGCCTGCCGAGGGGCACTTCAGACTTTTCAGGGGCACCAGTCCTCTCCGGGCGCAGGGGTACCAGCGGCCTAGCAAGGGCACCAGAGGCCTGCCAGGGGCACCAGCGGCCTAGCAAGGGCACCAGAGGCCTGCCAGGGGCACCACAGGCCTAACAAGGGCACCACGGGCCTGTCAGGGGCACCTCAGGCTTGTCAGGGCCCAGGGACACCACAGTCCTTCCAAGGGCACCGCAAGCCTGTCAGGGGCACCAGAGGCCTGCCAGGGGCACCACAGGCCTAGCAAGGGCACCACTGGCCTGTCAGGGGCACCTCAGGCTTGTCAGGGCCCAGGGGCACCACAGTCCTTCCAGGGGCATTACAAGCCTGTCAGGGGCACCAGAGGCCTAGCAAGGGCACCACAGGCCTGCCATGGACACCACAGGCCTGCCAGGGGCACCACCGCCCTTGCAGGGGCGCCTCAGGCCTGTCAGGGGCACCACGTGCCTACCGGGGACACTTCAGGCTTGTCAGGGGCGTTACAGTCCTGTCAGGGCCCAGGGGCACCAGGCCCGTGGTGTCCCTGCTAGGCCTGTGGTGCCCCTGGCGGTCCTGTGGTGCCCCTGTCAGGACTGTGATACCCCTGATAGGCCGGTGGTGCCCCTGGCAGGTCTTTGGGCCCCCGGGCCTCAAGGGGGGGGGGCCATGACCCATGTGACCCCCCCCCTTGGATCCGCCCCTGTGTTTATCTATATGCACCATGGACTGCATTGCTCTTCCTTAGAAATTAAGGCAGTGTTTCCGCTACAAGGTGCTTCGTCTAATGGTGATTATAGGAAGCTTCTTTCGCAGTATCTGCGACAGTCCTATAGAGAGTTTTGGCTACCACCGATCAGTGAACAGCCACTGAGGTGGGTTCTCAAACCCTTTTTCTGGGATTAAACTACTTGCTCCATCTCGCTTCTGCACTGTCATGGTCACTTAAGGCTGAAACATACTCTTTCCGCGTTCAGGAAATCGCATGCGAGAGCCTATTCAAATACATTATAATTCTTCTCGCATCAATCGCTTGCGGGAGGTGCGTGCGATTGATGCGAGCGTGCTTCCATGTATTTGAATAGGCTCTCGCATGCGATTTCCTGAACGCGGAAAGAGTCTGTTTCATCCTTTAGAGATCTTAACGTCCAAAGATTCAACAGAGCAGAGCTTCTTCCTTCTATTCTTCCGCGTGCTTAAGCCCGCCTGGTTCTAGTTTCTTTATAACTCGGTTGACTGATAGTCGGTTCCATTTCCCCGGCCCTATACCAAAAAATGCGCTGCGCCAGGCATTTTGCTTCAAGGACAGTGTGATCTGAGCCTTTCATTATTGGGCGGCATAAAAGCTCCTGAGGCAATAAAGGATATTGCAAATCACTGTTACTTTGTTATAACTTACCAGCATGGCACGACCCTTTGTCTTTTCTCTTTCTCTTTTATACTTTCAGAACTAAGGCTATTGTTTATTGCAATAAAAGGCAAAAACGCAAAATACGTTTCTTGAAACTCAAAAACAGCCATTTTTTGAAAAGCATGGCAAAGTCACCCAGCATGGCAAAGTCACCCCCGTTTACGGCACCTTGAATTTAACATCGCTTCACACAATATCTATTACAAAGATGACGCAGGAACAGCCTCCAACTGCACCTGTCCCCAAAGAGGATGAACCGTAATTGTCACATCACGTGTGGATGGTTTATGGTCGTAAATACATATACATGTACGAGTACGCTGTCGATATCTTCATGTTTTCCGAGCGTCGGTGTTTGCAGTCTGCATTACTATAGTTCGTTTTTTTTTTCAAAAGGACGCTGGCTCAAAGTTCAATATCGAAGCTCTCACGTGAGTTTTGGCAGCTTCAGTGTCTGGCCAAGAATTTCTTACCGAAAAAATAATCGATTTCAAATTTTGCACGGTAAGTAGCTGGAAATTGTTTCTTAAAAATGAACATTCTATGATGATGTCACTGGTGGCAGCAGGCACCCAAATGTCCGTGCAGTGGGACAAGTGTCAACGAATTTGGGTGCAGAACAGTTTTTCACTGTTGCCGAGCTTATAATCGAGTGAGCGGTTCCGTCCATGATAGTCATAAGTTACATTGAAATACATGTTCGACAGCATGACGTCACCGCTGTTCTCATATCTGGTTCCAAAACGCCCTTATGGAAATTATCGGGAAGAAATCACATGTTAAAATTAGTCGACGTTCGATTTTCTCAGGTTCAGTTTTTGCTCGTTTTGCTCGCTAAAACACGTGCTTGTTCGAAAAACATACTTGGAGCCAGCGTCCTTTTGAAAAAAAAAAACGAACTATAGCTGCAGCTTTCCGCGGCCATCGCACGTCGAACGCTGATGGATGGATGAAAATCGGCACAGAAGTGCTGCTTCACCATACCAAACTGACTGACAAACCCACAACCACCAGTCTCACTGACGGTAGGTACTTTCGGCACGGCGCCGCTCTGCAATATGATCCCAGCAACACTGAGGAGCTGATCGTAAAGCGGTCGAGCTGCGAGGTATCCGGATCAGGGGTCTTGTCGCAGATCCCCGAGTCACACTAATTATCCAGCCACGTGAAGATTTAACTATTTGGTTTCCGGCGCCCTCGATTGCTTATCTCCATGGGCGTGGCTGTCAGAGTGGGTATAAATCGACACCGCGGCCCCCACTATTCATTCCGCTATTACCGCCTGCATCCAGCGCAGCTCCAGGCCTCCACTTGCCAAGCCATGAAGGTGAGTCTACTGAGGTCCACCTGGAGTTACAGCACCGCCTGTCAAATCTTCCCGTCTGTATTTGCCAGTTGTTACTGTACCCGCCGTAGACATCGACCGCCCTCCGATAATCGGCCGTATATCAGTTTGTGTTAGCATGAATCTTCATTGTCTACCTAAAAGTTGGTTCGCAATTTTCTTTATTGCTGTTGAGCCCTTGTGCGAAGAACATAGGTGTAAACAGTTTTAGTACCATATGACCTTTCTTCGCAAAATGTATACCACCAGACAGGATATAATGATATCGCGCTTACATTTTGGTTTCCTGTACTTTTCCGCATATTTACTCTACCAGTAAAACGCCTTTTGGGCGAAGAACGAGCGAGCGAGATAGTGAGCCCTGCACGTGCGGAAGGGCGAGAGGGTACTTCCAACGGGCTTGTGCAAAGCACCCTTCTAACCGGTCGTTAGCGGTGTGCCAAATTTGAACGCAATCGGTCCAGCCGTTCCTGAGATCTGGAAGCGGCATTCTGCACGTGCACGGGGTCCAAACTGACTTTTGCACGGCACCCTACTAACCGGTCCCCAACCGTGTACCAAATTCGAGCGCAATCGGCCCAGCCGTTCTCGAGATCTGGAAACGCCTCCTGCACGTGCGCACGTGCAGTAGCACCCTAACCGCAAGACATGGGAATGCATTGCCTGGTGGTTGCCTACCTGTATGCCATGTTTCAGCGAAATCGCCCCAGTAATTACCGTGTTACTGAAATGGGAACAAATTTGGCACCTCTTCTTTTTGCATTTTGCACGTGCAGTGGGGGTCACTCACATAGATCAAGAGTATCCGACCTTTGGTAGAAGGGATACAGCTACCCTATAAAAATTACCGCAAGACAATCGCCCAAGCCGCTGCTGAGATATGGGCCTCTCAAAATCACTACTTTTGTAGAACTGCTTGAACACCCTTGGCTTTTCACGTGGCACGTGCCACGACGGTCACTGAGGTGTGTCAAAAGTAGTCAATTACGGGGTAGAAGGGATGGGACTACCCAGCAAAAAAGACCACAGACCAATCGGTCCAGCGGTTGCTGAGATATAAGCCTCTCAAAAGCGTTACAGGCCGGGCCGGGCCGAGCTGGGCCGGGCCGGGCCGCTCATACTGAGATTTTCCCGTTATATTGAAAAGACTTCGCTTCGCTCGCTGCGCTCGCTCGCTCGTAATAAGTGTGAGCAGAAGTTTTAGTAGAATTAGGTAATTTACTAGAAGTAGTGTGCGTAAGCATTCCTAATCATGTAGCATTAACTATACATTTGTTCAAAATATGAATCCATTGCTCAAAACATTCTAGATATTGGAAAGACACGAATGCATGTAATGATCAGATGCTGAACCATCTTTTAAGGAACTCGATGTAGGTAGTAACAAAGTTGACCAAAAAGTTTAAGAACACAGGCTAATAAATTAGAGAACATGACAAAGTAGTCATGATAGAAATTGACCAGAGTTTCTTTCTCTTGTTTCAGCTGGTCATCCTCTTCGCCCTGGTGGCTGTTGCCGCTGCCAGCTACCTTCCCTATCATGGCAGCAGCTACTACTACAGGCAGCCCTACTACTACGGCAGCAACTACTACTCCCCCTATGGACGACCCTACGGAGGTTTGGCCATCGGCGCTGGCTTCAATAACATCGGCTTCGGCTTGGCCCAGGGTGTCGGCGGCTACGGCTACGGCCGTAACTTCGGCCGCCTCGGCGCTCTCGCCTTTGGCGGCGGTTTCAACCGCCTTGGAGGGGGATACGGGGGCTGCTTCTACGGAATCTGCCACTAGATATCTCGGCAACCGAGAGCGCGTTCTACAAGACTGAAGACAGTGCAGAGCACAGCTGACCAGCATGCCAGCTTCTACCCACCCCTGCGATGGGGCTTATCCATCCAAAAGTTGTCCAGTCACTATATGTTTTATGTCTTTCGTGTCTTTAATGTGTGTGTGTGTGGGGGGGGGGGGGGTTGTGCGTGTGGTGTGTGTGCATGAAGAGTGTGTGCCTCTGAGTGCTGTTGACTGTGCCGTCTATCAATACATCTACAGCAATCACACGCGCCAAAAATTGTTTTGTGAAGCACGGAAACATGGAAAAGGTTGTCAATTATAGGGAAATTGACACCAGCGTCCGCTTTCATAAAACGCAATGGCATCTAGGTGTATTTCATGCCCTAAAAGCTACACCCTCTAGAAGTGGGGGGTTTTCCTAGGATCGGAGAGCGTTTTATAGTCAGTCCGTCGATTGTTTTAGACTGTATTGTACTACATACCATTACCCACAATACTTACACCAGTAAAACGCCTTTTTGGGCGACCAGCAACGGAGCGAGCGAGAGGATGGCCCTTACACGTGCGAAATTGCGAGGGGTACCTCCAACTAACTTGTGCACGGCACCCTACTAACCGGTGTCTAGCGATGTGCCGAATTTGAGCGCAATCGGCCTAGTCGTTCTCGAGATGTGGAAGCGGCATCCTGCACGTGCGCAAGTGTAAAATCGGTCCCAACTTTTGCACGGCACCCTACTAACCGGTCCTTAACCACGTATCAAATTTCAGCGCAATCGCCTCAGCCTTTCTCGAGATCTGAAATCGACCCCTGCATGTGCGCACGTGGAGCAGTACACCCCTGTAGCGCATGGATATGCATTGCCTAGTGGGTGCCTTCCTCATATAACTCAGAGCATCATTTATTGCTAGAGAAAGGCAAAATACACACACGTTTTTTTTTACGTTCAGACACAGCAATCGTCGAAATCATGGAACGACCTTGCTAAGACCACCTCACATGCGCTAGCGTGGCGTAGTAAGTCACGATGTTCCATGCACAAGGATCCCGCAAGGAAGCTGACTGTTACCGTTCCCATGTTCCCATTCAGAGTCGCCGGCACGCCCCTGAGTGTGACGAGCACTGTCTCGAGTTCATGTATTTACGTAGAGCACACGGCGATGGTCGGGACACCTGATTACCTCGATCACCGATCAGCACCGAGTGCGGGCGATGGTCAGGACTGGGGGACTGTCAGGACACCGACGTGCAGTTTAGCAACGAACTAGGACAGGTGGACCAGAGACATTGGGGAATCCTGCTGTCTGGGTCTTATGGGCCCGATTTAACGCGTCCAGGCTCGCGAGCATCCGGTGCCTGTCGCCCATGGCAGCAGCGTGTGCAAGCACTGTCCGCTCCACTGTAAATTGGGCCTGCACACTGCCGATTTGCAACGGGGAACATCGTCAGTATCGTCACCGTGTCTCACACTTGAAGTTGCATTTTCGATCCATCAGTCAGTTGTATTTAAATGAAACATGCAGGGCGAAAATCAATTCGCGAGCTTGAACTGACTCGTGGATCTGGGCTCAAATGCATTTACTCAAACAAAGCATTTTTTCACCTATACAGACTACTAGACAAACGTTGTGGCAAAGCGATGAACTGCACTGGCTACAGCCCTTCAAATCTAATCGCATCGCCACGCAAAACTTATCATTTAAAAAAACCTTCACTACTATGTCTTTCTTCGTACGCGCAATCTTAACCTTCGCCCCAGTGGGGGGGGGGGCATATGTTACCACCCTGTCGCGTTTTTTGCGTGTGAATAAAAAACCGCGGCGCGTAGCGCCGCGCCGCTTGGGGTAGCTTTTGGTACATCGATTTTGGACAATGTGTGAAATTTTTGACCCCAGGTCATGTCAGGTCAGGTCACCAGGTCAAGTTAACTGACCAAGCCTAAAAAAGTTTGCAATCATGTCCAGCCTGCAGTGTTTGTCAGAAAGGTTTCAAACTTGGTGGATTGCATGCTGTTATGGGCGCCTACAATTTGTATATCTCGGATTTTTTATATCCGTGACCTAAGGTCAGGTCAGTGGCGAAACCTTTCCATTACAAGTCAATGGAGAAAAATGAAAATGCCTCTAGATCCGTGTGTACGCATCGGAACAGTCCAAATATTTCAGAATCACAATGATTTAGTCCACTCGTGATGACCAAGGTGTCATTTTTGCTGATAGCCTCTAGACAGGTCATCCGAGGTCACTTGAGGCTACAAACAGTTTTTTGCCAATAACTCGCGATTGGAAAGAGATAGAACGCTGGGGTTGGTCTCATTGTGTTTGCCTTGTTGAGACGCATCGACTGATATGCAACATGACCTTTTCCGGTAAGGTCATGACCTTGACCTGAGGTTAAATTTTCAACTTGACCTTTCAAGGTCAAATTATAGTTCATTCGACGCGTCTCGGCGAGAGGAACACGATTCTGGCAATAGAAATGTCGTGGCTTTTTGTAGTCGAAAGTTATTGTCGAAAAACACTTTTCGTAAAAACAGCTATTTTTGGACTTTTTGCCCTCTGGAGGCCAAATCGTTGACCTGAGGTCAATACTGATAATGACCTTTTCAAAAGAAGTGTTCAAAAGCTATCGATTGCTCTTTCCTGCGTTATTCTAGCTACCATAGTTCCTGAGATAGCGTGTTTTCTGAAAAATATGACAATTGGCAAATTTTGACCTTTGATGACCTCTGGTGACCCCAATATTACTCTAAGGTGAAAAATGACTGAAATACTTTCAAACGTACGCATTGAGAGCTATCGACTGCTTTTTACCGCGTCTTTCTAGCCCTCTTAGTTTTTGAGTTAGAGGTGGGTGGTAACATATGCCCCCCCCTCACTAGGGCGAAGTTGGCTGAGACCGCCACTGGGGCGCGGGTTAAGTCGGGTTTCAAACTTAGTCTGTTTGAGTTGGCAGAAAACGGGACTATCATCACCTTGGGTAGAATAACGCCCGAAACGGTATATATTCCAAGATGACGCCCGGAACAGCATGCAGCTACTCTTCACCATAGGATGACACCAGCCGTTTTTACGACGGCCATCTGGTACATATTTAGTGTAGAGTAGGTGCAGATTTGGTGTAGATTTGGTCACATCAGGTTCAGTGTGTTTCTTAAAAGCAATCAGTTTCAGTTGCACAGATGCTTATATACCTCATTTATAAGATTATCAGACATTATTTTCGATTAAAACACTTAAAAAAAATCATGATGTGAAGATATCTACCGCTAGATATCTACAGAATTTGGTGCACATTGGATCAAATTAACTGCATTCGCCAGATAGCCCGCCGTGAAAACGGCTACTGTCAATATATTTGCGTTTGCCCGGCGGAAAGAGCCACTTCCCGCCAATCCAAGTACAATGTGAGTGCAATCTGCACTCACATTTCCGCGACCATCGCACGTTGAACGCTGATGGATGGATGAAGATCGGCACAGAAGTGCTGCTTCACCATACCAAACTGACTGACAAACCCACAACCACCAGTCTCACGACACTGACGGTAGGTACTGTCGGCACGGCGCCGCTCTGCAATATGATCCCAGCAACACCGAGGAGCTGACCGTAAAGCGGTCGAGCTGCGAGGTATCCGGATCAGGGGTCTTGTCGCAGATCCCCGAGTCACACTAATTATCCAGCCACGTGAAGATTTAACTATTTGGTTTCCGGCGCCCTCGATTGCTTATCTCCATGGGCGTGGCTGTCAGAGTGGGTATAAATCGACACCGCGGCCCCCACTATTCATTCCGCTATTACCGCCTGCATCCAGCGCAGCTCCAGGCCTCCACTTGCCAAGCCATGAAGGTGAGTCTACTGAGGTCCACCTGGAGTTACAGCACCGCCTGTCAAATATTCCCGTCTGTGTTTGCCATGGTTGTCACTGTACCCGCCGCAGACATCGACCGCATCGGTATATCAGTTTGTGTTAGCATGAATCTTCATTGTCTACCTAAAAGTTGGTTCGCAATTTTCTTTATTGCTGATGAGCGCTTGTGCGAGGAACATAGGTATAAACAGTTTTACTACCTTTTGACCTTTCCTCGTAAAATATACTCGTATGTCACCAGACAGGATAAAATGATATTGCGCTTACATTTTGGTTTCCTCTACTTTTCCGCCAATTTACTATAAATGTGAGCAGAAGTTTTAGTAGAAGTAGGTAAATAATTACGGAGCGAGCGAAGCGAGCAGAGTCTTTCCTTAGCTTAACGGAAATTTCTGAGTATGAGCGGCCGGCCGGCCGGCCGGCCGGCCGTGCGAACGCTTTTGCGAGGCTTATATCTCAGCAACCACTTGACCGATTAACATGCGGTAATTTTTGTACGGTAGCTTCATTCCTTCTACCAAGTATTGGACTATCCCCGATGCATGTGGGTGACCCCTTATGCACGTGCCACGTGCAAAACGAAGAGGTGTCAGTTTTGTAATTGTTGCAATATGGTAACTACTTGGCCGATCGCGCTGAAAGTTGGCATGTAGGTAGGCACCCACTAGGCACTGCATATCTATGTGCCAGAGTTGGGGTGCTGCTGCACGTGCGCACGTGCAGGGGTCGTTTCCAGATCTCGAGAACGGCTGAACCGATGGCGCTCAAATTTGGTACACGGTTAGGGATCAGTTAGTAGGGTGCCGTGCACAAGTCAGTTGGGACCCATTTTGCACGTGCGCACACGTGCAGTGTGCCACTTCCAGATCTCGAGAACGGCTGGGCCGATTGTGCTCAAATTTAACACATCGCTAGAGACCGGTAAGTAGGGTGCCGTGCACAAGCCAGTTGGAGGTACCCCCTCGAAATTTCGCACGCACAAGGCTCACCCTCTCGCTCGCTCCGTTAGTCGCCCCAAAAGGCGTTATACTGGTTTACTAGAAGTACCTAGTGTGCGTAGGCATTCCTTATCATGTGACATTAACTATACATTTGTTCAAAATATGAATCCATTGCTCAAAATATACACGTTGGAACCAGGCACCCATGCATGTAATGTTCCGATGCTGAACTATCTTTTAAGGAACTTGATGTATGTAGCACAAAGTTGACCAAACAGTTTCAGAATACAGGCTAATAAATTAGAGAACATGACAAATTAGTCATGATAGAAATTGACCACAGTTTCTTTCTCTTGTTTCAGCTGGTCATCCTCTTCGCCCTGGTGGCTGTTGCCGCTGCCAGCTACCTTCCCTATCATGGCAGCAGCTACTACTACAGCCAGCCCTTCTACTACGGCAGCAACTACTACTCCCCCTACGGACGACCCTACGGAGGTTTGGCCATCGGCGCTGGCTTCAATAACATCGGCTTCGGCTTGGCCCAGGGTGTCGGCGGCTACGGCTACGGCCGCAACTTCGGCCGCCTTGGTGCTCTCGCCTTTGGCGGCGGTTTCAACCGCCTTGGAGGGGGATACGGGGGCTGCTTCTACGGAATCTGCCACTAGATATCTCGACAACCGAGAGTGCGTTCTACAAGGCTGAAGACAGTACAGAGCACAGCTGACCAGAATGCCAGCTACTACCCACCCCTGCGATGGGGCTTATCCATCCAAAAGTTGTCCAGTCACTATGCGTTCTATGTCTACTCTTTCGTGTCTTAAGTGTAGGTGTGTGCATGTGTATGTGTGTGTAAGAGTGTTTGCCTATGAGTGCTGTTGAAAACTGTGCTGTCTATCAATAAATCTACGGCAATCAACTGCGTTTTTCTTCTTCTAAGAATGTTTTGAGAAACACCGAAACGGAGTAGGCAATAAATTACACGGAAGTTGACAATGACAACAGAAATTTAGGAGAGCATATATTGACTGGGCCAGCACTCCACATATGTACACCCGTGGCTATTCTGTGGCGATTATCACAATATAAAAACAGGGGTAGAAAGCGGAATGGGTAAAAACAGGCAAAACATCAGGCACAAATGCATATTATAAAATCTTCAGTCCTTTGCCCCCTTCTCCTCCCACTACACACCCATATAACACTCAAGTAACTTCACGGCACGTTTGAAAGAAGTGGGGTCCAGCTCAACGATACTCGCAGGCAAGTGAGGTTGCGCAACATAAAAACGATCGCTGCCCGGTGGCCGTTCGCATAGCAGAAGGCCTCAAAAGGCCTTCGCGTACTGCGCTCGGACTGCTGGCGGTAGACTCTATATGTATTTTCAAGAGCGATATTGAGTTAGCCACAGTTTTAAACAATAAGTATTATTCAGTATACCAAATGAAGATATTAACCCGCGCCCTGATGGGGGGCATTTTAGCCCCCCCTGTGGTTTTTCTTTAATATTTGGGGAACCTTCCCGGGCATCAATTTGACACTTTCACACGAAATTTCAAGTCACAGGTCACCTTGGGTCAAAAGTTATTGAGGTCAAACTGAGGTCATGTTCGAGTAAAAATGAGCAAAAAACATGACATCTTGAAACGCTCATCAAATCTAGAGTTAACAAGCAATTCTAAAGTTCTTTATGTGGTTGTGTAGAGAAACGACGGCGCTATAAAACTTTTATCTCGTACTTTCAAAATTTTTGGATTTTCAACCCCAAAAAATAAAAATAAAATGATTTTTTTTAGAAAAACTCAAAAAATTCCCCCTAAAATTCGAATTAAAAAAAAACGGGATATGTGTGATAGTTCCTGCGCTCTTCGAAATACATACCAAATTTTAGATTGATACCTCCTTTTTTGGCCAAGTTATAGCGAAAAAAACTGTTCAAAATTGATGACGTCAAATTTTTTAACTCAATGTTTAGCAATTCTAGACCACGTAGCGCAAAACAAAGACTACCATTGAACTTCCCGTGACGAGCTGCATCGAATAGTTACCCATTTTATGCAAAAATATCAACTTTGAAATTTGACCTAATTTGACCTGACCTTGACCTGACCTTCACCAAAACATAATCTCAACTGACCCCAAGGGCTGCCTGTCCCACATAATCGAATTTGGCATATAAAATGGACCATAAAACAAAACATGAATCACATGATATTTTTAATTTGTGACCCTCAGTGACCTGACCGCTGTGACCTGACCTGGTATCAGTGACCTCAAATAGCAAAATATGTGTTTGACGAGCATTTCCCCATCGATGATTTTCAATGAAATGCATTTTACTCGATTTTACAACGCATTTCTTGAAATGCCTGTAAACGGTGAAAATTCGACCTTTGACACCTGTGACGTCATCGGTTAGACCAAGGTCAATGAAATTGGGTCAAAAGGTAGTTCCCCGTTGGGGCTATCCAGCGCCGTTTGCCGCTTGTCGCTATATTGCGCGGTTCTCGAGATCTTGGGGGGGGGGGCCAAAATGCCCCCCATCAGACCGCGTTGCTCGGCAGACCCCATCAGGGCGCGGATATCCCGGAAAACCGGGATATCCGCTACGCTATCCGCTACTCGGTTTTCCGCTACCTATATCGGAAAACCGAGGCGCGTAGCGCGGCGAAATTTCGTATTACTTCTCCCACATCAACCTACCTGCGCTACCGCTACCTGCGCTACCTGCGGGCCAGATGAGGTTGTAAGTGTGTGTGTGCACTGCGCTAAGGGGAGGGGTTAGGCCGTATCCGGCTATTCGGAACCCGCCAAACATTTGGTTGTTGAGCTCTGTAGCGGCCTGCGGGAACCCGGAATTTCCCTGTCGGACTGCAAGTTTCAGGACATGCGCAACGAGTGCTGTATAATGAGGGTTCTGGCTTCAGAATTTTGTCCATTTGAACTTCTAAACGAAAACCATAAACAACAAAAAATAAAATGAAGTGCAGCTGCACTGAGAAGGGCATTGCCTTTTTAATCGCTTGACCTACCAATATGCCAGCGCTAGAAATGATAGCAACATTTTAGCATACGAATGCAGAATTTTTAACATACATAACATTTTAACATTCTTTGAGTTAACCCTCGCCCTTATAGGGGGTCAAACGGACCAATCCCCTGGGTTCTTCGCAAAAAACTCGCGCAAAAAGCGGCCAATCGCGACCAAACTAGTACCTACCCTCAAATTGATCAATTTTACACCTACCCTGAAAATTTTATGACCTTGGCCGGAATCGCAAATTCGGCGTATCCAGTATTCGTGCGGTTTTAAACGTGCAGACATGTGAAATGATGCTGGTCCAACTCCAATGCATCATGGCGGAAATCAAGATCACGTGAAGGTAAAGTCAAGGTTATTGTCTATTGACCTTTGATGACTTTGTTGATGGCTGTCTTTTTCGAGTTTTATATGTTTCTAGGGCAGTTTTGGAGCTAATTTCGAATTTAGCAACCATTTGAACATTTACGCAGTAGTTTTGGTGCCTTCGTAACATGTTACGAAGTTGTCAGTGGTGGTTGACACTTAAAATGAATAGCCGTCAAGATGCCTACTGGTTGACCTGACCTGACCTGACTCTACCTGGCCTCAATGCATGAAGACATCATCTGTAATTTAAACTGTAACATAAAATTCGTGATCAGCAACTCGAAAAACATGATAACCTCACTTTACGAAGTTCTAACAGGTCCCGATTTTCCCGCCTGTTGGGTCATTGACCTGACCTGGAAGGTCAACCGATGATCTAGGACCTTAAAATTGGGTATCATCGGCTTCCTCTCGTCACGAGCAACACGCTTGTTTTTTTCCGCGAAGCTCTAGCTCGATCATGGGCCAAACGCCAGGGGGTCGTACCACCCCTCTTGTGCCGTCGAAGGACTCAAAATGGCCTGTGCCGGCGAGGGCTATGGTTAAACTATGTAGCCATTCGGCTCGTATCAACGATGTTAACACTCCATTTAACCCTATTAGTGGCAGGCTCCTGGCTACCCCTATTAGTGGCAGGGGGGGCTGTTAACGACCCCCCCCCCTTGATATCTCGAGATCTAACGGGCCGATTTTCAAAATTCAAACGGCATTCGATTTCGCTCAACGAGATCTACATTTCTGAAAAAATAAAATTAAAAAATGTCAATAGGGGGGTAGAGGGGGGTAAAAACGGGCAAATTTCAGATACATTTTAGACTGTTTATCACGGCCAGGTTTCTGAACTAATCTTAACGCAACTTTTGCCGATCGATAGAGAATGAACTAGGAATTCACATGGATCCTAAAAACATGCATTTTCAAAAATCATAGGCGGATACAGATCATTGAGATTGGGGGTACACAAAAAGTATAGTAAATAAGGTTTTTGTTGGTACTGTTTCTAAAAAGGGTGGCAATGGTCTTGTTATGTTACAATTTTCTTATGAGAGAACGACTACAATTGTATTGGTCATGCATAGGCGGTGTCAGGGCACCTATGTTGGAAGGTAAAAAATAACCCCCCTTTTTGGACGCCTGGATCCGCCTATTATAGCAAAAACGTGTCAAAAGAGGATGCACAATAACTTTGTATATGTTATCACATGATACCTTTCATTCACTGTTCGTAAAACTGGTGCAGCATCGTGATCTTCGCCCAAATGACTCGCTTCACGAATAGGACCCCCCAATTCCCAGTGCTCTGGAGCCGCCCCTGGTAAAGTTATGAACTTGAAATTTTCAGGGAATGTGCCCAATTTAGTTTTAGGAAAAGTCAGAAAATTTCAGCATCGTAGCTTCTGCGGTTTCGGAGATATTCCCGAAAAACCTGAGGGGTGGATAAAAACAACCCCCCCTGCCACTAATAGGGTTAAAATCAATGTCATACAAGCTATGCATCAAATGTTACTGCAGACAATATTTTTCAACTAAAGCGTAAATTTTGACCTTTTAACTCTAAGGCTTAAAGAGACCATCCCACATTAACATTAGTTTTGAGTTTAGATAGCCAGATTGGGGTCCCTGGCTTGCACTTACCGATTTGGGCACTTACAACATCGAGAATTGTTGAATTCGGATATATTTAATTTCAAACTTACAGTTTTCAGATTCCAAGAGGCTAATTAATGCATATGAAATTCCCCCTGAGAATTTGTGATGTCAGCGAAGAGCTAACAATTTTTAAATCTTATACTAAAATCATCATTTAAACATGGTGGTATATATGTTACAGACCGTATGAAAACCCAGTCCGTTTGCAAACGGCCTGGCCCACTCAGGCCGTTTGAAAACGGCCTGAAAAAGCCGGCCGTTTGCAAACCGCCTGAAATATCAGGCCGTATGAAAACGGCCTAGGCAGTTTGAAACGGCCTAGACAGTTTGAAAACGGCCTAGTCAGTTTTCAAACGGTCTGGCGAAGTACAACAGCCTCTGAAAATTGAACTTAAAGGATCCAGGCTGGTCGATGATCAGGCTGCATCCATGTGAATGTTTGCGCATTCCATGCCGAATGACTCGTCTAAGTACATACGTCGAACATTTTCTTACTGTGCTGATGCTCGGCCCGGCCGTTTTTCGACAATATTACTAATTATACAAGTTCACAGTCCGCCTGTGTACGGCCATCCAGTTGATGGAGCCTGGTGAAGCCACTACTGGTAATGTCTGGTGAAACGTATCGCTACAAGACTCACCGATTATTTTGCGGCATAAAACGCCGGAGCGCGCAATGGACATCAGAGTTCACATCAGTGGCGCGGGAACCGGGGGGGGGGGGGCTAGTGGGGGCTGAGCACCTCCAACTTTTCGGCTGGGGTGGGGGGCTCGTAATGTATTTGAGCCCCCCCCCCCCCCCCAGCTGGAGGAATCGAAATCGGAAATCTACCAACATAATTTCATAGATTCATACATAGGCGCGGGAACCGGGGGAGGGGGCAGTGGGGGAAGCTTGCTCCCACAGCTCTGGGGCCGTGGGGGCGGTGCCCCACAACTTTTCATGAGGTCAGGAACCGTTGTTTCAGCCAAATGTTCAAGAACGGCAAATCGGTAACATTTTAAGTTTGATGACTTTTGCGATCTATAACCGCAACAGAAAAGTTTCCTCATGATTTTAACCCCCTTTCAAATGCCGCTTACTTCGTGTCGCGGTCCAGGAGCCGAGTTAGGGGGAGGGGAGAGAGGCTAAAAACGCCTCTACCCGCTACGATATGTTCCCATCAGACCAGCGCCCTGGCGCGGTCAAGGTATGAGTTATGACACCTTTTTTTCTGGGATTAGATTGTTAGGGTGTTGATTGGTAGGTATAGCTTAACAATTTCCGCACAGCGTGCGAGACTGCAAGTGTATGTGAAGCGATAAGTCTAACATACCTATGCTAGTCTTTGCAGGTCAGGTGCACAGATGTTCAACAACATGCAAAAGTGCAAAAAAAAGTGCGCGTAATATTTCAGTGAAACTTTATCATTGCGAATTATATAACAATTACTAAAGTTTTCCGCTGTAAAATCACATAAAAAGTTGAATTGTACACGTTAAAAGACCCGCAACGGATACGGCACAGATTAAGTACAATCTGCAACTAGTATAATTTTCCTTTATTCCACGAGATTATGCTGAGGAACACGTGATCGCTGTGCAGCAGCAGCAACTCCTTTGGATGACGTCACAAAGGGGTGTGTCTGCGCTATAGGTGTATAAAACGGGTGCACAGGTCCCACAGTTCAACTGCACCCTCAGCGCAGCTCAGTTCTCTCCATCACAAACCAACATGAAGGTAAGTCGGATCTTACCCAGGACGCACAACTTAGTATTTATTACTACAGTGTTACAACTCAGTACCAAGGGACCCTTTGTATAATTGATTGTGGTAAACTATAGGCTATAGCCACGCCAAACCACTTCACCTGTTATTGACTGTAATTAAGGCTTCGCGAGAACATTTTCCACTTTTCCATGACCTATCAGATTTGATCAGTTGCACTGCACCCTTCATCGTTGCACCTTTCAGCACAACAGACTGATGGTCCAGGTCAGATGAATAAAAAGCAAAATATAATAGCAAAACAGCACAGAAATCCAAACAGACAACAGTGAAGATCAACAATTACCAAACCTCTCATTTTCTTTTTTTCAGCTGGTCATCCTCTTCGCCCTGGTGGCTGTTGCCGCTGCCAGCTACCTTCCCTACCACGGCAGCAACTACTACTACAGCCGGCCGTACTACTATGACAACTACTACAGCCGGCCCTACTACTATGACAACTACTACAGCCGGCCCTACTACTATGACAACTACTACTCCCCGTACGGACGGGGCTTCCAGGGAAACTTCGGCTTCAATAACTTCGGCGCCTTCGGCGGTGGCTTCGGTGGCTTCGGTGGCTTTGGAGGCATCGGCAACAAACTCGGCTTCGGTCTCGGCTACGGCCGCGGTTTCAGTGGCATTGGAACCTTCAACAGCTTCGGCCTCGGACGTATCGGCGCTTTCAACGGCGGCTTCGGCCTAGGACGTGTCGGTGCTTTCAACGGCGGCTTCGGCCTAGGACGTATCGGCGCTTTCAACGGCGGCTTCGGACGGTACGGAGGGTACGGAGGCTACTTCTAAGCCGCTCCGTAAAACGACGGACCACACTTCAGATTCTTAAACGATGTTGATCTTGTTCGATTGTTCGTATGTCTCGTTATTGTATGTCCATTGCATATGACCTATATTGTATGCATGCAGTATGTGTGTGAGTCCTAATGTGCTAATTCATGTGCATTCCCGAGAATAAATGTTGAAACGGAGTGGTAGGCTGTGAAAGCAGACACATTCACCCCAACCAGCAATTCAGTCATAAACACCAGTAAAACGCCTTTTGGGCGAAGAACGAGCGAGCGAGATAGTGAGCCCTGCACGTGCGGAAGGGCGAGAGGGTACTTCCAACGGGCTTGTGTACAGCACCCTTCTAACCGGTCGCTAGCGGTGTGCCAAATTTGAAGGCAATCGGCGCAGCCGTTCCTGAGATCTGGAAGCGGCATTCTGCACGTGCGCACGTGCAAACGGGGCCCAAACTGACTTTTGCACGGCATCCTACTAACCGGTCCCCAACCGTGTACCAAATTTGAGCGTAATCGGCCCAGCCGTTCTCGAGATCTGGAGGCGCCCCCTGCACGTGCGTACGTGCAGTAGCACCTTAACCGCAACACATGGGAATGCATTGCCTGGTGGGTGCCTACCTGTATGCCAAGTTTCAGCGAAATCGCCCCAGTAGTTACAGAGTTATTAAAATGGGAACAAATTTGACACCTCTTATTGTTGTATTTTGCACGTGCACTGGGGGTGACCCACATGCATCGAGAGTATCCTATTTTTGGTAGAAGGGATGCTGCTACCCTACAAAAATTACCGCAAGTCAATCGCCCAAGCGGCTGCTGAGATATGAGCCTCTCAAAATCACTACTTTTGCAAAAGAGCTTGAACACCCTTGACTTTTCACGTGGCACGTGCCATGACGGTCACTGAGATGTATCAAAAGTAGTCTATTACGGGGTAGAAGGGATGGGGCTACCCAGCAAAAAAGACCGCAGGCGAATCGGTCCAGCGGTTGCTGAGATATAAGCCTCTCAAAAGCGTTACAGACCGGGCCGGGCCGCTCATACTGAGATTTTTCCGTTATATTGAAAAGACTCGCTTCGCTCGCTGCGCTCGCTCGCTCGTAATAATTAATGGCTATACGGTTGGGAATGTCGGAAAAGCTCCAGAAGATCCAATCTCCCCCAAACAGGTTGTCCACTTTAGTTCGGGAATTCAGCCTGATTTCGAACTACACATAAGAAGCTTGTACTTACCAAGCCTGGCTTGCAAGCGGTTGGGCAACTTGGAATTTTGCACTATACTTTTTAATTCATGATCCCTTTGTAAAACGGCATCAGCCCAGTTGGCGCTACTGGGGGCGCCATCGCTGGCCGGCTGGGCGGAAGGGGGGGGGGGCATGGCCCCTGTGACCCCCCTGTCTACACCACTGGTCTTCATGCATTTAGGCCACGTCGGGTCAGGTCAGGTTGGGTCAACCAGAATACGTCCTACCGGTTATATATGGGTGTAGCCGCTCCCGACCCGATCGTCCCCTCCGAAGACGCGTCCGGAAAACTCAGCGCTGATAAGTGTCGTATATTCCACTGTACCAGCGAGACGATGACGGTTTCTGCAAATAACGATTACCCACATAAGAACGATATCAGAACAAAACGTCGCACGCAACGTGGAACTCAAACACTTATCAACCAAACAGGGAAATAAACGGAACATGGAACAAAACATACGGGCATAACACTTTCGCTATCAGCACACAAAAGGGGATGCACATAACTGATCAAATAACACACTTAGGCTGGAGACTTCCAGTTTGCGGTTAACTCGCGTTTATTTTGGTGGCTAACTTCCTTACACGCGTGTAGCTGCCCACCAACTTTTACCCGGGGACTTCCATCCGCGGTTAACTGGTGGGTAGCTACACGCGTGTAAATATTTAAATGCCGACTTACACGCCAGTTTAAAGGGCTTCCCTATCAGCTGATCGGGATGCGGCGATCGGCTGGTCCAATGAACAAGTGCGTTATTCCGTTATTTATGGGACCGGTGGCCCCCAATCAGCGTTTTTACACATGCAATGCGTACAGCCGTAACAATGGGATGTGGTGATGCATTAACCTAACCAGAACAGCGTGTTCCAACGGCGCAGGATCCGGTCCACCACCAGTATCCATTTGCTACCGTTTAAACCGCTAATGGTTCTTTTTGGCCGTCCTTTTCATATCTCTCCAGAGCTGTGTCAGCTGTTTCTAGTCCCATTTTTCTTCTGACCTGGCATTACAGGCTGTAACAATGTTCTTCCAAGACCGTTTTCGTTCTTCATTACTTCTTCCATCGTGTCGCTTATTTTCGATGACTTTTACTTCAGTCTTCATGACATCGTCTAACAAATGCATGTCTCTACTACTGAAATTTCTGCTCCTCTTCTTCCTGTCCATGGTTGTTGACCGGACACTCGTATTGCTTCCACTGGGCTGGTCCTCGCCCCACTGACACGTAACGCAAAGTGCGACGACAGGGGCCCGACACTAGCCGGCTGGCTCGACGATCACATTATTTCGGATGCGATACGAATCCCATCTCACTATCCCGAAGATTACGAAATAGCAGCTGGTGGCAAGGAGATAGGTGCGATGGAAATAGACTAATACCTCCGTATTTGAAAATTTGAGTCCTACATCCTCAATTCTGTCAACTCAAATATTGCTCTGATTACTCATGTATGACTTGTTGAAAACATCTGGATACTTGCAGTGATGAAATACGTAATTTGTAATCCCTCAACAAGCACAGAGGCCAGTTTAACCAACAAAAAAATAGCTGCCTGGCGGAATTTTTTGCCTAAAGACCGTTTCACATACGGAGTGTAAACGCGATAAGCATGTAAGCGGATAGGGCTTTACCGCTCTCGATCCGTATGTGAATCGGCCTTTAGGCGAAAAATTCCGCCAGGCGGCTATTTTTCTGCGGGTAAAACTGGCCTCAGTACCTACTATGAAAAGGTGACCTCAAATTCGTCTAATCTTAGCAGCCGAACGGCTAGGCCGAACTGGTTGAAAAAGCCAGAACTAGATGATTGCACTATTGTCTATCACTTGCACATAAAATTTGCACAGAAATCAACTTTTAAAACCCCCTAAGGACCAAAAAAGCATCACCGAAAAGATACCCGCAAACTTAATACATGGGGTGGCTCGCGTGTAAGTTCGTTCGCTAACTTAGCGAACAAACTATTTACCCGCAGATGGAAGTCTCCGGGCAAAGTTACCCGCCGACTTAAACGCGAGATAAACGCCAGCTTACCCGCAAACCACTTACACGCGACTTACCCGCGTGTGGAAGTCTCCAGCCTTAATCGCAGCGCCGGCAGCGCCACTAAATTGCGCAAGACCAGCGCCCTCTAGATCACAGCATCAACCCCGAGCCTGGGCGATAACAGCGATCAATAACACGGCACGAATAAATATAATGCAGCGAATGCAAAGCACGATCATTCCATCAACCAATTCGGATCAATAGCTTCAGCTCAACTATCTCTGACGAGCAACTAAAACGTTTAATTCGGTCGCTGTAGGTACTCAACCTAGCGAAGTCAAAACAATAACGATAAAAAGACAAAATATAAGGAAAATAGAAATATCGTACCGGATATTGATCCTCTCAGGTCCGTTGGGAGGCAGCCGACGAAAAACACCACAGAATCTGGAGCGCACCGCAGATTACCAAAACGACTAAGTGCGCGAGCCAGCCACAGGAGCACTCGGCCAGCCGGCCCGACAACAACGGCAGAAAATGGCTCGCGTCCACTGAGCAGTGCGGACCAGCCAGCCCGACAGCCACGTGATCAGCCACCCCCGGGGCAGCACAGAGGCGCACTCAGCGAGCTGCACAGCGTTAATACCTAGTGCACAGCTCAGCACACATCAAACCCGGCCTGAAGCCGCACCTGCTGCTACCGACAGGAACGGCCGACATCGCAGCTGCGACGAGGGCAGCAAAAAAATAATAGGAGCTGACAGCCGCCTGCGGTGACAATGGGTGTTAACCAGCACTGACAGCTTCGTAACATGTTACAAAGGCACCAAAACTACTTCGTAAATGTTCAAATGGATGCTTAACCCGAAATTAGCTATAATAATTACCATAAAAACATGTTTAAGTCGAAAAAGTGATCAAAGGTCACCAAAGGTCAATGACCTTGACCTTACTTACACGTGACCTTGACATACATGCATGGAACTAACAGGATTTGAAATGTTTGAATTTTTTTGCAAGCAAAAAAAAGTTGGAAACGAAGTAATTGAGGTTATAAAAGGTTGGAAACGCGCCTGCAGTTATTTGCGAAAAACCTAGGGTTCCTCTCAACCCCGGCTTTAAGTGAGAGGGTTGAATATGTATATCTGACTTCTCCTTTGCGTGCGAGTGTCCCTGCTCAGACCTGCATGAACCGTTCCAAACATTAGAAAGTAAATGATGTAAACATAATTGAAAATAAGAATTAAGCACAATTATTAATAAGATTTGATTTTAAGTTACATAATCATTTAGGAAACAAAACTTTTATCATTGCGGATTCAATAAAGCCGCAATTTGGTAAAACTCTGATAAAGCAGCTGCAGAGCAGATAAAGCAGCTCTGCTGACGCCGTAATGGTGAAACATTTGTCTCTTCTTTATATCATTTTTCAGGTTTTCCTGAATATGATGAGCATAGGCTATATTAACCCGCGCCCCAGTGTCAGTCTGGATTTTCCACGACCTGGTGTGGGGGGTGTTTGAACACCCCCCCCCCCCTTCTAACTCGGCTCCTGGGCCACGTAGAGACACGCGGTAAGCGGCAATCGAAAGAACGTCAAAAATAAGAACGAAAACACTTAACCCGCGCGGGGCTGGGGTCTCCAGCCGAACGCGCGGGGCTGGGGGGGGGTAAATTTTACCCCCCCCCCCTGTTATCTCCCGAACTAATGGTCTAATTTGGAAAATTCGAACGCCAATCGAAAGATCTCATCACGAACAACTAAAAACATGTACTTAATTTAAAGTTTGAGGTCAAGGTCAAGGTCAGGTCAAGGGTACAAATTGCAAGTTTCTACAGTATCGGCCTTGCACCGTAGTGACCGAAGAATGGAGTCATGGACTGAGACTGATTGCCCAAAACGTGTTCTTAGGCTACCAAGACAATATTCGTTGCCTACAATATCATTCAGAGGTCAAGGTCAAGGTCAGGTCAGGTCAGGTCAGGTCACCAAAAACAAAATATAGAAAAGGGCACGTGCGACACATGTTTTATGGGTCATTTTACTCATAGAATCCAATAGGCACACTCAATAAGTGATATGGACCACCTCTGGATGAATTTCAGGTCGAATTCAGGTCAAGGTCAGGTCAAGTGAGGTCAAATTTTGAAGTTGGTTGGTAAGGCCTAAAAAGGTGTCTATCTGATGCAGTTTTTCACGGCAAATCGAATGGTGCTATTTTTGTTTCCGTACGAGGTCTAGAACTTCCAAAAAAATCATTTTTCAAATTTGTTGTGTGTCGTGACGTCATAAAATTTTGAATAACTCCCACATTTTTGAACCGATTCTTCTAAAAATGGTATGTAGGTGCACATAGACCACTTCTCTGACATATATTCCGTTTTTTTCGATATACTCAAAATTTTGGATTTTATAACTATTTTCCCAAAAAAAGTCAGTTTTTTGAAAAAAAAAATTGGGCCAAAATCCAACATTTCAAAAAACCGAGATAGCCATTTGATAGACAAAGTAAAAAGACGTATAACATTTTTTTGTTACGTCTTGATTCCTTTAACCCGCGCCCTGCTGGGGGTCCTGGATTTCCACGCCCTGCTGGGGGGGAGGGGTGTTTGAACACCCCCCCCCCTTCTAACTCGGCTCCTGGGCCACGTAGCGATACGCGGAAGGCGGCGTTCGAAAGAGCGTCAAAAATAATGACGAAATCACTTCGGTGAATTTTTTGGTCAGGTCAAAGGTCAGGTCACCAGAGGTCATTGAAGGCAAAATTTCGCCGATTTTAAGGTCGAATGTCGACAATTTCCAAGAAGCCAACGCATAACTCGGGAACCAATAGAGCTACAGCGCCGCGGAAAAGCGCATTCGATAGCCCTATTAACGCCCTTTCTGAGTAATTCTCTCAGATTTGACCTAACGTCAACGGTTTTGCCTGCAGGGGGCAAAAACTGCAAAAATAGCCGATTTTTTCGAAGACAGTTTTTCTGTAATAACTTTTGACCCAAGCCTTGAACGAGCTTACTTTTACCGCCATCGTGTTCCTCTCGTCAAGACGCATCGAATGAACTATAACTTGACCTTGAAGGGTCAACTTGAAAATTTGACCTCAGTTCAAGGTCATGACCTGACCGGAAAGGGTCATGTTGCATATCAGTCGATCCGTATCGTCGAGCTGAACACATCTAAGGCGTTTTCATTGCTCTAGAATGCCTCTATCAAAAGTTATTTGCGAAAAACTGTTAGATACCATTCGTGACCTGAGATGACCTCAGGGCATAAAAAAGGGTCACGGACACCATTTTCAAGTTCAGTGTGTCTAAAACACTTGTAATTCGGTGTTTGGGAGTGTTTATAATGTCTTTCATCCAAAAGAGGCTCATTTCAATTTTCTCCCATTGACTTATAACCCAGCCAGCAATTTTGCTCCGGGCCCAAGCAGGCTCAAGTGCGGATTGCCCGAGATTTTTAGTCGGGCTAAAGTCGGCTAGGGCTTGGGCTAAAGTCGGCGTATGACACAAATACGCCGACTAAAGCCCATGCTCTGCCGAAGGTATGCCCGCTCTGCGAGCTCCGGACAGCCGTAGTTTAGCCCTAGTTGAGCGACGATTGGCGTTAGCCCGATTTAAGCCCAAGCAGTGAATCCATTTATATAATGGAGATTACTCTGGGCCCGAGCGGGCTGAACTCCGGCAAGCCCACTCTGTGTGCCCTGTCTATCCCGACTTAAGCCATAGAAGTGAATGGGGTTTATACATTGCAAACTGCTGTGGCTTTGCTCGGGTTCGGCTGGAGTGATGGCTCCTGTTTTCTCAAGTCTCGACTTGACTTCATCTTGCTTTTGCTTCACACTGGATCAAGTAGCAAGGAGCAACCAATGCACTTTCAGCAGGTTGTGCGGTTTCAATGCATATTTAAAATTGTTACGGTCACTCATATGCTCTGTTAACCGGTCATCGAGGCTCGAGCATTGCAAAAGGAAAGTAGTGGTTGACTTTGATTGAATGTATATTTCAAACGACTACAGGCACGTCAAATGAAACACAAATACATGAAACAGTGGACTGCAAACTGCAGCAGTAATATGGCATGAGTCATGAAAAAACGCCATCAAAACTATAAAACAATCACAAGGCCCGCTAGCCTCCCTCCCCGTTCATAATACTTGGTTAAACACTCAACTGAAAGCATAAAGTAAGGACAGCAAGTAATCGCCCATAAGACATAAAGCAATAAGCAAACAATCGTTTATAAGGAACTTCACTCTGGTGAATGGGAGCTTTGGAGGCGTCTGGCTCCTCCACACACACACATCTGCAGTAGGTGGTCGGCCAGCTTTCGGCGCAGTTTCCGTATATGTAGGTATACCTACTTAATTATAAGCAGGCAGTTTCCGCTAAACCACTTGGCGAGGGCGACTGCGGCGTCCACCCGGTCCTGGTTTGTATAACTATTCCATTTTTTGGAACCATTTGCTCTAATGGTACGTACCTGAAAAAGAAATTAGTTGGTTTAATTTACATTGCATGTTTGCTTGAAAAATAACTTATTGATGCATTAATACTGTAAAAACACTTCTCATTGATCCGTATAAAATGTTCATTTTATTTTAAATGCGGACAGAGAATGAGCGTGCTCGGTGATAAGTAGATAAATACTTGTGTTTTGTATTTCATTTTCCTGGGTCAGAAGTACTGGTATTTCATAAAGATATAAAGGCACGGAATGCAGCTTTTCTGAGCGAGGGTATAAGTCGCCAGGCTGAACAGATATTCACCTTCATGTTTGATGGCGTCAAACTCAGTCAAAATCATGACGTTTACATACGATCAAGCGCACCATTCAATACACTTACCTACCGTAAAACTCCATGCCAGTCCACTTGATAAGAGCAGTGAGCACTATCCCTTCTTCGCGCTGTCACACGCGCCCAAACATCAACCACCAAATGCCCCAACACCGGTGTGTCGTTTCTTCGCACAGCGCACAGACTGTCACAAACGCTGCACATGATTGGCGCAGAACTGCGCATGCGCGAACAGCCGAACAAGTATGGCTAAGCTGCGGCTTTACTCCAGTTAGCCGAAGGACACAGCCAGCTTGATCAGCCCGCGCTCCGCCCAAGTTAAGCCTGTTTTGGATGCGCGGGCAGATGTCGGGCTGAGCTACTGCTATCCGCACGTGGGCATAGCTGAGGCATGCCCCAGCTCAGCCCTAGTAAAAAATGCATTGGTTTTGATCAAAGTGGGCAAACCCAAGCTAAGCCCAAGCTGCCCGACGCTTGCCACAGGTCAGCCCAAGCGAATTGCTGGCTGGGAATGGGGAGGTCGCAAAATTGACCTGACCTTAGGTCATCGACATCAAAATTCTGAGACATACATTTTGTACATGCTATTGCCCTTAGCAATCGCTGAAAGTTTCAAAGCGATCGGTCACTCGGTGTAGCTATGACAGACATTGAAAGTTTTTATGAGGTGAGGTCACTTCAAGTGACCTGGTGACCTGACCTTGAATGACCTTGGTCTGAAATTTTCACAACATGTGTAGAATTGATGTATGATAAGGTGTACCAAAAACGGCGGCGCGGAGCGCCGCCGTTTTTGAGATATTCGCGAAAAACCACAAGGGGGGGTGTTCAAACACCCCCCCCCCCAGCAGGGCGCGGGTTAAAAATGAAGATGTTAGCGGCGTTTGAAATTTTGCCGTTTTTGAGGCGAAAATGGCGAACATGACGTCACTAAAACGTCAATTTCTCAAAAAATTTCCGACGGATTTCGCTCAAATTTTCAGGGAACGTGTCAAATTGATGTAAGAAAAGGCGCCGCCGTTTTTGAGATATTGCCAAAATTCGCGAGGGGGGTAAAATTTACCCCCACCCCAGCCCCGCGCGGGTTAAGTCATTTTTTGGGTCAGGTCAAAGGTCAGGTCACCAGAGGTCACCAAAGATAAAATGTTGACTATTTCAACATTTTGGAAACTGTCAACGGCTATCTCGGGAACCGATAGAGCTACAGCGCCGCGGAAAAGCGCATTCGATAGCCCTTTTACAGACCTTTCTGAGTAATGTTATCAAATTTGACCTCAGGTCAACGATTTAGCCTCCAGAGGGCAATAACTCCAAAAATAGCCGTTTTTACAAAAATCGGTTTTTCGGAGATAACTTTTGACTCAAAAGAGCCATGACATTACTTTTGCCAGCATCGTGTTCCTCTCGTCGAGACGCGTCGAATGAACTATAAGTTGACCTTGAAAGGTTAACTTGTAAATTTGACCTCAGGTCAAGGTCATGACCTGACCGGAAAAGGTCATGTTGCATATCAGTCGATCCGCAACGTCGAGCCGAACACATCTAAGGCGTTTTCAGCGCTCTAGCACGCCTCTATCAAAAGTTATTAGCGAAAAACTGTTAGATTCTGTTCGTGACCTGAGATGACATCGGGGACATACTCGTAATGAGGGGTCACAGTTGCCATTTTCCGGGTTCAGTGTGTCAATTTTACCTACATCTCGATGTTTGAGAGTGCTTAGAATAGCGTTCGTGCAAAACAGACGCTTTTCAATTTTCTCCCATTGACTTATAATGGAGAGGCCGCAAAATTGACTTGTGACCTTAGGTCACCGATATCAAAATTCGATATACATTTTATAGATACTGTTAGTTGTTACCCTCATCAATCGCTGAAAGTTTCAAAGTGATTGGTCACTCGGTGTAGCTATGGCAGACATTGAAACTTTTTATGAGGTGAGGTCACTTCAAGTGACCTGGTGACCTGACCTTGAATGACCTTGGTCTGAAATTTTCACAACATGTGTAGAATTGATGTATGGTAAGGTGTACCAAAAACGGCGGCCCGTTTTTGAGATATCTGCGAAAAACCGCACGGGTGGTGTTCAAACACCCCCCCCCCCCCCACTTGGGCGCGGGTTAACATCAATACCAAAGTCGTGTTAGCAATGCTCATAAAAGCGATCCAATTCATATGTATGTACTTTCAATTATAATTAATCAACAAAAATTATTGAAGACTGCTGAACACACTCTTTCAACCGCAACATGTCACTGCGTTTTACGCGAAACTGAATTGTATTTAGCATATTTATTATCTAAGTTGACCTGCAAATGCCCAATGACCTAGTGCTTCCCATTTTCCAATATACCTAGTAGGTAAGTACTCGTCATTCGGTCGACAGATCATCTCATACATTTGCTTTTACTACCCGTGCCAGGTCAACAGAATATGGGAAATTTTCAAGTGGTTTAAGGTTATATCCTGAAAATTGAAATGCTTAATTGTTTTAGTTGGTTCAACGAGTAATTGAACATTGTCTTCTAATATAAAACAAAAATCTTAAAAAGCTTTTATGGTCTTCTCGTGACTTTGTTTTAAGCATAAAATCAAGAACTAATTAACTAGACTCAATTGGCTGGATAATGCTTTAAGTTGCAAACCTTTGCAAAATAAATGTAGGTAAATGATACCTATCTCGCTGCCGATTGGCACACATAATATAAAAATCTGATGGGACATTTGATGCAAATCTGCAACAGCTAACTGTTATGCTGGGTGGAACCGTATCTCTAAGTAGCATTTTCCTCGACTACCGAAATTATTGTGGTATTTTTAGAGACTGCATGCAGACTAACAATCCTTGATAATCGTCCCATGGTCATGTCCGTACTGGGTATATAAGACGGCGTGTGGCTCCAGCTTCACATCCACGGTCTCAGCCTTCAGAAGCAGTTCAACACTCCCTGGACCACCGAAATGAAGGTGAGGCTTCGAACAACTATACAAATGCTGTTGATAGGTATTGTCGTTACATGTACGGCCCTCCAGCAAAAGAGTGGTTGGTTAGCCTACATATGTACGTACTTTTGGTGCAATAACTTTAAATGACAGACACTCCTGTAAAATGACTCAATAGAAATGAGAAGAGGGTTTGTGAATCGTGCACACATTTCAGCAGTGGTTTTCAACAGCCATTATACGTATTCATCAATGCAGATGGATTATTGTGATGCTGCCAACCAACCACCCTGGATAGGGGTGGGGATACCCTGGATACCCTGGAGGGACGTACGCCATATAAAGCTTTCCTGAAACGTGCTTGGGGTTTTGAACAACGCCGATCATGTCAAGCGGTACGGCAAGTGATTTTGAGCGAGCCAAGTCTTACGGAAACAAGAATAAATTTCTTGGTATGAGCGGCCGGCCGTGGCGACGCTCTTGCGAAGCTGCAGGTAGCACCGCAACTACTATAGACCGATTTACTTGCGGTAATGTTTGCAGGATAGCTCCATTCTTTCTACCAAGTATTAGACTACCTAATACCGATGCATGTGGGTGACTCCTATTCTCGTGCCACTTGCAAAACGAAGAGGTGTCAGTTTTGTAACTATGGCAGCATCTCGGTAATTACTGGGGTTATTGCGCCAAGTTGGGTAGGCAGTACGCACCCACCATGCACTGCATTCCCATATGTCACAGTTGGGGTGCTGTTACACGTGCGCACGTGCAGGGATCCCATCTAGATCTCGAGAACGACTGAACCGATTGCCCTCAAATTTGGTGCCCGGTTAGGGGCCGGTTAGTAGGGTGCCGTTCAATAGCCAGCTGGACCCAGTTTGCACGTGTGCACGTGCAGGGAGCCGCTTTCAGTTCAGGTCTCGAGAACGGCTGGGCCGATTGTGCCCAAAACGGGCAGATCGCTAGAGACCGGCTAGTAGAGTGCCGTGCACATTGCACAAGTCTGTTGGAAGTACCCCTCGCAAAGCCGCACGTGCAAGGCATAGGCGGCGGAACGGGGAGGGCACGGGGGCACCGTGCCCCCTTTGATTTTAGCATTTTAACATTAGCCCTATGGGCGTTGCATGGAAAGAATGGGACCAAAAGTCGGCAGTGTCCCCCCCCCCTTAATTGAAGGTGTTCCGCCGCTACTGGTGCAAGGCTCACCCTCTCGCTCGCTCGTTTGTCGCCCCAAAAGGCGCTTTACTTGGTCAACATACTTTGCTGTTTGCGTTCCGCGATTTTCAGAAGTATCGGCTCAATTAAGCACGCTATAGAATAGGTCACCGTCACCGATATCGAAAATAAGATGCATATGCACTCTATGGATGCATTTGATCACAGTACATTTTCCAATTAATCGATCAGTCGGTATAGGTATCAGTAGTGGATTTTTTCGATTTTTTTTTCTAGTCTACTTTGAGTAGGTAGGTACCTACTTTTTACCTACGGACCTTGAATGAAATGGACTTGAAATATCGCAGCATTTGTAGGTATAACTTACAGGGAATTGCCATTGGCTACATGTAGGCAAAAGTCATATTGACAAAAAAAACGTTACCGCTTCTTGCCGCCGTTTTTTAAATGTTCGCTAATTGTTCGTCACGTTTAAAATTATGGAGCAGTTTAAGCCAGCGTGGCAATAATGCTCCTAAATTGAGCTTAAATTAAGAAGTATCATATTTCTTACAGCTATGTACATACATACAGTTGTAGTTATTACATAACCGTCCGAGGATCTTGTGTAGGTAAAGCATCGGGCGTAATCGTATAGCGTATGTTACGTACCTATAAGGCATTATGATTTACCATTGAAAACTTACGTAGCTTTCAAGCTTTATTCATAGGTTTTGTAATAAAAAACATCACACAGTGTGTCAGGATCTGTACATAGTTGAAAGTCAGCAATTATTCAGAACAACTACGGTTGATGACTGACGCTGCCCTATGCATTTTTTTTTTCTTCAGCTGGCCATTCTCCTCGCCCTGGTAGCTGTTGCCGCTGCCAGCTTGAGCTACCTTCCCTACCACGGCAGCAACTACTACTACAGCCAGCCCTACTACAACGGCAACAACTACTACTCCCCCTACGGACGACGCTTCGGTGGCAACGTCGGCATCAGTAACTTCGGTGCCTTCCGCGGTGCCTTCAGCAACTTCGGCGTCGGTAACAGACGCTTTGGCGGAGCCAGCGGCTCCAATGGAGACTATATACTTGATGGGTGTCCTTTTCCTCCCCCGTTTTGCTGATGCAGGATTCTTGACCGGACTCATGACCAGAGGAAGCGCAGCCTGACTTCACGAAAACCTTTACCTACTTTGTTTCGGAGGCGTATGTGTCTTGGCAACTTTGCCAGAGCGTTAGCTGACTCTTGAATGTAACCTGTACTAATCGGACTGTGTGTGTGCTCTCTCTCCAATATTGTTTTCAATAAATACTTTAAACCGCACATTCTAGTGACTAAAATAACTGTCAGCCCTGAGCCTGGGTTGTCTAGTTATGACCCTTGGCAGTTGGCACGCTAATTGGTTTGGGCAGAGGTTACATTAAGCAAAAAAAAAAAATCATAACTAGAAAACACCATGTTAGCTACTACAATTTTATTCAGACCATTCAGAACATTTATTCAAGTACAAAGAAACATATCTACTACCCACACCACCTATCTACGGGTTAGATATTTACAAGCTTCAGATAAAGACATTCACGCAGAGCTAGAGACGAACCAATTCACAAACATGATACAACAAACTTGATATTCTCTACCAATTCGAAGCTGAAGTGGTATGTGCATTAGCTGCATTTGCTTCCCCAGCCCTCGTCTTTCTTGCCAAGCTAATCGTATTTTGACTATTACCACAATCGGAACACCAATATCAGTGACCAATATCAAAAGCTGTACAAATGTCGCATCTAACATTAACAGTTGCAAGCCAAAGCTCAATGATCCCGCTCGGGACGGCACACCTGGTTTCGGCTGCGCCTCGGGCGGCCGGCCGGTGCAACCGCCGATCTGCCTCCTCTTCGCCGCCAGCTCCGGTGACCGCTCTATGAGAGCGGTCCGGCCAGGCGGCGGCAGGTGGCAGCACCAGCGTTGTATAGAGGACGCTGCGTTCGCGCCGGTACACTGGGTGGGCGCCGGCCGGCGGTGCCCGGGCGGCGAGCCGCAGGCGACCAGCCCGCAGCGCTGAGCAGAGTACGAGGTGTGGCGGACACGGACGACCAGAGGCCGCCGCGAGCCGCAATGAGCTCACCGCAAAGCGGAGCACAAGTACCTACACCCAGACGCAGACATAGATAACACACACCAGTAGAAACAACACACCCTACAAAAGTACAAACGCGCATGACTAGCTGCTAACATCCCGTACAAAAGTGCAAACACGCCCTAAAAAGTACAAACCCCTAGAAAAATACAAACATACACACTAGAAAAGTACAAACACGCGGTAAGAAAGTACAAACGCACAATATAAAATTGTGAAAATATCATTTAGTACCTACAAACGTCAACAAAACTACAAAAGTACAAAACAGGTTCAAAAAGTGCAAACGCAGGATACGAGATGATGTATATATCGGAATTAGGAGTTACACAGCTGTGTAACACAAAGAGCGAAGGTGTGGAGACGAGAGACAAAAATTATATCCCCCGTTGAGCTAATGACAGTGCTTCGGCTGATTTACCCGCTATAACCTAACTACGAACTAACGGCAGTGTAGTGGCTGGTCTATCAACTACGGTTTACCCGTGTCATTCAAACTACAAACACACATGGCAGTGTAGTGGCTGGTCACTATTACTAACAGGCAGCAGTGAGGCTGGTGACATTACTAACTAACAGGGCAGTGGGGTGGCTGGTCAGTTTATCAACTACTAGGGCAGTATTGATGCTGGTGACATTACTAACAGGGCAGTGTTATGACTGGTCAATTTACCAACTAAAAGGGCAGTATTGAGGCTGGTGACATTACTAACTAACAGGGTAGTGGTGTGGCTGGTCTATTAACTACAGCTACCAAACTACAAGTGACCCGTATCATTCAAACTACAAACTAGAGGCAGCATTGAGGCTGGTCAATCAAACTACGATCAAACCCGTATCGCTTTACCTACAATTTAACGGCAGTGTAGTGGCTGGTCATTCAAACAAGGCACCCGTAGTGCTTTCTAACTAAACTATCATCTAAGAGCGGTATATACAGTTATACAATGAAGTCCAATGCGGTTGAGTTGTTGCATTCGATGGAGCCCATAGATGATATGGTAAGAATTGCTCTACAGTTTGGAAAATGTACCGGAAATTTTAAATTTTATAGCACATTCACCTGACATAAATTCAATTTTTTCTACAATTTTCTAGCAATCAAGCAGAGTTCAGAAGTTTGCGTGAAGATAAACGGTTATTATAAACGATAAAATACAACTTTTTTGTTGAATGCCACCAATGATCGAGGAGATATTGACGGCAGTAAATGAAATTCTATTGGCAGTGTTATTATTGGTCCGCAAATCTCGAGTATCCGAGAGAGGCAGTGTAATTAAAAACTAACGGGGCAGTAGCACAAATTACACTATTGGGCAGTGTTGTGGCTGGTCCATCAAACATGATTTACCCGTATCACTCGAATTACAAACTAATTGGGCAATGTTGTGGCTGGTCCTTCAAGTATGGTTTACCCGTTTCATTGCTACCAAAAACCTAACGGCAGTGTTGACGCTGGCTTAGCTACAATCTAACAGCATTGAAGCTGGTCATCCAAACTACGGTTTTACCCGTATCATTCAAACTACAAATTACTGACTAGTGGCAGTATTGTCGCTGGTCTATCTACAAACTAACATAGCACTAAGGCTGCTCAAACTACAAACACACATGGCAGTGTAGTGGCTGGTCTATCAACTACGGTTTACCCGTGTCGTTCAAACTACAAACACACATGGCAGTGTAGTGGCTGGTCTATCAACTACGGTTTACCCGTGTCGTTCAAACTACAAACACACATGGCAGTGTAGTGGCTGGTCAGGTTACAAACTAATGGGGCAGTAATAAGGCTGGTCAAATTACAAGCTAAACTGGCAGTATTATAGCTGGTCAAAGTACAAACTAAATTTACCCGTCGTATTCAAATTACGAGCTAGTTGGGCAGTGTTGTGGCTGGTCAATTAAACTACGGTTTACCCGTGTCAATTTAACTACAAACTGAGGGCAGTGTAGTTACGCTGGTGATTAAACTATTGTTTACCCGTTTCACACAATATACAATCTAATGGCAGTCAATTGATTGGTCAACGTGGCAATGTGGTAGCTGGTTATACAAGAAACTAATGGCAGTGTACCGCTGATATTTCAAATTTACCTACACACTTCGGGCCCAGTGATGCGCCCCAATCGTTTACTGTTACCCTGTTTCTCCTGCTTTAACTACACCTACTCACACATACTACGTAAAGAAACATACGTAGTAACCATCTACACATACACCGGTGTATGTGCCATCAAACCCTCACTAATCCCAATGAAACACACACGCTGTCTGCACGTATGTGTTACCCATCGCCCCATACGTACGCATTCGTACGTACTCTCCACTCGGAACCGCCGGACCGTTGGCAGACTCTCCGGAATCGTGGAGACGATCACGACGTCCCTGCAGACGTCGTTCTCCGTTGGTTGGTGTAGATTGGAGAACTCAGTCGTTGATGAAGATGGCAGTGACTTGCTGGGGCAGTGGATTGCTGATGGCAGTGGCTCGCTGATGGCAGTGACTCGCTGGGGCAGTGACTCGCTGGGGCAGTGACTCGCTGGGGCAGTGGGTTGCTGGTGGCAGTGACTTGCTGGTGGCAGTGGCAGCGGACGATCACGATGGCAGTGGTAATGTCGGCAGATGCCTGGGCCGATACCGCGATTTGTCACAGTAGAGCAGCAGCTTTAGCTGTCATCCATGGTTCCTGACTGTTTGCTGGTCGCTCTAGAACTCCTTTCGATGACTCCAGTCGGTACTGCTGGCTGCGAGAGATGTCACCCCTCTGAAGGCACGCCGCTCTGAGCTGTAGTCGGGACTGACTCTCTGACGTCTCTGCACGGCAGCCGGCTGGTGTCTGCGCAGCTCGGGCGGCCAGAGCTGTCTGAGCTCCGTCACCCTCCGAGCCAGACCCGCGGCGGTGGCCGGCCGGGCGCCGGCACCGGACATGCCAGCCGCGGTGGGCGGCGGAGGCCGTCACGGAGCAGAGCTGGCAACTCAGAGTCCGGCGCCGCTGGAGGATGGCGCACCGGGACGCCGGGAAGACGACCAGATGAGTGAGGAGACATCACTGCTGTAGACGATCGACACGACCAGGCAAACCCTGTGAATGGAGCGAGAAATTAGTGGCGATCGACACATTCGCGACACGGGCACGTTACAGGGTCGGGTTTGGAGAATTGGAGATGGGTAGAGACGGGAATGCAGGACGGTGGATAGCGTTGAGGACCAGCTAGGAAAGAACGATACCACGCAAATGACGGGAAGACCTCACTGTCTGCTGCTGCTCACCCGTTCAGCGGACGGCTCCGGGCGGTCTGTCGGCAGCGGTACAGACAGACGGGGCAGACGCCGCGTGCACCGACCTCCCTCACGCACCAGTTTGCCAGGCCGACTGACTGGCCGCCCGGCGCCGGCGGCCAACTCGACCGGCCGGCCGGCACCCTCCCCTCCCCTGCCCTCCCTCCCACCTCCGCCACCCACCTGTCCCCCGGGACGGACGGCGGCGGCGGCGGCGGCGGCGCGTCACCTGGCCGCCGGCGGCGCCGGACATCCGACCCGTGACGTCACCAGACACGGCATGTCCGGCGCCGGCCGTACGGCAGCCGTGGCGGCGCGCGGCGCTCGATACTCCCCCACCAGGTCAGCAGGGCCCGCCGGCCGGACGCCGCCGCCGCAGTCGGACACCGAGCCAGTCGGCCGGCCGCCGCTGCAATGTGTGGAATGCGGGGCCGGCGCGCGCCGTCTGAGTCTGAGATGTAAACCGGCGCCGAGCCGCGCCAGACGACGAGACCGACTCGGCATCTGCAGACCCAACCGACCGCGGCTGTCTCAGACAGTATATGCAGCGGCACAGGGCCTTTGTCTGCCAGTCGGCGGCTGGGCCCGCTCAGTGTCGCCGAGTCCACGGTCGCCGCCACAGGCCCGTCCGGCCGCCGGCCTCATACCGCTCAGCGGTTCGCAGCGCCCGTCTGGCCCGGCTCCGGCCGTCCGCCAATGGGCGCGCTGATAAAACGCGATGACGACCGCTAATTGCCGGCCTAGGGCCGCCGCCGCCGCGTATAAGTAGTTTCCAGAGCGGCCCCATCGAGACGTACGACGAATCGATTATGTGGGGCCGGCCGTCGGCCGAATCGGCTGCAGGGCCTGCCGGAGTTACGCGCCGCGGCCCCGTGCACCGCCGCCCGCGCCTCCGGGAATAGCGCCGTATAGACAAGGGCAGAGCCGGGTACGACCCCATCAACCCACGGGGCTAGACTACGACCCGTGAAAACCCAGGCCGATATGGTTAAGTGAAGTGAAACAGTTGCGCAAGCGACCCAGTTCCCATTCAACCCGTCTTTCATTGAAGGGAAACTCGTTCGGCTGCAGCCAGAACCCGATTCCGGCCGATTTGCAGCTGCTGGGCGGACCGCTACTTTGCAATCCAACACCCCCTCCCCCTCCCCGCCTCCCGACCCACACGCACTTTCACGCTTAGTGGACCAGCTCCCCTCCCCACTTCCAATGGGAGCGGGGGCAGCCGACGGTGCTCCCCACGTGCCGGCCGGTCACCGACCCCGGTGGAGCGGCGGCGGCGTACGCAGAACGCACTCTCACGCAGAGCCCTCCCCTCCCCTCCCTCCCGGTAGTGGAGCGGCTGGCAACAGAGGTCAATGACGCCCCGCGAGCGGCGTGTGCGTGCGGCCGGGCCGCCGTAATCGTTACGGCAGCGGACAGAGAGGGAGAGTGGGCCGAGTGCGGCGCATGACGAGGCCAGGGTTAACGGCCGGATGGTACTGCAGGCGCGGCAAGAGCGAGGAAAGGGGTCGGAGGACGGGAGATAAGGGGGAGGGGGAATGACATGGAGGTGGGGGGGGGGGGGGTGAAGGAGGGCAGTTCGAGACACGTGTTCAAAATGCAATGTGATGGTTAATTAACAAGCATGAATTTAACGGAATTAGGTCACAAGCATTAATTTAACGGAATTAGGTCACAAGGTTTTAGAAAAAAAAACTTGTTCGGACTTTTTTTTTCAAAAAAGAAAGCAAGATGAATTATGATTTACGAATAGGTAGGAACAGCCAGCTTGGCAGGAAGATTCATTGTGCAACGTGAGACCAATAAATTTAACACGGTTTCTCTCTGATTTAAACAACACGAATCAAACCGACCCATCCCAGGCTGGAGATCCCAGTAGAAACTTACCTCAGTTTTGTCTGCCACCAGCCTATATCGCTCCACTTCTTCCGTCGAGTCTGAACGGTCCCGCTGGTCTCAGCGTCTGAGGACCTGATCTGGCCCCAGACGCGCACTCACTCAGTTCACACACGCTCACACCTGGAACGGACGGGAGCGGAGTGTCAGTACATCCCTCTCACCGCGGCCGGCCGAAATAGGCGGCCCGCCGCCGCACTCAGCGCTCAGTGTAAATCTAATCACGGGCCTCCCCGTCGACCAAAGGTCAGGACAGGCCGGAGATCCGAGGTCAGGCTGCGGGCCGTCCCGGGCACGTGAGCCCGGATACAGATTCCTAGCCGCCCTCGCGGCCAATATGTCACCGGGGAGTCCGCGGAAATGTTGCTACACACAACATTTCGAAATGTAAGCTTCAACGGCCCGAGAGCGTTTGACCGTTTGATAGGTCAGGGCACCGGCGAAGATTAACGAAACAAGTTTGCGGGTAGAAATTTCCAGAAATGCTCAAATGTCAAAGACATATAAAGGGTCGGAAGTTGTTAAAAGTTACAGGTCACAGCGTTGCACGACCTCAAAGCTGAAACGGGGCATTCCTCACCGGAATGAAGTGACCTGGGCCTTGTAAGTGAAAATTTAAGCTTTTACGTAAACCTCTTGTGAAATTTCAGAAATTAACTTCATAAAATGCTACAAGTGATGTACTAACGTGTCACTTTCAATACCTATTTACTTAAGACTTTTAGTGGCACTCAGCAAACATTTTTATTCAATTATTTACCTTAACGATAGCTTGATTTCGAGATTTAAAAAAGTTACTTTTGACGTGGAAAATTCGTACATCAGCATCAAGTAAGAGAGACGAAAAGCGCCGGTTAGGTACTCACCGTATAAAAGTAGAAAACACAGATGACTGGGCCTCTGGCGCCATGAGGCCGATTCCCATGAGGAAGGCACTTGAAAGACTTGCTCGGCACCACTAAACACTAGCGAGGTAGATGCGGTCCAAGCACCAGCGAGCAGCGTCGGCGGCAGCCGGACGTGCGACCTTAACTATGACCCGTATGCTCCGAACTGTGCGGGCGGCGCCATGGGCGCTCGCCACGACACGCGCACACACACACACGCACACGCACACTGGCAGTGGCCGCCGCTGCAGGCTGGTGTCACATTGCAGACCCCGCTGCAGGCCGGCCGAGGTGCGCACTGCGCCGCCACCGGCCGGCCTCTGAGCCCGCCATGGCCGCCGCCGCCGCCTTATGCGTACCGGCCACGCGCTGGCTCACGCACAGTGGGGAGGGTGACCGAGTTGGCGGCGGCGGCGCCGGTCGGCGACCCGGCGGCGGCGCGGCGCGTGGGGCGCCGACCGGTCCGCGGCCTTGCAGCGCCGTCTGCCACTGGGTCACAGGAGACTGTTGCTAGGCGGACGGCGCCGCGGCCGACCCACAAAGCCGGTTAGATTAGATCGGAAAGTGACACGCACAGATGCACATACGGGTGCGGAACTTGCTATAATGACTCGGGGAAGCCGTTCGAAAAGAATCGACGGACGCTCATCTGGCCCATCTGCCGGGATAGTTGGATAAGTGCGTGGAGTGATTCATCGTTCAATGAGCAATGGAAGAAAAAGGTCGCCAACCTCTGGAGAAGCATGTTAAAATATGACGCTGAGCTGAGATTGCTCATGGGATACATTGACAAGGAATAAGTTTGACTGTGGTTAGGCATAAACGAAACATTTTCTTCTTTATTGGAAGCAGGCTCTCTCGGCCTGAGCAGGACATTGCAGAGCTATGGGATGATAAGATAAGGTGTAGACATTGAACTGTGTGGACCACCGACGGTGTGCCGCAGCGACAGAGAGCGTCCCGGTGGGATGGAGGTGTCCCGATATAGGACAGCCCATCCCGCCGCTCAAACGGCCACCCCGGAGAGCGTGTAGTTATAAAGAAAACCTGTCCTTACCACCGGCTTTAACAATGAGCGCGGTTCTGAAAGACTGAAAAATAAATACGCATCTAATATTACCTACCTATCATTCAGCCCGGGCGCGAGAGCCGCAGTCCGGCAGTTCATGGCAGGATGCCGTGCGGTACAGTATACCTTCAGGCGCCCGACGCTCCTGCCATCTAGCGACGAGTCCAGAAGCTACCAGGAATCGCCCGCGAGCGTCAGGCTTTTCTGACTTTTCTGTGCTTATTGCCTGTTATCACACAGTCGCGTAATCGCTAGGAAACCGTGGTGCAAATAGCAGCAGTGTTTATTTTGTTCTTGAATTTCATGACAGACTTTGAAAAATAGCAAGTATAATAGGTTGCAAGGTGCATTTACTGAACTGCGCCAGATACGATGCGTAAATACTACCTACGGTTGTAAAAGGTTTTATATTGAGCTTTACCTGAATGCTGACTGTTTTCATCACACTTCTTTCCTCAAGCCCTATTGATCAATGCTCAGGACATGAAATCTTTATCCTCATCACTTCAAATGTCATGTTTTAGACTGAACGGGAATCATCATTAGATGTGAGTAGCTCTTCAGGAGCAGGCTCATGTGCGGTGTGGGTGTAATGCATGGGGCACAATATTCTATATGTTTCAGGACTCAGAACACTTTAGCAATTATTATAATTCACCAGCGGAACATTGTCGAGGGCAAGCTAACCATTCGAGACACCAATGCAATGACACACCCCAAGGCCTAGCATACACTTTAAAATTGGCACAAATCGACATCATGTGACAGACAGCAAGTGAATGCAAGCCGGTTCCGATTAGAAGTTATAAAACCGGTTTCATGTTCCGTCTTTGCTACTTTCGCCATGTCAGTATCTCTCGTGATGTCCAGGGTTATATGGATGAGCCAGCACTTATTAAAACACCATAGAACGATTAGCAAAAATGACATAAGTGGGGTGAATTAGTAGAAGTTGCCAATAATTACGACGATTTGTTTGTGTGTGAAATAAAGGAACTAATATGGGAACTATATCAATAGGCATACCTAACGAAAATATATGTAATATAAAATAATAAATGAACTATTGTACCTAATGGATACCGGATCACCCTACCGGATAACCACCAACATGCAGTGTGGCCAATGCCACCTTCTGGATCCGTCAATGACTGCAATGTAGCTGTTAGTGAGTATCCAAAAGTATGAATATCGATACCTAACTTTGAGTACGCGCGCTAAGGATATTGGATCGTTTTTCATAAAGTCATTACCCAGTATAAGGTAATGAGAGCATGAGCTCTTTGGCCTAACAAGTTGCATGAAAAATTATTGCTTCTTGATGAAGGCAAAGTCAGTACCTATTTCACGAAATTCATCTATTTGCCTTCCTCTATGGGAACCTTTAGAGAAACAAAGAGGGTTTCACTTATGACTTAGCGACAGATACTTCAGATACAGACGTTGGAAATCCTTTCCCAGCATTATATAGCAAATGATCTTGTTATGTAGGAATGGGTTGGAAGTTATACGCATATCATTCATTCATTTATACACAAATATCATGCACAAATATTATATTACTCAAATACAAAAATTGTGTCAGTGGTCACTAATTGATCATTGAGCATCAGGAAATATTAAAATGTTTTAAAAAATTGTTGCCTGTAGCTCTTTTCAGATTAAAACTATGTACGTTCAATCACTTGACGTTCCGTTTCAATTCTTTTGGTTTCTCAGAGGGGAAACAAAGACCATCTCGGGTTCAGGTGGGCACGTGCCGTTCCCTTTTCCCCCGCCCGGCTGAGCCGTTCGCTGACACCGGACGTCCGACTCGCCCGCGGCCGGACAGGGCGGCGGGTCTGTCGACCTTAGTTCCCGGGCACCGCTCCCTAGTCCACCCGCGCCGCTGTCTCTGCCTACCCACGCCGCCCCCTGTCTCCCCCCCCCTTCCCCTGTTGCGGGGGCGTCCCCAGAGCGTCGGCGGCGGCGCGGAGGGGTCAGATCGACGGCCGTCGGTGAGCGGCGGGGACCGACGGACCGCCGCCGCCGCCGCCGCACGTGCCGCCGTCGCCGACACCGACATGGAGACAACGGTCACTGATCTCTCCGCCGACGGGCGCGGGGCCGAGCGGGCGGGCGGGGAGGGCCGCGCACGCACAGCGTGTCACTGTTGCACCAGCCGCCAGCCGGCTGGCGTTTCATCAGCCAGTGGGGACCAGAGAGAGCTGGGCGCGCCCCTCCCCTGCTCTCCCCCCTCCCCCCACACGCACTAGTGAGTGTGCACCGGTGTCGCAATGCGGCGGTGCAGGGCTAGTGAGTCACGCGTGGAATCCTCCGCAACAATGAGCACGCCGCACGGACAGGACACGACTGACACACTTCCATAGATAAAGCGTTTCCCTTTCGACGGAACTTAATACAGACCCGGATACCGTTATCGTGCAGACAACCTTCGGTTTCTGCAACTATATAAGGAGAATGAAGGACGCCAACTGTTGCTAAGGCGCCACTTATACAAGGGGCGCATACTTAGTGCAATAGGATGACGTTGCAGCAAACGATCAGCTGTTCATTCAGAATATGGATGAGTGTACTGTACGTAACTGCAAGAGGGATGCGTGCAAACATACAAACATCCTAGATGAGCTCTCTGCTGCCATTATTCTATCTCCCGGATGCTACATTTCAATGTAGGTCGGTACACGATTTCGTTTGACTACTGGGTCTCTTTTGCAGTCAGAGTTACCTTATAGCTGGAGAGGAGACGAAGCCAAAACCGTCTAAAACAAGTTCGGTACAATAATAATGCATCAGCTCCGGCTCTGGGAAAACGTACCGGCTCCGGGTCTGCATCCTGGCTGGTAACGATCGGGGTAACTTTATTTGTCTGCACCAACTTAAGTAACGATAGAAAATCCCGTATAAGCCCCAGTATGAGAATGCTCTCAAAAATTTCTAAATCTATCCTGGTTCCTCGGGTCCAGAGAGCTGGATGTGTCGGCCGGTCAGTGGGCTGCACGACCGTGGTCCGAAAGCATTGTGGAGGAGGTCACGAAATTTCAATGGAAGGGAAAGATGGTCAGGATAAGTAAACTCAGACTGTTATTGCAATTATTGTGTTACTTTATTTTTCTCTTTGCCACATTCTTTCTTTGTCACTTTCTTTCACCCTTTGTTACAGTCCTTCTTTCTTTGTTACTTCTTTCTCCCTTTCTTTCAACTTCCATTGTGAAGTGGAAAGTTGCTAAATATATGATGATTTGCTACTTTATTTCTCCCTTTGTTACTTTTTCCCCAAGTGGACGATGAAACCAAGTGTAATACGGGACGGGCCTACGACAGCACCTTGTAGGTGTTCATCATCACTAGAACTAAGGTATATAAATAAAAACTCCACCGACGCAATAGAAATTCGTTGTTCGATAACATACGAATGACTCCCTCACCCCAAAACATGCAATGGGCTACTGTTCGCCGTCACTGCACGCGAATCGCCGTTCCACCGAACCAACTCGAGCCAGAGCTCAGGTGCCCGCCCCTCTCCCTCCCTGCTAACGGCCTGTGCCCGGTCAGCCCGCGCTGCTGACCGCAGGCGGAAGCCACACGGCCAGCCCACACCACCCACCCACACCGCTGCCCACTGGGCGGCGCAGCACCTGCAGCAGGGGCAGTCAGCGGCACCTCGACAGTTTCCGGCCGGCTGGCGGCGGTCAGCCTTGTCCTGTGAACCGGACGGGGAGGGGGCGGAAGCCCACGTCCGGTGCTCGATTCACACGGGGCGCTATGAGGCTCCAGAAAGACTGTGATCCTGACACACCGGCCAGCTCCCGTAGCGGGAGGGGGAGGGAGGAGTCAGCCGGGTTCTTGGATCGATCGATGGGCGGGGGAAGGGGTTCGCAGCGCGGGGGAGGCGAAGAGGACTGACCTCGCCCTCGCGGCCGACGACCCGGGACTATCGACAAGAGTGCCACGCGGCGCGAAGCTAAGGGCTGACTGTGGGTGGTTTGACCTTTATTTAATCATTGGTGCGGAGCCATGGAAACTTTGAACAGTCCCGGCTCCGGTCGAGTATTACGGCTCCAGATCCGAACAGCCAACCGCTTCCGGCGGCTCTGGTTCAGAGTACTCATATCCCAGCGTCTTTTAGTTATTCATCTTGGAATGAAAATGAACGACGCTAGGCAGCACATTGCACAATGCAGCGTCCTGAGGCGAAAATTGACAGATTCTTGAAATCTGCCTCTCCATTCGAGGCGTATGCTCGGGGCCGCAAGAAAGGAAGAGTCAAAGGAACACAATACTGAGGAATGAGCATCTCATTAGTCATTCAATGTGTACCATTAACTGTAAAGCTTAACTTCATCGATCCATCGAGACGAGCGAGACAAACGTTGGAATTGAAAGTAACGAATGTTACCCACCATGACTAGTTACATAGTCTAGTTAATTATCTTTAAAACGTAATTCGCTGATAGCATTTGTGGCATATCCTTATTTTCCAAAATGCGTTGTCATTGTGGTCTCCACGATACTAAATCAATATAACTTGAAGGCGTTTTAGTGTCTCTTGAAGTCTGGGCTGACAGTTATAACACGAATACGATGTTGAGAAATGCCTAAATGTTATATAAGTTTCTGAGGTGGGTTCTGAGGTAAAAGACCTTACCTCAGAAAAACTGGCAAATAACGTTCTCCATAGCTACACCGACTGAACGAACGCCTTGAAACTTTCAGCGATTGCTACGAGCAACAGTACGTACGCATAAAACGAGTATTCGGAATTTTTATATCGGTGCCCTACGAAGATGTAAAATTCGCAACTTACCGTTATGCTCGTAAGTCAACCATGGTAGAAAATTCAACTGCGCTTCTTTTGGGCGAGCTTAAAAAAAACAAACAAACAAACAATCTCAAACAGGTAAACATGACACACTGACTCAGAAAATTGCATCGTGCCCCCACCCATTTTATGCCCCCGAGGTCATTTCATTTCGGGTCACGAATAGTCCCAAGCAGTGTTTTGACAATAACTCTTGATAGAGACATGCTAGGGCGATGAAAACACTTTCGATGCGTTTAGCTCAACGATACGGATCGACTAATATGCAGCATGACCTTTTTTTCGGGCAGGCCATGATCTTGACCTTCGGTCAAGTTTTTCCGGTTGACCTTTTAAGGTCAAAGTTATAGTTCATTCGACACATCTCGAAGAGAAGAACATGATGCCAGTAGAATAAATGCCATGCAACGTATCAGTCAGAACCAATTTATCGCAGAATAGCCCTTTACGTAAAAACGTCAATTTGGCAGGCTTTTCTGCACTCTGGAGACTTTGGTTGAAATGTTAGAGCAAATTTCAGAAATAACTTGTAAGAGAGCTATTAGAGCGCTTTTTCGCGGTACTGTAGCTCCATTCGTTTCTGAGTTATGCACCGATTCGTCGAAAAGTGTCGAAATTTGGCCATTGGTAACTTCTGGTGACCTGTCCTTTGAGCTGGCCTAAGAACTAACCAAAGTACTTTCTTTGTGACCTTTTAAGCACTTTCTGATTCCGCTTACCGCGTAAGTTACGTTGCCCCCTGGATCCGATTTAGACGTGGGAGGGGGGGGGGGGGTGAAACGCCCACCTACTCGGCGCGAGTTTAAAAAATCGAATGTTTTTCATGCAATTGTGTACCTTCATTTGTTGACTTGATATAAACCAAAGCCGGGAACGTCACTCCCTCTTCTTGCCTCGATATATTTATGATCAAACAACCATCGGTAGGTACGGGTTAACCGTCGCACTTGTAGGGGGGGGGAGGTTGGATGGACCCCCTCGGTTTTTCGTGAATAACTCGCGCAAAAAGCGGCCGATCGCAACGAAACCCTTAGTACCCTCGAGGTTATCAATTTTACACATATCCTAAAATGTCATGACCCTGACCAAAATGATCTTTGACCTTTGACCTGTTTCTCGAAACCATGACCGGAATCGCTTTTCGGCGCATGCCAGTTCACATTATCCGCGTTTCTAGTCTTTTTGTGATTGTAAACGTTTAAACATGTGAAATGACGTTGGTCGGGGTCCCATGCATTTGGTGGGTGTCAAGGTCACGTCAAGGTCAGGTCAAGGTTAATGACCTTTGATGACCTTGTATCACTTTTCCGAGTTTTATATGCGTTACCCTTATCTAATGGGTAGTTTTGGGAGCTGATTTCGAATTTAGCATCCATTTGATCGTTTACAAAGTAGTTATATAGTTTTAGTGCCTTCGTAACATGTTGCGACGCCGTCAGACTCAGTGGCGCAGCCAGGATTTCGTTTCGGGGGGGTCATCGCTTCCAAAGCGGGCCCCCTAGTGTGCGGGCCCCCACCCATTTTTCAGAATCTCTCCATATTTCATACGCATTCTGCTGGGCGGGCCCCCTTTACCTGCACGATAACCCTGAGCGAGTTTGAATCAGAAAATTTGCATAGAACAGTAGCTCGGTAATCACCCGGTCTTCACTTTTTACGCAAATTGACCACGACAGAAATATGTTACTATGACGTATGACTTCGTATCTTTCGAGTCCGATATGAGCCCCAATTCCGCAATATGCATAGCATATTACATGCAATCGGAACTGTTGCCTGCTTCTGTCGCACAAGATTTAAAAGTAGTCCCATGTGCCTGTCCTAAGTCATCTATTGGCTGCTGTAGTAGATTGTGCTTTTATTCTTCTTCATTACGTGAATTCGCTCGTAAGAAGTTTTAACCCTCGCCGGCACAGGGGGGAGGGATTGATGCAACCCCCTAAGGTTTTTTTTCGCGAAGAACTCGCGTAAAAAAGCGGCTGATCGCGACGTAACTTCCATAGTGCGCTGAAATTCGCGCAACTTATAGAACAAGGATGGGTAACGTGCCTGTGAAGAGTCACAGCTCGATCGGGCCGGTGGTGAGCACATGGCGCGTGCTCAAAAAGTGCAAATTCGCGTCATAGACTTTACATGCATAAATCGGCTTGCAAAAATGGGCGACAATGGCTCAACTTGCCCGACACGGGTCCGGTCCCCGTGCAGTATCTCGGTAACCGTGGGTCCGATCGGCACGAGTAACACAGTATCGTGCATGAGAATCGAACGGGCTATCGAATGGTGTGCGGTGCAGGGATGGCACGCGCCACGTGCACCCGTGAGGGCACTTATGCTTGAAAAATTGACGTTTTGGACGGATTTTGGACTTAATGCTATTTTTGGGTGACTGTCAGACGGAGCGGGTTCAAACAAGGCTTGTTGGCAAGAGAAATGTACCTACCGCCTCTCATGGGAAAATTGTGAAAAGCTAATTGATCAAAAACAAGGTGGAACAAATTGCTGGAGAAAATAGCAGTTGCTTATGACTTACTTAATTACAGGGGTTTTGCTACATAACCTGGTATGGTTGACAATTGAAATGGGCATAGATTGGAAGAGCATTCAATTGTGACCAAGGTCCAATCATCGCTTTTGCATGACGAGCAACAATATTCTTAAGAATATAAATGTTTCAAACCTCTACATAGTAATTCATCGATGGCTTTCACTCTTCAATAACCTACGCCAACCTATGTCATGAAATACACTTGGCATGTTCTATAGTAGAACGCATGGTTATTATCAGACACGAGCACCTCGATGCGATGGATATTTTTTCCCAAAACCAAAATGCTTAGCCGTCAAAAGGCAATCGACCGTAATGGATACATAACCCACAGACACAAGACCAACCAAACGCCCACCGATCGAAAATACCCCTTATTCGCGTTGCGAAGCAAGCGGGTCACCCTAGCGGGCCCCATTCACCCGGGGGCTCGGGCCCTATCCACATGGGGGACCAAGCCCTATCCATACGGGGGCCCGGGCCACGTTCACCTGGGCTCCGGGCCTCGTCCACCCGGGGCTCCGGGGCCCGCCCACCAGGGGGCCCGGGCCCCATCCAGCCGGGGGCCCGGGCCCCGTCCACCCGGGGCCTGGGGTCCGTACTCCCGGGGCCCGGACCCATCCATCGGGGGGCCCTGGCCCCATCTACCCGGGGGGCCGTGCCCCATCCACCTAAGGGGCCCGGGCCCGTTCTCCCGGGGCCCGGGCCCCATCCACCCGGGGGCCTGTGCCCTATCCACCCAGGGGCCCGTGCCCTATCCACCCAGGGGGCCCGGGCCCGTTCTCCCGGGGCCCGGGCCCCATCCAACCGGGGGTCCGGCCCCGTCCACCCGGGGCTCAGGGCCGTTCTCCCGGGGGCCCGGGCCCCATCCAGCCGGGGGCCCGGGCCCCCTCCACCCAGGGGGCCCGGGCCCGCTCTCCCGGAGCCTCGGGCCCCATCCACCCGAGGGGCCTGGACCCGTTCTCGCGGGACCCGGGGGTCCGGGCCCCGTCCACCCGGGGCCCGTTCTCCCGGTGGCTCGGATCCATCCACCGGGGCCCCATCCGCCGGGGGGCCCGGGCCCTATCCACCCGGGGGCCCGGACCCATCTACAGGGGGCCCGGGTCCCATCCACCCAGGGGGCCGGGCCCGTTCTCCTGGGGGCCCGGGCCCTGTCCACCTGGGGCCCCAGGCCGACCCCTCACCCGAGGTGTCGCAGTGGGCATTTCTCGAAGCGGGCTCGTCCGATTAGATTAGGACCTCTCTCTCTCCTCGCTCTCTCTCTCTCTCTCTCTCTCTCTCTCTCTCTCTCTCTCTCTCTCTCTCTCTCTCTCTCTCTCTCTCACTCTCTCTCTCTCTCGAGCGGGCCCCTGACAGAAATTTCGGGGGGGTCAGCTGACCCTCTGACCCCCCCCTGGCTGCGCCACTGCCGTCAGTGGTGGTTTACATCTACTATGGATAGCCGGCAGGACGCCTACTAACTGGCCTGACCTGACCTCACCCGACCTAGCGTAAATGCATGAAGACATCATCTGTGATTAAAACTAACAAGAAAGTCGCGATCAGCATCCCGAAAAACCCTGTAACAGCTTATGTTAGCGAGCAAAGACGTTGCTTTAGATATCTGTATAGGAAGATGGCCGGCGCTCGGAGCGCGGCGGTCGGCCCGCCGCGACGCGACGCGCGCACATGTGTCAATTGTGTCATCCGGTCCTTGTCCTTATTCTCATGCCCACGTGTTGTGTTCCACGAGGGCTGAGACGGGACGGGGGTCCGACAGTCTACAATAGAGGTGGCAAAATGTGGACCCGAGGACCCGGTCCAAAGAACCAGTCTGGACCCATATGGGTCCAGACCGGTTCCTGGAAATTTTCTGACGGGTCCAACCGGGTCCTACCATAAACTACACATCTTGCACACTACACATTATTGCAAAAAATTAAGTGAATGAAGTGAATGTTTCTTTGCACACAGTAGCTCATGAGCATTCCCAGTGGGAAATAAGCTGTTTTACATGATGCAGCTAATGATACCTACAGGCTACAAGTAGTTATTATTAATTGACTTTTGGGGAACGGGTCCAACTGGTTCCGATTCCAACTAAGACCGGGTCTGACTGGTTCCAGAAATGTCCAGCCGGGTCTGGTTCGAGTCTGGTTCCCAAATTTTTCATCTTTTGCCACCTCTAGTCTACAACGGGACTCCGCCCGTGCGACACGGCCCGGTGTCATACGACGTGGCCGACGTGGCCTTACTTACGACGCGGCCGACGTGGACTTGCAAGAACGATTCAGTGAACCGCATTTGTGACCGCCGTATTTTGTGCATTTTAACCGTTTCCGTTTCATTCAATAATAGACATTGCATATATGAACAGTAACTTTATATGGTCCTCCGGGTGACGAACGAGTACGAGTGGAATGAAAAACGATCACGAGCACGCACGAACATTTCCGTATCGAACGGGTGAACTGAGTCATTCTCATGAACAGCTTCACTTTACGAGATTCTAGCTGGTCCCAATTTTCCCGACTTTTGGGTCATTGACTGACATTGACCTGGAATTTCAACCAATGACCTAGGACCTTAAATTCTGCACCATCCACTTCCTCTCGTCACGCTCGTTTTTTCCGCGAAGCTCTAGCTCGATCAGGGGCCGAACAGCAGGGAGTATAACCGATCCCCTCATCCCCCCCCCCCACTCTCCCAACACATTAGACACTGGAAAACGCTGGACACAGGCGAGGGTTAACCCTCGCCGGCCGAGGGGGGCGGGTGCCGCCCCCCCCCCCCATAGGTTTTTTTTTCGCGATAGCTCCAAACACGCTGGCGATAGAGAGCTGAACCTTGGCACACCTGACCTTTGATTCAAGCCAGATCTTTTGACACCAACCGCATTTTCGGGTCAGGTCAGGTCACTGACCTATGACGTCATAAGTGAACCTCTGCACGACATAAACCAATGTAAATCCATCGTGCTGGTGAACAAAATGCTGACCACGTCAGAGCCGCAGCAGTTCGCCACCTGTCTAGTCACCCGGCAGAGTGTACACGGGCGGGATACCAGGTACAATGACATGCTTGTGACCACCACTGTCAGGTCAGAGTCCGGACGTCGCCGTTTTCTGTACTCTGCGGTGTCAGGGTACAACGAGCTGCCGGCGGACCTGCGCGCTCTCAGTCAGGCTCGATTCAAGCCGGCACTGAGGGAGCATTTGTTTGACCGCGAGCGAGCCACTTAGCTGTCCTAGTTAGCACACGTGATGAGGGTGAATGTGTGAATGATTGCGGTGACTGTTGTCATATCCCATTCGATTTGTATATGCACAACGACTTGGACATAGAATAGCCGTGTTTCCACGGACATGTCTGTAATGTGAAATAAATAAATAAATAAACACGGCTGCGGCCGCCGCCACGGCACAGCTCACCTGCTGTTGAAGTCGCCGCTCGCCCGCCGCTCCTCTCCGGAGATCGAAATAAATAGAAGCTACAGGCCGAGGAAAAGGTGAAAAATTTACACTGGAGCGGATCTCTTTGATGACATTAAAAAGTTTTGAAAATTTAGCGCCACTGCCATACCGTCACTGCTGTTGAGATCGCTACCGTAAATTAGAATGTCATGTTGCTGCTTTGCAGAGAGTCGTCTAAAGTCTGTTTGTAATGTTTGTGATAGATTATCAAATAGATCGTCACGTTCGGATGTATATTTTGAGCAATCAAGTCAAGGGTGTCAACCCTAAGTCAAGGGTGTTCAAGCTGTTTTGCAAAAGCAGCGCTTCTGGGAGGCCCATATCTAAGCAACCGCTCAGGCGATTGTCTTGCAGCATTTTTTGTAAGGTAGCTGCATCCCCTCTGCCAAACGTCGGATACTCTTGATCCATGTGAGTGACGTGTAGAATGCAAAAAGAGGGGTGTCAAATGTGTTCCCATTACAATAACTCGGCAATTACTGGGGCGATTTCAATGAAACTGGGCATGCAGGTAGGCATCCATTAGACAATGCATCCCTATCTGTAGCGGTTAGGGTGCTACTGCACGTGCGCACGTGCAGGGGGCGATTCCATATCTCGAGAACGGCTGGGCCTATTGCGCTCAAATTTGGTACGCGATTGGGGACAGGTTAGTAGTGCGCAGTGCAAAAGTCAGATGGGACCCAGTTTGCACGTGCGCACGTGCAGGGTGACGCTTCCAGATCTAAAGAATGGCTGGGCCGATTGCGCTCAAATTTGGCAGAATGCTATAATAGACATTAGACAGGTTAGAAGGGTGCAGCCGTGCAAAAGCCAGTTGGAAACACCCTCTCGCACTTCTGCACGTGCGGGGCTCGCTCGCTCGTCTTCGCCCAAAAGGCGTTTCACGGGTTTTACTGGTAATAAATGGGGTCATCCAACTATAAGTTGGGTGTGAGTCCACCAATGCTCCCCTCCGCCCCCACCCTCACCTCCCCGCCTCAACACTGCCGCTGGGGCCGCAGTGCTTAGGATGGGTAGCTCGGTACTCACCGACACTGGCGAGGAGAGACAGGCGATAACGGAAAAGCCGTGACCGTACTCGGGAACGGAGTTCGTCGAAGTCATTCCAGCTTCAGAGTTGAGGCTTTCATCGCCGCTCATCGTCAGAACGGTTATGAAGGAAGAGAAGAGCTGTGGGAAATTGTAACTCGTCAGCAACGCCGTGGGATTACGCTAGCTAGTCTGGTATCGCCGTCACCTGTGGGATTTAGTAAGTAAGCTCGGTTGTGGCTTAGGCTTGGCTTCTTCATGCTTGAGTTGTGATTCTAATGCCTACTCTAATGGCGTGTTAGGTGTTACCTGGGACGCCAGCCGGGATATTCAGGGTCCACGCCCATAGGCGCGGGAGCCGGGGGGGGGGGGGGCAGTGGGGGCAGCTTGCCCCCCCCCCCCCAACTCTGGGGCCGTGGGGGCGGTGCCCCCACAGCTTTGAGACGGAATACCACACTTTTTTGCAATGTTTTCTTTTTTTGTTGAAAAAGCCGAGGGGTGAAAAATAAGTGGCCTAAAACCGGTGAGAAAACTAGATTTGGGGGTACCCTAGGTTGATCTCTATTATGGTGTGCCCCCCCCCCCCCCCAGTCGGAAAGTAGTTCCCGCGCCCCTGTCCACGCCCATCTACAACGTAATGGCCAACAATATGCATCATGCATGTGCGACGGTGGCGAAAAAATACGGGGATGTTACTGACGGCGGCATTAGTAGAATACCCTGACGGCCACATTCAGAACGCTAACACCCCAAGTAATTCATTCACAAGCCAGAAAAAAAAAACTATACAGCCCGCATAACAACGAAGTCCCAACTGTCAACCGAGCACTCTCGCTCGCCGTTCTTCCTAAATCGAAAGTGAAATGAAGCTTCATAAGAGCGCGCCAAGGCTGAAGGCTGCCTCGGAATCGATAATCGAGCCCAAATGCCTATATGTAAAGGCAATGTATATAATATAGGTACCTACCTCCAGACCAGAACGTGCTCCGAAACAAGGCCTCCGAAAAGCAGGAACCACTGAGAGACCTTGTTTATTGGTATCTTGGAGAGACCTCACGTGCATCGCAAGGTCAAGGCCGATTCAAGGGTCAAGGCCAACACTTAAATTTTAGGAAAATGTTTGAATGAGTTCGGATGATGCCGAATTACATTAATATTTTTCAATATATGTATTAACTTTAATATCTAGTTATTTTTAATGTTTTTTTTATTAAATTGATTCACAAGCATAGTTTAAAACCTAAAACACCAAAATAAATGTATAACATTTTATTATACGTCATCAAATAAAATCAGCTGATGCCTTCACTTTTTCTTCACTTTTTCGCAACTGAGCCGTTTTCGTCGACATCGTTCTTCGCTGCGCTGTGCTGAAAGTTTGCGGGCGCTTTGGTGAAAAATTAATTAAAAATATGATTTCTCCGGCATTCAGGAATCTCGCCCGTCCCGCAGGTTTGTTTTGATTTTGAAATGATACATTTGTCAGTTCTTTATGAGTCTGTTACTGATGTAATTGCCTGGTTCGTCAATGTGCTTTTTGTATTTATTTTCAGAGAATTCCCAAGTAAATTAACCTTAATCACTTTAAGGTAATTTTAAAGGAGTTCCTTTGAGTCATTCCCTCTTATATGTTGAACTTTAAAACCTTAGATTTAGTTACATTTAGGTATGTGCTACTACAAGCACAACATTTTTCCGAGTGCTTCGTAGTGCTGCTAGTTTTATTGTTTTGTACCTATGTGCTGTATCCTGTTAAGCTTAGAGAGATTTATTTGATTATAAGATGTATTGTATTTTTGTAAATTTACATGAAATTTCCATGATCATCATGTCATCATCAGTCAATGCCCTGAAATTTTTGTATTGCAACATAATATTTATCAAAGGTGTTTAGTACCTATGAATGGATAAATGGGTGGCTGTGGGCCAGGGGGCCCCACTAGGCAGTGCTCGTCATGAATGGTATCATGGAATCATCACCTGACCTTGCTTTCGCCTGTTCACCTGTGATACTTTTAACAGTTTGAATAATTTGAGTGAGGTAGGTAGGTAGGTAATAAATAGGTACATTGTTACTGTGCTTTCATATGGTGATGGAACTAATAATAAATTTTCTTCTATAATTAGTTGATATAAGTTTTGAAACTAAGTTGTTAGTAATCCATTCTTTTCTAGGTTTGTTGAATAGCAAAAGTTGCATTCCTATTAATGAATCAAATCCAATGACACCAATTTGTCTTTTCCTTGATGGATCACTAAATGCAACAATGATATGACTTGGACAAGAAATGATGATCAACAACTTTGCTGGTGTATCCTTGCCCTAATTTTATCATTATATGACTTTCTAAATCCAATTGGAAAACAAATTATGACTGATGTCCAATAGGTGATGTTTACTGATGATGAAACATCATATGATAAAGAAATATGATAATTAAGCACCTGAAATTGAGATGTAGGTTCAGGTGTACATTTCCTGCCATTGTACTGTCAATGGCATGCTGGTATTCCATTCAGAAAGCTGTGCTGACACCCTGGCTACCCACCCTCTGGGAGTGGTAGCCAGGGTGAATGCTACATCTCAGCTTATGATTTGATGATGTCTAATGTAGTAATGTGGCTGTGATGGGAAAGGTCATATCTGGTTAGATACATAGTAGGTATTTTTGAAACAAATACAGTTCTGACCATGGGTAAGTACCATATGCGTGTTGACGTGTAGAATGTCTATGGGCCTGACAAATGGCGCGCGTGTATGTTTAGTAGTTGCCTACCCGACCATTGACGCTCAGATTCCCCCGTTTGTGTCCCGCAGTGCGGCCGCTCGTGCGCCGGTATGGAGGCGGCGAGGCCTACAAGCCTATCACCATGAACGACCTGCCGGTGCCCAAGGGCTCCTGGCAGGAGGCCTACAACGCCAAGCAGAAGAACTACAACACCATGCTTATGCTCGGAGTGGCAACCTTCGGCGGCACGCTTTTCGCGGTGAGTGACAGCCGAGTTCAGTCAAATTTATGACTGTCCGGTAGAATGACGGTTCCGACATGCTCGTTCAGGGCTGGATGGTTAAGGTACTAATACAATGTTGTGCGGAAAGGTCTCAATGGTTTCAAAGGAACATTGTAGATCATGTCATTCACTTGAGATCACGAGGATAACACGTTATTTTCATATGTGATTTCGCTGGTCAGATTTGTGGAAACATTTCATTATAGTGGATCGCCTATGGCAATCAACACGGCCCAGTCTGTCGTTTCTAATTGTCATTGAAGCTGACGGCGTGGTTGTCTGTGTTCCCAGGCGTACCAGTCTGGCCTGGTGGTACTAAACACCACCCCCGACCTGAAGAAGATGAACATCAAGTGAGACTGGGTGACGGCGCGTGGGTCGGGCGTTGGGTAGGCGCAGCGTGGCAGACCAGCGACCAGTGTGTACTGTGTGTGTAATGTCAATATATCGCGACGAACCGGACTCTGTGGCTTTCTGTGGTTCATTGCGAGCAGTGAGCGGGGCGGGTTCTGGATGCCACAAGCTGAAACGCGGCTGGACACGTGCTATCTTTCACGATGTAGATGTCGGTGGCGAAGGCAATTAAACCATCACGCTCCCAATCCCCTCATTCTTCACAATCGCGTCAACACGTGCCGTTACCACGAAACATTCACATGAAGTAAAGCTTCGCAGGAACATTTATATTGATTGCATTATAATGACACATAACGCGAGTGTCAATGGCATGCTGGGCCACCAGGTGTCCGGCCAACCGATGGATATCCGCGCAGGTCGCTCTATAAAATAATATACAAAAATAACATATCTCGATAATCATTGTGCGTAATTCATCGACGCAACTGACTAATTTCACCCAATAACAAGCTGCATGTCCGCCATGACTGTCAGCTGCTGCGAACATAACGCACCCTTTGTTCACTGAGCGATTACAGGAGGAAGGGGTTGCTTACCCGGCTCCCAGAGCCAGTGATAACAGGACGGGCGGCCGCAGAGGTGGCGCCACGGGCCCGGACCGGACCTCCGTCGGGTGGTCCCGTGCGGTCTGCCGCGGCGGCGCCAGATGACGCTAGGGTCCGACGGCGGCCCGGGCGACAACAGAGCGCGGGACGCGCGGCACGGGACGGCACAGCCGTCAGGACAGAGCGGGCAAGCGATAACAGGATATATGGATCAATAAATACGAGCTTGGTAGTATGATTATTATGGACAAGGATACACTCATTTGAGACCTCATGACGGAATATGGAAAGTGCACAAGCGGAAAACGATGCGAAAAGCACACAGATAATCAAATATAGCCCTGAAAACAATGTCACCGGTACCGATGAGAGTCTTGAGCGACAACTGACCACCGATCGTGTCCGACGGTCGCGGACGCAGCAGAAACAACAGACACTAGCCCGTTCATCGACGGCAGGCCAATGGCCCGTTCATAAACAGCGGGCACTGCCACCCAGTCCACTCTGCAATCCTGACACACAACCACGCTTCCCAGCCGACATCACAGATGTCCACACACACGCCCGGGGCGGTAACGCTAATATCACTTTGTACTCAGACGAGCCCTGCTGTCCAGGGCGCCCTGCACGCGGCGCGGTGGGTCCCACGCCGGCGGTGGACGCTCCGACACCTGCCGCGGCGTATCACAGAGACGGGCGCGCCGGCCGGCCTATCTCAGCTCAACGCCGGACGCCTCTAGAAGGATGGGCACCCGGCGGACACGACGCGCCGGCGGCGGACTGTCCGTCCCGGCCGGCCCGATGGTGACCAGAGTCGCGCCGGCCGGCGAGACCGACACCCGACTGCGCGGCCCGGAACGCTCCAGCGAGCTGGTCACTGACGAGCCCGACCAGCGCAGGGAGAGGCGAGACGAGCTACCCAGCGAACCCGACGGCGAGCGGCGGCCGGAGCCGCCGGACCCGGACACGTAGATGGAGACGGTGCCCGGCGGCGAGGTGGGCGGACTGCCCGGCTCGTCGCCGCTCAGCTGGGTCAGGCTCAGGTGGCCGGGCCGGCGCAGTCCGTTGGAGGCCGGCGTCACCGGCGCCCAGACCGGGTCTACACCGGCGTGACGCGCATGAGCCGCGCCTGTGGGACACCGGGAGAGAGTCAGGGCGGAGACACAGAGTGGGGAGCGCTGCAGGGACAGGGCGCCTGCAGTGTTGAACAGACACTGCACAACGTGAACAGACCTTCCCATTATCTCACGTAGGCGTGAGACAATCTATGTATAGATAGCTATGCGGGTTGAGTTTTACTGGCTGCTCGCCAGAGAAAATGTTGCCGGAACGGTCGAATTCACTCGCAAGGATTCCATTGGGAATGTTAGCTAACTGTATTATTATAGCTGGCTTCAACCGCTGCCGCTGAACAAAGAACATGTCACATTCTGTTATATAGTTGAAACCGTAATAAATGAAGCAACTGTTTAGATTGATGAAGTACATGGTAAAATTCGTACTGTGCGTAGCGGACGAGGTTGGCTGAATAGCGATTCAAAATAAGCGCGCTATGAGAAGAAAACAGCAGTCAAGTACAACAAAATAAAATGACCACACGCGTACAAGCCAAACGAAACCGGAATATTTAACAAAATAGGTATGTGCACTGTGCAGTCTGGCCATCTAAAAGAATCATGTAGGCGAACCCTCTTGCAACTCGATTGACCAACGAATGGAGTGAATGCACTTCCGAAGCTGGCAATCATCACAGGTCGAGCAGGCACGGACAAAACACTACCATGCTGCGATCTCCACAAAACAGCGTATGGTCAGGGTATGGGAAAAAACAAAAGCCACCAACCAAAAATTCCGTCAGTCTCATGCTCACTGGTTCCGAGCTGTAAAAGCACAAACCACTGTAACGGAGCGGCACACGGGCTGATCGGGGTAAGCCACAGACGGACGGCGGCTGGCACAGGGCAGGGAAGCGCGGCACGGCACGCACACAGACACACAGACAGCCGGGCACGCACGTGGGCGGAGGAGGCGGCGGCGGCGCGCGGCCGCGGCGGCTCAGTACCGAGCGGAGAGGCCGGTGGCGCGCGCCGGCCCGGCGGCGGCCCGCTGCCCCGGCTGCTGCTGCTCTGGTAGTGGTAGCACGCCAGTGTGGTGGGGTCACTGTACCGGTACGAAATGGACGAGTCCTGGCGGTACCAGGTGCCCGGCCGCACTGGCGGAGCGCCGCGGCGCGGTCAGAGGACAGGCGATAGTCAGAGCGCGTGAGAGGGTCACACGCGGTCGGAGGGGACAGACACAGCGCCACAACCGGCAGAGAGGCGAGGGATCCACTGCACAGCCCGCTCCTTCACTGAACTCATACTTCCTGAACGGACCTGTCCTACCATCCAAACAGGAGAACCAATAACCCTCACAGCACACGTGTGCTACTCTATGGGAAGCGGAGAACGAACCACCAAAACCAAGACGAACCAGCGGCAAAACACCGCAACCACTACCCACACCAACACAATAAGACACTGACGCCCAGACAAGCCAGATATGACAAATAGGACTCCATCGAGACAAACCCACCTCACAGCCGAACTCACCTAGCCCTACGGGAGGTCTGTTTGTGAGATCTTTTCCGCATACATCGCTGCTGTAGTAGAAACATGCGATTAAGTACTAGTTACACGGGCATTTCGACACCAGATGATTCAGACCACATGCCGCAAAACTTAGGTGTGCGTGGCTGCTATACATAAAACATGTACAATATGCATGACGCATCACATTTCCGTGCCTAAGTTATTAACAGGCAAACTCATGGCACAAAACTAGCATACAAGTGAACCAGGTTGACTCTCAAGTGCAGGCATAACCAGAAGTTGCCACCTATCAACATCCTTTGCTAAATACGCCAGTGAAACCCGTCACCGAGTGCCAAGCCGAGGTAGGTTGCACTGGCTGGCACATCGGCTTCTTCCGAGACGGCTCTGAGATCGTGCCCTCGCAGACTTACTCTGAACGGTCTGTCCCACCACCTCACACCACAATAGCACTCCACTTTCAACACCAGTCTAACTACTGACACGAAACAAACACACTGTGGAGTATCAACCGACGTTCACACAGCCCGCTGCGACTCACCTCGCCTATCGCCTCCGTCTCCGCCGCCGCTGTGCCGACCCTCGGAGCGCCGCCGCCTCTCCACGGAGGCCGCCCAGCCGTCTCCGGCGCCGGCCTCGGCTGACTTGTGCCGCGCGCTGCCGGCGGTCCGCCGTGCCCGCTGCTCGGCCTCGGCCCGTCGGTACATGCCGTCCGTGCTCCAGGGCAGCGGGTCGGCCGGGCGTACCACTCCGTTAGCGCCGTCCGAGCGCAGCAGGGGCGGCGGGGAGGCCGGGGGCGGGGACGGCGGCGGCACCGGCGCCGGGATAACGCCCACCGGTGTCGCCGGGGCGGTCGGGGACGAGGGCCGGCTCCGGATGGATACCCGGGTCGCCGGCGGTGGTGACGCCTGGTCCGCTGTCGGCGAAGAGTCTGAGTCGGCGTCGGCCAGCGGCACAGCGTTGGCGGTGGCGGGGGCGGGGGCGGCGCGGGCGGGCCGCGGCGGCAGGCCCAGCGGTCTCCGCGGTAGCTCCACGTCCGTCGGCTGGCCCGCGCGGTCCAGTTTGCCGGACCGCAGCTCGGACATACACCGCGTCAGCTCGTGAATGGCAGTGTCCTCGTCGTAGAGGAAATCCCGCGGCAGCCGCGCCTGTCCGAGCCGGGCAGGGGACACGTCAGCATCTATATAACAGCGACTTGGTGCAGCAGCCGGTTCCAAATTGCACACTGCAGACTTTGCAGCACAACTCTGCACGTATGTGGGGTGCACATGCGCATTAATATCCATCAATTGAGTCCAATGCTGCATAGCAAGCAGCGTCGTTCGCACATGGCGGACAAATAGGGCACCACACAGAATGTAATCCGATACCTCCGCTGCTACCACTGTACCCGACCGCCAGCCGACGGATCCAGCAAGGTTTTTTTTTGGGGGGGGGAAGTGATGACAAATGTTTCACTTCCAACTATGCTTTGTGATAGACATGGCGTCAATCCCTTTAAACCTTTATCCTCGCCAATCCATCTAATACCGTTATCCAATATCCATCCCCATCAGTGACTATCCAATCCATTTAAAATGCGCCACATCTCGTGTATCTCACCTGCAAAAAGTCGAGAATGTCCTCCATGGGTAGCCGAAGCAGCGTCTTCCTGTGCATCCTCATAATCATGTAGGCTCCGGCGGTGAGCACGACCTCGCCCTCGAGCAGGTAGGCGTCCCACAGGCGGAGCGCCAGTGGAAACGGCACCTGGAGCGAGCACGGGGTGCCACAAGGCACAAACGGTGTTACACGGTATTTGGTGACACAGGGAGGGGCAGATACGGGGCACGGGAAGGAGAGATGCAGGACAGGGGGCGACGCGGGAGGGAGGGATACAGGGCACAGGGACAGAGGAGGCTCAAGCACTGGGCATAAAGCGATACCGGTGGGACAAATAAGAGACACGGGGCGATCCGAGAAGGGGACATACAACGGGCACTGGTGAGAAGGGCCGGATGTAGCGGGACAAAGGGTGGATCAAACGCCGGGAACAGCGGACCACCAGTGGGTCAAACACTTGACGCCAGTGCAGGTCACGAAAGATACGTGTTTGATAGGTCACGGATTTAGCTTGATTCATGGATAAGTCGTGCGTCAAAATACGTACTAAGTGTGTCTCCTTCAGTGAGTTACGAGCCCACTGCCAACTGTATCGAGAAAATTATTGCCAGCATCTGATACGCAGGCACTAAAATAAAAACACGTGCATGCGCAAATATTGATATCCATAAGTCAGCGAAATACTTGATTAACATGCAGTGAAATCGTACCCTGTCTAGGAAACATTGAAAGAACCACTTCAGTGTGTAGATGCTGGTGTCGATGCCATGCTTGTCAAGGTGCTTCTTCAGCTTGGGCAGGTACTTCTTCATGATTTTATCATGATGTGCCTGTAGCCTGAGAAGCTTCGGAAAACCATGGATAAAGAGACCTGAAAATGGAAAATGGAAGAACCCTTTAAATTTGAATCACCAAACCAACTCACTGTCCAGACACACCGACGCAATCAAACCAAACTTATAATATAACGACAATTAATGGAAAAATAGTTAAAAATGACTCTAACCACAGTTCCAAAGAAAGCACTACAAACAGAAAAACATTGAAAGTTTCGAGTTTGTTTCGACGCTGCTCACCGTGCATCCTGTAGAGCTCGCCCGTCATTAGGACGGATAGCGCCCAGAAGGCTTGCTCCTCGTCCATGAACATGAGCAGCAGCGCGGCGATCTGAGACATGCCCTGGCAGTAGCCCAGCTCCGAGTTGTACAAAGAGTACGCCACTGACGGGAGACACAGCGCACACAGCCGATTAATGACTCATACAGTACTGACCAGAAACTACCACCGAGCCACCGCCGGGATACACCGCAGCGCATGACTTCATACGGTGATCAGAACTACTGTCGAGCCACTGCAGATAATTATCTGGAGACACCCCGGCACACCCAAATAATGACGTCATAGGAGTCCAAACTACTGTCACGCCACCAGGTAAAATAGCAGTGAGATAAACCCTCTCTCGTGGCGTGCGGCACCCGTATCTCCAAATCCTTCCTCTCATTATCTCTCGATCACGATTCGGTTTCCTTCCGTGTTCGGTCGCCACGCCCGTCTGGTCGGCGGCCCGGGCCGTACTTACCGAGCACGTGGAACAGCGCCTGCTGCTTGATGCCGTACCGCTCCCTGAACATGGTGTGGTCACGGAACGTGCGGTTCACATCCAGGTCGATCTGTCGCGCGTCCGGCGACCAGAGGCGCGCCTCGTGGCGCAGCTTGTCGTAGAGGCCGGGGTGCCGCTGCAGCTGCTGCTCCACGCGCAGCAAACGCAGCCACGCCTGGCCACGCACCCGCTGAGGGATGCCCTTGTAGATGCGGGACGCCCACTTCTGCTCGTGTCGCCGCTCGTAGTCCGGGTCCTTGAGCATGTCCAGCCACTTTTTGACACGCTCCATCTCGTGGGCGTGCTGCTTCTTCTCCTGAACGGACAGCGAGTCCGGCAGGCGGCTGTCGCTGTGGAAGGACACGACAGAGACGGCTGAGCACGTGGACGGGACACAGACCACTCGTCCCTAACCAGCAATACCAGCAGGCATGTCAGTCCGGAAGGAAACGACAGCAGCCAACAACTGGGGAGATGTACGCAAGCAAAAGAAAGTGTTACACACTATGAGCCAGCTGCTCGAACCGAGTTGGTCATCAAACCATTAGTCATAGACAACAGGTGGAAATAGTGGAGGGCACCACTAAGTCTCCAGTTCCGCAGCCCCTCCCCTTTGTCCCCATTATGTCACGTACTGTATGAAGCCGTATCGGTCTGTGACATGGTAGATCTCCAGCTTGGGGTCCTCCCAGGCGTCGATGGCGGCGCCGGGCGCGTGACCGCGGTCGTAGCGGGCCACGATGGCCGCCCGCTCGCGGTCTTCGCGTGCCTCCGCCTCCAGCGAGCTCATGGTGGCGACTGGTTCAGTGCTCCGGGCTGGGACAGCGGCTCACATTACCTGCTGGAACAGAGGGTACCCTGTGGTGACTGTGGCGACTGGTTCAGTGTTCCGGGCTGGGAAAGCGGCTCACATTACCTGCTGGAACAGAAGCTGCAGCTCTGGTCAACAGTGACACAGGGGTCAAACACACAAATGCAGCTGACATGAGCAGAAACACAGCCTCCCGTGGAGGCAATGCATATGAGGTAAACTAAATTGACCAAGCATAACAATTTGACAAATAAGCTTTCCATGCATGTACATGTCTAAGCCCAAAAGCAGATTTATCAAAAGGGAGGGTGTGATGAGGGACACTGAAAGACTATCAGAGCTATAAAAATATGGCCCAATATATATTTTGATTTGGCAATGTTCCATACAGGTTAACAAAACTCCTATAAAGTACATAACTAAGGGCCAACATTAGCTTACAAGCTGCCAACTGCCCATTTGCTAATTTCAATAAGCAAAATGTACAAGATAAATGTTCCTTTGTCTCTTTAGAATAACAAAATGAAAACAAGCTAGGTACCTACTTGTTTAACCCTATTCCTGGCGGGCTCCGCCGGGACAAGAAACTGGCGGGGGGGGGGGCGATTCGGCCCCCCCCTTCAGATCTCAAAAACTACACATCGCAGCGACAAACGGTAAACGGCATCGGATACGCACGGTCAAGATCTACAATTTTTACTAAGGTCATTTTCAGGTCAGGTCAAAGATGACGTCACAGGGGTCGAAAAAGTCAAAATGGCGGCGCTAGATATGGAGAGTTTTTCTCGAATAACTTTCGAATTAGTCAAGATAGGAACAAACTAAGGGCATCATCGTGATCCTCTCTCGTCAATCCGCATCGAATGATATATATGTTGACCTCGAAAGGTCAAGGTCAAAGGTTGACCTCAGGTCATGTGACCTCGAGGTCATCATGTATATCATTCGATGCGTCTTGACGAGCTGAACACAATGAGACCATCCACGCGTCTGTATCTTGTTCCTGTACGGAGTTATTGGCCAAAAACCTTTGGTGACCTTTGATGACGTCACATGACCTCACAGCTGCCCAACAGCAAAACAGACCTCAAGGTAGTGGAGGCTGATCGTATATGAAGTCATGTATGGTATATGGGGCCATTCCGACCCGTTTTAGTGGTAAAAACAGGGAGTTGATTTTTCCCCCATCGACTTATAATGGGGAGGTCGCGAAACTGACCTGACCTTAGGTCACCGATATCAAAATTCCGAGATATACAAATTGCACATACTGGTACCCTAACTAAAGCCTGAAGAGAAGAAATTGATCGGTCAAAAACTCTAGCTCTGGCGTGATTGCAAACTTTTCTGAGGTAGGGTCACCAAACCGCCTCTGGTGACCTGACCTGAGGTCAGATCAACTCAAAATTTTCAGACATGTTGCGTAGAAGCCTTTTAGGAAAAGTCAGAAAATTTGAGCTTCCTAGCTCAACGCGTTTGGGAGAAATAACCAAAAAACCTCGGGGGGGGGGCTCCTGAGGCCCCCCCCCCTGCCAGGAATAGGGTTAACCCTCGCCGGCCGAGGGGGGGGGGGGCGGGTGCCGCCCCCCCCATAGGGTTTTTTCGCGATAGCTCCGAACACGCTGGCGATAGAGAGCTGAAACTTGGCATACCTGACCTTTGATCCAAGCCGCATCTTTTGACACCAACCGCATTTTTGGGTCAGGTCAGGTCACTGACCTATGACGTCATAAGTGAACCTCTGCACGGTCTTCAGATGTCGCAACTTCGCAACGCCCTCACTGCCAGAGGAGATGTCACAGGGAAATGAAACTTGCAGGATCTAGTATCCATTATGAGTTCCACAACTTGTATATCTCGGATTTTTCCTAAAGGTCATATGAGGTCAGGTCATTTTCGTGACCTCACCATTATAAGTCAATGGGGAAAAATGAAAACTGCTATTCTGGCGCCGGGAACGATCTCCAACTATCTCAAGCACACAGAATCGTGATTTTATGCACTCCTTGCAAGGTTAGATGCGTCACTTTTGCAATGTTGACCTTGCGTGACGTCATTTATGACGTCATCAAGGTCATATTAGTTTTTCGTCAATAACTCTTGATCAAATTGAGCTAGCGAGTCGGGAAAGCCACCAATGGACTCAGGAAGACCTGCCGAATCGAATGATATGCGACATGACCCCTTTCGACCAACTTCGTGACCTGGGGGTGCTGACCTGACCTTGACCTGAGGTCAACACCCCAAGTTGACCTGACCCGGACAAAAAGTATATCATTCGACGCGCCTGAGCGAGACGAACACGATGCTGCCAAAATCGGCGCTCTGCGGCCGTTTTTTGCGAAGTTATTCACCAAAAACTGAACCGTACCTTGGGGCACTTGACCTGACCTCAGAGGTCACCGGTTGACCTAGGACCTTAAAATCGGGTACCAATCTCTGCGTCTCGTAACGGCGCACACGCTCGTTTTTTTCCGCGACGCGCTAGCTCCACCAGGGGCGAAACGGCGAGGGGGGGTCGTACCCGCCCCCCCCCCCCCTCGGCCGGCGCGTATGTAGAAAACCAATAGGTCCGGCGAGGGTTAAGGGGCTTACAAACTGAAACAGCTTTGATGCAAAAGTAAGCTTTATTCTTGCTTACTTCAACTTTTGGGAGCAATGCCTTATATAAAACATAGATTGGCATATACCTTCCCACTTACAGCAAGCTTGAGACAGGAACCCAACCAGGTAAGTAAACATTACTCATGCTATGAATAGCACCTACCAGTTCTAAGTGTTCAGTGATAGGCAAGTGTGAAGTGGATCACATACATATTACATAGGTATCCCCCTAGAGTTCAGTGGTATCCATTGGCAGATCCAAGGGGGCATTTGACTATTTGAGGCAAATGCAAATCAGTAGGTGGAACTATGGTCATGAGTACCCAAATATAGGAACGTTCCCATTTTTGGGAACGGAGTTCCCAAATATGGGAACGGGCGTTCCCATTTATGAGAACGGAAGGTAATTTTTCGGCCGTTCGCCCACTAAAACTCATTAGTGCATCACGTCTCAAAAAAGTGCACGCTAATTTAAGTATCTACTAAGTCTCTATAAAATTATCTTTAATCTGACCGTTGAACAAGGAAATTGACCGTCGAATGATATTTTAATGATTTTTTGAAATGACGGAATGGTGAAAACATGGGTTACACTACATTTAACATGCAATTTTAAGGAAAATGAAGCGTTTTTTACATTTTGAGGTCAAGTATAATAATTTTCGCCTGGTTATGAAGTTTCATACTAGCGACACCCGATGCTGACATATGCAAGCGAACACGCGGACAGTCCCGAGGTAATATTGTTGACATTTGGTGTCGAGGCGGACAACCGCGTACAACGTGCATGATTTTACCGAACTACTGTTGTAAACTCAGTTTAAGTGGTCGAAAATTATTCAGCTGTATTTTATCAGCCCGGAAAGACATATTTTACTTGGATGCTAGCTGTTTAGCGTTGTGTTATAAGGAGCGCCATGAGCGTGGTTTTTGTCTTCCGTGTTTCTAAGCAGGATCGTTTTGGGGGAATTTCTCTTATATAGGTCGCTCTGCGTGGCTTATTTATAATTTATATGCTGATTTCGATCATCCCTCGTGCCCATCCTACCAGGCCTTTTGCCACTTACAATCATTAAGAAAGGAAAAAACTAGATTTTCATTGGGACTAGGTGTTTTGAGGGTGTAACAAACATATTCATCGTTCCCATTTTTGGATACTTCCTTGTACTCGTCAACTATCGGTGATAAACAGACAGGTGCTTGACATGTCTCCACCCTCGGCACGGACGGTGGATATAGGTATGGAAGACCTTGTTGAACATCGCTCAGCGTTGTGAATTACGTAATCCTGCAGAGGGGGGCGTGCCCGCTGCGAGATCGACGGGAATAAAAGCGCAGAAGGCCGGGCGAAACATGCGACGGTCTTGCCGGAAAGGTCATCTGATGATTGTTGCGTTAACAATAATTTGCGGCGTTGGACGTGATGCTTGTTAATGAAAAGAGCCCCTGAAAGGCGTCGGTGAAATCGTTCCCAATTTTGGGTACGCCGTTCCCATAATAAGGAACGCTTGCAGCGCCAGTGTACGAGAGCGTTCCCAAATTTGGGCTCGCGGCCCGGATGATGGACTGCTTTAGAAATAGGGGAACGATTTGAAACTACGATGGACCTTACAATATCAAACTCTTTCCCAACAATATTGAGACAAATATCAGGCAGTTCACGATCGTTTTATATTTTTTGGACGTCATTTAACGGTTCTTTTTCTTGTTTTAAATAATGCCTACATGGCGTTCCCATATTTGGGTTTATCGTTCCCAAACATGGGAACGAAAATGCGTTCCCGAAAATGGGTACGCTTGACCATAGTTCCGCCTACTGAAATGGCCCATTGAGACAAAAGTGCCCCTCATGGCTGGTAGCACCCAAAATTGATGAAAATCTGTTTGTCTTAAACAAATGAAAACTAAACACAGTTTATTAGGCAAGATTCAATGTAACTTCCACAGCACTCAGCAGTATGTTAAGAATCAAAATCCAAGATTTTTAACAATACTTTTTCAGGGGTATGAGTGACCCCACAGCATCTGCAGACTGCAACATTCTTTCTGAATTTTGGATCTGCAACTATACATATAATCAGGCATCAGCACCTACATCAACGCACTCTAGAAAGGTGGACGTTCCAGGCCCCAGGGAGGTAAATAGAAGGTACGTATTTTGGGACCGCAAAACAAATTGCAGCACTTTTTAAAAATATTAATTCAAATTCTTCTAGCTTTTAAATTATTTGACTATGTAACACAATCTGTTGCCATAATGAAAATGTGCCCTGCGGCCTCCTCTTCCGGACAGCCACCTCTAGATAACACTTTGAGTAGAAATGTGTTAGATTAGCCTGCATATTCAAACTGCTGCCTTTCCATGTAACTTAAGGAATATTCACCTTTTGAAGTCTAAATAACTTTCTTCAAGTTTTAACCATATAATTCCGCATGATAGTTTGCCTTCACTTTTTGACACTCAAAATGCAAGCATCGTCACTTTGATATTATTTTCATTATGATGGCAAACATTAAAAAATGGTTCGACTGTTCCGAATAACAAGTGAAAGTAGGACTACAAATCTCTTCGGTTTTGAACTGTCAACCCTCCGCCCATTTTCTCTCTAACTTGAACTGCTGTGTTTAGAAATCAGAGAAATGAAGAGGAGAAATCGAATATTTCTGCGTAGATATTTGGCATAGATGCGCCATTATTGTAACATTTGATGCTTCTTATTTCCTTTCCAATAGAACCCTTCGCATAAGTGTTATTTATTTTGTTTTGTTTCTTTTTAATATGTTGGTGAGAATTGATTCTTAACTTATTGAAATTAAAAAAGTGGTAAAAAAGGCAAAGATACTCTACTTAGACAGCATAAAAAGCAAAAACACAGCAAAAGTATGAAGGAATAAGGGGAAAGGGAAAGGAGCGCCTAAAATGGTAGCAAATATGAAGCTACCAGATTGTAACTTTTATTACCCGACAAAATTGTCATAAGTTTACTTTGATTTATTTTTTCTTCAAATACTGGCTTGATTTTCATTTTTCACCGGACTTTTTTTAGCTAGAATAAGCCTAAATATATACATGTAATTGATAAAAGGCAGTTGATTCCTGTTGTATTCTTTAAAATATGTTATATTAGATATAAATGATCATTCAACGTTTCTATGGCGGACATGTCAAATAGTTCCGATATAAAATAATAAAACAGCTGATCTGTCGACGTGCAAATGAAATGCTATTTGAAAACAATCGGTGTCACTGCTCGCTTGTTTTAGAGCTTTTTGTCAGGAGGGCCCGCGTATTAGCATTGCGGGGTTATCGTAAGTATGAGCACGGAATATATAGTCCAAGGCATAGTCTGTCGTTTTGACCTTTCCGTGCTTCTATCCTCAGGATACTGAAATCCTTCTCCTCCACGCCGCAACCACTCTCCGGGCTGGACAGGCAACTTTATTTCATGCGGGCTGCTCCCTTGGAGCGGCACCGCTGCTCCTGAGGGAGAGCACCCCGTAGCCGGGTGCAGTGAGTGCCTTGGGGCTGGGTGGCCTGTCCTCTGGAAGGGCTCAGCCCCGGCGACTCACTAGGGTGCCTGCCCAGACCAATGTCTCCCCCTAATTCCTATCATCCTTCCGGCTCTGCAATGGTCTTGTCGACCGAAAGGGCCCAACCCAACAAAACAAACAAACAAACAAACAAACAAGTCTGTCGTTGACCTGCTATACCTATATATTATATTCCGTGATATGAGCATATCATTTGTTGGTTGATATGTGTGCTGATGGACCTTGGTCACAGCAACAGGGCTTAGATATAACAGTTTCAGTTTGATTTACCAGTTTTGGTTTGAGGATAGTAGTAAAGCAGGTGTCACACTTGCTTTTTCATGGCCCCCAAAATTGTCACTAGCTCATCAGCGAATCAGCATTAATTATTGTCTTACGCTGATTGGTGGGATTACTGCATTTGTTGTTTAATTAGAATGCCCACAGTGCTGACAGCGCTAGCGTAAGTGTCCACTTTTTGTAATTTTGAAAGGCAGGAGAGTACACCCTTGGTTCCACCTATTGGGTGCACCATCAGGTTGTCCTCCCTGATGGACGCCGGCAGGGACGTAGCCAAGGGGGGGGGGCGGAGGGGGCGCCCGCCCCTCCCTTGGGGTTTTCAGGAGGCCCCCCGAAGCCCACGTTGGCCTGAATCCTTTCGGCCTGAATCCAACGTGGGCCGGCCAAAATCACGTCGGAGGCGAACGAAATTCACCCGGGAATCTAAAACATGACGTCAGAACAATCAGGGCCCTCTGACCAGCCTGACAAGTGACAGCTAGGGCCCTTCTCATCTCCTGTGAATAACCACTAGTGTCTGTGTCTGACCGCTAAGGCCCCTCTGACTCCTCAGTAGAGAGGAGGCCCTCTGTGGGTAGGAGGCCCTGTGTAGAGAGGAGGCCCCCTTAGAGAGGAGACCCCCTGTAGAGGGGAGGCCCTCTGCAAAAAGGAGGCCCTCTGTAAAAAAGAGGCCCTCTGTAAAAAAAGAGGCACTCTGTAAAAAGGAAGCCCTCTGTAGAGAGCAGGCCCTCTGTAGAGAGGAGATCGTCTGAAGAGAGGAGGCCCTTTGTAGAGGAGGACTCCCTCAGTAGAAAGGAGGTCCTCTGTAGGTAGGAGGCCCTCAGTAGAGTGAAGGCCCTCTGAAGAGAGGAGGCCCTTTGCAGAGATGAGGTCCTCGGTATAGAGGAGGTCCTGTGTAGAGACGAGACTCTGAAGAGAGGAGGCCCTACATAGATAGGAAGCCCTCTGTAGAGAGGAGGTCCCTGTAGAGACTAGAGAGGAGGCCCTCTGTAGAGAGGATGCCCTCTGTAGAGAGGATGCCCTCTGTAAAGGAGGCCCTCTGGAGAGAAAGACACCCTCAGCAGAGAGGAGGCCCTCTGTAGATAAGAGGCAATGTGTAGAGAGGAAGCCCTCTGTGGCTGTGTTGGTATTTTTACGATGGATGCAATTACCCAAACCATTTATCAGACCGTGGTGATATTCCCATAGCCATGCTTCGCACAACTCATAATAATTTATTTGACCGGGAAATTAATATATACCTATCCATCGATTGTTTGTTTCATCTACGGCGTAAATGAAGCAAACCACCTGGACCTAGGAAAATTTACTAACGAAACCATGTTTTACTTACAGCAAGTAAACGTGGCATCATTCACACATAAAAAATTGATAACCGTATAGTTTCAATCTTGCAGACGTCAGTCAGGTCAGAATCGTGACAAGCCTATTGGAAAATATAATGAACTGTGTCCTGCTTCGAGAAAACGAGTCAAAACCACCCAATTCTTTCTGAATTACGTCAGATTATCTTATCGGTAAGCACCCAGTGGCATTTACTGACAGGGGCACCGGCAAGGATCATCTGAGGTGAGGTAAGGTCATCAACAGTTTTTAGCCAATAAATCACGACATGATGGGGCTAAATAGTTGTTAGTGTACAAAACCGTTCGCCTGGTCATGACGCGCCGATTGGTAGCCAGCGTGACCTTCCTAGGTCAGATTTTGAAGTTGACCTATCTATGTAGGTCGTTATAAACCATGTTAATTGTTATGACCTCTGGCGACCTCAATATTGACCTGACCCAAAAAAGTTGTTTACAAAAGTTGTAAGTCGTTCAACGAACTATCAAACGCCGTTACCGTTTGTCGCTACGATGCGTGCTTTTCGAGTTCTGACGGGGGCCAAAAAGGCCCCCGCCCGATTCAGAGTCTTTCAGAGCCCGCCCGGAATACTTGAACGATATATGATAATACATCAAGTGTTACTCTGACCGTCATCCAGTATCCACCCATTCCTCGCAGATCCTCCCCCTCCTGCTGCGGTCCGGCCGCCGCCGCCGGCGCCCGAGTTTTTTTTTTTTTGCCAGTTACCATGCCACTCGGAGACTTGTGATATGCGTATGTTTCTTACCGCGACAGCGGTAAGAATAAAGAAACATACCAGTGCGCTGGCCATATGAAAGCTGAACAAAAGTCTGCATTATGTTGTATATGTAATTATGTAGGCATGAGACCCTCTGTAGAAAGGAGGCCCCTTTAGGGAGGAGACCCTCTGTAGAAAGGAGGCCCCCGGGATTCCTCCGCCCCTCCCTTGGCCAAATCCTAGCTACGTGCCTGGACGCCGGTGAAAACAGGGCGCCGGAGGGCATATTAGTCACGTGACATTTGGAACTTCTCCCGCTTCATGGGCCTTCTATATGGCAAACGTCATGTGTAGATTTCACGAACCTTGATCAAATCACCCCAGGCGCCCTGTTTTCACAGTCGTCCTCCCTGATGACCCTCTGCTGTCCCCTATCTTGACCTTTATGTTACGTACTGTGCCAGTGGCGGATCCAGGGGGGCCATGGGGGCCATGAACCATCACGGCAGGGGTCCACAGGCCCACCAGGGGCACCACAGGCCTGTCAGGGGCACCTCAGGCTTGTCAGACCCCAGGGGCACCACAGTCCTTCCAGGAGCACCACAGGCCTGCCAGGGGCACCAAAGACCTAGCAGGGGCATCACAGGCCTGCCAGAGGCACCACAGGCCTCGCAGGGGCACCACCGGCCTCGCAGAGGCACCACAGGCCTCGCAGCGGCACCTTAGGCCCGTCAGGGGCACCACGTGCCTGTCGGGACACCTCAGGCTTGTCAGTGGCACCACAGTCCTGTCAGGGCCCAGAGGCACCACAGTCCTTCCAGGGGCACCACAGGCCTGTCAGGGGCATCACTGGCCTCGCAGGGGCACCTTGGGCCGGTCAGGGGCACCACATGCCTGTCGGGGACATTTCAGGCTTGTCAATGGCACCACCGTTCTGTCAGGGCCCAGGGACACCGGCGGCCTAGCAGGGGTATCACAGGCCTGCCAGGGGCACTACCGGCCTAGAAGGGGCATCACCGGCCTCGCAAGGGCACCATGGGCCTGTCAGGGGCACTGCGGGCCTGTCTTTGGCACTTCAGGCTTGTCAGGGGCACCACAGTCCTTCCAGAGGCACCACAAACCTGTCAGGGGCACTTGCGGTCTAGCAGGGGCACCATAGGCTCACCAGGGGCAACACACACACACAAAAATAGAAAAATAAAAAAGTGAAAATAGGGCACCATCAAATTGAAGTGGCCGAAATCCGCTGAGTTTTTAATTTTGGGTATAGGTAGGGGCACCACTTCGATTCATGCCCCCCCCCCCCTTGGAGTTTTCCTGGATCCGCCACTGTACTGTGCTAGACACTTTCAGGATTTTTTTTTTATTTAGTCAGAACCTTTTGAATGGAAGGATTGACAAGGACAGAGCGAAGCTTGTTGCGTTCATACTGCTCTCTACCTCCGATCGCCGGTTCTATGGCAGAATTTGGAGTCCAAAGTTTAACGTGCATACATTGCCGCGCACGGCCAGTCCCCTACTGACTTCGCCTGGCTACGGCCTGCCACCAACCGCAACCATACCTGTCAGGAGGCCCCTACACGTCAAGCGCCCGTCGCGCTTCGAACCCTTTACCACCTTGACCTGACCTACACCAGAATCAGTAACCTTAACTGACCCCAATGGTCGCCTAACCTACATCATTGAATTTGAAATGTAAAACTTACCATACAACATGTATCACATGGCCCTAGTATAATTGGTTCATACTTCATATTGTGACCCTTAGTGACTGGACCTCTGTGACCTGACCCAGTATTGGTGACCTCATTCACCAAACTATATGTTCTGCTGTATTTGTTTGAATGCATTACTCATTCATTTTACATGTGCTGACTGCTTGTTTTTCAGGTCAACATGGCAAGATTCCACTGGGTAATATCTGCCTCTGCACTCCTGGCATTCACCTGCAGTGTAGTTGCCCCTCCTCCAAGAAAGCAGCCAGAGCCCAAACCAGCCCCAGATGATGACCCAAACCTCAATGAGGCTGTAAGTCAAATCGCAGTTGTTATGTGTGATGCACAAAGTAATGCAGATTTGTGACCTACGTGAAGTGTTTATGTATATGCCTGCTGAGAAGATATGACAGTAACATTTAATAAGCAGGATGGTTATATTTAAAGATAGTCTGCTTATTGAAAGCGTGGTACTTAAAATGTGGGGTTGAAATGAGATGAGTAATGGATGCGTTTTGCTAATTGCATAAACTTTTTTTAGGTATCTTATAGGAAATATAATGATATTTTGGCTAGGTATTTGTTTCTATGCTCTTATATTGTTTCAATGTCATGGGAGTTCTGAATCTGAAATTTTAACTCTTGACGAAATTTGTGACAAGTCATTGAGCCTTTGTAAATGTGGCACAATGATCGCAGCTCGGTCCAATGGCCTGTCTCAGCCGACACCCAACCGACACCTACGGTAGGGAAAGCACAATGAAAGAATGAGAGGTGGATGCATTGATGTCCGCTTCTTTTCGTCTGTAGAGAGCTAATTGTCTCCAGCCTCCATCGGTGTTGATGTGTCGGGGTATCCAGCCCTATCGTTATCCACTTACTTTGGCGACGGTAGTCTTTGACGGCCAGCGTTCACCAAAAGCTGTCATTTTGGCATGTTCGCCTTTTTCGTGTTCATCTCGGAACACAACAGTTATTTATTTTACGTCGAGACGGGGAATACAGTGCTCGGAGACCATCGGAACGCAATGCCGCTTATCTATCGCTGATTTTAAAACACCTTGATTTTCTTACCTTGCTTTGGATCTTTCGCTCGCAGACTCTGGGCTTGGAGTACAGAAGCTACTTAGAAGAGATCGTCAAAGTACTAGAAGAGGATCCTCAGTTTAAAGTTATACTTGATAATGCGACAGAACAAGAAATAAAGGTAAGTGACCGAATCATTATACATAATTTACTTTTCAGGTTTTAGTTTTAGAATGAATGGTGCAACTGAGATGAAGTGTGAGCTCATTTGAGATGGAGATGAAGCCACGCTGCTCCTATTGTTCGACACACGACACATGGTGTCGGTCGGTCATCGGCGTTCGGTGATAGTTATTATTGCCGATTCTTTACCCTGTAAGCAGCTGCTATGCTGTTATCCTGGCTTTTGGACATGTGAGGCGTTTGGGACCGTGCGAGTATTTGCGGACTCCACTGCCCCTACATCATTTTTTTAATGGTAATAACCGAGAAGGTGCGCTTTCAATGTCATATTTCACTGCGAGTGCGACCCCACGGTGCATGAGGCAGCGGCTCTCTCCTATCTCTTGCGGCAGTAACTCGGAATCGAGTGAGACACTTCAGTTTGCAAACCGGTTGTTTATGGCACCACCACGAGGGCCGGCCCTTGGTGTCATAAAAGTCCGGTGTTTAGACAGACGGGGCGGGAATTGTCCCTTTGCTGACCCATGCGGTTTGTCAGCGGACGGTCCAATTATTGTCTGAAGGATTATATATAGGATTATATACTAGAGACGACCGACAGAGTCGGTAAACGTACGAACAAGCGGAGAGCCGTAAAACCCCAATAAATCAGTCAGCAGGGGGAGGGTGACTTGGTCCATCGCTGACTGCTCGTAAGACCAGACCCCATCTACCGGCTAAGTATCATCGATAGTTATCAAAATCTTTTATCGCGACTTTTGACGCTTTGAAGGACCGGAGGGTGGTTTGTTCTTTTTGCAGTGATACCTTCTAAAGTCTTAAAGTCGTTATCACTTATTTAACCAGCGTCTCTAACTGTGACTTTGAATCGGTCTTTCACGATACATTGGGCGGCTGGCGGGCAGGCTGGCCACCGGGCTACGTTGGTGGGCAGGCTTGCCCCGGGCTCGTTCGGCCGGGTGCAAGCCTTTGCGCAGTGACGGTAGCTGTCACCCTAAATGTCACACTCGTCGGCACCGGACCGGACCGGAGTGCAGCGCCGCAGGGACACGTGGACTAGCACGAGGTCACGTCACGGCGGGAGGCCACGTAGAATGACTGACTTCGCACGTGGAGAAACCGGGGAAATCGGATTGATGGCTGCGGTGACTGAAAGCCGTTTTACTGACCTATCTACCTGCTATCTTGCTATCATAGATCTTGCGATCATTTACTACGATCTTTTGAATGACCACACGATGCGCGACGGACGGAGTTTTTTTTTTTTACCCGAGAGTAGCAGCGGTTTGATGTCGGTTAGATGTGTAATCGAATTTAGAGAGAATGCCAATGGTTGCACGCATGACCATTTGATAAGAGAATGCAGAGAGAATGCATTTGATAATTGCAATTTGTTAAGTGGATATTTATGTTCGTATTGGCCCTACGCATTCATCGATAAATATCCATCAGTTCATGTTTTGTCTCCTCATAAAAAAGACGCCATTCGTCGTCCACACAAAAGATGAAATCATGAACAAGTGGGATATCTTGTTTCGCATGAGGGAGGAAACCATAGGCGTCTTTTAAACAATCCGCGGGGAATGCAGCGGACTTTGGTCTGACTCTCCTCCCCTCCCCCAAAGTCGGGCGCGGTGGCCGACAAGCTGCACGTGGTCGACCCGTCCATCCGCTCCCGACTGGACGAACTGAAGCGGATAGAGCTGGAGCGGCTGCGGCGAAAGGCCACCGAGGCGTACGAGCTGTCCAACGGGCTGGACCGCGAGGCCATCAAGGAGCCGCTGCACCTGGAGCACCGGAACCCGCACACATTCCGGGAGGAGGACCTGCGCCGACTGGTCAGAAAGGTAGGCGCACCGGTAGAGCGCAGCCGCTCCCTGTCCAGCCCGGTGATTTAATGCTCCTGATGTTCCCGTCCAGCCCGGCACAACACCAGATAATACCGTTACCAGGGACACTCGGGTTGATGATAGGATATTATGTCTTGCCGAAGCGGTACTCACATTGATTTTCTCAGAATATCCTTATTGGTGAAATTGATTCAAAGTTAAGGATAGTCTCTAACGAAAGAGTAGAAAACCAATAAACTAAAATCGGTGGCGTCAATGCAATCAATTTTTTTGTAGTTTCCATGATTTTTGAAGTATATTGGCTTTCTTTTTCCATATCTATGACAATTATAACACTATCAGTAGAAACAAAATATTTTTTTTCAATTATAAATACCATATTTGAATAATGTCTTGTAGTGGGTTACGTGAATTATTTTGAGACTATTTTTTAATATTCACTTTAAATACTAAAATAAATGCGAATCTGGATAAGAAACAGCAGTCAGGACCGTGATTTCCTTCCTCAAATGTAATCGTCTTTTTTATCAAGACTGCTCACGACCTTGAAGAGTTGGATCGCAAGCGACATGAGGAGTTCAAGAAGTATGAAATGGAGAAGGAGTTTAACCGTACCCGGGAGTTAAAGAAGATGGACAAACAGCACCGAGAAGAGGCCGAGAAGAAACATGAAGAGGAGGTGAAGACGCACAAACAACATGAAAAGGTGAGCACTAAGCAATATCCCTGTCAATGTAAATTCAATTGTAGTCTATAGTCTACATACCCATATGTAGTTGCGGGTATATGACCTAAATTCACGAACAGAAATTAAATTGAATAGGCGTTGGAACTATAAAGAATGATCGCAGGTGTTTGCAGTTGTGCAATCTGTGTAATATGTTACTCTCCGAGCGCTGTGACCAGCCAAGGTTCAGTGTCGGGATCTGTGAATGACGCTTCCTCCCCGGCGTGTTCCTCGTCAGGTGCACCACCCCCTCAGCGAGGACCAGCTGGAGGAGGTGTGGGAGGAGCAGGATCACATGGACAAGGACGGCTTCGACCCGGAAACCTTCTTCAGGATGCACGGTGAGCAGCTTCTCGGGCTAGGGTGAAACGCGCTGGAAGTATGGGTAGAGGCGCTACGAGGCATTGAAGATGGTTTGCAAGTTTTTCGTCGATAAATAAACGAGTTCATAAACGTTTTAGTTATTTTTCGTAAGACGGCTAGGCTGAATTGTGTAGCTGCATGAGATAGGGGATTTTGTTGCCCTAGCCCGTCCCTCGTTTGTTCTGTGGTCTGCCCCGACTCTCCCTCCCTCATGCTACCATACCGTGCCTTGTCCTGCCTTAACTCTGTCCAGACGTCCTGACACTGTCCTGTCCTGACTCCGCCCTGTTCTGTTTCTCTCCCCCGCCCTGTCACCGTCCTGTTCTGATTCACTGCCCTGTACTGACGCCGTCTTGCTCCGTTTCTCCGCCCTTCACTGACGCTATTCCGTTGTTTCTCTTCCCAGCCCCGACGCTGTTCCTTTCTGATTTTCTGCCCTTTACTGAATCCTTCCTGTCCTGACGCCATGGCACTTAATTACAATGTCCTGGCTTTCCCCTGTTTTGATGCCCCGTTCCGTTCTTTTTGCCGTGCACTGATGCCCCCTCTCTGACGCCATGCCTTTCCGCAGACGTGGACGGTAACGAGCAGCTGGACCCGGTGGAGACGATGGCGCTCTTCAAGAGCGAGCTGGACAAGTTGTACAACAGCAGTGACGCGGACCCGCGCGAGCGGGAGGAGGAGATGAACCAGATGCGCGAGACCACCTACAAGGAGGTGGACACGGACCAGGACGGGCTTATCAGGTGAGCGGCATTGCAACTCGGGGTAAGCGACATTGGACTCAATTAGGTAAGCGGCGTCGGGGGCTCTCCTAAACACCGTTTGATCAGGAAGCTTACGCTGTGTTCTTCCAAATAATATGTAAAAATAATTTAATTCTGCTATTGATGTGCCGAACATTTACTTGGCGGAGTATTTCTCATTTGCATTACGACGTGATAAATGTCTGAGCGTACTTGCTCAGCTTCTAGTTATTGCCGTTTGTTTTTCTACTCTTACCTGTTCACATTTAATGGAATAAACAGAAATGAACTTGTCTTTCAGTGCACGCCAAGATAGATCGCTGACTTTGATCGAGTAGTTTAAGTGCCCTGCTAGTGACGACCCTGACGTCGTATAGCGCCATCTAGAAGTCATGACGGCCTTGTCTTTCGGTGTTCCATTGGAGATCAGCAGCTGTTCCATGGGCATCAGCCGCGTATTTCTATGTTTAACCCTCGCCCTGGCAGGGCATTTTTCATAACACGGCCTGGCAGGGGGGGGGGGGGGTCGATGCGACCCCCCCTCGCGATTGGCTCCTATGGCACCTAGAAACACCAAATTTGGTAGGTAGGTGGGCCCCCTGGAGTTCTAGCCTCTGTGCAAATTTGGTTGCTCTAGGTCAATATTTAGGGGGGTTTTAGGGGGTATAAATGTAAAAATTTCGCTAAAAACAGGTCAAAAGTTTTTCGCTTATAACTTTTGATCTAATTAAGATATAGCAAAAAGAAAAGCACCAGTGAACTCAGCACGTCAAGGCGCGTCGAATGATTTACTGTTTAGCTTGCTTAAATGTACTTAAAGTTTTTCTTAAATTTTAAGTAAACTTAAATTAATAAATTAAGTTCAAGTTAACCAAATTGCGCCATATCGTATATCATTCGATTCGGCTGATCACCAGGAACACAATGGTACCATTTTTAAGCTCTAGCGTCATTATGTGCCAAGTTATTGGCAAAAACGTCATTTGACCTCAGTTGACCTCATTTGACCTGACCCATGGATAAGTACACCAAACAAAGAAGCACCAAGTGACCTGCTGTTAAGTACTGTGGTTTCAAAGCACAAAAATGATAGAACGAAGCGGATATCTCCAGTATTTTCCGAATTTAGTATTTTCCCATAGGCTTAACATTACGACGTAATGACCTCTAACTGACCTCAGGTCAGTGACCTCAAAAAACCCGAACTATATGTTATACAACTCGGTGAACTTAGCACATCCTGAAAGTTTGAAGGAAATCAGTGAAAAACTGTGAGTTGGACAGGTGCAAAAAGAAAATTGAAATTTGACCATGACCTTGTACCGGTTTTTCTGACCTGGTGACCTGACCCAAGGCCACCCGGACCTGAAATTTTCAGGTCATATGTAAAAAGGTTGCCCCATAGGCTGTGCCAAATTTGGCGGCGCGCTATCTTCGAAAAACCTTAGGGGGGGTTGCATCGACCCCCCCCCCCCCCTGCCAGGGCGAGGGTTAAGCTAGTGACAACTGACAGCTGACAGCCACGTATTTCAGTGCCCTGCTCTGGTAGTGACAGGACGTATTTCACTGTTCTCTTGAGCTGACGGACATTGATGTGTTTTAGCGTTCTTGCTACTTACGGCCTTATCCACTTTTGACCTCTCACTGACCGTCCTGCGTCTGTTTCGCCGGCAGTTTGGAAGAGTTTATGGCCAGTACTAAACACGAGGACTACAAACACGACCAGGGCTGGGAGGGCATTCCGGACCGCGAGCACGAGTTTGAACAGAAAGAGTTTGATGAGTACGCTCACCACCGTGAGCAGGAACTGGTGAGTCGCGCTGGCTCGGGTCCTCTGTCCACGTCCCGGTCCAGCCTTACTGAATGGCCCTAAACCCCTGACTACACAGTGCCCGCTGTTTTCGTTAGGAGTGCGGGAACTGTGGGTGTGCGTGGGGTGGTGGTGGTGCGGGTTGGGGCTTTATCATTGGTTATCTGATGATTCATGATCACTGAGTTAGCTAGATGGCATGCATTTGTTCAGCAACATTTTGCGGGTGCTTTTGACCAGACAGTGGCGCCCTCTGCACCGATCGGCTGCCACTTTCACGTGTAATTGTGATGTATCCGCATAGCCATGGGAAAATTTGAGTTCCTGTGGTTTCTTGATTGAACTATTATTCCTCGCCAAGTTTTGTCAAATACAGATATATTTCGTGCGTGTTTACACTTTGCCATATGATACGTGCGGACCATGTTAGCTGCGATAACATGTAACCTCTTGGAATCAGTTTTATTTGATATCACGTCCAGTTTTGCGTCGTAAAAACGGTTGAGGCCATTCCTGTTACTTAAAGTGTTGTGTGAAGTATTTCAGGCTGCTGTACTTAGTCGATGTATTATATTTTCAGGGTGAGCAGGACCACCACGAGTCGGAGGAGCACCATGACGACCATCCTGAGGCACACCCTGACCAGCCGCAGCTGAGCCTGCCCATTGGAAACCCGCCGCAGCCGTACCACCAGCAGCAGCAGCATGGACAGCCGCAGCAGCAGCAGCAGCAGCAGCAGCAGCAGCAGCAGCAGCAGCATGGACAGCCGCAGCAGCAGCAGTTGTACGCCAGCCAGCAGCAGGGTATACCGCTCCAGCAGCAGGGCGTCCCTGTCCAGCAGCAACAGGGCACGTACCAGCAGGGAGTCCCCGTACAACACGGAGTGCCCGCACAGCAGCAGTACGGGGCTCCACCACAGCAGCACGGAGCTCCTGTGCCGCAGCAGGTGGTGCCTGGCCAACAACAATACGGCGCCCCGCCGCCTCAGCAAGGAGCGCCTATCCAGCAACAATATGGAGCTCCCGTGCAACAGCAGGCAGCTCCCTCACAACAACATGGAATCCCGGCACAACAGCACGGAATTCCGGCACAACAGCACGGAATCCCGGCACAACAGCACGGAATCCCGGCACAACAACAGGGAATCCCGGCACAAGGAGCTCCTGTGCCGCAACAGGGAATGCCAGGTCAGCAACATCACTAACAGCTTGAAATGCATTTGTTTTAATGCAGTTGTTTACTAGACCTTTTATCATGATCATTGACCAAAGCGAACAAATGACATTTGCGATATTACGAGCTTAACGTAACGATATATGACTTCTTATTTTTGCATCCATCGCTACTGCTTCGCGAGCTTCACGATTCACCTCAAGGTCGGAAAGTCTACCGTGTCAAATCTATCAAATCTACGGAAAATCCACTAAGTCATTCCACGTAGCGTCCGTAGTGAAGTAGTCAAGTGAAACGCAAAATATGTCATGGCACGAAGTTATCCTAATGTACGGAGTTTCTACCTCGCCTCTGTGATAAAAGAACGAATCTCAACCGGGCCAGATATTACAGCCGTGTAGCATGGCTACTGTCATTCCTAATTAATATTTTTTTATTGTTGCATAATTTAAATGTAAATCTCCCATATGCGATATTTTTGTGGTGCAATACTGATTTGCAAATCTGACGTTACATAGAAAGAAAGTGGCAGTCATAAATTTATACGGTTTCGTTTACTTTATATGTATGCCGTTTTATGGGGTAGGTAACATATAATTGTTATGAATGGTGGTGTTTCTTACCTTTCTATTTCTAAGTATCTTATCGATACAATATATTGGTATGTGTGCAATATAATAAGAAATGAACTATCTTTTTATATGACGACGTAGAAGTCTATAAACACCTATTTATGGAAAAGGCCTCTTGTCCTTTATTTTCATTGAAGTGTGTTGTTGATCATCGCTGTGTGGTGTTGTTACGGGTTGGCATACGCATGCTGCTAATTGCTGTCATGGGCCGGGCTTTTGTTTTCCGCATAGTGTGCTCAAATGGGTATTTGTTCCGATGGGGTTGCTGGTAAGTGGTATCTGTGTTTCATATTCGGTAACAACATGGAAAAATAAGGTGGTGTGGGGTATGGTGGAAGTCTATTGCAGGGCTTTCATTCCGTACGACATGTGATGTCCGTCAATATTTGTGAGCCATATAATGGTAATAAACGGAGGACACCCTACATTGTTTTCACCGATACATCTGAAACATTTGAAATAAATTGGTGTCACTGATATCGCACCAACCCGCGCCGTGACGATCCGATCGTAATACAGCGTGGGGGGCTCCACTACGCATCCTCTAGCTCTGCTCACAGGCCACGTAGTGACATGCGGACCGCAGTAAGCGATGTTCCGGAGCTCGTCTAAAATCCTGAAGCTCTCTAATCTTTTGCTGCTGTAAATCACAATCAGAAAGGGTCGGGTGTGCTGTGATTCCGTTGCCCTGCCCTACAGCCTGCACCTTCCACGGCGCGGGCAGTGGATGACAAGCCATGATGACACAAGAAAAACGTTTTTTTTATTAACATTTAACGTTAGTGCTTCGCCGTTCACCGGATGGGAACTTATAATCGTTCTTGGTGTAGGAGGGAAAAGTTATAATATAATTCAATTACAATTCAGAGCCATCATAGTTAATGAGCATTTGTATTTCGCCGGTGACACCCCGCCACTTTACGCTCTCGGCATTGCTGATGAATTGATGAATAATGCGTCCCTTCACATCGCTCATCTCACACTTGTGTTAGTGTCTGTTTCTAACAAAGTTGGAACCTCACGGTGAAAATCGGCCTATAGCGTTTTAAGACAGCTCGAGTGCTCTTGTAGGTAAAGGCTCAGGTCAACCGGTGACCTCTATCGTCGGGCCAAACACCTCGTCAGTATTTTCAGTGCGATTGGTTGAGTCATTCCATCAAATTTTAGCGGACCATACCACCTCATATCTGATCGGGTCAGGCATCTCCACTGGGCCCGTGGTTGCGTCAGCCATCTCCCTGCGCCAGCGTGCGGTCGTGTCACCCCCATACCAGCTGTGGGGTCACCCCTTTGCTATGCTGTTGGCCGTTGGGTCACCCGGGCACCAGCTGTTGTCGCCGCTCGGGTGTCAGTTCCCCGCTGTGCCTCTGTGCGGTGATTTTCCGTGTTTTGGCCGTCTGGCTCCGGTTTGAATCTGCGCCCGTCCCGTCTCCCGAACGGCACATCCTGATGGATTGTGAGCCTGACCCGGGGAACGCATTTGTCGGTCATTACTGCACCCCTCCTCCCCCTTCCCAGCTGACCCGAGAGGAGGGGGAGGGCTCACAGTCGGCGGTCGACCCGCTCCTTTTAAATGGTGTTTTGTCAGCTGAGGGCGGTCGCGGGAATGCGGAACTGCGTGACGGTGCGCTGGGCCGGCGCGTCGCGCCGACGCCGGGTCAGTGGGGAGGCACGGTGTTTACGGACCCCGTGACCTGGTTCACCCCACCTCACCCCTATCCCGCCGCACACCTGACCGGGCGCTCCCCTCCTCCGAGCCTTTCCCCGGTAACAAAAATACCGGCCAGATCCGGTAGTCACCGGGTTCCCAGGCTCGCCGACTCCCCCCACCCCGCGCGCGATACATCCTGGTGACCCCCTCCCAACCCGGATACGGCAGAGGGTAGACTCCAAAATCACAACTGATAATACCGCGGCTGCATCTGCTTCTCTGGCTACTGAGCGATATTTGTGAAGTTGACCGGGAGGGAACGGGGAACAGGAGCGGCCCAGATGGTATGCTGGCTGAGACACCCGTCAGTCATTCTAATCTCCTCTGCCTATCGGAACATCAGCGGGGATTTGGAAGAGTCTGAGATGGGGACTGGGCTGATTAGAGCCTAGAGGACATCAGGTTTGTGGTCTGCTCCCGTTTGATTTTTGGCCCGATTTCATCGTTTTTTATGCTTACAGGAAGTTCCACAAGTTAAATTCTTTTTTTTTCTTTTTTTTTTGTATCTCGGAACAAATTATATATGATATTAACGTCCAGGTAAAGTGTTATCGTTATACGAATCTCAGTCAATGTCTCGTATTCGTATCACATATCGCATATTTACATAATCGTATCGTCTGCTGGGTGCTTGGACATTCGGATCGATATTGTGTGGGCGAAGTTATAACTTCTTCAGCGTTCTTTGAGTAAGTATGCAGCTTCTGGCAGGTTGGCATGTGGGGGGGGGGGGGAGGGTTCACAGTCAGTTCCCCGCTGACTGTGTCTCTCCAATGGAGACTGGAGAGCGTTGGGACTTTCTTTGCTGTTGCAATTTTATCGTCAGAAATGATTGGGTTTCTTCCGCATCAAGGTCGTTCTGACGTTCAACAGTTGTGATGATAGAGATAGCCTTTAAAGGGACTATCCCACCTTTAACATGGGGTTTGAGTTGAGATAGCCAAGTTTGCGGCGAGGTTCAGAAACCACTATCTATCTAGGTTACAACCCCCGCGGCCTCTTGGTGTTGAAGAAATTCGTTCCCTTCATTTGAAAATGGGCCTTGTACAAGGCCCTATCTTCAACATTGAGCGACCGTTAGTGTGACGTCACCTCGTTTAGTCATTCTGATTTAAATGTGTTTGTTCGTTGAAAAATCGCTTAAAACTTGGTCTGAACTTTGTTGTGGTGCCTACAGAGTAAAAAGAATCAGCTTTATGACAGTAATGTGGCCTGGGGAAGGAGGTAATTTTGGGCTGTGACGTCACATATTTGAAAGTTTGTGTTTGGAATATGGGAAGCCTAAGATGTTTAATGAAAAATAAATGCCAGAACCGTGTTCCTGGTCATCCAATCTATAAAGTCTGGCACAATTTAACTGGTTTTAACAACATTTTAGAAGGTGGGATAGTCCCTTTAAATGGTGCGAAATGGTAACGTGTTATTGGGGGCAAAATGTCGAGGATTATTTGCACTTTGTTCCAGTGATAGACCCTGTCTGGAAGCAAAATGATACCGTTTTGTTTTTCTGCTCACTGCTCAGCCTATAGCCAGGGGCGTCGTTTTGTATAGGCCTGGTAGGGCCCGAGCCCTACCAATGTTTATTTGGGCCCTACCAGTGTTCGCTGAGCTCTACCAATCTTTTGTCACTTATCAGTTGGTAAAAAATCAAAATAAACAGATAAGCAAATAAGCATATATGTACATTCGTCACAGATGTGTGTGGCCTGTGGGCCGTAGGAGCTGCTGTCGCGAACCCTTCGCAAGCCGGCAGGGGATTCTTAGGGAACGGCAAGGTGTCCTCACTCCTCAGGCCGGCAAAGGGTCTTCAGAGGCCGGCAGCACCTTCAGAAGTTCAGTGGGGTCCTTAGAGAACGGCACGGTACATACTCTCAGACTCCGGTGGGATCCTCAGAATTGCCGGTGTGGGCCACGCAAAAGTCACTGGTGGGTGTCCGTCAGATGCATATGTCGCCGGTGAGGGCCCTCTTAAGCGCCGTTTCGGGGCCCTCAGATACACTGGTTTGTGGCCATCACAGATATGCGTGGGACCCTTAGAGCTGCTGAGCTGAGTGCTGGTGCGGGCCCTTCATAGGACGACAAGGGGACCTCAGAGGTCGGTGGTGCCTTTAGGAGCGCCGAGGGGGTCCCTTTAGACCGGAATAGTATTCTCAGACGCCACTGGGACCCTCAGAGTCACCAGTGTGGACTCAGTGGAGCCGTCAGAGTCGCTGGTGTAGGGCCTTAGGAGCCTCTGATGAAGACCCTCAGAACTGGGGGAGAAGGGGCCTCAGAAACGCCGGCGTGGGCTCTCAGAAACGCCGGTGTGGGCTATCAGAGGCACTCCTCACAGTTATTGGGGCCCTAAGAGAATTGGTGTTGGACCATCACAGGCGGGCATGCAGCTCGTAGAGCCGGCTCCTAATAGGCCGGTAAGGGCCCTCAGAGGCCACCAATAGGCCCTCAGAGCCGAGGCCACCAATGCGCCCTCAGAGCCAAGGCCACCAATGGGCCCTCAGAGGCCAGCAAGAGATTCTCAGAGACCGTGAGGGGCAGGCTGGTAAGGGGCCCTTGGCGGCCTCTTAGGGCCTTAACTGGTGACAAGGGCTCTAAGAAGCCGGCGTGGGGCACTTACGAAGATCTTAATACGCCACTTAGGGGCCCATGAGATGCTCTGACGAGCCCTGTGGGGTCCCTTTGAGACGAAATATGGCCAGCATGGACCCTCAGCGGCCGATTGGCGCCGCAGGGACCCGAAGGGCCCCCTGGACCCGATGAGAGGGGCACGTGCCCCCTGTGCCCCCCCCCCACTTGGCTACGCCACTGGAATCTATCATGCTATGTTTAAGATCTCTGCAAGATGTATCCCCCGTTTGCTGACACTGCAGAGAAAAGGCAAGCTCGAAAGGAGGCTTAGCGGAGTGTTTGGCCCCTTATCGAATATCTAGAAGATATTTATCATTGACTTGTCACCGTAAAGGAATTGTGGGCGTCACACGTTGACACTAAGGGACACCGTGCCGAGTTGCGCAAGTGGAAGCACAGTGCACACCGAGTAACGGCCACCAAATGAGTGGTACGAGTTGAAGTTAGTCGGCAAAGTGATAGTGGTTACATTTTGGTATGCCGACGGGGCTCTGCTTGTCAACTTTCTAAAACAGGGGCGCACAATTGATGATGTGCATCCATTCGATAGACATCGAGTAGAGGCTATAGGGAAGCTGACATAAAGTGTGCACCTGATCCACGGCCACGCACCTGCGTACTTGCGCGGGGTGACGATAAGTTAAGTGATGAAATGTGGCTTCGAGTTGTTGTCGCATCCACTTTTTTCTCCAAACCCTGCACCCTCTGGTTGCCACCTCTTCCCCCACATAAGGAAATTAGCAGTGGCAACTTCGCTGACTGCAGGGAGACGAAGCAGCCGTCTTGGACGTGGGATGGGTCCAAAACCCACTTGATTATGGAGACCTTGAGGGCTCTCCCGAAGCGCTGCGCGAAATGTGTTTGTCTTAAGGGTGATTATTTGAATAAATGAACTTTTTGGTCTAATAAGTCGATGCTGTATCTTTCTGCTTCTTCATGGTCAGGCATGTAACTTTCTGAACGCTGGCTCGTACTGTCATTTTTTTTTTGCATCCTTTTATTTTGGCAAGCAGGTCTTTCTAACTATCGTGGTGTTTCGAGACCTCGTTAGTTGTCGAACCCTGCGATTGGCGTGGGCCTTCAAAGCCGTTCCTGGCCCCGTAGCCGTCTTTTTCATTCGGCTTGGGCCATCAAAACCGTCCTTGGCCCCTTTCAGCACATCCGTGCTTTTAAGTCGGCGTGGGCCTCTTTCAGAATGGCGTGCATTCCTCCGACAATATTATAACTGCCTATTTAACTGCACGTTTTGTGCATGGAGCTCGTTGAGGACCTAGACTTCCAAAATGTTTTTTTTTTTAGATTTTGGTTTGTCTTGTCAATGACCAGGGCGAAAAAATAAGTGGCCGAAATCCGATGAGAAAGGCAGATTTGGGGGTACCCTACCTTTTAAGCCCCGCCACATGTGGCCGGCCGCCGCCTTTGGGCCCTACCAATCATTTTCGGAAAACGACACCCCTGCCTATAGCTATCATCAAAAGTGGTAAAGTGTTGTCAGCATAATTCCATTATTGCATGTTGCATGAGTATCGATAACAAAAGCACATCTCGAGACTCGAAGCATTTCAATTTTTCCCAGGAAACAACCTGGAAGCGCCTCCGCTCTCACCCTCACCCGTCTGGGCCTCAGGCCGGCGGGTAGATGCCCAGGACCGGAAATAATTTGATTGCTTAACTTTTACTTATTTAGCTCTATACCTGTGGCGTGAAGGGAGGCTTTCTTAACCCGCTCCCCACTGCGGTCTGCGTATAACGCGCCCTACTGGGGGGGGGGGGGGAGAAGGGCTTTTCATACCCCCCGCCCCTCCTAACTCCGAAACTACTGGGCCGATTGTCAAAATTCAAACGACGTCTGATATCCCCGGAAAGTTAAAGGTCAAAGTTAAAAGTCAGGTCAAAGTTAAAGTTATCGATATTTGGCTTGTTCACATTTTGGGCTCTGGCCGCCGGCTTACGAGGCAGATCAAGCTCATTTTTGGTTTACACTTTCGTGAATAGATTTCTTTTATACCCTGACGGTACCAAACCTGTACTTTGATTTTCAGGTCAAGGTCAGGCCATCACAGTTCACGGAAATCTTATATCATGCATCGGTCACGTGACACGCATAGATGCTTTAGATGCCCTGAGGGTACCAAACCTGTACTTTGATTTTCAGGTCAAGGTCAGGTCATCACAGGTCACGAAAATCTTATTGCATGAATAGGTCACGTGACACATGTTTTATGGTCCATTTAGGCCAATGATTTCGAATTTGGTGTCGCCTGTGTCATTGGAGACCATTTTCAGCTGAATATAGCTGAGATCAGGTCACTTTCAGGTCAAAAAGGTTAAATTTTAAAGCTGAAATTTTTTAACAAAAAAGGTGTCTATCAGATGCAGTTTGCGTTTAGGAGCACGATGATGCTATTTATATTGCTGTAGGTTCGATGTCAAATACCTACGTGTGTGCTGAAAAATTGACTTCATTTTTTTATAGGTTAAGATGAATATCTAAAGATAGTAGGGCTAGCTCATGTCAGTCAGGACAGCCCATAGTCAGACTGGATTCAGCCCAGATTCGGGACACCTCAGATCGAGCTGAAACTCGCACAAAATGTAGGCCGTGACATGCCCAATCCACAGTTCTAGTCATTCAATAGAACTCCCAGCTGTTTGACCTACAGAGGTCAGCAAAGGTCACGTGGCGCAAATTTGCACAGCAGTTTATGGCCCTTGCAAGTGGAGCTAGAGCGCTAAAAACGGCACCAAACGATTCGCAAGCATCTGATCTTACTTTCCCACTAGCAGTTTGACCTTCAGGGGTCATGCGTTGATCTCAGGTCATTTGCGGGCTATGTCGAAAATACACGTGCACAGCGGTTCTCGAGTATAAGCATCGACCGAATTCCAAATCAAAGCATACCATCGGGTAGCCCATGAGACGCAGTAACTTTTCCTCGAAACCGCTTTTCGCTATGTGATTCCGTTTGACCTGGGCAGGTCAAAAGGTACGATTCTCTGACACCCACTTGTCTCAGCCCGGATTCAACCCGCAAATGACCTTAGGTCGACGCATGACCGCGGGAGGTCATATTGCAAGTTGGAAAGTAAGATTAGATGCCTGCGAGTCGTTTGGTGTCGTTTTTAGCGCTCTAGCTCCACTTGGAAGGGCCATAAACTGCTGTGCAAATTTGCGCCACGTGACCTTTGCTGCCCTAGTGTGGGTCAAACGGCTTGGAGTGCCACCGAATGACTCGGACTGTGGATTGGGCATGTCACGGCCTACATTCTGTGCGAGTTTCAGCTCGATCTGAGGTGTCCCAAATCTGGGCTGAATCCGGGCTACGACCTAGGTGGTGTCGAAGAATCATATCTTTTGACCTGCCCAGGTCAAACGGGGTCACATAGCGAGAAGCGGTTTCAAAGAAAAGCTACTACGTCTCACGGGCTACCCGATGGTATGCTTTGATTTAGAATTCGGTCGAACCTTATACTCGAGAACCGCTGTGCACGTGTATTTTCGACATAGCCCGCAAATGACCTTAGGTCAACGCATGACCGCTTGAGGTCAAATTGCTAATGGGAAAGTAAGATCAGATGCCAGCGAGTCGTTTGTTACTGTTTTTAGCGCTTTAGCTACAATTGGAAGGGCCATAAACTGCTGTGCAAATTTGGGCCACGTGACCTTTGCTGACCTCTGAAGGTCAAACGGCTCGGAGTGCCTCCGAATGACTCGGACTGTGGATTGGGCATGTCAGGACCTACATTGTGTGCGAGTTTCAGCTCGATCTGAGGTGTCCCAAATCTGGGCTGAATCCGGGCTGAAGCTGAGCTGAATATGGGCTGTCTTGATAAACATGGGCTAGCGCTGTGTTTGACACACTATAGGTACACATCTTTCCCGCTCGTATGAATAGGTATTTCAGATTCAAGTCACTCTAAGTCAGGGGTTTAGGTCGGACGTGACCTCAATTGAAAGTTTTAATGATCGGCATAGCTATACTGACTGAGTAATTGCTTTGCAGCTTTCTGCAATTCATTAGGACGAAGACATGCATTTAATCTTTATCTCAGTGTTCTTACATCGCGGTGACCTCAAATATCAGTACCGGTCAATTTTACGACCTCTATCACGAGTCATTGAGCGTGAAAATCAAACTGCGCCTTTGTTGGACAATATACATTCTTATAATATTCGCAAGACTGTTTGATATAAATGGGAAAGGCAATGGGAACGTGTTGTTTTTATGTTAAAGACTGTTTGTCGTCGTTATTGAGTTTCAGCCATCTGTTTATGCCCACATCATCACCATTATCAGCGTCGCTGTCGCCAATTTCCACCGTCACAATACACAGGTAAACAGGTAAATAATTTGTGCTTTTTGTATTACTTGATCACAGAGAAAGCTCGCTATTGTACATAGTACATACAGTATCAATGGGATTGATTACTCGTAAATGTGCACAATCGCTTTTACCTTGTGACCATCGACCGACACATATTACACTTCGCAGGCTCAAATGAAGGCGTCGCCAATTTCACGCCCAGTTCGGCGCACAATTTCTCGTCGTAGCATTTTCACACACATATCCCACACAGCCTGACAGCCTTTCCCTTGCGTCTTCGGATCGTCGAACCCTCTGCCTCGCGTCGGTTTCAGAATACCACCAGACCTACCCGTTTTAGGACCGACGCTCTCCACATGGGTCGTCACTGCGGGTAATCGGCGATGAACCTGCGCGCGCGCTCAATGGCCTCGTCGACGTAGGTGACAGCGCCGGCCACATCGGCAGCCGACAGGTCACCGAACAGGCCGCTGTCGAGGACCGAGGAGGCCAGACTGCGGGCAGAGTCGAGACTGCGCGCCTTGAACAGGTCCGTGACGGTCGGCAGGACGCTGGCGGTGAACGGCAGGCCGGGCACCGTCACCACGCCGATGATGGCCAGCACCACCACGATGCCGGCAATCATGAAGCCCGTGAAGACAAAGTCCAGACCGAACTTGTTGAGGAACGAGCTGCCGCCTGTCAAACGGAGGGAGTGAGACGTGTGAGGGAGGTTGAAAAATAGCAACAGTCGCGAAGATGGAACATTGTGCAACGATTAAAGATGGGACAATTTGGAGCGACTAAACAACGGAACAGTATGAATCAAATTTTGGAGGTGTGATTAGAAGTGCGAGGTGACTTACTTTTGATACCCCTTTTGACTTATTTTCAGCTCTTATACACTATCATCAACACTACGACTGCGGGCCGCACATACCTATGCTAAAAGGTCACATTTAGCATGACGCACGAGGCATCGTCTGTTACAGGCTCGGCATTCCCTAGACACAATAGGACTGTTTGCAGGCGCCGTGCTAACCGGCATTTGATTATGGGTTAACACTTGGCTAAAAGCAGCAGACCCATTTCAGACTACATTCACATTGATTTCACAAGAATTCACGTCATTCGCTAGGCGCGCCCCGTTGCGTTTGTTACTGTGTTACTGGCTGACGCTATTAGTAAAGTAATCTTGGCTGACGCCACATGCCCGCTCGTGTACCTTTCTTGAAGAGTCCCTTTGAGTCGCCCTCGTAGGAGTCGTAGCCCATGTGCGACTGGATGTACTGCACCACCGGCTGGGGAGCGCTGTACTGCTGGGCGGGAGTGCTGTACTGCTGGGCGGGTGCGTCGTACTGCTGAGCGGGTACCTCGTACTGCTGTGCGGGGTACTCGACCGCCGGCGGCTGGGGAAGGAGAAGTGCGCGTTACATTAAACGGTGAACTCTGCGTACACTTACAATGGTGCGCCTATAAATATACGGCTTTTAAACGTAAAGGTTTACGTTTACGGACATGCCGGGGCCACTTCAATGTATCTCTATTTTAGTTATCTTAATGACGGTTATGTGGCATGTATCATGTCGTATCGTTAGCATTTACAAGAAACAGACTAGAGTGGAGCCTGCTATGATTAGCAAACATGCCTGATAGTGGTATGCTGCATAAATTCATTACAATGATGGTTATTGTGATAAAATATGTATTTTTACTTTGACAAAGTCGCAGTTCGCTTCCAAGTTAATTAAGGTACTCACCTGGTACTCCGGCGCAGCCGGCTCGGGTGCCGTGTAACTGCCGCTGAGAGCCACTGGATTCTCCGCGGCGGCCAGACCCAGACCGAGCAGCAGGGCAGCAATCACGTGCATCGCCATCTGAAACATCATATAGAGTGATTTCATTATCTGCTGGCGCATGTATGTGTGCAATAAAAAGTCATTTTGACTTCACCTGTGACTGGGCATTGACCTGTTGTGTATTCTGACCAATGAATGTCAAAGAAATAAAACTAAACAATTATATACTAGTCGAGAGATAATCGATTTGAGCGGTTTGCTTTTGTTGCTCTAGCATGCCGCTTATCTTATTGCCTATATTATGGCTGAAATTTCTTGTCGACTTTAGCTGTGATTAAATTCTATGAATCAATCGTTACAGAGCTTCGTAAGGAACGTTAAATGCAATTTTGAACTACAGATACAATGTGCATTTGCAACTTACTGAATTCATCAAAATAATATGTTTGCTGAAGACTGAAGAGCAAGACTATAAGTTTTAGACGATGACCTTAGACGGCAATGGTATATGCGGAAATATCTTACCGTGTCCTTGGTGCTGTCACCGAACCGTCAAGATCACAAATGACAAAAATTTCCGTTCATCTCGGCACAGCGAGTACGGGCCGAGTTTGGCTCCACCCCACTTTTTTCGTTGCCATGGGAACAAAAAGTTCCCGCATGTCTCCGATCATCTGAGAAAGCCTGCAATTTGTTAGCTCGGGGCGATTCCAGCCGGAGGCGATCCACTACCTGTCCCGGCTCTGGGGAGGTGGATGGTAGCCGCTCCCTGACGCCAGATCGTACCGCGATACTGGGGCAGACCGGGGCGGGGCCAGCGGACGGAATACGCCCCGGGCGACCGAGACGAAGTGTTCATAGAGGGGTGAACGTCCGAAATGAGGTCAGTTCTGGCTCTCGCGCGCCCGTGCCCGGACCATCGGTCGCCCTCCTCCCTCTCAGGAGCGTTTTGATTCATCGGAGGTCACCAAAACTTAGGTAAGCGCAGCAACTTCCGACACAATCGAATACGAACACAGTTAGAATGAAAATGTATCAATCTAAGAGGCCTTTTATTGGCTGCATTTTTGCTTCAATGAAAGCTGAGCTCATGGTTAGCCAATGATGGCAAACTGAATTAGAAATGATCGATGGATCTAAAAATGCCTTTGTAGTCGTTAATGCCTTTCAATTTTAATGTCATGTTTAGCACTGGACTTGAGGATTATAACTGTTCTTTATACAAAATCGTGATAGCTCTTGAAGGTTTTTGAACGTCAACTTTGCGCCCTCACCTGTGAGCCGATGCCACCGCCCGTCTGACTGACCCGTCCGTTCCCCGACAGCCAACTCACCATGCTGCGCGCTGTGCTGCTGATGGCCGCGCTGGCCGCCGCTGTGCTGGCCCAGGCGCCGGGCCCCAAGCCGGAGAACCGCGACTCGAGCTACGCCAACTACGAGCCGCAGTACCAGCCGCAGTACCAGCAGTACTACCAGCCGCCCAAGTTCAGCGTCGACAAGCTGGTGAGCGGCCTGGTGCTGCCGTCCGCCTCCGACATCATCACCGGCATCATCTACGTGGTGGCGGTAGCTGGCGTTGCCGGTCTGGTGCTCATGGGTCTGGCGCTGGTGCTGAAGCTCTTCAGCCTGAAGCTGCCCATCATCAACGACCTGAAGCAGAAGGTCATCTCCAAGGTGGAGAAGGTGGACGCGCGCATGCTCGAATCGGCGTGGGAAACGCTGCTCAACTCGCTCGATAAGTTCGAGCGTAAATAGGCTGTGGTAGAGCGGCGCCAGCCCGCCTCGCCCTGTGTTATATTGATAAATTGTACCGCATATCAACCAGAGACACCTCATGTACAAAACCATGTCACGGAAGAGCGTTAAGTCGATACTCGGCATTGTCCAAACTGGCATTTGTTTGGGCATTCTATGTATGCGCACGTCGGTATTTGACGTGTGATTATGATTTACGCCGAAATCCGTGAGTAGGTAGTTACATCAATGATGTGTACATTGTTCCTGTATTCGATGCCATATTTATTTGTGAATTGTGTATGCTGTATGATTCGTGCGTTGTGCCACGAATACATTTCACCTTCCAGCACTTATGTCTTTCATTATGGAGATCGGAAATCTGCACGCGCTTCGTAATTATACGCTAGCTGCTCATGCGGTCAACCACGGATTTTTTAATTAGTCTCAGTAAATTGCTCTGGACTGTGATGATATCGAATACAATACATATATCGCTATACTACGTAGCAACAATGAGTTTTAATCACGTTCCCTATTTATATAGCACTGGGTCTGGATCACAAGGTCATAAATTACGTTGACAAAAAAATTAGCCTGTGTGGGATTCCGTAATTCAAGCTTAACCGCGGGGAAATAGTATATTTACCTAACAGCAATAATTATAACTTATTCATCCTTATCTTTAACCAAATAATGGTAACATAACATTTAAATCAATGAAGGCCGTTGAGCCCCACCAGCCCCCACCCCACAGAGCTCCTGTAATGAAAACTTTTAAATTTCCTTTAACTCGGTTCCTACCAGTGAGCTACCTAAAAATTCGTATCTTCGAAAATTCGAATTCGAAACTACCGGTGCCCATGGGGGACTTCCTAAAACTTATCGAGATTCCACATAAGATACTTGCATTTATTAATATATGCTGGCTACGACTTTTGTTTATTGTAATGGGTTGCGGCCGGCCGCTGCCCCCCCCCCCCCCCCCCTCCCCCCGGTCGTGCACGCCGGCTGCCCCGGCAGTGACCGGTCAGCTGATTTTAGCCTCGGGCGCTGAGCGAGCGGTCAGCCGGCCGAGTGGGGAAAGTGCGACGGGGCAGACGTGTGCGCCGAGTGCGCCTGTACTGAGAGAAGGTGACTGCGGTTAGTGTACTCAGTGGGAATCTAAATTTATTGTCAATAGCTAGCATGAACTTTCGTTATCAATAGCTTAGCTATTATCGGTAGGTAGTCTTTTGTTTTTATTTTTATCTTATTATTTCATTAACCCTCGTTAAACCTATTGCTATCGGTTATCTACACATGAGGGGCTGCTGGACCATTTTTTGATCCTTGGCGTTTCCTTCTTAATTGAACTAGAGCTTCACGAAAAACGAACGTGTGCGCCCTTCGATACACGACTGATGGTCTCGGTTCAACCGATGACCACCGAGTTCAGGTCAACTGCCCCAAGGAAGGGGTCGTGTTTTGGTGACTGATTTAACCCTCCCCCCCCCCCATAAAAATGATCTCAGAATGTGCACCTAAGGTTTACAAGGAAAAGTTAACCCACGCTTGTATTGGTGTTTTTCCAGCCGCTAACTGCAAAATGCCCCAACCCCAGCCGTTCGGCCACTGATCGAACTAGAGCTTGCAAAAAAAAAAAAACTAGCGTGTTTGTACTAAGAAAGAGAAAGCCCACGACAGCGAAAACGAATGGCACCCAAGTTAGGTAAAGGTTCTAGGTCAGTGGGTGACCTCCCAGGCAGACATGTGCACGGATCCGAGTGATGGATCTATGATCTCAGTGGATCTCGAAGCAAAGTACAGGCTGGGATCTATGATCCCACCGGATCCGGCGTGAAAAATACATCTTGGATCTATGATCTCATATGATCTGACGATAAATCATGGATCTATGATCTGGGTGGACCAAACCATGCACCACATTTGAAACCATGTTTTAAAGGGTTTCTATGCCAATAAGTGACACAAAACTATGGATTATGACGTGCGATCACATAAAATCACTAAAACAGAACGTTTGTGAGTTGAAACAAGTGCTTTTTTTGGATATTTGTGTTGACAAAAAATAAGTGAAGATCTATGATCTCACTGGATCTGAAGCAAAAAAATGAGGCTCGGATCTGTGATCCCTAAGGATCTCTTGATAAATTACAGAGCTGGATCTATGATCCCGTCGGATCTGAGATCAGGATCCATGGGATCAGATCCCAGATCCATTTTCTTGGATCCATGCACATGTCTGCTCCCAGGTCAGGTCAATGACCCAAAGTCGAGGAAATCGGGTTCTGCTAGAACCTTTCGCTGGGCTATTCAGATGTACAACGCGGGCTGTCGGAGGGGGGAGAGGTCATATTCTACCCCCGTCTAAGTAAGTTCCG